>NC_080038.1:148099562-148699562 GCF_030020395.1 Manis pentadactyla
GCACACTTGAAGAAGCAAGAACAATCCCAAATGAACAGTCTAACATCACAATTATCGAAATTGGAAAAGTAGAACAAATGAGGCCTAAAGTCAGCAGAAGGGGGGACATAATAAAAATCAGAGAAGAAATAAAGAAGTTGAGAAGACAAAAACAATAGCAAAAATCAATGAAGCCAAGGGTTGGTTCTTTGAGAAAAACAAAATAGATAAGCCTCTAGCCAAACTTATTAAGAGAGAAAGAGAATCAACACAAATCAACAGAATCACAAATGAGAACGGAAAAATCATGACAGACTCCACAGAAACACAAAGAATCATTAAAGACTACTATGAAAATCTTTATGCCAACAAGCTGGAAAACCTAGAAGAAATGGACAACTTCCTAGAAAAATACAACCTTCCAAGACTGACCAAGGAAGAAACACAAAAGTTAAACAAACCAATTACGAGCAAAGAAATTGAAATGGTAATCAAAATACTACCAAAGAACAAAACAGCCGGGCTGGACGGATTTACCTCGGAATTTTATCAGACACACAGAGAAGACATAATACCCATTCTCCTTAAAGTTTTCCAAAAAATAGAAGAGGAGGGAATACACCCAAACTCATTCTATGAAGCCAACATCACCCTAATACCAAAACCAGGCAAAGACCCGCCAAAAAACAAAATTACAGAACAATATCCCTGATGAATGTACCTGCAAAAATACTTAATAAAATATTAGCAAACCGAATACAAAAGTATATCAAAAGGATCATACACCATGACCAAGTGGGATTCATACCAGGGATGCAAGGATGGAACAACATTCAAAAATTTATCAACATCATCCACCACATCAAGAAAAAGAAAGACAAAAACCACATGATCATCTCCACAGATGCTGAAAAAACATTCGACAAAATTCAGCGTCCATTCATGATAAAAACTCTCAGCAAAATCGGAAAAGAGGGCAAATACCTCAACATAATAAAGGCCATATATCATAAACCCACAGACAACATTATACTGAACAGAGAGAAGCTGAAAGCTTTTTCTCTGAGATCGGGAACTAGACAGGGATGCCCACTCTCCCCACTGCTATTTAACATAGTACTGGAGGTCCTAGCCCTGGCAATCAGACAAAACAAAGAAATACAAGGAATCCAGTTTGGTAAAGAAGAAGTAAAACTGTCACCATTTGCAGATGACGTGATATTGTACATAAAAAACCCTAAAGACTCCACCCCAAAACTACTAGAACTGATATCGGAATACAGCAAACTTGCAGGATAAAAATTAACACACAGAAATCTGTAGCTTTCCTATACACGAACAATGAACCAATAGAAAGGGAAATCAGGAAAACAATTCCATTCACAACTGCATCAAAAAGAATAAAAAACCTAGGTATAAATCTAACCAAAGACGTGAATCACCTATACTCGGAAAACTACAAGTAACTCTTAAGAGAAATTAAAAGGGACACTAACAAATGGAAACTCATCCCATGCTCATGGCTAGGAAGAATTAATATCGTCAGAATGGCCATCCTGCCCAAAGCAATATACAGATTTGATGCAATCCTTATGAAACTAGCAGCAACATTCTTCAATGAGCTGGAACAAATAATTCAAAAATTCATATGGAACCACCAAAGACCCCAAATAGCCAAAGCAATCTTTAGAAAGAAAAATAAAATAGAGGGGATCTCACTCCCCAATGTCAAGCTCTACTATAAAGCCATAGTAATCAAGACAATTTGGTAGTGGCACAAGAACAGAGCCAAAGACAAGTGGAACAGACTAGAGACTCCAGACATTAACCCAAACATATATGGTCTATTAATATTTGATAAAGGAGCCATGGACACACAATGCCGAAATGACAGTCTCTTCAACAGATGGTGCTGGCAAAACTGGACAGCTACATGTTGGAGAATGAAACTGGACCATTGTCTAACCCCATATACAAAAGTAAATTCAAAATGGATCAAAAACCTGAATGTAAGCCATGAAACCATTAAACTCGTGGAAAAAAACATAGGCAAAAAACTCTTAGACATAAACATGAGCGACCTCTTCTTGAACATATCTCCTCGGGCAAGGAAAACAACAGCAAAAATGAACAAGTGGGACTATATTAAGCTGAAAAGCTTCTGTACAGCAAAAGACACCATTAATAGAACAAAAAGGAACCCTACAGTATGGGAGAATATATTTGAAAATGATACATCCATTAAAGGCTTGACGTCCAAAATATATACAGAGCTCACACGCTTCAACAAACAAAAATCAAATAATCCAATTAAAAAATGGGCAGAGGAACTGAACAGACAGTTCTCCAAAAAAGATATACAGATGGCCAACAGACACATGAAAAGATGCTCCACATCACTAATTATCAGAGAAATGCAAATTAAAACTTCAATGAGGTATCACCTCACACCAGTAAGGATGGCTGCCATCCAAAAGACAAACAACAACAAATGTTGGTGAGGCTGTGGAGAAAGGGGAATCCTCGTACATTGCTGGTGGGAATGTAAACTAGTTCAACCATTGTGGAAAGCAGTATGGAGGTTCATCAAAATGCTCAAAACAGACTTACCATTTGACCCAGGAATTCCACTCACAGGAATTTACAATAAGAACGCAGCAATCAAGTTTGAGAAAGACAGATGCATCCCTATGTGTATCGCATCACTATTTACAATAGCCAAGAATTGGAAAAAACTTAATGTCCATCAGTAGATGAATGGATAAAGAAGATGTGGTACATATACACAATGGAATACTACTCAGCCATAAGAGGGCAAATCCTACCATTTGCAGCAACATGGATGGAGCTGGAGGTTATTATGCTCAATTAAAAAAGCCAAGCAGAGAAAGAGAAATACCAAATGATTTCACTCATCTGTGGAGTATAAGAACAAAGGAAAAACTGATGGAACAAAACAACAGCAGAATCACAGAACCCAAGAATGGACTAACAGGTATCAAAGGGAAAGGGACTGAGGAGGATGGGTGGGAAGGGAGGGATAAGGGTTGGGAGGAAGAAGGGGCATATTAATATCAGCATGCATAGGGGAGTGGAAGAAAGGGGAGATCTGTACAACACAGAGAAGACAGGTAGTGATTCTACAACATTTTGCTCTGCTGATGGACAGTGACTGTAAAGGGGTTTATAGCGGGGACCTGGTATAGGGGAGAGCCTAGTAAACATAATATTCTTCATGTAAGTGTAGATTAAAGATAACAAAAGAAAAGAAAAAGGGTATTACTCCATGATAGTATAAAACTAACTGTAAGTGAACAATTAACGCATGCTTTAAAAATCCTTAACTTTGATCACTTAAAGGGTGTCAGATGATCGGCTATGGAGGTACACTTTACGATAATATTCTTTCCTCTTCAAAAAAAAAAAAAGCAGTTCCTGTGTGGTGACCGCCAATGATTTCTACACAATGGGATAAAGGGCAGATCAAAGTGTGGGCAAAGGGTCTCTTTGTATTTATACAGAGGATCAAAGCCTAATGTGGCTACCCAGAAAATGAACTAAGATACCATATGAAGAAGAACTTCCAACATCAGCACTCTCTGGAAGAGTCATACTAGAAGATGATTATCAAAATCCTCAACGAAGATCCAGGCGATGCTACAGTTGTAGCTGTATTCATCCCACTGGTTCCTAGACTTTCCATTGGAATGAAGAAGGAGATATCTAAGCTGGCCTGTGCATACAGTAAAACAACAAATTTGACTGGATCTATACTGTTGGAACTCAACCAAGAATTTGGAGAAGTGCAAATTGTAGCGCTCCAAAGTCTTACAACTACAGACTATTTACTGTTAAAAGAACATATGGCATGTGAACAGTCCCCAGGAATGGGTTGTTTTAATTTGTCTGATTTCTCTCAGACTGTTCAAGTTCAGTTGGACAATATCCACCATATCATAGATAAGTTTTCACAAATGCCTAAGGTGCCTAACTGGTTTTCTTGGTTTCACTGGAGATGGCTGGTAATTACAGATATGCTTTGGTTATATGAACTATACTCCTATTATGTTAATGTGTGTGCGCAATTTAAGTAGTAGTTTAAAACCTATACATGCTGAAGTTATTCTACAAGAAGATATGTCAAAGAAATAATCAATCTTCCCATGTTTTCTGCCGCCTGCTACTTATTTAGCTTTTCTTCTTCCTTCCTAATTACAACCCTTAAATAGAATTCGTGCCTCATATCAAATTTACCGAGTATCATAAATCTTCCAAGTGGTAAAGATACCTCAAGACAAATGCTGGGCATAGAAGCCACAGGGCATAAATATGCAAAGAAGTAAAAAGCTAACCTTTTCAAACAATAAGGCTTCCCTCTCACTTACCAACTTTACATCTCCCTGTATGGCCCCGGAAGATGACTGGTTAGCCAGAGACGGGTAAGATTCCTCAAGGGAGGAACAACCTAAGACAGGCACAGTCACAGGGGTCCATCAGGTGAGAAATTGGGGATCAACAGAGGTGAGGCTTAGAACCTCACCACCCCTGTTCTGAGAGAAATCTTCTGCATACGTGGATGTTTTATTGCCCTTGTCTAGCTTGGATTAACACATAGTCTACAGGCACACACCTGATCATCTACATTTGCTCTCTTACAACACTAAACTATGTTTTCTACCTTTATCTTGTATCTACCTAACACTTCAGCATTTTATTAAAAATAATAATAATAAAGAGAGAAATGTGGTATCCACATATAAATCAAGTATAAAAACCAAATGAGTATTCATATTTGAACTGACTGTTTAGAGTTCATAATGCATGAGCAAAACCGAAAGTTTCTGTGATGACTGCCCTTGTACTGTTCACTATATAACTTATTCATTATGTAAGAATTTGTTCTCCATGTAAGAACTTGTTTGTTATGCCTCAGAAGATTGGAGACTGACGAAAATTAGGCTTGGGGTGGATTAATGATTGTGCATTGAGCATTGACTCCCCTATACAGAATTTTATTGTCGTTAACAACCATTTGATCAATAAGTATGAGAGATGCCCTCACAAAAAAAAAAAAAAAAAAGGGACAGACTTCCAATGGTAAAATAAGTAAGTAACCAGGATGTAATGTATAGCATAAGGAATATAGTCAAGATATTGTAACAGCTTGGTAGGGTGATAGCTGGAACCTAGAATTATGTATATAAACGTTCTACCACTGTGTTGTACACTTGAAACTAATGTAATGTAATACTGTGCGTCAACTACCCTTCAATAAAAAATAATTATGATTAAAAAAAAAAAAAGAGTAAGTTTTCCTCTGCCCCTATTTAAATGTGACCTCATTCAGTTCCCCAAGATGTATCTTTTTTATGAGGTTCTGCTTGCAGTTTTATGATCACCCTGTCCCTCATACTAGTGTCTATAATCCTTGATTTTAAATTTGGACAGTATTTAGTTCTTTCTTTAAAAGATAACAAATTTACATTCTTAGAACTTCTCTCATATCAACCATTTGATTTATACACACAAAACTGTTAGTTTTAAGTCTCATTCTCTTCTGTAACTGTAATAACTATTATAAAGTAAAAATACAATACATGTTATATTTGTATTGTTTTAGACATGTAAATACTGTTCTCTACAGAGCTGTTCAGTTGTGTGAGCAGTGAGAGGAGGGCGAATAATCCTATTTTACTAAATTACTGTGGTTTAAGAAGGACATAAATGTCAATAGGCAAGAGATTATCTTTCTTAATTGATTTTGTTCTTTCCACTTACTCCTCTGATATTTCTTAAAATTTTATTGCTGGTTTCTTTTCCTGTTGAGAACAAGAAAAATTTCCCATGCAATTTCAGTTGGTGCTTGAAGACACACCTGCTTGCTCTTCCATCTTGTACCAGTAGGGTTTGAATTGGGAATTTTAAATCCTCAGCAGCAGTTTTTTTTGTGTGTTTGGTATAAAAATTGCTGAATGAAGCTGTTTCAGACAACTGCATCGCACATATCCTACCAGGATTAGAACTGCCAACTGTGCTTTCCTTCTATACTCAGATTCCATAAAATGGAATATAGCATTAATGGTCCTTATCCACTAAATGAGGAAACTGCCCAGAGGCTACCCTCAGGCTTAAAAGACATTTTTAGAATAAGCCTGTGTTCATTTTCCACAGCTGCAGCAACTCATAGTCTTAGAAAGAGTGTCTTAAAAAAAATTCTTTGTGAAACCAGGTTTGCTGTGGCTCACTGAGAACCTGTGGCTGCCACTGTTCACTTGGGCCTCATGCTGTTCTTGCTCCTTGTACCATCCTGTCAGCTAAGTGTCACGAGTGAGCATGGGGAGTGGGACAGCCTTCCAGTGTGCCTGCTGTGGGCCCCTCTCACTGATCCTGGGCCACTGGGTGGATGGAACACATCCCTGTCTCTGTCTGAGATGGTTGTTGAGCCCATGACCATCCCATTGTAGAACCAGTGAGTTCCCTAGTGAGCTCTGAAGAAAGGCTCTTGTGGGCTCTGCCAGTTGTAGATTTTATCAGGAGCTTATGAATGTCTCTCACACTGGTTCTCACTGGAACACAAACAAGTACAGGTGAAGTAAGCTTTTTTTTTCTTTTCCTTTTTAACAGTTGTTTAGCTTGCTTTATTCTTAAAATTGTAGCGTTTGGGTAAATGTGCCATTAGGAAAAGTGTCAGTTATGCTGATATCTATATAATTCAGAAATTTTCTTTTCATAGGCAGTTGGCACTACAAATAAAGTGATTTCATCATCCCTTTTCCTAAATGAAATAAAAATGTATTGTCTTCTGAAATGGGGCAAATTTATCTTGAATACACTTTGTGTGTCTGTGCCTTCTCAAAAGATATATTATCTCATCATTGTTGTTATAGTTACAGCAGGTTGATTGTCCAGAATGTGCAATTAGCAGGTGTGCCTTTACAAGCACTTCAGAGACAATATCTTTGACCATAAGAAATTCAGCAAGCCTATCTAGAGACTTAGTGAGTTTTTTAAATACTGTATTTTTAACTTTCATCATATGAACTCTAATATATATATTTAAAAATAGATACCTGATAAGTGAAGTGAATATAAGAAAACAGATTGTCCTCTTTTATTGGGGAATGCCTCAGGACAAATAATAAGAATGTATATTTTAATAGGATGTGATTTTTAAATTTCTATTTTAAACTGTTTCACATCATACTGTATGTTATTATCTCTGAAAGGAGGTATTAACTCTTAATAAATCCTAGATTTTAGATTATCACTCCCCTACTCTGCTTAAATGTGACAAAGAAAATAATTTAACCTCTTATTTGAGATTCATCAGGACACTCAAAACTTTTGAATGTCAGAAAGTAAATTTTTACACAATTCTTTAAAACCTGTAGTTAATAGAGTAGAAATAGGATTTACTCAAATTATGTTACTAGCATGAGGTTAATCTAAAGCATGGCACATTGGGCATTAACTAGCAAACAGAACTCATTCATCCACTTGACAATTACTATTGGTAAGCTGCTGTGCCAGGTCCTAACATTAATTGTAAAAGTGATTTCCTTTCAATTATTCCACTTTTAAAGTTGACTAGTAAATCTTGTATTTGTCACTTTGGAAAGAGTTAATTACCATAAGGGACAGTTTCTAAGCTGTTGGGAGGGAGGGTCCATCAGTGTTTAGGTAAGAAGCTCTCCAGCTGTAATGACATAGCACTGAGTTGAGGGACTGTAAAATTTAATAATGCTTCTAATCTTGGTAGAAAGTAGACTTAAAGAGAGTTTTTATATAAATAAGGAATGTTGCCATTATGATAGTTCTAAATATCTGAAATTTCTAAATACCTTTGTTAGTAACTGAAATGTAGGAGAATAGTTTTGGTGCAATGTGTGGTTAAATGGATTGTTTATAATGTTGCATATTCTTTCTATGTGTTACATGTATATATTTTATATGTCTTGTTTTATATATATGAAACTTGCTTAGAAGAGTACCTTTTTTTCCAGGTTTGTGATTTGGTGAATTACAATCTTTTAAGATTAAGGTTTTTAATGTAAACATTGAAACCTGAATTATATGCACTGAGTCTCACTGTAACTTGCCTTTTGCTCATTCATGTGCATGGTATTTTCATGTTAACACTTGAGTCTTTCAAAGTGGAATTCCCACTACGTCTGTAGAGACTGGGTGAGGTGTTGTTTCCCATGTTATTTCTCATTCGTGCATCCTCACTGAGATAAAATTCATTAACAAAGCAGGAGCAGGTGAAAGGCCTTCAGGGACTGGGCAGCATTTTGATGCCTGAGACACCAGTCCTTATTTTTTCCACCACTCTGTCCCTTCCCTTTCCTCTTCACTTAAACCAGTTACCAGGGGTAAACTTTTCAAAGAATTATCTCTAGTAAATGTAATGTGTAGGTGTAACTCCATGGAAAGGAAATCCCAGGACAAAAAAAACCTCTAAAATCAAAATCAGCCAAAGGGAAAAATGAAGTTTAAAACCCATTTATTGCTTACAAACTGCAGTCCGGGCCGTCTGTTTCTTGCTGGGGCAGAAGCACGTAAGACCTCCCCCTAGCCTCTCAGATTCAGATAAGCTCTGGGTTGCCCAGGTAATTACCCATTGATATGGAGATGACCTATGACTCTCCACCCCCTGAGGAATGCCTGTTGATATGCAGATGTAATAAAGCAGGCGAGATATTCTGGAAGTATTACAGTTTTACCTACATTAGGCTTCGTGATCACAGCTAACAAATGTGCCATCATTTCATAGAATTCTGGGCTTCAGGGGACTTGAAGTATCTGCTACGGAAAGGGAGGGACAGTCTGAGGGCATTGAATGCATTGGTCGAAGTCACATAGCTCAAATGGTAGTTTGCCAGACACTGCACCACAGCTGACGGAGCACATGTACCAGTTCTCAGAAGGGAATCTGCCCTGGGCGGTGGTTGGTGGGGGTGGAGGTGTACCACTCTTCTCCCCCAATTTGACTGAGCTAGAGCTTGACTGTACAGCACCTTTTGTGCCATAGGAAGAATTTTAATCTGTATTCTGAGAGCATTGAGAAGTCTTAAAGGAAAGTATTAAGCAGAGAGCAGTGTGATCAAATTTGCACTTTTGCAAGGTCAGTTTGTCTTCGCTTGAGAGTGATTGGATAAGAATAGGTTAGATCAGAAAAGGGTTGATAAATTGGGTGCTGTTGCCAAAGTCTAGTTTGGATGAGGGCATTGTGATGTCTGTGATGACACAGACTTGTGAAGACTTTTCCTGAGCTCAGCACTGGACATATTAGGCTCAGTGTCCCTGGTATACAAGGTGCCCCGAACCTGCTTGCCTCTTGGGCAGAAAGCATTGTAGAGTACAAAAGGCATCAATCCAGCATCAGTGAGAACTGAGCCCAAATCTCAGCTCTCTCAAGTACTGACTGTCCAACATGGATGGCATGATTTTGTTCTGAGCCAGTCTCCAGCCTGGTGGGCTGTGGTGGAGTTTAAACAATGCACAGATCATGAGACACCTAGCACAGAGCAAATGCCTAAAAATGAGCTGGATCATTTTCTGCTTCTGTTTCTCTTCAGGATAAAGTAATCAGAGGTACTTTTACCAAATTTTTAGACTACTTCACATTAACTTAGAAATGATGTAGTTATTATACATGCAAATTTTTGAAAAGAAACCATTGGTGAGCAGAACAAGCTCCATGAAGGCTTCTCTTATGAAAGTGAGAAGAGGAAATGACTCTGAGGCCAAGATGAGTGTTGCAGAGAATATTTCCTTTCGTTTTCATTTGATCGTATTCCCTCTGAAGACAGGCTCAAGGAGTGTGGAAACTTCAAAAGCAGAGTAGAAGTGCTCAAAGTGACACAGGGCGGCCTTTCCAGCTTTCTGTTCACTCTCACTTTTCTTAAGCCCTGATAACAAAATAACAAGAGTAGAATCGGGAGGCAGCCTTCTGTATTGATGTGCTATAATCAAACAGAGCGTCAGGCCGGAGTGGTTCACCAGGTAGTGTGGCTGGGCACAGGTAAAGGAATGTGTCACAGGTTGAGTTCTGTTGTCATCATTGTACATTCTGACCATGCCTCAAGTCCAATCTGCCATCACAGTCAAGGACATCTTTCAGCTCAAACAGAGCTAGTCCAGTAGATCTACATCGCTCTCCCCTGGCCTGGACGGAGCAGGGGCACATCGTTTATTTCTGGAAGCATTTGTCAGAGTACCAGACACAGGGCTAATTGCTTTTGTTTCCTTCTCCACCTTTTTGTAGGATTATGACAGTTTTTTTTTAATCGAAGGAGAGCAACACGGTCTTCTCATTCTTAGGCCTGAAATCGCAGTTGGCCTCAAAGGTAGGTATATCTTTTCTTGTTTTAAAATTCGTGTCTCTTGTATTGTTCTTACGGATTAAGGATGAATTTGTTGCAGGAATGCATATATAATCCCCTTTATTGTTGGCTTTTGCTCTTTCTGATGCACAATTAGAAACTCTCTGGTGTAGAATCACAAGGAAACCCAGTGTTTTTACTTTATAATTTTTAAGTGTTATGACATATTGGAGTTTATTTTTATTATAGTTTAGTTTATTTATAATTTATAATCTCTTCTTCTAAGAATTTAAGGTACCAAAAAGTATTGCGTGCTTTCTATTTTAAAGTGAAAGTTTATAGTACTTTACATTTTTTTAAGTAGTCATATTTTTAAGGCCTTTTACATGTTTAATTCATTTACATTGGGAGGTAGGTCATTTGCAGTAACAAATGGCCAGCCTTGGGGAAAAGGAACAGTACAATTTCTAAACTAAGCAAAATATTTTTGAGGCCATTTGTTATGCCTTACATGTTTGAGAGAAGATAAAAGCCCAAGCTTTCTAAGGCTTAGACCTAGAAATGTTGTTACCTCAACTTTGTAAAGCACATGGATTCACTTTCAAAATAAAAATAACATTTCCTTATTAACTAAGGTAATATTTTTTTTCCATCGTAAAACCACTGTTTTTTTTTCAGATTATAAAAGTTGCCTAGGCTCACTTGGAAAAATTGGGAAAATATAAAAACATATAAAGTAAGAAATAAAACCATCCTTATTCCACCACCCAGAGATAACTACATTAATATTTTTGGTATATTTCTTTGTAGTCTTTATATACATAGCAACAGAGGATTTCACTTTATTTCAAATGAGACTGGATTCTATAGTTTCTATTTATAACACTGAATTGAAATGAAAGTACATTACTGGGAACTTTGATGTCTGTAATAATAGGTCTTTTGAGGCTACCCAGGATTTGTACCATTTCTGGAGCACCTGTGGAAGGAAGACAGAGATTCTCAGTAATATGAATTATACACCAGCACCTGCAGTTCACAACCAATATAAAATTTTGATTTGTTTTTACATCAGTAAGTCCACAGATGGCTGTGGGTGGTCTACAAGTATGTTTTAAATAGAGGAAAACCGCACATATATAGTTTTTAAAGGTTCTCAAGACTATTTTATAAAGGTAGGATATTGGAATAATTGTTAGGAAAGTAATAGTATTTTTATAACATTTAATCTAAATATATTAAACCAGATTTATCTTCAAAGAACTGGAAAAAACTGGGGTGGGAGTGACACGTAGCACTCACAAGAATCCAGTGGACATCATTGTCTTGGCAAAATCTTTAAAAAACATTGTGTGCTTGCCATCTTTGTTCTCATCTGCCCTGAAGGTGCAGGATCCCTGGAGATGCTGCAGACTCCCTCATTCTTTAAAATATTTATTACATAAGGAGGTGGAGCCAAGATGGCGGGGTGAGTAGAGCAGTGGAAATCTCCTTCCCAAACCACATATATCTATGAAAACATAACAAAGACAACTCTTCCTAGATTAAAGACCAGAGGACACAGGACAACATTTTGACCACATCCACACCAGCGTGACCCCAGTGCCTCATGAAGGGTGAAAGATACAAGCTCCACACCAGTGGGACACGAGAGCCCCTCCCCCCAGCTCTCAGTGGGAGAAGAGGTGTCAGAGTGGGGGGAGAGGGAGCCCAGGACTGCTGAACACCCAGCCCCAGCCATCCAGACCAGAGCGCAGACACAGTGCGTGCGCGGGGCCCTGGATACTAGGGAAACAGGGCAGCAAGATCAGTGAGCGGGTACGGGAGGCGTGGCGCCACAGGACATAAGAAAAGTGAGCGGCCATTTTTTATTTATTAATTTATTTTATTTAATTAAAAAAATTTTTTTTTGTGGTCGTTGTTTTGTTTTGGCAGGTGATTTTTGGAAGTCTTAAAGGGGCAGGTTGGGTAACTTAATCCAGAGGTAGGGAATCTGGGCATCTCTGGGCACCCTAATCCCCAGGGCTACAGGGAGCATGGAGGTCCATTAAGGAGATAAATAGCATCCAGGCCGCTCCCCATCCAATGCGACTCCACTAAATTTTTGCAGCAGCCCGAGCCAGGACACGCCCACATCAACAGCGGAGATAAACTCCATAGCAGCCGGGCAGGAAGCAGAAGAGCTGTCTGCACGCAGCTACCCAGCACTAGCTACTAGGGGTCGCTGTTCTCCCAGGAGAGGAAGGACACAAAACAACAAGAAGGGAAGTTCTTCCAGCCGTCACTCATTCCACCTCTGCAAACTATTCCTATCACCATGAAAAGACAAAAGTACAGGCCGACAAAGATCACAGAGACAACACCAGAGAAGGAGAAAGACCTAACAAGTCTTCCTGACAAAGAATTCATAATAAAAATCATAAACTGCTGACAGAGGTGCAGAGAAATACACAAGAGATATGGGATGAAGTCCAGAGGGAGATCACAGATGCCAGAAAGGAGATTACATAAATGAAACAAACTCTGGAAGGGTTTGTAAGCAGAATGGATAGGATGCAAGAGGCCATTGATGGAAATGAAACCAGAGAACAGGAACGCATAGAAGCTGACATAGAGAGAGATAAAAGGATCTACAGGAATGAAACAATATTAAGAGAACTGTGTGACCAATCCTAAAGGAACAATATCCGTATTATAGGGGTACCAGAAGAAGAAGAGAGAGGAAAAGGGATGGAAGGAATCTTGGAAGAAATAATTGCTGAAAACTTCCCCAAACTGGGGGAGGAAATAATCGAACAGACCACGGAAATACACAGAACCCCCAACAGAAAGGATCCAAGGAGGACAACACCAAGACACATAATAATTAAATGGCAAAATCAAGGGAAAGGAAAGAGTTTTAAAGGTAGCTAGAGAGAAGAAGGTCACCTATAAAGGAAAACCCATCAGGCTAACATCAGACTTCTCAATAGAAACCCTACAGGTAAGAAGAGAATGGCATGACATAGTTAATGCAATCAAACAGAAGGAGATTTGAACCAAGGATACTGTGTCCAGCACGACTATCATTTAAACATGATGCTGGAATTAAACAATTCCAAGACAAACAAAAGCTGAGGGAATTTGCTTCCCACAAGCCACCTCTACAGGACATCTTACAGGGACTGCTCTAGATGGGTGCACTTCTAGAAAGGGCACGGAACAAAACACCCAACATATGAAGAATGGAGGAGGAGTAATAAGAAGGGAGAGAAGAAAAGAATCTCCAGACAGTGTATATAACAGCTCAATAAGCAAGCTAAGTTAGGCAGTATGTACTAAAGAGGCTAACCTTGAACCTTTGGTAACCACAAATTTAAAGCCTGCTATGGCAATAAGTACATATCTTTCAATAGTTACCCTAAATGTAAATGGACTGAATGCACCAATCAAAAGACACAGTGTAATAGAATGGATAAAAAAGCAAGACCCATCTATATGCTGCTTACAAGAAACTCACCTTAAACCCAAAGATATGAACAGACTAAAAGTCAAGGGATGGAAAAACATATTTCAGCCAAACAACAGCGAGAAGAAAGCAGGGGTTGCAGTACTAATATCAGACAAAAAAGACTTCAAAACAAAGAAAGTAACAAGAGATAAAGAAGGACACTACATAATGATAAAGGGCTCAGTCCAACAAGAGGATATAACCATTCTAAATATATATGCACCAAACACAGGAGCAGCAGCATATGTGAAACAAATACTAACAGAACTAAAGGGGGAAATAGACAGCAATGCATTCATTCTAGGAGACTTCAACACACCAGTCACCCCAAAGGATAGATCCACCGGGCAGAAAATAAGTAAGAACACGGAAGCACTGAACAATACAGTAGGGCAGATGGACCTAATAGACATTTATAGAACTCTACATTCAAAAGTAACAGGATATACATTCTTCTCAAGTTCACATGGAACATTCTCCAGAATAGACCACATACTAGCCCACAAAAAGAGCCTGAGCAAAATCCAAAATATTGAAATTCTTCCAACCAACTTTTCAGACCACAAAGGCATAAAACTAGAAATAAATTCTACAAAGAAAACAAAAGGGCTCACAAACACATGGAGGCTTAACAACATGCTCCTAAATAATCAATGGATCAATGAACAAATTAAAATAGAGATCAAGGAATATACAGAAACAAATGACAACAATAACACAAAGCCCTAAGTACTGTGGAATGCATCAAAATCAGTCTTAAGAGGAAAGTATATAGCGATCCAGGCACACTTGAAGAAGCAAGAACAATCCCAAATGAACAGTCTAACATCACAATTATCGAAATTGGAAAAGTAGAACAAATGAGGCCTAAAGTCAGCAGAAGGGGGGACATAATAAAAATCAGAGAAGAAATAAAGAAGTTGAGAAGACAAAAACAATAGCAAAAATCAATGAAGCCAAGGGTTGGTTCTTTGAGAAAAACAAAATAGATAAGCCTCTAGCCAAACTTATTAAGAGAGAAAGAGAATCAACACAAATCAACAGAATCACAAATGAGAACGGAAAAATCATGACAGACTCCACAGAAACACAAAGAATCATTAAAGACTACTATGAAAATCTTTATGCCAACAAGCTGGAAAACCTAGAAGAAATGGACAACTTCCTAGAAAAATACAACCTTCCAAGACTGACCAAGGAAGAAACACAAAAGTTAAACAAACCAATTACGAGCAAAGAAATTGAAATGGTAATCAAAATACTACCAAAGAACAAAACAGCCGGGCTGGACGGATTTACCTCGGAATTTTATCAGACACACAGAGAAGACATAATACCCATTCTCCTTAAAGTTTTCCAAAAAATAGAAGAGGAGGGAATACACCCAAACTCATTCTATGAAGCCAACATCACCCTAATACCAAAACCAGGCAAAGACCCGCCAAAAAACAAAATTACAGAACAATATCCCTGATGAATGTACCTGCAAAAATACTTAATAAAATATTAGCAAACCGAATACAAAAGTATATCAAAAGGATCATACACCATGACCAAGTGGGATTCATACCAGGGATGCAAGGATGGAACAACATTCAAAAATTTATCAACATCATCCACCACATCAAGAAAAAGAAAGACAAAAACCACATGATCATCTCCACAGATGCTGAAAAAACATTCGACAAAATTCAGCGTCCATTCATGATAAAAACTCTCAGCAAAATCGGAAAAGAGGGCAAATACCTCAACATAATAAAGGCCATATATCATAAACCCACAGACAACATTATACTGAACAGAGAGAAGCTGAAAGCTTTTTCTCTGAGATCGGGAACTAGACAGGGATGCCCACTCTCCCCACTGCTATTTAACATAGTACTGGAGGTCCTAGCCCTGGCAATCAGACAAAACAAAGAAATACAAGGAATCCAGTTTGGTAAAGAAGAAGTAAAACTGTCACCATTTGCAGATGACGTGATATTGTACATAAAAAACCCTAAAGACTCCACCCCAAAACTACTAGAACTGATATCGGAATACAGCAAACTTGCAGGATAAAAATTAACACACAGAAATCTGTAGCTTTCCTATACACGAACAATGAACCAATAGAAAGGGAAATCAGGAAAACAATTCCATTCACAACTGCATCAAAAAGAATAAAAAACCTAGGTATAAATCTAACCAAAGACGTGAATCACCTATACTCGGAAAACTACAAGTAACTCTTAAGAGAAATTAAAAGGGACACTAACAAATGGAAACTCATCCCATGCTCATGGCTAGGAAGAATTAATATCGTCAGAATGGCCATCCTGCCCAAAGCAATATACAGATTTGATGCAATCCTTATGAAACTAGCAGCAACATTCTTCAATGAGCTGGAACAAATAATTCAAAAATTCATATGGAACCACCAAAGACCCCAAATAGCCAAAGCAATCTTTAGAAAGAAAAATAAAATAGAGGGGATCTCACTCCCCAATGTCAAGCTCTACTATAAAGCCATAGTAATCAAGACAATTTGGTAGTGGCACAAGAACAGAGCCAAAGACAAGTGGAACAGACTAGAGACTCCAGACATTAACCCAAACATATATGGTCTATTAATATTTGATAAAGGAGCCATGGACACACAATGCCGAAATGACAGTCTCTTCAACAGATGGTGCTGGCAAAACTGGACAGCTACATGTTGGAGAATGAAACTGGACCATTGTCTAACCCCATATACAAAAGTAAATTCAAAATGGATCAAAAACCTGAATGTAAGCCATGAAACCATTAAACTCGTGGAAAAAAACATAGGCAAAAAACTCTTAGACATAAACATGAGCGACCTCTTCTTGAACATATCTCCTCGGGCAAGGAAAACAACTGCAAAAATGAACAAGTGGGACTATATTAAGCTGAAAAGCTTCTGTACAGCAAAAGACACCATTAATAGAACAAAAAGGAACCCTACAGTATGGGAGAATATATTTGAAAATGATACATCCATTAAAGGCTTGACGTCCAAAATATATACAGAGCTCACACGCTTCAACAAACAAAAATCAAATAATCCAATTAAAAAATGGGCAGAGGAACTGAACAGACAGTTCTCCAAAAAAGATATACAGATGGCCAACAGACACATGAAAAGATGCTCCACATCACTAATTATCAGAGAAATGCAAATTAAAACTTCAATGAGGTATCACCTCACACCAGTAAGGATGGCTGCCATCCAAAAGACAAACAACAACAAATGTTGGTGAGGCTGTGGAGAAAGGGGAATCCTCGTACATTGCTGGTGGGAATGTAAACTAGTTCAACCATTGTGGAAAGCAGTATGGAGGTTCATCAAAATGCTCAAAACAGACTTACCATTTGACCCAGGAATTCCACTCACAGGAATTTACAATAAGAACGCAGCAATCAAGTTTGAGAAAGACAGATGCATCCCTATGTGTATCGCATCACTATTTACAATAGCCAAGAATTGGAAAAAACTTAATGTCCATCAGTAGATGAATGGATAAAGAAGATGTGGTACATATACACAATGGAATACTACTCAGCCATAAGAGGGCAAATCCTACCATTTGCAGCAACATGGATGGAGCTGGAGGTTATTATGCTCAATTAAAAAAGCCAAGCAGAGAAAGAGAAATACCAAATGATTTCACTCATCTGTGGAGTATAAGAACAAAGGAAAAACTGATGGAACAAAACAACAGCAGAATCACAGAACCCAAGAATGGACTAACAGGTATCAAAGGGAAAGGGACTGAGGAGGATGGGTGGGAAGGGAGGGATAAGGGTTGGGAGGAAGAAGGGGCATATTAATATCAGCATGCATAGGGGAGTGGAAGAAAGGGGAGATCTGTACAACACAGAGAAGACAGGTAGTGATTCTACAACATTTTGCTCTGCTGATGGACAGTGACTGTAAAGGGGTTTATAGCGGGGACCTGGTATAGGGGAGAGCCTAGTAAACATAATATTCTTCATGTAAGTGTAGATTAAAGATAACAAAAGAAAAGAAAAAGGGTATTACTCCATGATAGTATAAAACTAACTGTAAGTGAACAATTAACGCATGCTTTAAAAATCCTTAACTTTGATCACTTAAAGGGTGTCAGATGATCGGCTATGGAGGTACACTTTACGATAATATTCTTTCCTCTTCAAAAAAAAAAAAAGCAGTTCCTGTGTGGTGACCGCCAATGATTTCTACACAATGGGATAAAGGGCAGATCAAAGTGTGGGCAAAGGGTCTCTTTGTATTTATACAGAGGATCAAAGCCTAATGTGGCTACCCAGAAAATGAACTAAGATACCATATGAAGAAGAACTTCCAACATCAGCACTCTCTGGAAGAGTCATACTAGAAGATGATTATCAAAATCCTCAACGAAGATCCAGGCGATGCTACAGTTGTAGCTGTATTCATCCCACTGGTTCCTAGACTTTCCATTGGAATGAAGAAGGAGATATCTAAGCTGGCCTGTGCATACAGTAAAACAACAAATTTGACTGGATCTATACTGTTGGAACTCAACCAAGAATTTGGAGAAGTGCAAATTGTAGCGCTCCAAAGTCTTACAACTACAGACTATTTACTGTTAAAAGAACATATGGCATGTGAACAGTCCCCAGGAATGGGTTGTTTTAATTTGTCTGATTTCTCTCAGACTGTTCAAGTTCAGTTGGACAATATCCACCATATCATAGATAAGTTTTCACAAATGCCTAAGGTGCCTAACTGGTTTTCTTGGTTTCACTGGAGATGGCTGGTAATTACAGATATGCTTTGGTTATATGAACTATACTCCTATTATGTTAATGTGTGTGCGCAATTTAAGTAGTAGTTTAAAACCTATACATGCTGAAGTTATTCTACAAGAAGATATGTCAAAGAAATAATCAATCTTCCCATGTTTTCTGCCGCCTGCTACTTATTTAGCTTTTCTTCTTCCTTCCTAATTACAACCCTTAAATAGAATTCGTGCCTCATATCAAATTTACCGAGTATCATAAATCTTCCAAGTGGTAAAGATACCTCAAGACAAATGCTGGGCATAGAAGCCACAGGGCATAAATATGCAAAGAAGTAAAAAGCTAACCTTTTCAAACAATAAGGCTTCCCTCTCACTTACCAACTTTACATCTCCCTGTATGGCCCCGGAAGATGACTGGTTAGCCAGAGACGGGTAAGATTCCTCAAGGGAGGAACAACCTAAGACAGGCACAGTCACAGGGGTCCATCAGGTGAGAAATTGGGGATCAACAGAGGTGAGGCTTAGAACCTCACCACCCCTGTTCTGAGAGAAATCTTCTGCATACGTGGATGTTTTATTGCCCTTGTCTAGCTTGGATTAACACATAGTCTACAGGCACACACCTGATCATCTACATTTGCTCTCTTACAACACTAAACTATGTTTTCTACCTTTATCTTGTATCTACCTAACACTTCAGCATTTTATTAAAAATAATAATAATAAAGAGAGAAATGTGGTATCCACATATAAATCAAGTATAAAAACCAAATGAGTATTCATATTTGAACTGACTGTTTAGAGTTCATAATGCATGAGCAAAACCGAAAGTTTCTGTGATGACTGCCCTTGTACTGTTCACTATATAACTTATTCATTATGTAAGAATTTGTTCTACATGTAAGAACTTGTTTGTTATGCCTCAGAAGATTGGAGACTGACGAAAATTAGGCTTGGGGTGGATTAATGATTGTGCATTGAGCATTGACTCCCCTATACAGAATTTTATTGTCGTTAACAACCATTTGATCAATAAGTATGAGAGATGCCCTCACAAAAAAAAAAAAAAATAAAGGGACAGACTTCCAATGGTAAAATAAGTAAGTAACCAGGATGTAATGTATAGCATAAGGAATATAGTCAAGATATTGTAACAGCTTGGTAGGGTGATAGCTGGAACCTAGAATTATGTATATAAACGTTCTACCACTGTGTTGTACACTTGAAACTAATGTAATGTAATACTGTGCGTCAACTACCCTTCAATAAAAAATAATTATGATTAAAAAAAAAAAAGAGTAAGTTTTCCTCTGCCCCTATTTAAATGTGACCTCATTCAGTTCCCCAAGATGTATCTTTTTTATGAGGTTCTGCTTGCAGTTTTATGATCACCCTGTCCCTCATACTAGTGTCTATAATCCTTGATTTTAAATTTGGACAGTATTTAGTTCTTTCTTTAAAAGATAACAAATTTACATTCTTAGAACTTCTCTCATATCAACCATTTGATTTATACACACAAAACTGTTAGTTTTAAGTCTCATTCTCTTCTGTAACTGTAATAACTATTATAAAGTAAAAATACAATACATGTTATATTTGTATTGTTTTAGACATGTAAATACTGTTCTCTACAGAGCTGTTCAGTTGTGTGAGCAGTGAGAGGAGGGCGAATAATCCTATTTTACTAAATTACTGTGGTTTAAGAAGGACATAAATGTCAATAGGCAAGAGATTATCTTTCTTAATTGATTTTGTTCTTTCCACTTACTCCTCTGATATTTCTTAAAATTTTATTGCTGGTTTCTTTTCCTGTTGAGAACAAGAAAAATTTCCCATGCAATTTCAGTTGGTGCTTGTAGACACACCTGCTTGCTCTTCCATCTTGTACCAGTAGGGTTTGAATTGGGAATTTTAAATCCTCAGCAGCAGTTTTTTTTGTGTGTTTGGTATAAAAATTGCTGAATGAAGCTGTTTCAGACAACTGCATCGCACATATCCTACCAGGATTAGAACTGCCAACTGTGCTTTCCTTCTATACTCAGATTCCATAAAATGGAATATAGCATTAATGGTCCTTATCCACTAAATGAGGAAACTGCCCAGAGGCTACCCTCAGGCTTAAAAGACATTTTTAGAATAAGCCTGTGTTCATTTTCCACAGCTGCAGCAACTCATAGTCTTAGAAAGAGTGTCTTAAAAAAAATTCTTTGTGAAACCAGGTTTGCTGTGGCTCACTGAGAACCTGTGGCTGCCACTGTTCACTTGGGCCTCATGCTGTTCTTGCTCCTTGTACCATCCTGTCAGCTAAGTGTCACGAGTGAGCATGGGGAGTGGGACAGCCTTCCAGTGTGCCTGCTGTGGGCCCCTCTCACTGATCCTGGGCCACTGGGTGGATGGAACACATCCCTGTCTCTGTCTGAGATGGTTGTTGAGCCCATGACCATCCCATTGTAGAACCAGTGAGTTCCCTAGTGAGCTCTGAAGAAAGGCTCTTGTGGGCTCTGCCAGTTGTAGATTTTATCAGGAGCTTATGAATGTCTCTCACACTGGTTCTCACTGGAACACAAACAAGTACAGGTGAAGTAAGCTTTTTTTTTCTTTTCCTTTTTAACAGTTGTTTAGCTTGCTTTATTCTTAAAATTGTAGCGTTTGGGTAAATGTGCCATTAGGAAAAGTGTCAGTTATGCTGATATCTATATAATTCAGAAATTTTCTTTTCATAGGCAGTTGGCACTACAAATAAAGTGATTTCATCATCCCTTTTCCTAAATGAAATAAAAATGTATTGTCTTCTGAAATGGGGCAAATTTATCTTGAATACACTTTGTGTGTCTGTGCCTTCTCAAAAGATATATTATCTCATCATTGTTGTTATAGTTACAGCAGGTTGATTGTCCAGAATGTGCAATTAGCAGGTGTGCCTTTACAAGCACTTCAGAGACAATATCTTTGACCATAAGAAATTCAGCAAGCCTATCTAGAGACTTAGTGAGTTTTTTAAATACTGTATTTTTAACTTTCATCATATGAACTCTAATATATATATTTAAAAATAGATACCTGATAAGTGAAGTGAATATAAGAAAACAGATTGTCCTCTTTTATTGGGGAATGCCTCAGGACAAATAATAAGAATGTATATTTTAATAGGATGTGATTTTTAAATTTCTATTTTAAACTGTTTCACATCATACTGTATGTTATTATCTCTGAAAGGAGGTATTAACTCTTAATAAATCCTAGATTTTAGATTATCACTCCCCTACTCTGCTTAAATGTGACAAAGAAAATAATTTAACCTCTTATTTGAGATTCATCAGGACACTCAAAACTTTTGAATGTCAGAAAGTAAATTTTTACACAATTCTTTAAAACCTGTAGTTAATAGAGTAGAAATAGGATTTACTCAAATTATGTTACTAGCATGAGGTTAATCTAAAGCATGGCACATTGGGCATTAACTAGCAAACAGAACTCATTCATCCACTTGACAATTACTATTGGTAAGCTGCTGTGCCAGGTCCTAACATTAATTGTAAAAGTGATTTCCTTTCAATTATTCCACTTTTAAAGTTGACTAGTAAATCTTGTATTTGTCACTTTGGAAAGAGTTAATTACCATAAGGGACAGTTTCTAAGCTGTTGGGAGGGAGGGTCCATCAGTGTTTAGGTAAGAAGCTCTCCAGCTGTAATGACATAGCACTGAGTTGAGGGACTATAAAATTTAATAATGCTTCTAATCTTGGTAGAAAGTAGACTTAAAGAGAGTTTTTATATAAATAAGGAATGTTGCCATTATGATAGTTCTAAATATCTGAAATTTCTAAATACCTTTGTTAGTAACTGAAATGTAGGAGAATAGTTTTGGTGCAATGTGTGGTTAAATGGATTGTTTATAATGTTGCATATTCTTTCTATGTGTTACATGTATATATTTTATATGTCTTGTTTTATATATATGAAACTTGCTTAGAAGAGTACCTTTTTTTCCAGGTTTGTGATTTGGTGAATTACAATCTTTTAAGATTAAGGTTTTTAATGTAAACATTGAAACCTGAATTATATGCACTGAGTCTCACTGTAACTTGCCTTTTGCTCATTCATGTGCATGGTATTTTCATGTTAACACTTGAGTCTTTCAAAGTGGAATTCCCACTACGTCTGTAGAGACTGGGTGAGGTGTTGTTTCCCATGTTATTTCTCATTCGTGCATCCTCACTGAGATAAAATTCATTAACAAAGCAGGAGCAGGTGAAAGGCCTTCAGGGACTGGGCAGCATTTTGATGCCTGAGACACCAGTCCTTATTTTTTCCACCACTCTGTCCCTTCCCTTTCCTCTTCACTTAAACCAGTTACCAGGGGTAAACTTTTCAAAGAATTATCTCTAGTAAATGTAATGTGTAGGTGTAACTCCATGGAAAGGAAATCCAGGACAAAAAAACCTCTAAAATCAAAATCAGCCAAAGGGAAAAATGAAGTTTAAAACCCATTTATTGCTTACAAACTGCAGTCCGGGCCGTCTGTTTCTTGCTGGGGCAGAAGCACGTAAGACCTCCCCCTAGCCTCTCAGATTCAGATAAGCTCTGGGTTGCCCAGGTAATTACCCATTGATATGGAGATGACCTATGACTCTCCACCCCCTGAGGAATGCCTGTTGATATGCAGATGTAATAAAGCAGGTGAGATATTCTGGAAGTATTACAGTTTTACCTACATTAGGCTTCGTGATCACAGCTAACAAATGTGCCATCATTTCATAGAATTCTGGGCTTCAGGGGACTTGAAGTATCTGCTACGGAAAGGGGAGGGACAGTCTGAGGGCATTGAATGCATTGGTCGAAGTCACATAGCTCAAATGGTAGTTTGCCAGACACTGCACCACAGCTGACGGAGCACATGTACCAGTTCTCAGAAGGGAATCTGCCCTGGGCGGTGGTTGGTGGGGGTGGAGGTGTACCACTCTTCTCCCCCAATTTGACTGAGCTAGAGCTTGACTGTACAGCACCTTTTGTGCCATAGGAAGAATTTTAATCTGTATTCTGAGAGCATTGAGAAGTCTTAAAGGAAAGTATTAAGCAGAGAGCAGTGTGATCAAATTTGCACTTTTGCAAGGTCAGTTTGTCTTCGCTTGAGAGTGATTGGATAAGAATAGGTTAGATCAGAAAAGGGTTGATAAATTGGGTGCTGTTGCCAAAGTCTAGTTTGGATGAGGGCATTGTGATGTCTGTGATGACACAGACTTGTGAAGACTTTTCCTGAGCTCAGCACTGGACATATTAGGCTCAGTGTCCCTGGTATACAAGGTGCCCCGAACCTGCTTGCCTCTTGGGCAGAAAGCATTGTAGAGTACAAAAGGCATCAATCCAGCATCAGTGAGAACTGAGCCCAAATCTCAGCTCTCTCAAGTACTGACTGTCCAACATGGATGGCATGATTTTGTTCTGAGCCAGTCTCCAGCCTGGTGGGCTGTGGTGGAGTTTAAACAATGCACAGATCATGAGACACCTAGCACAGAGCAAATGCCTAAAAATGAGCTGGATCATTTTCTGCTTCTGTTTCTCTTCAGGATAAAGTAATCAGAGGTACTTTTACCAAATTTTTAGACTACTTCACATTAACTTAGAAATGATGTAGTTATTATACATGCAAATTTTTGAAAAGAAACCATTGGTGAGCAGAACAAGCTCCATGAAGGCTTCTCTTATGAAAGTGAGAAGAGGAAATGACTCTGAGGCCAAGATGAGTGTTGCAGAGAATATTTCCTTTCGTTTTCATTTGATCGTATTCCCTCTGAAGACAGGCTCAAGGAGTGTGGAAACTTCAAAAGCAGAGTAGAAGTGCTCAAAGTGACACAGGGCGGCCTTTCCAGCTTTCTGTTCACTCTCACTTTTCTTAAGCCCTGATAACAAAATAACAAGAGTAGAATCGGGAGGCAGCCTTCTGTATTGATGTGCTATAATCAAACAGAGCGTCAGGCCGGAGTGGTTCACCAGGTAGTGTGGCTGGGCACAGGTAAAGGAATGTGTCACAGGTTGAGTTCTGTTGTCATCATTGTACATTCTGACCATGCCTCAAGTCCAATCTGCCATCACAGTCAAGGACATCTTTCAGCTCAAACAGAGCTAGTCCAGTAGATCTACATCGCTCTCCCCTGGCCTGGACGGAGCAGGGGCACATCGTTTATTTCTGGAAGCATTTGTCAGAGTACCAGACACAGGGCTAATTGCTTTTGTTTCCTTCTCCACCTTTTTGTAGGATTATGACAGTTTTTTTTTAATCGAAGGAGAGCAACACGGTCTTCTCATTCTTAGGCCTGAAATCGCAGTTGGCCTCAAAGGTAGGTATATCTTTTCTTGTTTTAAAATTCGTGTCTCTTGTATTGTTCTTACGGATTAAGGATGAATTTGTTGCAGGAATGCATATATAATCCCCTTTATTGTTGGCTTTTGCTCTTTCTGATGCACAATTAGAAACTCTCTGGTGTAGAATCACAAGGAAACCCAGTGTTTTTACTTTATAATTTTTAAGTGTTATGACATATTGGAGTTTATTTTTATTATAGTTTAGTTTATTTATAATTTATAATCTCTTCTTCTAAGAATTTAAGGTACCAAAAAGTATTGCGTGCTTTCTATTTTAAAGTGAAAGTTTATAGTACTTTACATTTTTTTAAGTAGTCATATTTTTAAGGCCTTTTACATGTTTAATTCATTTACATTGGGAGGTAGGTCATTTGCAGTAACAAATGGCCAGCCTTGGGGAAAAGGAACAGTACAATTTCTAAACTAAGCAAAATATTTTTGAGGCCATTTGTTATGCCTTACATGTTTGAGAGAAGATAAAAGCCCAAGCTTTCTAAGGCTTAGACCTAGAAATGTTGTTACCTCAACTTTGTAAAGCACATGGATTCACTTTCAAAATAAAAATAACATTTCCTTATTAACTAAGGTAATATTTTTTTTCCATCGTAAAACCACTGTTTTTTTTTCAGATTATAAAAGTTGCCTAGGCTCACTTGGAAAAATTGGGAAAATATAAAAACATATAAAGTAAGAAATAAAACCATCCTTATTCCACCACCCAGAGATAACTACATTAATATTTTTGGTATATTTCTTTGTAGTCTTTATATACATAGCAACAGAGGATTTCACTTTATTTCAAATGAGACTGGATTCTATAGTTTCTATTTATAACACTGAATTGAAATGAAAGTACATTACTGGGAACTTTGATGTCTGTAATAATAGGTCTTTTGAGGCTACCCAGGATTTGTACCATTTCTGGAGCACCTGTGGAAGGAAGACAGAGATTCTCAGTAATATGAATTATACACCAGCACCTGCAGTTCACAACCAATATAAAATTTTGATTTGTTTTTACATCAGTAAGTCCACAGATGGCTGTGGGTGGTCTACAAGTATGTTTTAAATAGAGGAAAACCGCACATATATAGTTTTTAAAGGTTCTCAAGACTATTTTATAAAGGTAGGATATTGGAATAATTGTTAGGAAAGTAATAGTATTTTTATAACATTTAATCTAAATATATTAAACCAGATTTATCTTCAAAGAACTGGAAAAAACTGGGGTGGGAGTGACACGTAGCACTCACAAGAATCCAGTGGACATCATTGTCTTGGCAAAATCTTTAAAAAACATTGTGTGCTTGCCATCTTTGTTCTCATCTGCCCTGAAGGTGCAGGATCCCTGGAGATGCTGCAGACTCCCTCATTCTTTAAAATATTTATTACATAAGGAGGTGGAGCCAAGATGGCGGGGTGAGTAGAGCAGTGGAAATCTCCTTCCCAAACCACATATATCTATGAAAACATAACAAAGACAACTCTTCCTAGATTAAAGACCAGAGGACACAGGACAACATTTTGACCACATCCACACCAGCGTGACCCCAGTGCCTCATGAAGGGTGAAAGATACAAGCTCCACACCAGTGGGACACGAGAGCCCCTCCCCCCAGCTCTCAGTGGGAGAAGAGGTGTCAGAGTGGGGGGAGAGGGAGCCCAGGACTGCTGAACACCCAGCCCCAGCCATCCAGACCAGAGCGCAGACACAGTGCGTGCGCGGGGCCCTGGATACTAGGGAAACAGGGCAGCAAGATCAGTGAGCGGGTACGGGAGGCGTGGCGCCACAGGACATAAGAAAAGTGAGCGGCCATTTTTTATTTATTAATTTATTTTATTTAATTAAAAAAATTTTTTTTTGTGGTCGTTGTTTTGTTTTGGCAGGTGATTTTTGGAAGTCTTAAAGGGGCAGGTTGGGTAACTAAATCCAGAGGTAGGGAATCTGGGCATCTCTGGGCACCCTAATCCCCAGGGCTACAGGGAGCATGGAGGTCCATTAAGGAGATAAATAGCATCCAGGCCGCTCCCCATCCAATGCGACTCCACTAAATTTTTGCAGCAGCCCGAGCCAGGACACGCCCACATCAACAGCGGAGATAAACTCCATAGCAGCCGGGCAGGAAGCAGAAGAGCTGTCTGCACGCAGCTACCCAGCACTAGCTACTAGGGGTCGCTGTTCTCCCAGGAGAGGAAGGACACAAAACAACAAGAAGGGAAGTTCTTCCAGCCGTCACTCATTCCACCTCTGCAAACTATTCCTATCACCATGAAAAGACAAAAGTACAGGCCGACAAAGATCACAGAGACAACACCAGAGAAGGAGAAAGACCTAACAAGTCTTCCTGACAAAGAATTCATAATAAAAATCATAAACTGCTGACAGAGGTGCAGAGAAATACACAAGAGATATGGGATGAAGTCCAGAGGGAGATCACAGATGCCAGAAAGGAGATTACATAAATGAAACAAACTCTGGAAGGGTTTGTAAGCAGAATGGATAGGATGCAAGAGGCCATTGATGGAAATGAAACCAGAGAACAGGAACGCATAGAAGCTGACATAGAGAGAGATAAAAGGATCTACAGGAATGAAACAATATTAAGAGAACTGTGTGACCAATCCTAAAGGAACAATATCCGTATTATAGGGGTACCAGAAGAAGAAGAGAGAGGAAAAGGGATGGAAGGAATCTTGGAAGAAATAATTGCTGAAAACTTCCCCAAACTGGGGGAGGAAATAATCGAACAGACCACGGAAATACACAGAACCCCCAACAGAAAGGATCCAAGGAGGACAACACCAAGACACATAATAATTAAATGGCAAAATCAAGGGAAAGGAAAGAGTTTTAAAGGTAGCTAGAGAGAAGAAGGTCACCTATAAAGGAAAACCCATCAGGCTAACATCAGACTTCTCAATAGAAACCCTACAGGTAAGAAGAGAATGGCATGACATAGTTAATGCAATCAAACAGAAGGAGATTTGAACCAAGGATACTGTGTCCAGCACGACTATCATTTAAACATGATGCTGGAATTAAACAATTCCAAGACAAACAAAAGCTGAGGGAATTTGCTTCCCACAAGCCACCTCTACAGGACATCTTACAGGGACTGCTCTAGATGGGTGCACTTCTAGAAAGGGCACGGAACAAAACACCCAACATATGAAGAATGGAGGAGGAGTAATAAGAAGGGAGAGAAGAAAAGAATCTCCAGACAGTGTATATAACAGCTCAATAAGCAAGCTAAGTTAGGCAGTATGTACTAAAGAGGCTAACCTTGAACCTTTGGTAACCACAAATTTAAAGCCTGCTATGGCAATAAGTACATATCTTTCAATAGTTACCCTAAATGTAAATGGACTGAATGCACCAATCAAAAGACACAGTGTAATAGAATGGATAAAAAAGCAAGACCCATCTATATGCTGCTTACAAGAAACTCACCTTAAACCCAAAGATATGAACAGACTAAAAGTCAAGGGATGGAAAAACATATTTCAGCCAAACAACAGCGAGAAGAAAGCAGGGGTTGCAGTACTAATATCAGACAAAAAAGACTTCAAAACAAAGAAAGTAACAAGAGATAAAGAAGGACACTACGTAATGATAAAGGGCTCAGTCCAACAAGAGGATATAACCATTCTAAATATGTATGCACCAAACACAGGAGCAGCAGCATATGTGAAACAAATACTAACAGAACTAAAGGGGGAAATAGACAGCAATGCATTCATTCTAGGAGACTTCAACACACCAGTCACCCCAAAGGATAGATCCACCGGGCAGAAAATAAGTAAGAACACGGAAGCACTGAACAATACAGTAGGGCAGATGGACCTAATAGACATTTATAGAACTCTACATTCAAAAGTAACAGGATATACATTCTTCTCAAGTTCACATGGAACATTCTCCAGAATAGACCACATACTAGCCCACAAAAAGAGCCTGAGCAAAATCCAAAATATTGAAATTCTTCCAACCAACTTTTCAGACCACAAAGGCATAAAACTAGAAATAAATTCTACAAAGAAAACAAAAGGGCTCACAAACACATGGAGGCTTAACAACATGCTCCTAAATAATCAATGGATCAATGAACAAATTAAAATAGAGATCAAGGAATATACAGAAACAAATGACAACAATAACACAAAGCCCTAAGTACTGTGGAATGCATCAAAATCAGTCTTAAGAGGAAAGTATATAGCGATCCAGGCACACTTGAAGAAGCAAGAACAATCCCAAATGAACAGTCTAACATCACAATTATCGAAATTGGAAAAGTAGAACAAATGAGGCCTAAAGTCAGCAGAAGGGGGGACATAATAAAAATCAGAGAAGAAATAAAGAAGTTGAGAAGACAAAAACAATAGCAAAAATCAATGAAGCCAAGGGTTGGTTCTTTGAGAAAAACAAAATAGATAAGCCTCTAGCCAAACTTATTAAGAGAGAAAGAGAATCAACACAAATCAACAGAATCACAAATGAGAACGGAAAAATCATGACAGACTCCACAGAAACACAAAGAATCATTAAAGACTACTATGAAAATCTTTATGCCAACAAGCTGGAAAACCTAGAAGAAATGGACAACTTCCTAGAAAAATACAACCTTCCAAGACTGACCAAGGAAGAAACACAAAAGTTAAACAAACCAATTACGAGCAAAGAAATTGAAATGGTAATCAAAATACTACCAAAGAACAAAACAGCCGGGCTGGACGGATTTACCTCGGAATTTTATCAGACACACAGAGAAGACATAATACCCATTCTCCTTAAAGTTTTCCAAAAAATAGAAGAGGAGGGAATACACCCAAACTCATTCTATGAAGCCAACATCACCCTAATACCAAAACCAGGCAAAGACCCGCCAAAAAACAAAATTACAGAACAATATCCCTGATGAATGTACCTGCAAAAATACTTAATAAAATATTAGCAAACCGAATACAAAAGTATATCAAAAGGATCATACACCATGACCAAGTGGGATTCATACCAGGGATGCAAGGATGGAACAACATTCAAAAATTTATCAACATCATCCACCACATCAAGAAAAAGAAAGACAAAAACCACATGATCATCTCCACAGATGCTGAAAAAACATTCGACAAAATTCAGCGTCCATTCATGATAAAAACTCTCAGCAAAATCGGAAAAGAGGGCAAATACCTCAACATAATAAAGGCCATATATCATAAACCCACAGACAACATTATACTGAACAGAGAGAAGCTGAAAGCTTTTTCTCTGAGATCGGGAACTAGACAGGGATGCCCACTCTCCCCACTGCTATTTAACATAGTACTGGAGGTCCTAGCCCTGGCAATCAGACAAAACAAAGAAATACAAGGAATCCAGTTTGGTAAAGAAGAAGTAAAACTGTCACCATTTGCAGATGACGTGATATTGTACATAAAAAACCCTAAAGACTCCACCCCAAAACTACTAGAACTGATATCGGAATACAGCAAACTTGCAGGATAAAAATTAACACACAGAAATCTGTAGCTTTCCTATACACGAACAATGAACCAATAGAAAGGGAAATCAGGAAAACAATTCCATTCACAACTGCATCAAAAAGAATAAAAAACCTAGGTATAAATCTAACCAAAGACGTGAATCACCTATACTCGGAAAACTACAAGTAACTCTTAAGAGAAATTAAAAGGGACACTAACAAATGGAAACTCATCCCATGCTCATGGCTAGGAAGAATTAATATCGTCAGAATGGCCATCCTGCCCAAAGCAATATACAGATTTGATGCAATCCTTATGAAACTAGCAGCAACATTCTTCAATGAGCTGGAACAAATAATTCAAAAATTCATATGGAACCACCAAAGACCCCAAATAGCCAAAGCAATCTTTAGAAAGAAAAATAAAATAGAGGGGATCTCACTCCCCAATGTCAAGCTCTACTATAAAGCCATAGTAATCAAGACAATTTGGTAGTGGCACAAGAACAGAGCCAAAGACAAGTGGAACAGACTAGAGACTCCAGACATTAACCCAAACATATATGGTCTATTAATATTTGATAAAGGAGCCATGGACACACAATGCCGAAATGACAGTCTCTTCAACAGATGGTGCTGGCAAAACTGGACAGCTACATGTTGGAGAATGAAACTGGACCATTGTCTAACCCCATATACAAAAGTAAATTCAAAATGGATCAAAAACCTGAATGTAAGCCATGAAACCATTAAACTCGTGGAAAAAAACATAGGCAAAAAACTCTTAGACATAAACATGAGCGACCTCTTCTTGAACATATCTCCTCGGGCAAGGAAAACAACTGCAAAAATGAACAAGTGGGACTATATTAAGCTGAAAAGCTTCTGTACAGCAAAAGACACCATTAATAGAACAAAAAAGAACCCTACAGTATGGGAGAATATATTTGAAAATGATACATCCATTAAAGGCTTGACGTCCAAAATATATACAGAGCTCACACGCTTCAACAAACAAAAATCAAATAATCCAATTAAAAAATGGGCAGAGGAACTGAACAGACAGTTCTCCAAAAAAGATATACAGATGGCCAACAGACACATGAAAAGATGCTCCACATCACTAATTATCAGAGAAATGCAAATTAAAACTTCAATGAGGTATCACCTCACACCAGTAAGGATGGCTGCCATCCAAAAGACAAACAACAACAAATGTTGGTGAGGCTGTGGAGAAAGGGGAATCCTCGTACATTGCTGGTGGGAATGTAAACTAGTTCAACCATTGTGGAAAGCAGTATGGAGGTTCATCAAAATGCTCAAAACAGACTTACCATTTGACCCAGGAATTCCACTCACAGGAATTTACAATAAGAACGCAGCAATCAAGTTTGAGAAAGACAGATGCATCCCTATGTGTATCGCATCACTATTTACAATAGCCAAGAATTGGAAAAAACTTAATGTCCATCAGTAGATGAATGGATAAAGAAGATGTGGTACATATACACAATGGAATACTACTCAGCCATAAGAGGGCAAATCCTACCATTTGCAGCAACATGGATGGAGCTGGAGGTTATTATGCTCAATTAAAAAAGCCAAGCAGAGAAAGAGAAATACCAAATGATTTCACTCATCTGTGGAGTATAAGAACAAAGGAAAAACTGATGGAACAGAACAACAGCAGAATCACAGAACCCAAGAATGGACTAACAGGTATCAAAGGGAAAGGGACTGAGGAGGATGGGTGGGAAGGGAGGGATAAGGGTTGGGAGGAAGAAGGGGCATATTAATATCAGCATGCATAGGGGAGTGGAAGAAAGGGGAGATCTGTACAACACAGAGAAGACAGGTAGTGATTCTACAACATTTTGCTCTGCTGATGGACAGTGACTGTAAAGGGGTTTATAGCGGGAACCTGGTATAGGGGAGAGCCTAGTAAACATAATATTCTTCATGTAAGTGTAGATTAAAGATAACAAAAGAAAAGAAAAAGGGTATTACTCCATGATAGTATAAAACTAACTGTAAGTGAACAATTAACGCATGCTTTAAAAATCCTTAACTTTGATCACTTAAAGGGTGTCAGATGATCGGCTATGGAGGTACACTTTACGATAATATTCTTTCCTCTTCAAAAAAAAAAAAAGCAGTTCCTGTGTGGTGACCGCCAATGATTTCTACACAATGGGATAAAGGGCAGATCAAAGTGTGGGCAAAGGGTCTCTTTGTATTTATACAGAGGATCAAAGCCTAATGTGGCTACCCAGAAAATGAACTAAGATACCATATGAAGAAGAACTTCCAACATCAGCACTCTCTGGAAGAGTCATACTAGAAGATGATTATCAAAATCCTCAACGAAGATCCAGGCGATGCTACAGTTGTAGCTGTATTCATCCCACTGGTTCCTAGACTTTCCATTGGAATGAAGAAGGAGATATCTAAGCTGGCCTGTGCATACAGTAAAACAACAAATTTGACTGGATCTATACTGTTGGAACTCAACCAAGAATTTGGAGAAGTGCAAATTGTAGCGCTCCAAAGTCTTACAACTACAGACTATTTACTGTTAAAAGAACATATGGCATGTGAACAGTCCCCAGGAATGGGTTGTTTTAATTTGTCTGATTTCTCTCAGACTGTTCAAGTTCAGTTGGACAATATCCACCATATCATAGATAAGTTTTCACAAATGCCTAAGGTGCCTAACTGGTTTTCTTGGTTTCACTGGAGATGGCTGGTAATTACAGATATGCTTTGGTTATATGAACTATACTCATATTATGTTAATGTGTGTGCGCAATTTAAGTAGTAGTTTAAAACCTATACATGCTTAAATTACACTACAAGAAGATATGTCAAAGAAATAATCAATCTCCCCATGTTTTCTTCCATCTGCTACCTCTGTAGCTTTTCTTCTTCCTTCCTAATTACGACCCTTAAATATTATTCGTGCCTCATATCAAATTTACCGAGTATCTTAATTCCTCCAAGTGCTAAAGATACCTCAAGACAAATGGTGGGCATAGAAGCCACAGGGCATAAATCTGCATAGAAGTAAAAAGCTAACCTTTTCAAACACTAAGGCTTCTCTCTCACTTACCATCTTTACATCTCCCTGTATGGCCCCAGAAGATGACTGGTTACCCAGAGACGGGTAAGATTCCTCAAGGGAGGAAAAACCTAAGACAGGCACAGTCACAGGGGGGCCATCGGGTGAGAAACTGGGGATCAACAGAGGTGAGGCTTAGAACCTCTCCCCCCCTGGTGTAAGAGAAATCTTCTGCATCCCTGGATATTTTATTGCCCTTGTCTAGCTTGGATTAACACATAGTCTTCAGGCACACACAAGATCATCTACATTTTCTCTCTTACAACACTAATCTACATTTTCTACCTTTATCTTACATCTAATACCACTTCAGCATTTTATTTAAAATAATAATAATAATAATGGGAGGAATGTTGGATCCACATATAAATCAAGTATAAAAATCAAGTGAATATTCATATCTGACATGATTGTTTATAGTTCATAATGCGTGATCAAAACCGAAAGTTTCTGTGATGACTGCCCTTGCACTGTTCACCATGTAAGAACTTATTCAGTATGTAAGAATTTGCTCACCATGTAAGAACTTGTTCATTATACTTTAGAAGTTTGGAGACTGTTGAGAATTAGGCTAGGGGTTGATTAATGATTGTGCATTGTGTCCCCTATACAGAATTTTCTTGTTGTTAACTACCATTTGATAAATAAACATAAGATACGCCCTCTCAGAAAAATATATTTATTACATCAGCAATTTCTCTGGAAGCTGATGATCTATAAAAAGTGGATCCTAATATTTAACTTAGTTTTCTTGATTTCAGTTGACCATTCAGAAACAGAAGCTCTATGGGCGTACCCACATAATCAGGCTACCATTTTCCGGTGCCTGAGATGTTTACGCTGAGCCAGGGTGGAAGTCCATGGGGCAGCGTTTTAGCCTCCCGTTCAGAACCATTCCACCTTGTCCCATCTTGTTGTTCATTTTTTGTCCTGGAAGTCACTCACTCTGAGCCTGCCCTGTGAGGCCCAGGCAGCACTCGCAGCTACAAGCTCTGAAAGGTGGAGCGCCTTCCTAACCTCCCTGCAGTACATAAATATGAGAGGGCCAGAAAGCCCACCGAGAGACAGATACAGATAGCATGAGTGTGCATAATTGCCCCTACACAGGCAGGACAGAGCATCTCATGGCCTGCAGGCCCAGTGTGGGCCCGGGGCAGTTCTCAGAATTGGACAGGACAGGAGGTAGGTGGTCACAGAACACAAGCCATATTGGCTCTAGGTATTTTTCTGGCACAGAATTCTAAAGTAATTTAAGTGGGTTGCTTTTATTTAAAATACAGATTTCTCCCTTTTTATGAGAAATTGGAAGGCAAGGAAACCCTGGCAGGACCCACTTCCTCTTGTGGTTGGTTGGCCAGTAGTGGGCCCACCATGTTCCTACCCAAGAGAAAAGGAAGCCTTTTCACTCATAACTTTCAGGAAGAAAATCATCAAGTGTGTTAATTTGGTAGATTCAGGTAGGGAAAGAATTAGAAGTTTCTACTTCCCTGCCATTCAGGGGGAGAATCAAGAGACAAGACAACTGGTAAATCCTGTCCTGGTCCCGATAGCTAGCAGCTGACCATGGGCCACCCTAGGGATGGCAGGTGTGCTCCTCGCCTGTGGCCGTTCTCCTCAGGGCCTGAGTAGGGCGGCCCACAAACACCTGCCCCACCCCTGAGCCAATGGAGCAGCACCTCTGTGGAGTCAGCAGGGGTTGGAAATGAGGTTTCCTTTCCACTTTTACATCTGGCAGGTCAGGAAGGTGAGATTTAAATCTGGCCTCTGGGTTAAGGTTATCAGTTTATTTTGATTCCCAATATCTCTGTTCATTACATTTAGAATGGTACTGCTAATGTGAATTTTCTTGTCAACACAATCCAGTAACTGACTTTTTAAAAAACAAATAAGTGGAACCTTAGGGAAGACAAGTGGAAGATGATGGAGGTGCATGTTGGAGCTTCCCTGGTACTCAGCACACACCTGTGTACCTGGTGTGTCACTGGGACAGAAACCACGTGCATCCCTGGTAGTATTGCTTGCTGTTAAAAGGTGTTTTTGGAAGATATGGGTAGAGTAGGACTGCATGATTGCTTTGAACTGAATCAGGAATGTGGTGGGTTTTCTATTTTAATTTTATTTATATTTATATATTTTTATTTTTTGTAGATAATTATTTTTTATTGAACGGTAGTTGACACACATTATTACATTAGTTTCAGGTGTACAACGCAGTGATTCAACATTTATATATATGATAATTCTAGCTACCAGATATCACCATACAAAGTTTTTACAATATTTTGACTATATTCTTTATGCTATACATTACATCCCATTTACTTATTTATTTTACAATTGGAAGTCTGTACTTTTTTTTTGAGAGGGCATCTCTCATATTTATTGAACAAATGGTGCTTAACAACAATAAAAATAAAATTCTGTATAGGGGGTCAGTGCTCAATGCACAATCATTAATCCACCCGAAGACTAATTTTCATCAGTTTCCAATATTCTGAAGCATAACCAACAAGTTCTTACATGGAGAACAAATTCTTACATAGTGAATAAGTTACATGGTGAACAGTACAAGGGCAGTCATCACAGAAATTTTTGGTTTTGCTCATGCATTATGAACTATAAACAATCAGTTCAAATATGATTATTCGTTTGATTTTTATACTTGATTTATATGTGGATCCACATTTATCTCTTTATTATTATTATTTTAAATAAAATGCTGAAGTGGTAGGTAGATGCAAGATAAAGGTAGAAAACACAGTTTAGAGTTGTAAGCGAGCAAATGAAGATGATCGGGTGTGTGCCTGTAGACTATGTGTTAATAAAAGCAAGACAAGGGCAACAAAATATCCATGGATGCAGAAGATTTCTCTCAGAACGGTGGGGGGAGTTTCTCTACCTCACCTCTGTTGATCCCCAATTTCTCACCTGATGGCCCCCTGTGACGGTGCCTACCTTAGGTTGTTCCTCCCTTGAGGAATCTTACCCGTTTCTGGGTAACCAGTCATCTTCCGGGGCCATACAGGGAGATGTAAAGTTGGTAAGTGAGACAGAAGCCTTTTTGTTTGAGAAGGTTAGCTTTTTACTTCTATGAAGATTTATGCCCTGTGGCTTCTATGCCCAGCATTTGTCTTGAGGTATCTTTAGCACTTGGAGGAATTACGATACTGGGTAAATTTGATATGAGGCACGAATAATATTTAAGGGTTATAAATAGGAAGGAAGAAGAAAAGCTATAGAAATAGCAGGCAAAAGAAAACATGTGAAGATTGATTATTTCTTTGACATAGCTTCTTGTAGAGTAACTTCAGCATGTATAGGTTTTAAACTACTAATTAAATTGCGCACACACATTAACATAATAGGAGTACAGTTACATAACCAAAGCAGACCTACAATTACCAGCCATATCCAGTGAAACCAAGAAAAACGGTTAGGCACCTTAGGCATTTGTGAAAACTTATCTATGATAAGGTGGACATTGTCCAGCTGAACTTGAACAGTCTGGGAGAAATCAGACAAGTTAAACAACCCATTCCTGGGGAATGTACACATCCCATATGTTCTTTTAACAGTAAATAGTCTGTAGTTGTAAGATTTTGGAGTGCTACAATTTGCACTTCTCCTAATTCTTGGTTGAGTTCCAACAGTATAAACAAACTCAAATTTGTTGTTTTACTGTATGCACAGGCCAGGTTAGATATCTCCTTCTTCATTGCCATGGCAAGTCCAGGAATTGGTGCAATGAGTGCATCTACACCTGTAGCAGTGCGTGGACATTTGTTGGGGTTTTTTGAAGATCATCTTCTGGTGTGAATCTTCCCTAGAGTGCTGATGTTGGAATTTCTTTTTCATATCGTATCATAGTTCATTTTCGGATTAACCAAATTAGGCTTTGATCCTCTGTATAAACACAAACAGACCCATTGCCAACACTTTTATATGCACTTTATATCATTGTGTTGAACTCATTGGAGGTCACCACACAGGAACTGCTTTTTTTTAAAATCATTAACCTACACTTACATGACGAATACTTTGTTTACTTGGCTCACCCCTATACCAGGCCCCCCCCTTATATTCCCTTTTACAGTCACTGTCCATCAGCATAGCAAAATGTTATAGAATTACTACTTGTCTTCTCTGTGTTATACTGCCATCCACTTTCTCCAACACCCCTATGGATGCTAATCTTAATACCCCCCTTCATCTCCCCTCCTTATCCCTCAATACCCACCCATCCTCCCCAGTCTCTTTCCCTTTGGTAACTGTTAGTCCATTCTTGAGTTCTGTGATTCTCCTCTGTGTTGTTCCTTCAGTTTTTCCTTTGTTCTTATACTCCACAGATGAGTGAAATCATTCGGTATTTCTCTTTCTCGGCTTGACTTGTTTCACTGAGCATAATACCCTCCAGCTCCATCCATGTTGATGTAAATGGTAGGATTTGCCCTTTTCTTATGGTTGAGAAGTATTCCATTGTGTATATGTACCACATCTTCTTTATCCATTCATCTATTGATGGACATTTAGGTTGCTTCCAATTCTTTTCTATTGTAAATAGTGCTGCGATAAACATAGGGGTGCATTGGTCTTTCTCATACTTGATTGCTGCATTCTTAGGTTAAATTCCTAGGAGTGCAATCCCTGTGTCAAATGGGATGTCTGTTTTGAGCACTTTGATGTACCTCCATAATGCTTTCCACAATGGTTCAACTTATTTACATTCCCACCAGCTGTGTAGGAGGGTTCCCCTTTCTCCGCAGCCTCGCTAACATTTGTTGTTGTTTGTCTTTTGGATGGCAGCCATCCTTACTGGTGTGAGGTGATACCTCATTGTAGTTTTAATTTGCAGTTCTCTGATAATTAGTGATGTGGAGCATCTTTTCATGTGTCTGTTGTCCATCTGTATTTCTTTTTTGGAGAACCATCTGTTCAGTTACTCTGCCCATTTTTAATTCGGTTATTTGTTTTTTGTTTGTTGAGGCGTGTGAACTCTTTATATATTCTGGACATCAAGCCTTTATTGGATGTATCATTTTCAAATATATTCTCCCATACTGTAGGGTTCCTTTTTGTTCTATTGATGGTGTCTTTTGCTGTACAGAAGCTTTTCAGCTTAATATAGTCCCACTTGTTTATTTTTGCTGTTGTTTTCCTTGCCCGGGGAGATATGTTCAAGAAGAGGTCACTCATGTTCATGTCTAGGAGGATTTTGCCTATGTTTTTCTCCACGAGTTTAATGGTTTCGTGACTTACATTCTCGTCTTTGATCCATTTGGAGTTTACTTTTGTATATGGGGTTCGACAATGGTCCAGTTTCATTCTCCTACATGTAGCTGTCCTGTTTTGCCAGCACCATCTGTTGAAGAGACTGTCATTTCGCCATTGTATGTCCATGGCTCCTTTATCAAATATTAATTGACCATATATGTTTGGGTTAATGTCTGGAGTCTCTAGTCTGTTCCACTGGTCTGTGGCTCTGTTCTTGTGCCACTACCAAATTGTCTTGATTACTATGGCTTTATAATAGAGCTTGAAGTTGGGGAGTGAGATCCCCCCTACTTTATTCTTCTTTATCAGGATTACTTTGGCTATTCGGTGTCTTTGGTGATTCCATACGTATTTTTGAATTATTTGTTCCAGTTCATTGAAGAGTGTTGCTGGTAGTTTCATAGGGATTGCATCTAATCTGTATATTGCTTTGGGCAAGATGGCCATTTTGATGATATTAATTTTTCCTAGCCACGAGCATGGAATGAGTTTTCATTTGTTAGTGTCTCCTTTAATATCTCTTAAGAGTGACTTGTAGTTTTCAGAGTATATGTCTTTCACTTCTTTGGTTTTGTTTATACCTAGGTATTTTATTTTTTTTGATGCAATTGTGAATGGAGTTGTTTTCCTGATTTCACTTTCTGTTGGTTCATTGTTCATGTATAGGAAAGCCACAGATTTCTGTGTGTTGATTTTGTATCCTGAAACTTTGCTGTATTCCGATATCAGTTCTAGTAGTTTCGGGGTGGAATCTTTAGGGTTTTTCATGTACAGTATCATGTCATCTGCAAATAGTGTCAGTTTAACTTCTTCTTTACCAATCTGGATTCCTTGTATTTTTTTGTTTTGTCTGATTGCCATGGTTAGGACCTCCAGTACTATGTTAAAAGTAGAGGGGAGAGTGGGCATCCCTGTCTAGATCCCGATCTCAGAGGAAAAGCTTTCAGCTTCTCACTCTTAAATATAGTGTTGGCTGTGGTTTTTTCATAGATGGCCTTTATTATGTTTAAGTAGTTGCCCTCTATTCCCATTTTGCTAAGAGTTATTATCAGGAATAGATGTTGAACTTTGCAAATGCTTTTTCAGCATCAATGGCGATGATCATGTGGTTTTTGTCTTTCTTTTTGTTGATGTGGTGGATGATGTTGATGGACTTTCGAATGTTTGCCATACTTGCATCCCTGGGATGAATCCTACTTGGTCATGGTTTATGATCCTTTTGATGTATTTTTGAATTCGGTTTGCTAATATTTTGTTGAGTATTTTTCATCTCCATTCATCAGGGTTATTGGTCTGTAGTTTTCTTTTTTGGTGGGTCGTTGCCTGGTTTTGGTATTAGGGTGATGTTAGCTTCATAGAATGAGTTTGGGAGAATCCCCTCTTCTATTTATTGGAAAACTTTAAGGAGAATGGTTATTATGTCTTCCCTGTATGTCTGATAAAATTTCGAGGTAAATCCATCTAGCCCGGGGGTTTTGTTCTTTGGTAGTTTTTTGATTACCGCTTCAATTTCATTGCTGGTAATTGGTCTGTTAGGATTTTGTTTCTTTCTGGGTCAGTCTTGGAAGGTTGTATTTTCTAGGAAGTTGTCCATTTCTCCTAGGTTTCCCACCTTGTTAGCATATAGGTTTTCATAGTACTCTCTAATAATTCTTTTTATTTCTGTGTGGTCCCTCATGATTTTTCCTTTCTCGTTTCTGATACTGTTGATTTGTGTTGAATCTCTTTTCCTCTTAATAAGTCTGGCTAGAGGCTTATCGATTTTGTTTGTTTTCTCAAAGAGCCAGCTCTTAGTTTCATTGATTTTTGCTATTGATTTATTCTTCTCAGTTTTATTTATTTCTTCACTGATCTTTATTATGTCTCTCCTTCTGCTGAACTTAGGCCTCATTTGTTCTTCTTTTTCCTATTTCGAAAATTGTGACATTAGACCATTCATTTGTGGTTGTTCTTCCTTTTTTAAATATGCCTGGATTGCTATATACTTTCCTCTTAAGACTGCTTTTGCTTTGTCCCACAGAAGTTGGGGCTTAGTGTTGTTGTTGTCGTTTGTTTCCATTTATTGCTGGATCTCCATTTTGATTTGGTCATTGATCCATTGATTATTTAGGAGTGTGTTGTTTAGCCTCCATGTGTTTGTTAGCATTTTTGCTTTCTTTTTACAGTTTATTTCTAGTTTTATGCCTTTTCGGTGTGAAAAGTTGGTTGGTAGGATTTCAGTCTTTTGGAATTTACTGAGGCTCTTTTTGTGGCCTAGTATGTGGTCTATTCTGGAGATTGTTCCATGTGCACTTGAGTAGAATGTGTATCCTGTTGCTTTTGGATGTAGAGTTCTGTAGATGTCTATTATGTCCATCTGTTCTTGTGTGTTTTTCAGTGCCTCTGTGTCCTTACTTAATTTCTGTCTGGTGGATCTGTCTTTGGAGTGAGTGGTGTGTCTCCTAGAATGAATGCATTGCATTCTATTTCCTCCTTAAGTTCTGTTAATGTTTTTTTCAGGTATGTTGGCCCTCCTTTATTGGGTGCATATATATTTATAATGGTTATGTCCTCTTGATGGACTGAGCCCTTTATCATTATGTAATGTCCTTCTTTGTCTTTTGTTACTTCCTTTATTTTGAAGTCTGTTTTGCCTGATAGCAGAATTGCAACACCTGCTTTCTTCTCTCTGTTGTTTGCATGAAATATCTTTTTCCATCCCTTGACTTTAAGTCTGTGCATGTCTTTGGGTTTGAGGTGAGTCTCTTGTATGCAGCATATGGATGGATCTTGCTTTTTTATCCATTCTATTAATCTGTGTCTTTTGATTGGTGCATTCAGTCCATTTACATTTAGGGTGATTATTGAAAGGTATGAATTTATTGCATTGCAGGCTTTAAGTTTGTGGTTACCAAAGTTTTAGGTTTAGCTTCTTTACTATCTTACTGTCTAACTTAACTCACTTGTTGAGCTATTATAAATGCAGTCTGATGATTCTTTATTTCTCTCCCTTATTATTCCTCCTCCTCCCTTCTTCAAAGGCTGGTTGTTTTGATCTCTGCTCTTTTTAGGAGTGCTCCTATCTAGAGCAGTCCCTGTTTGATGCCCTGAAGAGGTGGTTTGTGGGAAGCAAACTCCCTCAACTTTTGCTTGTCTGGGAATTGTTTAATACCTCCTTCATATTTAAATGATATTCATGCTGGATACAGTAGTCTTGGTTCGATTCCCTTTTGTTTCATTGCATTAAATATATCATGCCATTCTCTTCTGGCCTGTAGTGTTTTTGTTGAGAAGTCTGATGATAGCCTGATGGGTTTTCCTTTGTAGGTAACCTTTTTTTTCTCTCTGGCTGCCTTTAATACTTTGTCCTTATCTCTGATCTTTGCCATATTAATTATTTTGTTTCTTGGTGTTGCCCTCCTTGGATCCATTGTCATAGGAGTTCTGTGTACCTCTGTGGTATAAGAGGCCATTTCTTCCCCTAGTTTGTGGATGTTTTTGGCAATTATTTCTTCAAATGCACTTTCTATCCCTTTTTCTGTCTCTTCTCCTTCTGGTATTCCTATAATGCCTATATTATTCCTTTTTGATTGGTCACTCAGCTCTCTTAAAATTCTTTCATTCCTGGAGATCCCTTTTATCTCTCTCTGCATCAGCTTCTCTGCGTTCCTGTTCTCTGTTTTCTAGTCCATTAGTGGTCTCTTGCATCTCATCCATTCTGTTATGAAGTCCTTGCAGAGTTTGTTTTATTTCTGTATTCTCCTTCCTTAGTTCTTGCATATTTCTCTGGAAGTCCGTCAGCATGTTTATGACTTTTGTCTTGAATTCTTTTTCAGGAATACTGGCTAAATCTATCTCCGCAGTTTCCTTCTCAAGGGAAGATGTAGCAGATGCCGAAGCTGTCTGGGTTCGTCTTGTCTGGATCATGTTTTCTTGCCTTTTCATGTTGACAGGTGCTATTGACTGTCAACTGGGAGGGCTAAACTTTTCACATGCTACTGTCCTTTCTTTACTGGGACAACTGCGACCCCTAGTGGCTTGTGCTGGGTAATTGCGTGTAGACTGGGTCCTTGTGTCTTGCCTGGCCAGAATGGAGGAACTTCCCTTTCTGTGGGCGTTTTGCCATAGGCTGCTTCTCTGCTTTCACAGCGCACAGAGGGGTAATGGACCAGGGGGCTGTTTGGCGGTTTACCTCTGTGAGGGGTCTCAGAGCTGTTGCCCAGGGTGTTAGTGTGCCCAGTTTTCCTTGTACTTTCCAGCTGCTGGACTGTGACCTGTGTTGTTTCCGTCTAGCAGTTAAGCACCTTTCCCTTTAAGACTTTCAAAAAGCCCCCGCTTTTCTTTGTCACAGGAGCATCAGCTTTGGCACCTGCTCAGAGGTCTTCCTGCCCTGTTACCCTAGTTTCCAGGGATTCTGCACATGCACTGTGTCTGTGCTCAGGTGCGGGTGGCTGGGGCTTGGTGTTCAGCAGTCTTGGGCTCCGTCTCCCTCCCGGTCTGCCTATTCTTCTCCCGCCGGGAGCTGGGGGAAGGGGCACTCGGGTCCCGCCGGGCTGGGGCCTCTATCTTACCCATTTCACCAGGCGCTGGGTTCTCGCTGGTGTAGTTTTAGTCTGTCTGTTATCCTGTGTCTTCTGGTCTCTCTTTTAGGATTAGTTGCATTTGTTGTATTTTCAAAAATATATATGTTATTGGGAGGAGATTCCCACTGTCCTACTCATGCCGCTGTGTTGGCTCCGCCCTGCAGTTTTATTTTCTGTAGCTCCCTGAGCATGCTCCTGATGTTTATTTTGAGATCTCTTTCTCAGGAAGACTGATTTGAGTCCAGTTACCAGGTTCCTTTGAAGGTTCATATTTGTAGGTGGCGCCCTCTAGCTCCCAGAAGCTTTATTCTCTGTAGACGCTCAGCCCTGGGGTGATGGCAGGCGTCCCAGTGGAGCGGAGAGAGTGCCCACTCCCACCGGGAGGAAAGAGGTCTTTCCTGCTTCTCGGCCGCAGTGCCCGTCTCCACTGCCAGGGCCAGTTTGCGGAGCATGAAGGGAGAAGCTGCCATAGGTGGGGGCGGCCATTGTGCAGGCCGGTGCCAGCAGGGAGGCAGGCCGAGTACCAGTCACAGCACGGTAAGAGGCCTTGGAGCTACGAGGCCTGCAATGGGGATGGAGCGCCCAGAGCTCCTGAAAGCTCCCCCGCCTGCCGGGCTGAGTGCACCCACGCAATTTGGCGCACCTGTCCTTTCTCCTGAGCGGCAAGCCCTGTGGAAGCCTTGCCCCTTGAGCACTTTTTTCGCTGTTAGGATGTCTCTCAGACTGTCCACCTTTCTTTTGTCCCACAGTGGCCAGATGTGGATCCCTGTGTTGTCCCACAAGTGGCTGGAATCTCAGTTCCCTCGAAGTCTTCTGCCTGTCTTTGCTTTCCAACCCCACCGATCCTCCAGAGTGCAGCACGTGTACGGTAGGTTCGTGCTCCCAGAGCACATCACCAGGACTGTGCATCACACTTCTCCTTGAGGTGACAGACTGCTGTAGCAGCGTTCTTCCCTGCTGCTCTTCCAGGATTTGCTGTAGTTGTTCTATTTCCATATGGTAGGTATATATGTGGTTTTGGTTTTGGGAGGAGGATTCTGCCTCCCCTCTCATGTGAGCCGCCATCTTTAAACCCATCGGCACATTTTTTTTTTCAGTTTCACTTGTCAAGGGTACCTGTCCCGAAACCCTTAATTTGTAGTTTGTCTTCGTCCTTGGATCTCAAGTGAGTCTCCTGTGAGGAAGCACGTAGGTGCTCTTGAGTTTTCATCCCTTCTTTTAACCCTGTGTCTTTTGATTGGAGCACTCAGAGCCTATACTTTTATTCTGACAATAGAGAGCTTTGTACTTACTGCACTTAAAAAATTTTTTTTGTTATAATTAATCTACAATCACGTGAAGAACATTATGATCACCAAGTACACCAAGTCCTCCCAAAAACCAGGTTGCAGTCGCTGTCCATCAGCATAGTTGGACGCTGTAGACACCTTCACCATGACCCCCGCACACACCCCATTACAGTCGCTGTCCATCAGCATGTAGTAAGATGCTGTTGAATCACTACTTGTCTTCTCTGTGTTGTACAGCTATCCCCATGCTCCCCCCACACCACACATTATAAATGTTTATCCTAATGCCCCCTTCCTTTCTCCCCACCGTTATCCGCCCCTTCCCACCCACCATGCCCAGTCCCTTTCCCTTTGGTAACTGTTAGTCCACTCTTGGGTTCTGTGAGTCTGCTGCTGTTTATTTCCTTCACTTTTTCTTTGTTATTATACTCCACACATGAGTGAAATCATTTGGTACTTGTCTTTCTCCGCCTGGCCTATTTCACTGAGCATAATACCATCTAGCTCCACCCACGTTGTTGCAAATGGTAGGATTTGTTTTCTTCTTACGGCTGCTTACTGCACTTTTTAAACTGGAATTCTGTCTTCTCTTTTGTCTGTAGTTTCGCTATGTGCTTTCACCATTGCTCTCCTGCTTATGAGCAATAGCTTTGCGTTAATCGATATGTACCTGTATCTATCTATCAGTCTGTCTGTCTATCTATCTATCAATCAATCAATCATCTTTTTGTATGCCCATTTAACCTTGTGTATAGAACAGTTAACAACATACCCTATGTCACTTCCCTACATTATGCTTCCAAAAATCTTGCAAGGTAACAAGCCCGTAGGGAGAGGACTGCGTTCACCGAGACACTTGCAGGTCGAGTCAGCCACGTGTACCTACAAAAAAAGGAAATGGTGGTGCAGGAACTTGAACCCAGTTGTCTCTGTCCTCTTTTATCTTCTTCTCACTTGCTGACTGTATTTAGCCACATTCACTGACTAAGTGCTCCCTGAAGACCACAAGTATTGTTCCTCTAGGCCTGTTGTCCACAGAAAGTAAACTTGGTGCTTTGCTCACCAGCATGTTTGAGGAACATTGGCGTGATCACCGCAGTTAGGAGGGAGGGACAAATAAAAAGGAACACCAATTTCTAGACAGGTGCAGTTGGGAGCAAAGAGTGGGTTGTGGAGTGACGTGTTGATTTGAGTGTCCAAACTTCCCTCTTTATCAGGTAATTTCTTCTTTACATTCGTGAACATCATAAAACCCACTGATTTCAAAGGCCCAGATGTATATTATTACAGCAATTCAGTTGTTGAGGTGAGAGAAAATGAGAAGGATGTTGCTGAACCACTAAATCTTTGGATGGGCACTGCTGAAACCAAACCAAATAATTCACGGTGGCCAGATAGGGCTATTTCCTACTGACTGTCTCTGGGGACTCAAGCAGAATCCATTTGTTTGATTGTTCTTTTTTCAATTTCACATGTGTAGGGTTCCTGTCCCCACCCCTTCGGCTCGAAGTTTGTCTGTGTCCTTGGATCTTAAGTGAGTCTCCTGTAAGGCAGCACGCAGCTGGTCTTGAGATTTCATCCCTTCTTTTAAACCTCTGTCTTTTGTTTGGAGCACTCAAAACCTGTCCTTTTATTATGATGATTCAGAGCTGTGCCCTTATTGCACTTAAAAAATTTTTTTTTGTTATCAATAATCTACAATCAAGTGAAGAACATTATGTTTACGCTGCTCCCCCCTTCACCAATTCCCCACTAAAAACCTTTTATAGATACTGTCCTTCAGCATAGTTGTATGCTGTAAACCCCTTCAACATGTCCCCCACACACACCCTGTTACAGTCACTCTCCATCAGCGTGCAGTAAGATGCTGCTGAATCTCTGCTTGTCTTCTCTGTGTTGTACAGCACTCCCCATGTCCCGCCGACCACACGCATTATACATGCAAAACCTAATGTCCCCTTTCTTTCTCCCTGCCCTTATCCCTCCCTTTCCACCCACCCTGCCCAGTCCATTTCCCTTTGGTAACTGTTAGTCCACTCTTGGGTTCTGTGAGTCTGCTGCTGTTTTTTTCCTTCAGTTTTTCTTTGTTGTTATACTCCACACATGAGTGAAATCATTTGCTACTTGTCTTTCTCCACCTGGCCTATTTCACTGAGCATACTACCGTCTAGCTCCATTAACATCATTGCAAATGGTAGGATTTGTTTTCTTCTTATGGCTGCTTACTGCACTTTTTAACCTGGCTTTCATTCTTCCTTTTTGTTTGTAGTTTCGCTACATGCTTTCACCATTGATCTCCTGGTTATGAGCAATAGCTTTGTGTGAATCGATATGTATCTGAATCTATCTATCTGTCTGTCTGTCTGTCTATCTATCTACCAATCTATCTGTCTATCCTTCTATCTTTCTATCTATCTATCTACCTATCTTCCTATAATCTATCTATCATCTGTCATCTATCTATCTATCTAGCTATGAATCAATCATCTTTTTGTCTGCCCTTCTGGGCTTATGTACAGAACAGTTAACAACATAGCCTATGTCACTTCCCTACATTATGCTTCCAAATATCTTGCAAGGTTACTAGGCCATAGGGAGAGCACTGGGTTCCCCAAGACATGTGCAGTTCGAGTCAGCCACGTGTACCTACAAAACCAGGAAATGGTGGTGCAGGGACTTGAACCCGTGTCTCTGTCCTCTGTCTTCTTTTATCTCCTTCTCACTTGCTGACTGTATTTAGCCACATTCATTGACTAAGTGCTCCCTGAAGACCACAAGTATCCTTCTTCTGGGCCTGTTGTCGACAGAAAAGTTAACTTGGTGCTTTGCTCACCATCATGTTTGAGGGACATCGGCATCATCACCGCTGATAGGAGGGAGGGACAAATAAAAAGGAACACCAATTTCTAGACAGGAGCAGTTGGGAGCAAAGAGTGTGTTGTGGAGTGACGTATTTAGTTGAGTGTCCAAACTTCCCTCTTTATCTGGTTATTACTTCTTTGCATTCGTGAATATCATGAAACCTACTGATTTCAAAGGCCCAGATGCATATTATTACAGCAATTCAGTTGTTGAGGTGAGGGAAAATGAGGAGGATGTTGCTGCACCACTAAATCTATGGCTGGGCACTGCTGAAACCAAACTAAAATAATTCACGGTGGCCAGATAGGGCTATTTTCTACTGACTGTCTCTGGGGACTCAAAAAGAATCCATTTTTTTCTTTGTTTGTTTCTCAGTTTCACTTGTGTAGGGTACCTGTCCCCGCCCCTTCGGCTTGTAGTTTGTGTCCTTGGATCTCAAGTGAGTCTCCTCTAAGGGAGCGCGTAGATGGTCTTGAGTGAAAGATAGCTTTTTTAGTATGATGCTTTCCTATCTCTATTTCTAACTATCTCTTTATCTATCTATGTAATGTATCTACCTGTCTGTCATCTATCTATCTATGATCTATCATCTATCTACTGTCATCTTTGTATCTAATTAATCTATCATCTATATATATATATATCAGTTGAATCTGTGTTCCAGTCATCTGTCTGTCTATGTATCTGTTTTCTCACTTTTGTCAATGTTCTGTCACTAGGTGCGCTTTGATTCCTCTGTGTCCTTCTCAGTATCAATTCTGTGTGTTTTTTTTATGTGAGTTAGCTGTGTGTTTCAGTCTTGAGAGGAGTGGCCTTGGGTGGGAACTTCTCCTGCATAGGAGGAACGATTCTGCTGAGTGTGGATGTTGTGGTTGGCAGGCTGGTCTTTTGAAACTCTGCAGGCCAGTTCCCTCTGGCTGCTCTGTCCTTGGGCCATTCCTGCTGTGGTGTCTGTGTGAGCTGTGGGGCATATACGAGGCCCCATGCAGGGAGCACCCTGGCTGGCCTGTGTGGTCCGAGGCAGGTACATGCCCAGTATTAGGTCTTTTTGCCTGTCCAACGATGTCACCTCGGCGGCCCTGCTTGGTGGCAGGTCTCCAGAGAACATGCGTGTAGTCACTGGTTAAGGGAACTGCCTTTTGTGACATGCGGTGCTCTTGTGGGCCTGTGGCCCATGGGCTTGCTAAGGTGGCAGGCCAGCTAGCTTGTGGGGAAATTGCCCCATTCTGCTGTCATGGTGGAGGTTGAGTTTCAGTGCATTTAGTCATTTAGATGTGAGTTGGATCTATCTGTAATGGAATAGTAGCGTTGAGAGCTATATTTCCATTTCGTATCAAAAGGGTGCTGAGCATAAAGATTTGGGTGATAGGGGCAGGAATTCTAGGAATACTTATGTCCCCGTACTTATTTATTTTCTGTTAAGGGAGGTGATTCTGAAGTAACTTTTTACTCACAGATGAACGTGGTGCATAAGGTCTTCCCTTGTCAGCCATGGTGAGATGAAGTGGTGTAGTAGAATTAAAGCCTGTACATCTTGGCCTGATATATAAGAGACACACCGTGGGTGCTGTTTGCTGTTCTCCTGTCCTGGCTTATTACCTTAACTAACTTGATGGTTCAGAGTGGTCACAGCAACATTTCCAGCAAGATCTTTCTAAAATTGCATAGAAACACTTGGCAAAGATATCCCCTGAGGCTACTGGAAAATTTTACTCTTTCTGGTTATAGTTTGCAAGATGTTTGCCCTGTCCTGTGTTCCTTTGTTACTTTTGAATCTCCTGTGATTGTAGACTGATAGGTGCAGTGGTGTACACACACACATGCAAACGGACAGTCACACACACATGGCTGAGAGTTAACGGAGACCCCAGTTATCAGAAACTGCAGCCCACACTTTAAAAAAGAAACGTGCATAATTTGTGCTCCTGGTGTTCTCCCCATAGTTAGGAGACTTCAAAGTGCAGAGGTGGTTGGACACAGATACCTATGCAGACACCTAAGCCCATATATATATTCGTAGGCCCTCTCCATCCATCGACTAATTGCATCTCTGTTTACCTTCATATCTACATTAGTTTACTCAAGCTGTTAATCAGAGTGTCATTGATTGGGGGCTTCATACATAGACACTGATTTCTCGCCATTCTGGAAGCAGAAGTCCAAGACCAAGGCAGGTTCTGATCCTGGTGAAGTCCCTTCTTCTGGCTTGCATACAGCCACATCCCTGCTGTGTACTCACAGGGTCGGTGGAGAAAGCTCTGTCCTTTGTTCCTCTTAATAGCACTGATTGCATAATACCAGCTCCTCCCACACCCTCACGATATCTTCCAAACCTAATTACCTCCAAATGCCACACCTCCAAATGCCATGACATTGGGGGTTAGGGCTTCAACCCTGACTAAGTTCAATTATGAACTTGTGCGTGTGTGTATGTGGGTGTGCGGTGGCAGTGGGGGTTATGAGGAGAGGAAGATGGTGAGGAGAGGGCCTTAAAATTCAGTTCATGACTCTGTATCTATCTATCATCTGTGTGTCTAATCTAACCTCCTATATTATCTATCCTGTCTATTCTATCATCATCATATATATATATCTTATCTATCTGTTATCTCTGTCAATCTATTCGTCTAATCTATGAATATCTATCATCTATCTTAGGTATCTATTTCTAATCTATCATCTATCACCTGTCATCAATCTATCTACCAGTTGTCATCTATTTGTCTACCCATCTATCCTTATGTACAGAACAGTGTAAGATAAATTCCAGCTGAAATAAGCAGATGAAGAGAGGCAACAAGGGGCCCGGTAATTTATTTGAACGCAAATACCCGCGTGAGATTTCCCAAGTCTATAGAAATGGAGGCAGGGGAATTCACACTTAAGTAGACAGGCAGCGAGATTTTAAAGAAGTTAGGGGGAGGCAGAGCTTAGATTTACAGCAGTGCAAGGATTGGCTAGCCCAAGGCATATTTTTCAGGTTGGAAGGGGTCAACTGCCAAGAACTTCAGCACATCATTAGTGTCCCATGTGGGAGGGGGCCGCAGCCAGAGATATTGGCACATCATCAGTGTCTGAAGTGCTCGCTCCTCCCATCAGTGCCCCCACCGTTACAAACACTTTACAACACTGCTATCTAACATGGCTGGCTATCTATCTATCTATCTATCTATCTATCTATCTATCTATCTATCTATCTATCTATCTATCTATCTATCTATTTTTCTATCTATCTATCTAACTATCTATCTATCTATCTATCTATCTATCAATCATCTATCTATTCAGTCTATCTATACTTATCATCTAATCCTATCTAATCTATCATATATCTATCTGTCTATCTGTCCTATCTATCTATCATCATCTTTTTCCTACCCATCTATCCTTACATACAGAACAGTTCACAAGATGGCTCATAAGTTACTTCTCTACTTATGTTTCCGAAAACCTGCAAGGTAAATAGGCCCTAGAGACAGACAGCACTGGGTTCATCGAGACATTTGCACATCGAGTCAACAGCGTGTGAGTACAAAACTGGTAAATGGTGGTGTGGGGACTTCAACCCATATCACGGTCCCCTGTCCACTTTAGTCTCCTTGATGATGGTATTCTAGCCGCATTTGTTGACTGACTTCACCCTGAAGACCACAAGCATTCTTCCTCTTGGCTTTTTCATTAATTTATCCCTTTGTATGGAATGCTTTTCCCTCAGATACCTGGTTCTGTGACCTCCTTAGAGACTGTTCAAGTCCCACGTCCCTGGTGAGGCTTACCATGTCCACTGTTTATTTTGAAAGCCCTGCTTCTCTCTGCCTATAATCTCAGTCCTCCATATCCTGCTTTTTACTCTTCATAGTGCTTGTTACTGGCTTAGCTACCAGAGAACTTACAGATGTTTATTGTCTCTTTCCTCCCCTCCAACTAGAACGTGGTCTCCACAGGTTAGGAATTCTGCATGTATTATGTCTGGTGGAGACCCTGCAGACTCTAGGGTCAGCGAGCAGTGGGCACAGTTGTAACTCAACGTGGTTTGACATGTTAGCAGTTTAGGTTAGAGTCAGGCCAGGCAGTCATTAAAGAGTACCTTTTCTGATATTACTAAGCTACTTGACATATTCTATGTAAGCTTAAATTTTCAATAATAGCACAGTAGGCAGAAGCACTTCCTTCTGTCGTTCCTCCAGCCTCGAGGACCTGGATGTCAAATCCGTTCTCTCGTGGGGAAGAGGGAATGTGTGACGATGATTGGCCAAAATCTTAAGTTTCACAAGGCACACACATACAGAATTAAACATGTTTAAAAACCAAAATGATAAGAGTGGTTTCCTGTGTCACAGCAGGAATTCCCTACCCTCCAGTGAGCTCAGAACAGTGGGAAAGGAGAGGGAAGGGGCCACATAAGCCAACCCGGTCTCCTTCCTCTGGACTTGCCTCCCCCTGCGTTGTCGTCCATTAAACGCTCAGCACGCAGACCTCTCGGTGAGCACGCACAGTCATAAAATGCGGCTACTTCCACATCCCAGTTACTGGGGCATGTAACACGTTGCATAGTTAAGTGTGGCTCAGAACTTTATCACTCATGTATGTGTGATCTTCCTCTGTCGCCATCAAAGGGTAAACAGCAGAAGCATTCTAGCAAGAGCAGGGTTTAGTGTGAATATATAATATACACAGATATTGTGGAAAAGATATTGTTAAATGGATAGGTGGACATAGACCATGTCTGGAGCCGAGGGAGAACTGTAGGTGCCGTTGGCAAGGGTTGTGGCGTGTCTAGCGTTTCGGAGGCCGAGTTAGGTGTAGGGCCGAGGCCATCGTCTGTGCCTCCCACGGCATCGTATGGGTCCAGCACTGACCGGAGGGTGACCACCCGTTTGGTGGGTATCTGAGATGCGCAGGATGCCAGCAGTGGTGCCGCCCATGGCCTCGTGCGGGGCCGGTGGTGTCCGGAATATGACGGACTTTGAGTGTTGTGTTGTGTCCATCGGCTCATCTCGAGTGTCATTGTCATCCTTCGGGCCTTAGGTTGTGCTGCCCATGGCCTCATGTGGGACCAGGGGAGACTGCAAGATCACGGCCAGCCAGGGAGTTGTTGTGTCCATTTGTTCGTCTTGAGCGTCAGCATCGGATTTAAGTCCAGCGCTTTTACTGCCCATGGCCTTGTCTGGGGCCGGGGGTCAGTTGTAGGTACCTTTCCCATGGGTGGTTTCGTGCCCATCGGGTCATCGTCTGACTTGGCGGTACGGCCGAGGCTGTCGTCTGTGCCTCCCACGGCATCGTGTGGGTCCAGGGGAGACAGGACGATGACCGCCTGCGTGGTGTTTGTCTGAGGTGTGCAGGAGGCCGTCAGTGGTGATGCCCATGGCCTGGTGTGGGGCCCAGTGGGGACCGGAGGATGATGGCTAGCGACGGTGTCGTCGTGTCCATTGGCTCATCTTGAGAGTCAGAGTGAGCCTTCGGGCCGGCGCATGTTCTGCCCACTGCGTCGTCTGGGGCCCGGGGTGATGAGTGGTTGCCTTTTCCTATGGCGGTGGTGTGCCAATCGGGTTCTTGTCCGACTTGTGGGTAGGTCCGTGGCCGTCGTCTCTGCCTCGCACGACATCGTGTGGGGCCATGGGTGACAGGATGAAAACCGCCCGTGCGGTTGGTGTCTGAGGTGCGCAGGAGGCCAGTGGTGCTGCTGCCCACAGCCTCGGGTTGGTCCGTGTGCGACCGGAAGATGACAGCGATCAAGGGTGGTGTCATGTCTATGGGCTCATCTTGAGCATCATTGCCGGCACTTGGGCCAAATGTGGTGCTGCCGACGGCCCTGTGTGGGGCCAGGGGTGACTGGAAGATGACTGCCATCGTGGGTGGTGTCATGTCCATCAGCTCGTCTTGAGCATCAGCCTTCAGGCTGCAGCCTGTGGAGCGCACAGACTTGTCCGGGGCCAGGGGACAGTTGTAGGTGACTTTGCGAAGGTGGTGGCATGCCCATCGGGTCATCGTCTGCATTGCGGGTAGTGCCGAGACCATCATCTGTGCCTCCCATGGCATCGTATGGGGCCAGGGGAGTCCTGACGACCGCCTGTGTGGTGGTTGTCTGAGGCGCACAGGAGGCCAGTGGTGTTGCTGCCCACGGCCTCGTGTGGGGCCGTGGGGAACGGAGATGATGGCCAGCGGTGGTTTCGTCGTGTCCATCGGCTCGTCCCAAGTGTCAGAGCAAGCCATTGGGCCAGTGCTTGTGCGGCCCAAGGCCTTGTGTGTTGGCTGACTCTGGATGGTGGTTTTGCAGTGGCAGGACACCTCGAGGTGTGCTGGTAGTGGTCCTGTGTGCCCTGCAGAGGAGGAGCTCGTCTGGGTGGTCTCTCTCCAGCCGTCTGCTGGGAGCCTAGGATGGTCCAGAGGCCCAGGACTGCTCCCCACCAAATGGAAGTGGGACCTCTGTTGAGAAAAGTGGGAAAAGGCAGCCGCTAAATGCACAGGATCCTGGTGGAACAGACTGTGACCAGGGCAGCGGGCAGGTACAGGGTGCTTCCTGGCAGGAGGGATAAGGGGCAGCATACTGGGGATGGGTAGGACCGGCGGGTCTAGAAGGAGGGGCTGGGGAGGCAATGGGCTGGGTGGGGCACGAACCTTTGAAAGGAGGAAACTGACCACATGGAAAAATTGGTTGCGGTGTGTGCCAAATGATCCGAGGAATGGGTCTGAAGCTAGGGAGAGGGTCTCCTTTGCCACTAACTCGTTCTCAGGCCATGCCTGCACTGACTTTCCCAGCTAGGGCAAGCCTGGTATGTATGTCATCCAGGGGACGCATCACAACGCAGTCTGGGCTTCTGTGATGTCAACCAGGGGCCACAGCACCGAGCCCCCACTGCCTTAAGCACACCGGTCCCGCCCAGAAGAGACCCTGGACCAAGGCCAAGGTGTGGCCACAAGGCCAATATCAGTAGAATCCCTAGTCCCCGGAACTGACCACCGAGGTCCGTGCAGGTGTTCGGACCAATGAGGCCACCATGCGGACCGTCGAGGGCTGCAGTGCCCATGTCTGTCAGAGCTCAGCCCGACCAGGTGCAGGCTCTGCATGGGCTAACCACCCAGAGTGTGGCAGGTGGCAAGTGCCTTGCAACCACGCCCCTGCGCTCCTGGAGGCCAGGGCCTGCTCACAGCCCGGCTCAGAGCCACCCAGAGCCTGCCCGGGGCTCGGCCCGCACTTTCCCGGGCCTTCCCACCTTCTCTGGGACATCTGGAGCCAGGCATGCCTTCTCGACCATGGCCAGCAAGGCGACTGACTTTTGAGGAGGGCACAGACCTCATGACTTCCTTTCTAGCTAGCGGGCAGGTTCTTTCTTTGCTTCTCACAGAAAGCGTAGGTCAGGGACCATCGGGTCTCAGCATAGCCACATCCCGCATTCTGACTGGGCCCGGCCGCCCAGGTTTTCTCTCTGATCTAGTTTTGCGGTCCTGTGTGTCGTACATGAATAACAGAACACAGTAAAATGGGGAACACTTTTTATTTTTAAAATGCTTCTCCTTTAGACTCTTGGTCTCGATGGGATAACCGTTCTGGCCCTTCAGACAAGCTGGAAGCTTGCGGGGCAACCTCGCCTCCTCTCAGCAGTCAGCCTGTCCATTCCCGATCCTGACTGTTCATCCTTTATGTTATAAACTGTGAAGCTCGTGTCCAGTGTCAGTAACCCTGCTTCTAGTTTCTCAGGTCTTTCCAGGTGGACCTAGGCCCTGCTTGCTCACTGCTTCACTGTGGAAGCACTGACACTGTTACAGAATAAAATGTGAAATTCTCCAGCCCCAATTCATGGTCTGGCCCTCACTTTGTCTACATCTCCATCCCTATGAGCCAAGCTCCATGCTCGTTGAACAGATCCTGTCTCTTGCCTTTCCGTCTCTGAATTAATTCCTCTGGGGTTTCCCACCTCTTGCCTCTGGTTTTTAAGACATTTCACCCCAGCAGAATAACATGGATCGTTAAAGACCCACCTCTCTACTCACCTCCTCTTGGAGGCTTTCCGTGCACTCTCACTTAGATGTGCCTTCCTCTCCCTTCTCCGTACTTGGTGAGAACCTCCCTTTTCAAATGTGAGTGTGTCAGCTCATGCACATCACTCTTTGGGTCACGGGATCTGGTGAACAGTGTGACAGTGAATGACTGGACTCGGCTTCAAAGCTCAGCTGTCTGTTCAGTGGTATCTGGTCCCGCTCGCTCCTCTGCCAACCATTCGTTATGTCCCAAACCATGTGGAACATAAATGCGGGCGAGATGCCACCGATGACCCCTCAGTCCCTGCTGTGTATGCCTCCGGGTGCTTAGGGAGAGGCCCAGCGAGCCGATCATACGACCTTATCTTTAACGGCGATGAGTGCAGAGTGTGTGGGGCAGGCCCCAGCTGCTGCTACTGCTGCTGCTGCTGCTGTTATGACTCCTCTCACTGGCCCAGTGGGGTAAGATTCCAGATCTCTTCTTGTTCTCTGCCTGTGCTTTCTCCATAGTTGTGTAGTTTTGTTGTATGGGGCGGCTGCTTTCGTGTCTTGAAGGAATTAAGTATGGGTCTCAGAAGTCCCTTGTGTCAGTTTTCATTGTACTGTACCATCTTCTATGTCTACGTCTTTTGGTTTTCTCCCACTGCTACTGCTTTTCCTCTGAGAGGATCTGTACCACAAGCCTGTTGTAGACAGAAGAGTAAACTTGGTGCTTTGCTCACCACCAAGTTTGAGGGACATCGGCATCACCAGTGATAGGAAGAGGGACAGGTAAAAAGGAACACTGAGTTCTAGACGGTAGCAGTTGGGAGCAAAGAGTGTGTTGTCCAGTAATGTGTTCTGTTGAGCATCCAAATTTCCCTCGGTATCTGGTTATTGCTTCTTTACATTCATAAACATCATAAAATACAGTGATTTCAAAAGCCTAGATGCATATTATTACAGCAATTCAGTTGTTGAGGTGAGAAAAAATGAGAAGGGCCTCGCTATACCACTGAGTCTATGACTGGGCACTGCGAAAACCGAACAGAAAGAATCCATGGTGGCAGGAAGGGCTATTTTCTACTGACTGTCTCTATGGGCACTCAAACGGAGTCACTTTTTTTTTTGGTGTCAGTAATGTACAATTACATGAGCAACATTGTGGTTACTAGACTCCCCATCCTTCCCCCCTCCCCACCATTATCAAGTCCGCTATCCACACCCCATTGCAGTTGCTGTCCATCAATATAGTTAGATGCTATAGAATCACTACCTATCTTCTGTGTGTTATACTGCAATCCCCGTGGCCCCTCACCCCCTACATTACATGTGTGGATCGTAATGCCCCCTTTACCCCCTTATCCCTCCATTCCCACCCATGCTCAAAGGTCCCTTTCCCTTTGGTAACTGTAAGTCCATTCTTGGGTTCTGTGAGTCTGCTGCTGTTTTGTTCCTTCCCGTTTTTGCTTTGTTCTCATGCCTCACAGAGGAGTGAAATCCTTGGATACTTGTCTTTCTCCACCTGGCTTATTTCACGGAGCATAACACCCTCTAGCTCCATCCATGTTGTTGCAAATGGTGGTAGGATTTGTTTACTTCTTATGGCTGAATGATATTACATAGTGTGTATGTACAACCTCTTCTTTATCTGTCGGGAGCCCTAGGCCATAGAAACAATGGTCTCATCCTTTTTGCCTTGGCCTCTAGTTTCTCAAGCCTGCCCCGTTTAGGAACCATCAATTGACCAGCTTGCAATTAGGCCGCTGGGATAGAGATTAAGCAGCTCCTGTGATAACATCTCCTCCTTAGTAAAACATTCTGTCTTTTCTCAGTAATCCCCCACCCATGATCTTTTCCAGAGAACATTCTTCAGTTAGGTATCCTAGCAACCTAGATAATCCTTGCCACTTCAGCTGGGGCTGTTTCCCCCTCCTAGCTGCTATATAATCTACCTTTCAAGAATGAACTTTGAGACCTTTATAAGACTTTTGACTTGGTCTACTTTTTGTGTCTGGTTTGTCTCTCATCCAGTTTAACTTCCCCTCGAGCCCTTGTAGAACTCCCCACTGGCTGGGGCATTTATCCATTCATCTCCTGATGGACACTTTGGTTGCTTCCATTTCTTGGGTATTGTAAAGAGTGCTGCAATCAACATATTGGTGCATCTGTCTCTTTCAAACTGGGCTCCTGCACTCTTAGGGTAAATTCCTAGGATAGGAATTCCTGGGTCAAATGGTATTTCTGTTCTTTGGTTTTTTGGGGAACCTCCATACTGCTTTCCACAATGGTTGAGCTGACTGACATTACCACCTGCAGTGTAGGAGGGTTCCCCTTTCTCCACACCCTTGACAACTTCTGTTGACTGTCTTTTGGGTGGTGGCCATCCTAACTGGTGTGAGGTGATACCCCATTGTGGTTTTAATGGGCATTTCTCTGATGGTTAGCAATGTGGAGCGTCTTTTCATGTGCCTGTCGGCCACCTGAAATTCCTTCTGTGGAGAAGTGTCTGTTCAGATCCACTGCCCATTTTGTAATTGGATTCATTTGCATTTTGTGTGTTGTGGTTCGTGAGCTCTTGATACATGTTTTGGAGGGCAACGCCTTATCAAATATGTCATCATTGAATATATTCTCCCATACTGAAGGATGTCTTTTGGTTCTACTGATGGTGGTCAAACAGAATTGTACTAAACCCCCTACCACTTCATTCCAAATCTGACAAATTTTTTGTTTCCAGAACACCTACAAGCCGAGAAAACTGAAACGAAGAGGAGAAGCTGTGATGCAGGAACATCTAGCATAAAACTGAGAGGTGAGGTGGTGTGGAGACTGGTAGGTTGTATCTTTCCATGTGCTGCTTTCAAGGGTCTTAGGTAAAAAAGATTGCCAATGAAATGAAGCCTGGGGTGTTGACATCACCTGGTATCGGTGGAGCCACGTAGACTCTAGCCATTGATGGGAAAGCTAGCATGCGGCACTGTTGTCCATCCTGCGGAGTTAGACGTGCGGCGTCCCCCGTTTGCAGTTCAGTCAGAGCCCATGTGGGACTGTCCTGGCACCGGCCGGGGTGGACCCGAGAGCTGTGCCATTCCTGCTGGGCAGTCGCAGCACCCCTCTTGGAACAGGGCCTCATCACCGCTCCCAGGAGACAGAGAGTGAGAGAGAGAATTGCGTTCGAGAGACAGGGACAGTTTTATTTTCTGTACCTCCCTGAGCATGCTCCTGATGTTTATTTTGAGATCTCTTTCTCATTAAGATTGATTTGAGTCCAGTTACCAGGTTCCTTTGAAGGTTCATATTTGTAGGTGGTGCACTCTAGCTCCCAGAAGCTTTACTCACTGGAGATGCACAGCCCATGGTTGGATGGCAGGGTTCCCATGGGTGCGGTGCTGGTGCGCAGAACTGCCGGGAGGAAAGAGGTCTTTCCTGATTCCCAGCCGCAGTGCCCGTCTCCACTGCCAGGGCCAGAGTGTGGAGTACACAGGGAGAAGCTGCCGTAGGTGGGGGCAGCCGTTTTGCAGGCCAGTGCCGGCATGGAGTCAGGCTATGTACCAGTCACAGCACAGTAAGGGGCCTCGGAGCTGCAAGGCCAGCCAGGGTGATGGAGCGCCCAGACCTCCTGAAAGCTACCTCGAGTGCTGGGCAGAGTGCACCCGGGCAGTTTGGCGCACCTGTCCTTTCTCTTGAGCGGCAAGCCCTGTGGAAGCCTTACCCCTTTAGCAGTTCCCTCACTGTTAGGAAGTCTCTCAGACTGTCCGCCTTTCTTTTGTCCCACAGCGGCCAGATTTGGATCCCTGTGTTGTCCCACAAGTGGCTGGGACCTCAAGTCTCTCGAAGTCTTCCGCCTCTCTTTGCTTTCCAACCCCACCGATCCTCCAGTACGCACCACATGTACGGTAGGTTCGTGATCCCAGAGCACATCTCCAGCACTGCACGTCACACTTCTCCTTGAGGTGAGAGGCTGCCGCAGCAGCGTTCTTCCCGGATGCTCTTCCATGATTTGGTTCAGTTGTTCTGTTTCCATATAGTACGTATATATGTGGTTTTGGTTTTGGGAGGAGGTTTCCACCTCCCCTCTCACGTGAGCAGGGGTCTTTAATCCCAACTGCACAACTTTTTTCTGTTTTTTTTTTCATTTTCAATTGTCTAGGGTATCTGTTCCCACCGATTCAACTTGTAGTTTGTCTTCATCCTTGGATATCAAGTGAGTCTCCTGTAAGGGAGCACGTAGGTGGTCTTGAGTTTTCACCCTTCTTTTAACGCTGTGTCTTTTGATTGGAGCACTCAGAGCCTGTCCTTTTATTCTGACAATTGAGAGCTGTGTAATTATTGCTCTTAAAAAATCTTTTTTGTTATCATTAATCTACAATCACGCGAAGAACATTATGATCACCAAGTACACCAAGTCCCCGCCAAAATCCCCACTATAGTCGCTGTCCATCAGCGTAGTTGGATGCTGTAGACCCCTTCACCATGAACCACCCAACACAACCCGTTACAGTCGCTGTCCATCAGCATGTAGTAAGATGCTGTAGAATCATTACTTGACTTCTCTGTGTTATACAGCACTCCGCATGTTCCCGCCACCCTAAACATTATACTTGCTAATACTAATGCCCCCTTTCTCTCTCCCTGCCCTTATCCCTCCCTTCCCACCCAGCCTGCCCAGTCCCTTTCCCTTTGGTAACTGTTAGTCCACTCTCGGGTTCTGTGAGTCCGCTGCTGTTTTTTACCTTCAGTTTTTCTTTGTTGTTATACTCCACACATGAGTGAAATCATTTGGTACTTGTCTTTCTCCACCTGACCTATTTAACTGAGCATAATACCCTCAAGCTCCATCCACATTGTTGCAAATGGTTGGACTTGTTTTCTTCTTACGGCTGCTTACTGCACTTTTTAAAATGGATTTCTGTCTTCTCTTTTGTCTGTAGTTTCGCTATGTGGTTTCACCATTGATCTCCTGGTTATGAGCAATAGCTTTGTGTTAATTGATATGTACCTATATTTATCTATCTGTGTGTCTATCTGTCTATCAATCAATCAGTCGCCTTTTTGTCTGAACATCTGTCCTTGTGTACAGAACAGTTAACAACATAGACTATGTCCCCTCCATACGTTATGCTTCCAAAAATCTTGCAAGGTAACTAGGCCGTAAGGAGAGCACTGGGTTCACCGAGACACCTGCAAGTTGAGTCAGCCATGTGTACATACAAAACCAGGAAATGGTGATGCAGGGACTTGAACCCGTGTCTCTGTCCTCTGTCCTCTTTTATCTCCTTCTCACTTGCTGACTGTAGTTAGCCACATTCATTGACTAAGTGCTCCCTGAAGACAACAAGTATATTTCCTCTGGGCCTGATGTCGACAGAAAAGTAAACTTGGTGCTTGCTTACCACCATGTTTGAGGGATACGTGCATGATCACCCCTTATAGGAGTTAGGTACAAATTAATAGGAACACCAATTTCTAGACAGGAGAAGTTGGGAGAAAAGAGTGTGTTGTTGAGTGAAGTGTTTATTTGAGTGTCCAAACTTCCCTCTCTATCTGGTTATTACTTCTTTACATTCATGAACATCATAAAACCCAGTGATTTCAAAGGCCCAGACGCATATTATTACAGCAATTCAGTTGTTGAGGTGAGAGAGAATGAGAAGGATGTTGCTGTACCACTAAATCTATGTCTGGGCACTGATGAAACCAATCAAAAAGAATTCACGGTAGCCAGATATGGCTATTTTCTACTGATTGTCTCTTGGGACTCAAACAGAATCCATTTGATTGTTTGTTTCTCAGATTCACTTGTATTGGATACCAATCCCCACCACTTCAGCTTGTAGTTTGTCTGTGTTCTTTTATCACAAGTGAGGGTCCTGTAAGGGAGCACATAGGTGGTCTTGAGTTTTCATCCCTTCTTTTAAACCTGTGTCTTTTGTTTTGGAGCACTCAAAGCCTGTCCTTTTACACTGATGATGCAGAGCTGTGCCCTTATTTCACTTTAAAATTCCTTTTTTGCTATCATTAATCTACAATCACGTGAAGAACATTATGTTTACTAGGCTCCCCCCTTCAGCAATTCGGCCCCAAAAATCTCTTACAGTCAGTGTAAATCAGCGTAGTTGAGTGCTGTAGAAAACTTCAGCATTTCCGCACACACACACCCCGTTACAGTTGCTGTCCATCAGCGTGTAGTAAGATGTTGTAGATTCTCTACTTGTCTTCTCTGTGTTGTACAGCCCTCCCATGCCCAACTGACCCCACGCATTATTCACACTAATCCTAATGTCCCCTTTCTTTCTTCCCGCCCTTATCCCTCCTTTATCACCCACCCTGCCCAGTCCTTTTCCCTCTGGTAACCGTTAGTCCACTTTAAGGTTCTGTGAGTCTGCTGCTGTTTTTTTCCATTTGTTTTTCTTTGTTGTTATACTCCACACATGAGTGAAATCATTTGGTACTTGTCTTCCTCCGCCTGGCCTATTACACTGAGCATACTACCATCAACTCCATTCATGTCATTGCAAATGGTAGGATTTGTTTTCTTTTTATGGCTGCTTACTGCACTTTTTAAAATGGATTTCATTCTTCCTTTTTGTTTGTAGTTTCGCTATGTGCTTTCACCATTGATCTCCCGGTTATGAGCAATAGCTTTGTGTTAATCGATATGTATCTGTATCTATCTACCTATCTGTCTGTCTGTCTCTCTATCTATCTATCTTGCCTTCTATCTTTATATCTATGTATCTATCTATCTTTGTATCTATCTTTCTTTGTATCTATCTATCATGTCTATCATCTATCTATCATGTCCATAATCTATCTATCTATCATCTGTCATCTATCTATCTATGAATCAATCATCTTTTTGTGTGCCCATCTATCCTTATGTACAGAACAGCTAACAACATCACCTATGTCACTTCCCTACATTATGCTTCAAAAAATCTTGTAAGGTTAGTAGACTGTATTGAGAGCACTGGGTTCACTGAGACACTTGCAGGTCGAGTCAGCAACGTGTGCTTACAAAACCAGTAAATGCTGGTGCAGGGACTTGAACCCATATCTCTGTCCTCTGTCCTCTTTTCCCTCCTTCTCGCTTGCTGACTGTATTTAGGTACGTTCATTGACTAAGTGCTTCCTGAATACCACAAGTATCCTTCCTCTGGGCCTTTTGTAGACAGTAAAGTATTCTTGGTGCTTTGCTTACCACCATGTTTGAGGGACATCGGCGTGATCACCGTTGATATGAGGAGTGTCAAATATAAAGTAACACCTATTTCTAGACAGGAGCATTTGGAAGCAAAGAGTGTTTTGCGGAGTTACGTTTTTGTTTGAGTGTCCAAACTTCCCTCCTTAGGGGGTTATTACTCCTTTACATTCGTGAACATCATAAAACCCACTGATTTCAAAAGCCGAGCCTCATATTATTACAGCAGTTCATTTGTTGAGGTGAGAAAAAATGAGAAGGACGTTGGTGTACCACTAAATCTATGGCTGGGCACTGCTGAAACCAAACAAAAAGAATTCACGGTGGCTAGAAAGGGCTATTTTCTACTGACAGTCTCTGGAGACTCAAACAGAATCCATCTGTTTGTTTGTTTATTTATCAGTTTCACTTGTGTAGGGTACCTACCTCCACCCATTCGGCATGATGTTTGTCTGTGTCCTTGGATCGCAAGTGAGTCTGCTGTAAGGGAGCACATAGATGGTCTTGAGTTTTCATCCCTTCTTCTAACTCTGTGTCTTTTGGTTGGAGCACTCAAAGCCTGTCCTTTTTTTCTGATGATTCAGGGCTGTTCCCTTATTGCACTTAAAAAAATTTTTTTGTTATCATTAATCTACAATCACGTGAAGAACATTATGTTTACTAGGCTTCCGATTCACCATCCCCCCCTAAAACCTCTTAGGTCACTGCCCATCAGCGTGTAGTAAGATGGTGTATAATCCCTACTGTCCTCTCTGTGTTGTACAGCCCTCCCCATGCTTCTCCCACCACACATATTATACAACCTAATACTAATGCCCCCTTTCTTTCTCCCCGCCCTTATTCCTCCCTTCCCACCCAATCTGCCAGTCCCTTTCCCTTTCGTAACTGTTGGTCCACTCGCGGGTTCTGTGAGTCTGCTGCTATTTTTTTCCTTCAGATTTTCTTGTTTGTTATACTCCACACATGAGTGAAATCATCTGGTTCTTGTCTTTCTCTGCCTGGCCTATTTCACTGAGCACACTACCCTCTAGCTCCATCCACGTTGTTGCAAATGGTAGGATTTGTTTTCTTCTTACGGCTGCTTACTGCACTTCTTAAACTGGATTTCTGTCTTCTCTTTATTTTGTAGTTTCACTATGTGCTTTCACCATTGCTCTCCTTGTTATGAGCAATAGCTTTGTTTTAATCGATATGTACCTATATCTATCTATCTGTCTGTATGTCTATCTATCTCTCAGTCTATCAATCAGTCAATCATCTTTTTGTCTGCCCATCTGTCCTTTTGCACAGAACAGTTAACAACATAGCCTGTGTCACTTCCTTACATTGGGCTTCCAAAAATCTTTCAAGCTAACTAGGCTTCAGGGAAAGCACTGGGTTCACCGAGACACTTGCAGGAAGTGTCAGCCGCATATTCCTACAAAACCAGGAAATTTTGCTGCAGGTTCTTGGACCCGTGTCTCTGTCCTCTCTCCTCTTTTATCTCAATCTCACTTGCTGACTGTAGTTTGTCACATTCATTGACTTAGGTCTCCCTGAAGACCACAAGTATCCTTCCTCTGGGCCTGTTTTTGACAGAAAAGTAAACTTGGTGCTTTGCTCAGTGCCATGTTTGAGGGACATCGTTGTGATAACTGCTGATAGGATGGAACGACAAATGAAAAGGAACACCAATTTCTACACAGGAGCATTTGGGAGCAAAGAGTGTGTTATGGAGTGACGTGTTTATTTGAGTCTCCAAACTTCCCTCTTTATATAGTTATTATTCTTTACATTCATGAACATCATAAAACCCACTGATTTTAAAGGCCCAGACGCATATTTTTACAGCAATTCAGTTGTTGAGTTGAGAGAAAATGAGAAGGATGTTGCTGTACCACTAAATCTATGTCTGGGCACGGATCAAAAAAAAGAAAAGAATTCACGGTGGAAAGATAGGGCTATTTTCTACTGACTGTCTGTGGGGACTCAGAGTCCATTTGTTTGATTGTTTGTTTTTTAGTTTCACTTGTGTTGTGTACGTGTCCTCACCCCTTCGGCTTGTAGTTTGTCTGTTTCCTTGGAACTCAAGTGAGTCTCCTGTAAGGGAGCACCTAAGTGGTCTTGAGTTTTCGTCCTTCTTTTAACCCTGCCTCTTTTGATTTGGAGCTCTCAAAGCCTGTCCTTTTATTCTAATGATTCAGAGCTGTGCCCTTATTGCACTTAAAAAAAATATTTTTGTTATGATTAACCTACAATCACGTGAAGAACATTATGTTTACTAAGCTCCCCCTTCACCAAGTCCCCCACAAAAACTTCTTACAGTTGCTGTCAATCAGCGGAGATGGATGCTGTAGACCCGTTCACCATGTCCCCCCACACACACCCCGTTACAATCGCTGCCCATCAGCGAGTAGTAAGATGCTGTAGAATCTCTACTTGTCTTCTCTGTGTTGTACAGCCCTCCCCATGCCCCCCTGAACCCACGCATTATACATGTTAAACCTAATCTCCCATTTCTTTCTCCCTGCCCTTATCACTCCCTTCCCACCCACCCTGCCAAGTCCCTTACCCTTTCGTAACTGTTAGTCCACTTTCGGGTTCTGTGAGTCTGCTGCTGTTTTTTTCCTTTAGTGTTTCTTTGTTGTTATACTCCACACGAGTGAAATCATTTGGTACTTGTCTTTCTCAGCCTGGCCTGTTTTACTGAGCATATTATCATCTTGCTCCATCCGCGTCATTGCAAATGGTACCATTTGTTTTCTTCTTATGGCTGCTAACTGCAGTTTTTAAACTGGACTTCATTCTAACATTCTGTTTTTAGTTTCGCTATGTGCTTTCACCTTTGATCTCTTGGTTATGAGCAGTAGCTTTGTGTTAATTGATATGTATCTCTATCTATTTAACTGTCTATTGTCTGTCTATCTATCTATCCTTCTATCTTTCTTTCTATCTATCTTTCTATCTATCAATCTATCTACTTATCATCTATCACTCATGTCCCTCTTCTATGTATCTATGTATCTATCATCTACCATCTATCTATCTATCTATCGTAGTATCTATGAACCAATCATCTTTTTTTCTGCCTATCTATCCTTATGTACAGAACTGTTATCAACATCGTCTATGTCACTTCCCTATATTATGCTTCCAAAAAACTTGCAAGGTAACTAGGCCGTAGGGAGAGCACTGAGTTCACTGAGGCACTTGCACGTCGAGTCAGCCACGTGTGCTTACAAAACCAGTAAATGGTGTTGCAGGGTCTTGCACCCATATCTCTGTCGTCTGTCCTCTTTTAACTCCTTCTCGCTTCCTGACTGTATTTAGCCACATTCAATTACAAAGTGCTCCATGAAGACCACAAGTATCCTTCCTCTGGGCCTGTTTTTGACAGAAAAGTAAACTTGTTGCTTTGCTCACCGCCATGTTTGAGGGACATCGAATTGATAACTGCTGATAGGATGGAACGACAAATGAAAAGCAACACCAATTTCTAATCAGGAGCATTTGGGAGCAAAGAGTGTGTTATGGAGTGACGTGTTTATTTGAGTCTCCAAACTTCCCTCTTTATATAGTTATTACTTCTTTACATTCATGAACATCATAAAACCCACTGATTTCAAAGGCCCAGATGCATATTTTTACAGCAATTCAGTTTTTGAGTTGAGAGAAAATGAGAAGGACGTTGCTGTACCACTAAATCTATGGCAGGGCACGGATTAAAAAAAAGGAAAAGAATTCACGGTGGAAAGATAGGGCTCTTTACTACTGACTGTCTGTGGGGACTCAAACAGAGTCCATTTGTTTGATTGTTTGTTTTTTAGTTTCACTTGTGTTGGGAACCTGTCCTCACCCGTTCGGCTTGTAGTATGTCTGTTTAAATGGATCTCAAGTGAGTCTCCAGTAAGGGAGCACCTAAGTGGTCTTGAGTTTTCGTCCTTCTTTTAACCCCACGTCTTTTGATTTGGAGCTCTCAAAGCCTGTCCTTTTATTCGGATGATTCAGAGCTGTGCCCTTATTGCACTTAAAAATTCTTTTTTTGTTTTCATTAATCTACAATCACATACAGAACATTATGTTTTCCAGCCTAACCCTTCCCCAAGACCCCAAAAATCCCAGTTACAGTCGCTGTCCGTCAGCATGTACTAAGATGCTGTAGAATCACTACTTGTCTTCTCCGTGCTGAACTTCCCTACCCATGACCCCCCAACCTACCCATTATACATGATAATCCTAATGCCCCCATTCTTTTTCCCTGCCGTTATTACTCCCTTCCCACAAACCCTACCCAGTCCATTTCCCTTTGGTAACTGTTAGTCCACTCTAGGGTACTGTGTGTCTGCTGATGTATTTTCCCTCAGTTTTTCTTTGTTCTCCTACTACACACATGAGTGAAATAATTTGGTACATGTATATCTCCGACTGGAATATTTGACTGAGCATAATACCCTCTAGCTCCATCCACGTTATTGCCAATGATAGGATTTGTTTTCTTCTTATGGCTTCTTACTGCATTTTGTAAACTGGATTTCATTCTTCCTTTCTTTTTGTAATTTCGCTATGTGCTTCAACCGTTGCTCTCATGGTTATGAGCGATAGCTTTGTGTTAATTGATATGTACCTATATCTGTCTATCTGTCTGTCTATCTATCAATCAGTCAATCCATCATCCTTTTGTATGCCCATCTGTCCTTGTGTACAGAACAGTTAACCACATAGACTATGTCACTCTCCTTCATTATGCTTCCAAAAATCCTGCAAGGTAAAGAGGCTACAGGGAGAGCACTGGGTCTACCGAGACACTTGCAGGTCGAGTTGTCCGCGTGTACTACAAAACCAGTAAATGGTTGTGCAGGGACATGAACCCGTGTCTCTATCCTCTGTCCTCCTTCATCTCTTTCTCAACTGCTGTCTGTATTTAGCCACATTCATTGACTAAGTGCTCCCTGAAGACCACAAGTATCCTTCCTCTGGGCCTGTTGTCGACACAAAAGTGAACTTGTTGCTTTGCTCACCACCATGTTTGAAGGACATCGGCATGATCAATGCTGATAGGATGGAGGGGCAAATAAAAAGGAACACCAATTTCTAGACAGGAGCAGTTGGGAACTAAGAGTGTATTGTGGTGTGACATGTTTATTTGAGTGTCCAAACTTCCCTCTTCAGTTGGTTATTACTTCACATTCGTGAAGATCATAAAACCCACCGATTTAAAAGGCCCATATGCTTATTATTACAGCAATTCAGTTGTTGAAGTGAGAGAAAATGAGAAGGACGTTGCTGCACCACTAAATCTATGTCTGGGCCCTGCGGAAAACAAACAAAAAGAATTCACGGTGGCCATGTAGGGCTATTTTCTACTGACTATCTCTGGGGGCTCAAACAGAATCCATTTGTTTGATTGTTTGTTTTTCAGTTTCACTCGTGTAGGGTACTTGTCCCCACACGTTTAGCTTGTACTTTGTCTGTGTCCTTGGATCTCAAGTGAGTCTCCTGTAAGGAAGCACGTAGGTTTCTTGAGATTTCATCCGTTCTTTAACCCTGTGTCTTTTGTTTGCAGCACTCAGAGCCTGACATTTTATTGTGATGATTCAGAGCTGTGCACTTATTGCACTTAAAATTTTTTTTGTTATCATTAATCTACAATCACGTGAAGAACATTATGTTTACTATGCTCCCACTTCAACAAGTCCACCCCCAAAAACCTCTTACAGTCGCTGTCCATCAGCCTAGTTGGATGCTATAGATCCCTTCACCATGTACCCCTTCACATACACCGTTACAGTCGCTGTCAATCAGCGAGTAGTAAGATGCTATATCATCTCTACTTGTCTTCACTGAGTTGTACAGCACTCCCCATGCCTTCCCCGACCCACGCAATATACATGCTAATCCTAATGCCCCCATTCTTTCTCCCCACACTTATCCCTCCCATCAGAACCACCCTGCCCAGTCCTTTTCTCTTTGGCATCTTTTAGTCAACTCTCGGGTTCTGTAAGTCTGCTCCTGTTTTTTTCCTTCTCGGGTTCTGTAAGTCTGCTCCTGTTTTTTTCCTTCAGTTTTTCTTTGTTGTTATACTCCACACATGAGTGAAATCATTTGGTACTTGTCTTTCTCCGCCTGACCTATTTCTCTGAACATACTACCATCTAGCTCCATACACGTCATTGCAAATTTTAGGATTTGTTTACTTCTTATAGCAGCTTACTGCACTTTGGAAACTGGATTTCATTCTTCCTTTTTGTTTTGTAGTTTAGCTATGTGCTTTCACCATTCATCTCCTGGATATGAGCAACAGCTTTTTGTCAATCGATATGTATCTGTATCTATCTATCGCTCTCTCTGTCTGTATATCTATTCATCTTTCTATATATATTTCTATCTATCTCTCTATCCTTCTCTCTATTTATCAATCCATCTATCTACCTTCCTATCATCTATCTATCATGTGTATCATCTATCTATCATCTGTCATCTATCTATCTGTCTATCTATGAATCAATCGTCTTTCTGTCTGCCCAACTATCCTTATGTACAGAACAGTTAACAACATCACCTATGTCAGTTCCCTACATAATGCTTCCAAAAATATTGCAAGTTCACTAGGCCGTAGGGAGAGCACTGGGCTCACTAAGACAATTGCAGATCGAGTCAGCAGCGTGTGCTTGCAAAACCAGTAAATGGTGGTGCAGGGATTTGAACCCGTATCTCTGTCCTCTGTCCTCTTAAATCTCCTTCTCGCTTGCTAACTGTATTTAGCAACATTCATTGACTAAGTGCTCACTGAAGACCACAAGTATACTTCCTCTGGGCCTGTTGTAGACAGAAAAGTATTCTTGGTGCTTTACACACCACCATGTTTGAGGGACATTGGCATGTTCACCACTGATAGGAGGAGGGACAAATAAAAAGGAACACCTATTTCTAGACAGGAGCATTTGGGAGCAAAGTGTGCGTTGTGGAGAGACGTGTTTGGTTGAGTGTCCAAACTTCCCTCTTTAAGTGGTTATTACTTCACATTCGTGAAGATCATAAAACCCACCGACTTCAAAGGCCCAGATGCTTATTATTACAGCAACTCAGTTGTTGAGGTGAGAGAAAATGAGAAGGACGTTGCTGCAGCACTAAATCTATGTCTGGGCCCTGCTGAAAACAAACAAAAAGAATTCACGGTGGCCAGATAGGGCTATTTTCTACTGACTGTCTTAGGGTCTCAAAAAGAATCCATTTGTTTGATTGTTTGTTTTTCAGTTTCACTCGTGTAGGGTACTTGTCCCCACAACTTCAGCTTGTAGTTTGTCTGTGTCCTTGGATCTCAAGTGAGTCTCCTGTAAGGAAGCACATAGGTTTCTTGAGATTTCATCCATTCTTTATCCCTGTGTCTTTTGTTTGCAGCACTCAGAGCCTGACCTTTTATTCTGATGATTCAGAGCTGTTCCCTTATTGCACTTAAAAATTTTTTTTTGTTATCTTTAATCTACAATCACGTGAAGAACCTTATGTGTACTATGATCCCCCTACACCAAGTCCACCCCCAAAAACCTCTAACAGTCGCTGTCCATCAGCATAGTTGGATGCTGTAGACCCCTTCACCATGTGCCCCTTCACAGACACTTTTACAGTGGCTGTCAATCAGCGAGTAGTAAGATGCTATATCATCTCTACTAGTCTTCACTGTGTTGTACAGCACTCCCCATGCCACCCCTGACCCACGCAATATACATGCTAATCCTAATGCCCCCATTCTTTCTCCCCGCACTTATCCCTCCCTTCAGAACCACCCTGCTCACTACTTGTCTCTTTGGCATCTTTTAGTCAACTCTCGTGTTCTGTGAGTCTGCTGCTGTTTTTTTCCTTCAGTTTTTATTTGTTGTTATACTCCACACATGAGTGAAATCATTTGGTAATATTCTTTCTCCGCCTGACCTATTTCTCTGAACATACTACCGTCTAGCTCCGTACACGTCATTGCAAATGGTAGGATTTGTTTTCTTCTTATGACTGTTTACTGCACTTTGGAAACTGGATTTCATTCTTCCTTTTTGTTTGTAGTTTAGCTATGTGCTTTCACCATTCATTTCCTGGTTATGAGCAACAGCTTTCTGTCAATCGATATGTATCTGTATCTATCTATCGCTCTGTCTGTCTGTATATCTATCTATCTTTCTATATATCATTCTATCTATCTCTCTATCCTTCTCTCTATTTATCGATCCATCTTTCTACCTTCCTATCATCTATCTATCATGTGTATCATCTATCTATCATCTGTCATCTATCTATCAGTCTATCTATGAATCAGTCGTCTTTCTGTCTGCCCAACTATCCTTATGTAGAGAACAGTTAACAACATCACCTACGTCAGTTCCCTACATTATGCTTCAAAAAACATTGAAACATTGCATTGTCACTAGGCCGTAGGTAGAGCAGTTGGCTCACTGAGACAATTGCAGATCGAATCAGCCACGTGTGCTTACAAAACCATTAAATGGTGTGCAGGGATTTGAACCTTTATCTCTGTCCTCTGTTCCCTTAAAACTCCTTCTCACTTGCTAACTGTATTTAGCCACATTCATTGACTAAGTGCTCACTGAAGACCACAAGTATACTTCCTCTGGGCCTGTTGTAGACAGAAAAGTATACTTGCTGCTTTACTCACCACCATGTTTGAGGGATATTGGCGTGCTCACCACTGATAGGAGGAGGGACAAATAAACAGGAACACCTATTTCTAGACAGGAGCATATGGGAGCAAAGTGTGTGTTGGGGAGAGACGTGTTTGGTTGATTGTAAAAAAGTCCATCTTTATGTGGTTATTACTTCCTTACAATCGTGAACATCATAAAACCCTGTGATTTCAAAAGCCCAGAAGCATATTATTACAGTAATTCATTTGTTGATGTGAGAAAAAAATGAGAAGGACATTGCAGTACCACAAAATCTATACCTGGGCACTGCTGAAACCAAACAAAAAGAATCCACGGTGGCTAGGTAGGACTATTTTCTTCTGACTGTCTCTGGGGACTCAAACAGAATCCATTTGTTTCTTTGTTTCTCAGATTCACTTGTATAGGGTACCTGTCCCTGCCCCTTCAGCTTGTAGTTTGTCTGTGTCCTTGGATCTCAAGTGAGTCTCCAGTAAGGGAGCACGTAGGTGATCTTGAGTTTTCATCAGTTCTTCTAACCCTGTGTCTTTTGATTGGAGCAGTCAAAGCCTGTACTTTTATTCTGATATTTGACAGCTATGCTTTTACTGCACTTTGAAATTTTTTTTGTTCTCATTAATATACAATCACATGCAGAACATTGTTTACTAGTCTACCCCCTTCACCAATTCCTCGTCAAATCCCAGTTACAGTCGCTGTCAGTCAGCGTGTAGTAACATGCTGTAGAAACACTACTTCTCTTCTCTCTGTTGTATAGCCCTCCCCATGACAATACACCCTACACATTATTCATGCTAATCCTAATGCCCCCATTCTTTTTCCCCGCCCTTATCACTCCCATCCCACAAACCCTACCCGGTCCCTTTCTCTTTGGTAGCTGTTAGTCCACTCTCGGGTACTGTGTGTCTGCTGCTGTTTTTTCCTTCAGTTTTTCTTTCTTTTCGTACTTCACACATGAATGAAATCATTTGGTACATGTATATCTCCGACTGGCCTATTTGACTGAGCATAATACCCTCTAGCTCCATCAGCGTTATTGCCAATGATAGGATTTGTTTTCTTCTTATGGCTGCTTACTGCACTTTTTAAACTGGATTTTATTCTGTTTTGTTTGTAGTTTCCCTATTTGCTTCAACCATTGCTCTCATGGTTATGAGCGATAACTTTGTGTTAATCGATATGTACCTATATCTATCTATCTGTCTTTGTAACTATCTATTAATCAATCAATCAATCATCTTTTTGTCTGCCCAACTGTCTTTGTGTACAGAACAGTTAACCACATAGACTATGTCACATTCCTTCATTATGCTTCCAAAATTCCTGCAAAGTAAATAGGCTATAGGGAGAGTACTATGATTACCGAGACACTTGCAGGTCGTGTTGGCCGCATGTACTACAAAACCAGTAAATAGTTGTGCATTGACATGAGCCCGTGTCTCTATCCTCTGTCCTCCTTCTCAATTGCTCTCTGTATTTAGCCACATTCATTGACTAAGTGCTCCCTGAAGACCACAAGTATCCTTCCTCTGGGCCTGTTGCCGACACAAAAGTGAACTTGTTGCTTTGCTCACCACCATGTTTGAAGGACATCGGCATGATCACTGCTGATAGGACGGAGGGTCAAATAACAAGGAACACCAATTTCCAGACAGGAGCAGTTAGTAGCTAAGAGTGTATTGTGGAGTGACATGTTTATTTGAGTGTCCAAACTTCCCTCTTTAGGTGGTTATTACTTCACATTCGTGAAGATCATAAAACCCACCGATTTCAAAGGCCCATATGCTTATTTTTACAGCAACTCATTTGTTGAGGTGAGTGAAAATGAGAAGGACGTTGCTGCACCACTAAATCTATGGCTGGGCCCTGCTGAAAACAAACAGAAAGAATTCACGGTGGCCAGATAGGGCTATTTTCTACTGACTATCTCTGGGGGCTCAAACAGAATCCATTCGTTTGATTGTTTGTTTTTCAGTTTCACTCGTGTAGGGTACTTGTCCCCACACCTTTAGCTTGTACTTTGTCTGTGTCCTTGGATCTCAAGTGAGTCTCCTGTAAGGAAACACGTAGGTTTCTTGAGATTTCATCCGTTCTTTATCCCTGTGTCTTTTGTTTGCAGCACTCAGAGCCTGACCGTTTATTCTGATGATTCAGAGCTGTGACCTTATTTCACTTAAAAATTTTTTTTTGTTATCTTTAATCTACAATCACGTGAAGAACCTTATGTGTACTATGCTCCCCCTACACCAAGTTCACCCACAAAAACCTCTAACAGTCGCTGTCCATCAGCATAGTTGGATGCTGTAGACCCCTTCACCATGTACCCCATTCACAGACACTTTTACAGTGGCTATCAATCAGCGAGTAGTAAGATGCTATATCATCTCTACTAGTCTTCACTGTGTTGTACAGCACTCCCCATGCCACCCACGACCCACGCAATATACATGCTAATCCTAATGCCCCCATTCTTTCTCCCCGCACTTATCCCTCCCTTCAGAACCACCCTGCCCACTACTTGTCTCTTTGGCATCTTTTAGTCAACTCTCGTGTACTGTGAGTCTGCTGCTGTTTTTTTCCTTTAGTTTTTCTTTGTTGTTATAATCCACACATGAGTGAAATCATTTGGTACTTTTCTTTCTCCGCCTGACCTATTTCTCTGAACATACTACCGTCTAGCTCCGTACACGTCATTGCAAATGGTAGGATTTGTTTTCTTCTTATGACTGCTTACTGCACTTTGGAAACTGGATTTCATTCTTCCTTTTTGTTTGTAGTTTAGCTATGTGCTTTCACCATTCATCTCCTGGTTATGAGCAACAGCTTTCTGTCAATCTTTATGTATCTGTATCTATCTATCGCTCTGTCTGTCTGTATATCTATCTATCTTTCTATATAACATTCTATCTATCTCTCTATTCTTCTCTCTATTTATCGATCCATCTTTCAACATTCCTATCATCTATCTATCATGTGTATCATCGATCTATCATCTGTCATCTATCTATCAGTCTATCTATGAATCAGTCGTCTTTCTGTCTGCCCAACTATCCTTATGTACAGAACAGTTAACAACATCACCTATGTCAGTTCCCTACTTTATGCTTCCAAAAACATTGCATGGTCACTAGGCCGTAGGGAGAGTAGTGGGCTCAATGAGACAATTGCAGATCGAGTCAGCCACGTGTGCTTACAAAACCAGTAAATGGTGTGCAGGGATTTGAACCTTTATCTCTGTCCTCTGTTCCCTTAAACCTCCTTCTCGCTTGCTAACTGTATTTAGCCACATTCATTGACTAAGTGCTCACTGAAGACCACAAGTATACTTCCTCTGGGCCTGTTGTAGACAGAAAAGTATACTTGCTGCTTTACTAACCACCATGTTTGAGGGATATTGGCGTGCTCACCACTGATAGGAGGAGTGACAAATAAAAAGGAACACCTATTGCTAGACAGGAGTATATGGGAGCAAAGTGTGTGTTGGGGAGAGACGTGTTTGGTTGAGTGTCCAAACGTCCATCTTTATGTGGTTATTACTTCCTTACAATCGTGAACATCATAAAACCCAGTGATTTCAAAAGCCCAGATGCATATTATTACAGCAATTCATTTGTTGATGTGAGAAAAAATGAGAAGGACATTGCAGTACCACAAAATCTATACCTGGGCACTGCTGTAACCAAAAAATAGAATCCACTGTGGCTAGGTAGGACTATTTTCTACTGACTGTCTCTGGGGACTCAAACCGAATCCATTTGTTTCTTTGTTTCTCAGATTCACTTGTATAGGGTACCGGTCCCTGCCCCTAGAGCTTGTAGTTTGTCTGTGTCCTTGGATCTCAAGTGAGTCTCCAGTAAGGGAGCACGTAGGTGATCTTGAGTTTTCATCAGTTCTTCTAACCCTGTGTCTTTGATTGGAGCAGTCAAAGCCTGTACTTTTATTCTGATATTTGACAGCTATGCTTTTACTGCACTTTGAAATTTTTTTTGTTCTCATTAATATACAATCACATGCAGAACATTGTTTACTAGTCTACACCCTTCACCAAGTCCTCGTCAAATCCCAGTTACAGTCGCTGTCAGTCAGCGTGTAGTAACATGCTGTAGAATCACTGCATGTCTTCTCTGTGTTGTATAGCCCTCCCCATGACCCTACACCCTACACATTATTCATGCTAATCCTAATGCCCCCATTCTTTTTCCCTGCCCTTATCACTCCCATCCCACAAACCCTACCCATTCCCTTTCTCTTTGGTAACTGTTAGTCCACTCTCGGGTACTGTGTTTCTGCTGCTGTTTTTTCCTTCAGTTTTTCTTTCTTTTCATACTTCACACATGAATGAAATCATTTGGTACATGTATATCTCCGACTGGCCTATTTGACTGAGCATAATACCCTCTAGCTCCATCAACGTTATTGCCAGTGATAGGATTTGTTTTCTTGTTATGGCTGCTTACTGCACTTTTTAAACTGGATTTTATTCTGTTTTGTTTGTAGTCTCCCTATTTGCTTCAACCATTGCTCTCATGGTTATGAGCGATAACTTTGTGTTAATCGATATGTACCTATATCTATCTATCTGTCTGTCTATCTATCAATCAATCAATCAATCATCTTTTTGTCTGCACAACTGTCCTTTTGTATAGAACAGTTAACCACATAGACTATGTCACATTCCTTCATTATGCTTCCAAAATTCCTGCAAGGTAAATAGGCTATAGGGAGAGTACTGGGATCACCGAGACACTTGCAGGTCGTGTTGGCCGCGTGTACTACAAAACCAGTAAATGGTTGTGCAGGGACATGAGCCCGTGTCTCTATCCTCTGTCCTTCTTCATCTCCTTCTCAATTGCTCTCTGTATTTAGCCACATTCATTGACTAAGTGCTCCCTGAAGACCACAAGTATCCTTCCTCTGGGCCTGTTGCCGACACAAAAGTGAACTTGTTGCTTTGCTCACCACCATGTTTGAAGGACATCGGCATGATCACTGCTGATAGGACGGAGGCTCAAATAAAAAGGAACACCAATTTCCAGACAGGAGCAGTTAGGAGCTAAGAGTGTATTGTGGAGTGACATGTTTATTTGAGTGTCCAAACTTCCCTCTTTAGGTGGTTATTACTTCACATTCATGAAGATCAAAAAACCCACCGATTTCAAAGGCCCAGATGCTTATTTTTACAGCAACTCATTTGTTGAGGTGAGTGAAAATGAGAAGGACGTTGCTGCACCACTAAATCTATGGCTGGGCCCTGCTGAAAACAAACAAAAAGAATTCACGGTGGCCAGATAGGGCTATTTTCTACTGACAGTCTCTGGGGGCTCAAACAGAATCCATTTGTGTGATTGTTTGTTTTTCAGTTTCACTCGTGTAGGGTACTTGTCCCCACACGTTTAGCTTGTACTTTGTCTGTGTCCTTGGATCTCAAGTGAGTCTCCTGTAAGGAAGCACGTAGGTTTCTTGAGATTTCATCCGTTCTTTAACCCTGTGTCTTTTGTTTGCAGCACTCAGAGCCTGACATTTTATTGTGATGATTCAGAGCTGTGCACTTTTTGCAGTTAAAATTTTTTTTTGTTATCATTAATCTACAATCACGTGAAGAACATTATGTTTACTATGCTCCCCCTTCACCATGTCCTCCCCCAAAAACCTCTTACAGTCGCTGTCCATCACTATAGTTGGATGCTATAGACCCCTTCACCATGTACATCTTCACAGACACCGTTACAGTCGCTGTCAATCAGCGATTACTAAGATGCTATATCATCTCTAATAGTCTTCACTGAGTTGTACAGCACTCCCCATGACTTCCCCGACCCACGCAATATACATGCTAATCCTAATACCACCATTCTTTCTCCCCGCACTTATCCCTTCCTTCAGAACCACCCTGCCCAGTCCTTTTCTCTTTGGCATCTTTTAGTCAACTCTCGGGTTCTTTAAGTCTGCTCCTGTTTTTTTCCTTCTCGTGTTCTGTGAGTCTGCTGCTGTTTTTTTCCTTCAGTTCATCTTTGTTGTTATACTCCACACATGAGTGAAATCATTTGGTACTTGTCTTTCTCCGCCTGACCTATTTCTCTGAACATACTACCGTCTAGTTCCATACACGTCATTGCAAATGGTAGGATCTGTTTTCTTCTTATGGCTGCTTACTGCACTTTGGAAACTGGATTTCATTCTTCCATTTTGTTTGTAGATTAGCTATGTGCTTTCACCATTCATCTCCTGGTTATGAGCAACAGCTTTCTGTCAATCGTTATGTATCTTTATCTATCTATCACTCTGTCTGTCTGTATATCTATCTATCTTTCTATATTTCATTCTATCTATCTCTCTATCCTTCTCTCTATTTATCGATCCATCTTTCTACCTTCCTATCATCTACCTATCATGTGTATCATCTATCTATCATCTGTCATCTGTCTATCTGTCTATCTATGAATCAGTCGTCTTTCTGTCTGCCCAACTATCCTTATGTACAGAACAGTTAACAACATCACCTATGTCAGTTCCCTACATTATGCTTCCAAAAACATTGCATGGTCACTAGGCCGTAGGGAGAGCAGTGGGCTCACTGAGACAATTGCAGATCGAGTCAGCCACGTGTGCTTACAAAACCAGGAAATGGTGTGCAGGGATTTGAACCTGTATCTCTGTCCTCTGTTCCCTTAAATCTCCTTCTCGCTTGCTAAATGTATTTAGCCACATTCAGTGACTAAGTGCTCACTGAAGACCACAAGTATACTTCCTCTGGGCCTGTTGTAGACAGAAAAGTATACTTGCTGCTTTACTCACCACCATGTTTGAGGGATATTGGCGTGCTCACCACTGATAGGAGGAGGGACAAATAAAAAGGAACACCTATTTCTAGACAGGAGCATATGGGAGCAAAGTGTGTGTTGGGGAGAGACGTGTTTGGTTGAGTGTCCAAACGTCCCTCTTTATGTGGTTATTACTTCTTTACAATCGTGAACATCATAAAACCCAGTGATTTCAAAAGCCCAGATGCATATTCTTACAGCAATTCATTTGTTGATGTGAGAAAAAATGAGAAGGACATTGCAGTACCACAAAATCTATACCTGGGCACTGCTGAAACCAAACAAAAAGAATCCACGGTGGCTAGGTAGGACTATTTTCTACTGACTGTCTCTGGGGACTCAAACAGAATCCATTTGTTTCTTTGTTTCTCAGATTCACTTGTATAGGGTACCTGTCCCTGCCCCTTCAGCTTGTAGTTTGTCTGTGTCCTTGGATCTCAAGTGAGTCTCCAGTAAGGGAGCACGTAGGTGATCTTGAGTTTTCATCAGTTCTTCTAACCCTGTGTCTTTGATTGGAGCAGTCAAAGCCTGTACTTTTATTCTGATATTTGACAGCTATGATTTTACTGCACTTTGAAATTTTTTTTGTTCTCATTAATATACAATCACATGCAGAACATTGTTTACTAGTCTACCCCCTTCACCAAGTCCTCTTCAAATCCCAGTTACAGTCGCTGTCAGTCAGCATGTAGTAACATGCTGTAGAATCACTACATGTCTTCTCTGTGTTGTATAGCCCTCCCCATGACCCTACACCCTACACGTTATTCATGCTAATCCTAATGCCCCCATTCTTTTTCCCCGCCCTTATCACTCCCATCCCACAAACCCTACCCAGTCCCTTTCTCTTTGGTAGCTGTTAGTCCACTCTCGGGTACTGTGTGTCTGCTGCTGTTTTTTCCTTCAGTTTTTCTTTCTTTTCGTACTTCACACATGAATGAAATCATTTGGTACATGTATATCTCCGACTGGCCTATTTGACTGAGCATAATACCCTCTAGCTCCATCAACGTTATTGCCAATGATAGGATTTGTTTTCTTCTTATGGCTGCTTACTGCACTTTTTAAACTGGATTTTATTCTGTTTTGTTTGTAGTTTCCCTATTTGCTTCAACCATTGCTCTCATGGTTATGAGCGATAACTTTGTGTTAATCGATATGTACCTATATCTATCTATCTGTCTGTCTAACTATCTATCAATCAATCAATCAATCATCTTTTTGTCTGCCCAACTGTCCTTGTGTACAGAACAGTTAACCACATAGACTATGTCACATTCCTTCATTATGCTTCCAAAATTCCTGCAAGGTAAATAGGCTATAGGGAGAGTACTGGGATCACCGAGACACTTGCAGGTCGTGTTGGCCGCGTGTACTACAAAACCAGTAAATGGTTGTGCAGGGACATGAGCCCGTGTCTCTATCCTCTGTCCTCCTTCATCTCCTTCTCAATTGCTCTCTGTATTTAGCCACATTCATTGACTAAGTGCTCCCTGAAGACCACAAGTATCCTTCCTCTGGGCCTGTTGCCGACACAAAAGTGAACTTGTTGCTTTGCTCACCACCATGTTTGAAGGACATCGGCATGATCACTGCTGATAGGACGGAGGCTCAAATAAAAAGGAACACCAATTTCCAGACAGGAGCAGTTAGGAGCTAAGAGTGTATTGTTGAGTGACATGTTTATTTGAGTGTCCAAACTTCCCTCTTTAGGTGGTTATTACTTCACATTCATGAAGATCAAAAAACCCACCGATTTCAAAGGCCCAGATGCTTATTTTTACAGCAACTCATTTGTTGAGGTGAGTGAAAATGAGAAGGACGTTGCTGCACCACTAAATCTATGGCTGGGCCCTGCTGAAAACAAACAAAAAGAACTCACGGTGGCAAGATAGGGCTATTTTCTACTGACTGTCTCTGGGGGATCAAACAGAATCCATTTGTTTGATTGTTTGTTTTTCAGTTTCACTCGTGTAGGGTACTTGTCCCCACACGTTTAGCTTGTACTTTGTCTGTGTCCTTGGATCTCAAGTGAGTCTCCTGTAAGGAAGCACGTAGGTTTCTTGAGATTTCATCCGTTCTTTAACCCTGTGTCTTTTGTTTGCAGCACTCAGAGCCTGACATTTTATTGTGATGATTCAGATCTGTGCACTTTTTGCACTTAAAAATTTTTTTTTGTTATCATTAATCTACAATCACGTGAAGAACATTATGTTTACTATGCTCCCCCTTCACCATGTCCTCCCCCAAAAACCTCTTACAGTCGCTGTCCATCACTATAGTTGGATGCTATAGACCCCTTCACCATGTACATCTTCACAGACACCGTTACAGTCGCTGTCAATCAGCGATTACTAAGATGCTATATCATCTCTAATAGTCTTCACTGAGTTGTACAGCACTCCCCATGACTTCCCCGACCCACGCAATATACATGCTAATCCTAATACCACCATTCTTTCTCCCCGCACTTATCCCTTCCTTCAGAACCACCCTGCCCAGTCCTTTTCTCTTTGGCATCTTTTAGTCAACTCTCGGGTTCTTTAAGTCTGCTCCTGTTTTTTTCCTTCTCGTGTTCTGTGAGTCTGCTGCTGTTTTTTTCCTTCAGTTCATCTTTGTTGTTATACTCCACACATGAGTGAAATCATTTGGTACTTGTCTTTCTCCGCCTGACCTATTTCTCTGAACATACTACCGTCTAGCTCCATACACGTCATTGCAAATGGTAGGATCTGTTTTCTTCTTATGGCTGCTTACTGCACTTTGGAAACTGGATTTCATTCTTCCTTTTTGTTTGTAGTTTAGTTATGTGCTTTCACCATTCATCTCCTGGTTATGAGCAACAGCTTTCTGTCAATCGATATGTATCTGTATCTATCTATCGCTCTCTCTGTCTGTATATCTATCTATCTTTCTATATATCTTCCAACTCTCAATCCTTCTCTCTATTTATCTATCCATCTATCTAGCTTCGTATCATCTATCTAACGTTTGTATCATCTGTCTATCTCTCATCTGTCATCTATCTATCTGTCTATCTATGAATGAATCATCTTTTTGTCTATCCATCTATCCTTATGTACAGAACAGTTAACAACATCACCTGTGTCACTTCCCTACATTATGCTTCCAAAAACATTGCATGGTCACTAGGCCTTAGGGAGAGCAGTGGACTCACTGAGACAATTGCAGATCGAGTCAGCCACATGTGCTTACAAAACCAGTAAATGGTGTGCAGGGATTTGAACCTGTATCTCTGTCCTCTGTTCCCTTAAACCTCCTTCTCGCTTGCTAACTGTATTTAGCCACATTCATTGACTAAGTGCTCACTGAAGACCACAAGTATACTTCCTCTGGGCCTGTTGTAGACAGAAAAGTATACTTGGTGCTTTACTCACCACCATGTTTGAGGGACATTGGCGTGCTCACCCCTGATAGGAGGAGGGACAAATAAAAAGGAACACCTATTTCTAGACAGGAGCATATGGGAGCAAAGTGTGTGTTGGGGAGAGACGTGTTTGGTTGAGTGTCCAAACGTCCATCTTTATGTGGTTATTACTTCTTTACAATCGTGAACATCATAAAACCCAGTGATTTCAAAAGCCCAGACGCATATTATTACAGCAATTCATTTGTTGATGTGAGAAAAAATGAGAAGGACATTGCAGTACCACAAAATCTATACCTGGGCACTGCTGAAACCAAACAAAAAGAATCCACGGTGGCTAGGTAGGACTATTTTCTAGTGACTGTCTCTGGGGACTCAAACAGAATCCATTTGTTTCTTTGTTTCTCAGATTCACTTGTATAGGGTACCTGTCCCTGCCCCTTCAGCTTGTAGTTTGTCTGTGTCCTTGGATCTCAAGTGAGTCTCCAGTAAGGGAGCACGTAGGTGATCTTGAGTTTTCATCAGTTCTTCTAACCCTGTGTCTTTGATTGGAGCAGTCAAAGCCTGTACTTTTATTCTGATATTTGACAGCTATGCTTTTACTGCACTTTGAATTTTTTTTTGTTCTCATTAATATACAATCACATGCAGAACATTGTTTACTAGTCTACACCCTTCACCAAGCCCTCGTCAAATCCCAGTTACAGTCGCTGTCAGTCAGCATGTAGTAACATGCTGTAGAATCACTACATGTCTTCTCTGTGTTGTATAGCCCTCCCCATGACCCTACACCCTACACATTATTCATGCTAATCCTAATGCCCCCATTCTTTTTCCCTGCCCTTATCACTCCCATCCCACAAACCCTACCCAGTCCCTTTCTCTTTGGTAGCTGTTAGTCCACTCTCGGGTACTGTGTTTCTGCTGCTGTTTTTTCCTTCAGTTTTTCTTTCTTTTCGTACTTCACACATGAATGAAATCATTTGGTACATGTATATCTCCGACTGGCCTATTAGACTGAGCATAATACATTCTAGCTCCATCAACGTTATTGCCAATGATAGGATTTGTTTTCTTCTTATGGCTGCTTACTGCACTTTTTAAACTGAATTTTATTCTGTTTTGTTTGTAGTTTCCCTATTTGCTCCAACCATTGCTCTCATGGTTATGAGCGATAACTTTGTGTTAATCTATATGTACCTATATCTATCTATCTGTCTGTCTAACTATCTATCAATCAATCAATCAATCATCTTTTTGTCTGCCCAACTGTCCTTGTGTACAGAACAGTTAACCACATAGACTATGTCACATTCCTTCATTATGCTTCCAAAATTCCTGCAAGGTAAATAGGCTATAGGGAGAGTACTGGGATTACCGAGACACTTGCAGGTCGTGGTGGCCGCATGTACTACAAAACCAGTAAATGGTTGTGCAGGGACATGAGCCCGTGTCTCTATCCTCTGTCCTCCTTCATCTCCTTCTCAATTGCTCTCTGTATTTAGCCACATTCATTGACTAAGTGCTCCCTGAAGACCACAAGTATCCTTCCTCTGGGCCTGTTGCCGACACAAAAGTGAACTTGTTGCTTTGCTCACCACCATGTTTGAAGGACATCGGCATGATCACTGCTGATAGGACGGAGGCTCAAATAAAAAGGAACACCAATTTCCAGACAGGAGCAGTTAGGAGCTAAGAGTGTATTGTGGAGTGACATGTTTATTTGAGTGTCCAAACTTCCCTCTTTAGGTGGTTATTACTTCACATTCGTGAAGATCATAAGACCCACCGATTTCAAAGGCCCAGATGCTTATTTTTACAGCAACTCATTTGTTGAGGTGAGTGAAAATGAGAAGGACGTTGCTGCACCACTAAATCTATGGCTGGGCCCTGCTGAAAACAAACAAAAGAATTCACGATGGCCAGATAGGGCTATTTTCTACTGACTGTCTCTGGGGGCTCAAACAGAATCCATTTGTTTGATTGTTTGTTTTTCAGTTTCACTCGTGTAGGTTACTTGTCCCCACACGTTTAGCTTGTACTTTGTCTGTGTCCTTGGATCTCAAGTGAGTCTCCTGTAAGGAAGCACGTAGGTTTCTTGAGATTTCATCCATTCTTAACCCTGTGTCTTTTGTTTGCAGCACACAGAGCCTGACCTTTTATTCTGATGATTCAGAGCTGTGCACTTATTGCACTTAAAAATTTTTTTTTGTTATCATTAATCTACAATCACGTGAAGAACATTATGTTTACTATGCTCTCCCTTCACCAAGTCCACCCCCAAAAACCTCTTACAGTCGCTGTCCATCACTATAGTTGGATGCTATAGACCCCTTCACCATGTACATCTTCACAGACACCGTTACAGTCGCTGTCAATCAGCGATTAGTAAGATGCTATATCATCTCTACTAGTCTTCACTGAGTTGTACAGCACTCCCCATGACTTCCCCGACCCACGCAATATACATGCTAATCCTAATACCATCATTCTTTCTCCCCGCACATATCCCTCCCTTCAGAAACACCCTGCTCAGTCCTTTTCTCTTTGGCATCTTTTAGTCAACTCTCGGGTTCTTTAAGTCTGCTCCTGTTTTTTTCCTTCTCAAGTTCTGTGAGTCTGCTGCTGTTTTTTTCCTTCAGTTCATCTTTGTTGTTTTACTCCACACATGAGTGAAATCATTTGGTACTTGTCTTTCTCCGCCTGACCTATTTCTCTGAACATACTACCGTCTAGTTCCATACACGTCATTGCAAATGGTAGGATTTGTTTTCTTCTTATGGCTGCTTACTGCACTTTGGAAACTGGATTTCATTCTTCCTTTTTGTTTGTAGTTTAGTTATGTGCTTTCACCATTCATCTCCTGGTTATGAGCAACAGCTTTCTGTCAATCGATATGTATCTGTATCTATCTATCGCTCTGTCTGTCTGTATATCTATCTATCTTTCTATATATCATTCTATCTATCTCTCTAACCTTCTCTCTACTTATCGATCCATCTTTCTACCTTCCTATCATCTATCTATCATGTGTATCATCTATCTATCATCTTTCATCTATCTATCTGTCCATCTATGAATCAGTCGTCTTTCTGTCTGCCCAACTATCCTTATGTACAGAACAGTTAACAACATCACCTGTGTCAGTTCCCTATATTATGCTTCCAAAAACATTGCATGGTCACTAGGCCGTAGGGAGAGCAGTGGGCTCACTGAGACAATTGCAGATCGAGTCAGCCACATGTGCTTACAAAACCAGTAAATGGTGTGCAGGGATTTGAACCTGTATCTCTGTCCTCTGTTCCCTTAAACCTCCTTCTCGCTTGCTAACTGTATTTAGCCACATTCATTGACTAAGTGCTCACTGAAGACCACAAGTATACTTCCTCTGGGCCTGTTGTAGACAGAAAAGTATACTTGGTGCTTTACTCACCACCATGTTTGAGGGACATTGGCGTGCTCACCACTGATAGGAGGAGGGACAAATAAAAAGGAACACCTATTTCTAGACAGGAGCATATGGGAGCAAACTGTGTGTTGGGGAGAGACGTGTTTGGTTGAGTGTCCAAACTTCCCTCTTTATGTGGTTATTACTTCTTTACAATCGTGAACATCATAAAACCCAGTGATTTCAAAAGCCCAGAAGCATATTATTACAGTAATTCATTTGTTGATGTAAGAAAAAAATGAGAAGAACATTGCAGTACCACAAAATCTATACCTGGGCACTGCTGAAACCAAACAAAAAGAATCCACGGTGGCTAGGTAGGACTATTTTCTACTGACTGTCTCTGGGGACTCAAACAGAATCCATTTGTTTCTTTGTTTCTCAGATTCACTTGTATAGGGTACCTGTCCCTGCCCCTTCAGCTTGTAGTTTGTCTGTGTCCTTGGATCTCAAGTGAGTCTCCAGTAAGGGAGCACGTAGGTGATCTTGAGTTTTCATCAGTTCTTCTAACCCTGTGTCTTTTTATTGGTTCAGTCAAAGCCTGTACTTTTATTCTGATATTTGAAAGCTATGCTTTTACTGCACTTTGAAATTTTTTTTGTTCTCATTAATATACAATCACATGCAGAACATTGTTTACTAGTCTACCCCCTTCACCAAGTCCTCGTCAAATCCCAGTTACAGTCGCTGTCAGTCAGCGTGTAGTAACATGCTGTAGAATCACTACTTGTCTTCTCTGTGTTGTTTAGCCCTCCACATGACCCTACACCCTACACATTATCCATGCTAATTCTAATGCACCCATTCTTTTTCACCGCCCTTATCACTCCCTTCCCATAAACCCAGCCCAGTCCCTTTCTCTTTGGTAACTGTTGGTCCACTCTCGGGTACTGAGTGTCTGCTGCTGTTTTTTCCTTCGGTTTTTTTTGTTATCATACTCCACACATGAGAGAAATCTTTTGGTACATGTATATCCCCGACAGGCCTATTTGACTGAGCATAATACCGTCTAGCTCCATCCACGTTATTGCCCATGATAGGATTTGTTTTCTTCTTATGGCTGCTTACTGCACTTTTTAAACTGGATTTTATTCTTCTTTTTTGTTTGTAATTTCGCTATGTGCTTCAACCATTGCTCTCATGGTTATGAGCAATAGCTTTGTGTCAATCGATATGTACCTATATCTATCTATCTGTCTGTCTATCTATCTATCAAACAATCAATCAGTCAATCATCTTTTTGTCTGTCTATCTGTGCTTGTGTACAGAACAGTTAACCACATATCCTATGTCACTTTCCTACATTATGCTTCCAAAAATCCTGCAATGTAACAAATATTTAGGGAGAGCACTGGGTTCACCGTGACACTTGCAGATCGAGTCGGCCGCGTGTACCTACAAAAGCAGGAAATGGTTGTGCAGGGACATGAAACCGTGTCTCTACCCTCTGTCCTCTTTCATCTCCTTCTCACTTGCTGTCTGTATTTAGCCACATTCATTGACTAAGTGCTCCCTGAAGACCACAAGTATCCTTCCTCTGGGCCTGTTGTCGACAGAAAAGTAAACTTGTTGCTTTGCTCACCACCATGTTTGAAGGACATCGGCATGATCACTGCTGATAGGACGGAGGGTCAAATAAAAAGGAACACCTATTTCTAGACAGGAGCATTTGGGAGCTAAGAGTGTATTGTGGTGTGACTTGTTTATTTGAGTGTCCAAACTTCCCTCTTTAGGTGGTTATTACTTCACATTCGTGAAGATCATAAAACCCACCGATTTCAAAGGCCCAGATGCTTATTATTACAGCAACTCAGTTGTTGAGGTGAGAGAAAATGTGCAGGACGTTGCTGCACCACTAAATCTATTACTGGGCCATGCTGAAAACAAACCAAAAGAATTCACAGTGGCCATATAGGGCTATTTTCTACTGACTGTCTCTGAGGGCTCAAACAGTATCCATTTGTTTGATTATTTGTTTTTCAGTTTCACTCGTGTAGGGTACTTGTCCCCACACCTTCAGCTTGTAGATTGTCTGTGTCCTTGGATCTCAAGTGAGTCTCCTGTAAGGAAGCATGTAGGTTTCTTGAGATTTCATCCGTCCTTTTAACCCTGTGTCTTTTGTTGGAGCACTCAGAGCCTGACCTTTATTCTGATGATTCAGAGCTATGCACTTATTGCACTTAAAAAATTTTTTTGTTATCATTAATCTAAAATCACGTGAAGAACATTATCTTTACTATGCTCCCTCTTCATCAAGTCCACCCCCAAAAACCTCCTACAGTCGCTGTCCATCAGCATAGTTGGATGCTATAGACCCCTTCACCATGTACCCCTTCGCAGAAACCGTTACAGTCGCTGTCATTCAGCGAGTAGTAAGATGCTATATAATCTCTACTATTCTTCTCTGTGTTGGACAGCACTCCCCATGCCCCCCGAACCCATGCAATATACATGCTAATCCTAATGCCCCCATTCTTTCTCCCCGCATTTATCCCTCCCTTCAGAACCACACTGCCCTGTCCTATTCACTTTGGCATCTTTTAGTCAACTCTCGGGTTCTGTAAGTCTGCTCCTGTTTTTTTCCTTCTCGGGTTCTGTAAGTCTGCTCCTGTTTTTTTCCTTCAGATTTTCTTTTTTGTTATACTCCACACATGAGTGAAATCATTTGGAACTTGTCTTTCTACGGCTGACCTATTTCTCTGAACATACTACCGTCTAGCTCCATACACATCATTGCAAATGGTAGGATTTGTTTTCTTCTTATGGCTGCTTACTGCACTTTGGAAACTGGATTTCATTCTTCCTTTTTGTTTGTAGTTCCGCTATGTGCTTTCACCATTCATCTCCTGGTTATGAGCAACAGCTTTGTGTCAATCGATATGTATCTGTATCTATCTATCGTTCTGTCTGTATATCTATCTATCTTTCTATATATCATTCTATCTATCTCTCTATCCTTCTCTCTATTTATCGATCCATCTTTCTACCTTACTATCATCTATCTATCATGTGTATCATCTATCATCTGTCATCTATCTATCTGTCTATCTATGAATCAGTCGTCTTTCTGTCTGCCCAACTATCCTTATGTACAGAACAGTTAACAACATCACCTATGTCAGTTCCCTACATAATGCTTCCAAAAATATTGCAAGTTCACTAGGCCGTAGGGAGAGCACTGGGCTCACTAAGACAATTGCAGATCGAGTCAGCCGCGTGTGCTTACAAAACCAGTAAATGGTGGTGCAGGGATTTGAACCCGTATCTCTGTCCTCTGTCCTCTTAAACCTCCTTCTCGCTTGCTAACTGTATTTAGCCACATTCATTGACTAAGTGCTCACTGAAGACCACAAGTATACTTCCTCTGGGCCTGTTGTAGACAGAAAAGTATACTTGGTGCTTTACTCACCACCATGTTTGAGGGACATTGACGTGTTCACCACTGATAGGAGGAGGGACAAATAAAAAGGAACACCTATTTCTAGAGAGGAGCATTTGGGAGCAAAGTGTGTGTTGGGGAGAGACGTGTTTGGTTGAGTGTTCAAACTTCCCTCTTTAGGTGGTTATTACTTCACATTCGTGAAGATCATAGAACCCACCGATTTCAAAGGCCCAGATGCTTATTATTACAGCAACTCAGTTGTTGAGGTGAGAGAAAATGAGAAGGACGTTGCTGCACCACTAAATCTATGGCTGGGCCCTGCTGAAAACAAACAAAAAGAATTCACGGTGGCCAGATAGGGCTATTTTCTACTGACTGTCTTAGGGGCTCAAAAAGAATCCATTTGTTTGATTGTTTGTTTTTCAGTTAACTCGTGTAGGGTACTTGTCCCCACACCTTCAGCTTGTAGTTTGTCTGTGTCCTTGGATCTCAAGTGAGTCTCCTGTAAGGAAGCACGTAGGTTTCTTGAGATTTCATCCGTTCTTTATCCCTGTGTCTTTTGTTTGCAGCACTCAGAGCCTGACCTTTTATTCTGATGATTCAGAGCTGTGCCCTTATTGCACTTAAAAATTTTTTTTTATCATTAATCTACAATCACGTGAAGAACCTTATGTGTACTAAGCTCCCCCTTCACCAAGTCCACCCCCAATAACCTCTAACAGTCGCTGTCCATCAGCATAGTTGGATGCTGTAGACCCCTTCACCATGTACCCCTTCACAGACATTGTTACAGTGGCTGTCAATCAGCGAGTAGTAAGATGCTATATCATCTCTACTAGTCTTCACTGTGTTGTACAGCACTCCCCATGCCACCCCTGACCCACGCAATATACATGCTAATCCTAATGCCCCCATTCTTTCTCCCCGCACTTATCCCTCCCTTCAGAACCACCCTGCTCACTACTTGTCTCTTTGGCATCTTTTAGTCAACTCTCGTGTTCTGTGAGTCTGCTGCTGTTTTTTTCCTTCAGTTTTTCTTTGTTGTTATACTCCACACATGAGTGAAATCATTTGGTAATATTCTTTCTCCGCCTGACCTATTTCTCTGAACATACTACCGTCTAGCTCCGTACACGTCATTGCAAATGGTAGGATTTGTTTTCTTCTTATGGCTGCTTACTGCACTTTGGAAACTGGATTTCATTCTTCCTTTTTGTTTGTAGTTTAGCTATGTGCTTTCACCATTCATTTCCTGGTTATGAGCAACAGCTTTCTGTCAATCGATATGTATCTGTATCTATCTATCGCTCTGTCTGTCTGTATATCTATCTATCTTTCTATATATCATTCTATCTATCTCTCTATCCTTCTCTCTATTTATCGATCCATCTTTCTACCTTCCTATCATCTATCTATCATGTGTATCATCTATCTATCATCTGTCATCTATCTATCTGTCCATCTATGAATCAGTCGTCTTTCTGTCTGCCCAACTATCCTTATGTACAGAACAGTTAACAACATCACCTATGTCAGTTCCCTACATTATGCTTCCAAAAACATTGCATGGTCACTAGGCCGTAGGGAGAGCAGTGGGCTCACTGAGACAATTGCAGATCGAGTCAGCCGCGTGTGCTTACAAAACCAGTAAATGGTGGTGCAGGGATTTGAACCTGTATCTCTGTCCTCTGTTCCCTTAAACCTCCTTCTCACTTGCTAACTGTATTTAGCCACATTCATTGACTAAGTGCTCACTGAAGACCACAATTATACTTCCTCTGGGCTGTTGTAGACAGAAAAGTAAACTTGCTGCTTTACTCACCACCATGCTTGAGGGACATTGGCGTGCTCACCACTGATAGGAGGAGGGACAAATAAAAAGGAACACCTATTTCTAGACAGGAGCATATGGGAGCAAAGTGTGTTTTGGGAGAGACGTGTTTGGTTGAGTGTCCAAACGTCCCTCTTTATGTGGTTATTAGTTCTTTACAATCGAGAACATCATAAAACCCAGTGATTTCAAAGGCCCAGATGCATATTATTACAGCAATTCATTTGTTGATGTGAGAAAAAATGAGAATGACATTACAGTACCACAAAATCTATGCCTGGTCACTGCTGAAATCAAACAAAAAGAATCCACGGTGGCTAGGTAGGACTATTTTCTAGTGACTGTCTCTGGGGACTCAAACAGAAACCATTTGTTTCTTTGTTTCTCAGATTCACTTGTATAGGGTACCTGTACCTGCCCCTTCAGCTTGTAGTTTGTCTGTGTCCTTGGATCTCAAGTGAGTCTCCAGTAAGGGAGCACGTAGGTGATCTTGAGTTTTCATCAGTTCTTCTAACCCTGTGTCTTTGATTGGAGCAGTCAAAGCCTGTACTTTTATTCTGATGTTTGACAGCTATGCTTTTACTGCACTTTGAAATTTTTTTTGTTCTCATTAATATACAATCACATGCAGAACATTGTTTACTAGTCTACCCCCTTCACCAAGTCCTCGTCAAATCCCAGTTACAGTCGCTCTCAGTCAGCGTGTAGTATCATGCTGTAGAATCACTACTTGTCTTCTCTGTGTTGTATAGCCCTCCCCATGACCCTACACCCTACACATTATTCATGCTAATCCTAATACCCCCATACTTTTTCCCCGCCCTTATCACTCCCATCCCACAAACCCTCCCCAGTCCCTTTCTCTTTTGTAGATGTTAGTTCACTCTCGGGTACTGTGTGTCTGCTGCTGTTTTTTCCTTCAGTTTTTCTTTCTTTTCGTACTTCACACATGAATGAAACCATTTGGTACATGTATTTCTCCGACTGGCCTATTTGACTGAGCATAATACCCTCTTTCTCCATCCACGTTATTGCCAATGATAGGATTTGTTTTCTTCTTATGGCTGCTTACTGCATTTTTTAAACTGGATTTTATTCTTCTTTTTTTTGTAGTTTCGTTATGTGCTTCAACCATTGCTCTCATGGTTAAGAGCAATAGCTTTGTGTTAATCGATATGTACCTATATCTACATATCTGTCTGTCTATCTATCAATCAGTCAATCAATCATCTTTTTGTCTGCCCATCTGTCCTTGTGTACAGGACAGTTAACCACATATCCTATGTCACTTTCCTACATTATGCTTCCAAAATTCCAGCAAGGTAAATAGGCTATAGGGAGAGCACTGCATTCACCGAGACACTTGCAGGTCGTGGTGGCCGCGTGTTCTACAAAACCAGTAAATGGTTGTGAAGGGACATGAACCCGTGTCTCTATCCTCTGTCCTCTTTCATCTCCTTCTCACTTGCTGTCTGTATTTAGCCACATTCATTTACTTACTGCTCCCTTAGAACCACAAGTATCCTTCCTCTCGGCCTGTTGTCCACAGAAAAGTAAACTTTTTGCTTTGTTCACCACCATGTTAGAAGGACATCGGCATGATCACTGCGGATTGGACGGAGGGTCAAATAAAAAGGAACACCAATTTCTAGACAGGAGCAGTTGGGTGCTAAGAGTGTATTGTGGAGTGACATGTTTATTTGAGTGTCCAAACTTGCCTCTTTAGGTGGTTATTACTTCACATTCGTGAAGATCATAAAATCCACCGATTTCAAATGCCCAGATGCTTATTATTACAGCAACTCAGTTGGTGAGGTGAGAGAAAATGAGAAGGACGTTGCTGCACCACTAAATCTATGGCTGGGCCCTGCTGAAAACAAACAAAAAGAATTCACGGTGGCCAGATAGGGCTATTTTCTACTGACTGTCTCTGGGGGCTCTAACAGAATCCATTTGTTCGATTGTTTGTTTTTCAGTTCCACTCGTGTAAGGTACTTGTCAAGACACCTTCAGCTTGTAGTTTGTCTGTGTCCTTGGATCTCAAGTGAGTCTCCCGTAAGGAAGCACGTAGGTTTCTTGAGTATTCATCCGTTCTTTAACCCTGTGTCTTTTGTTTGCAGCACTCAGAGCCTGACCTTTTATTCTGATGATTCTGAGCTGTGCCCTTATTGCACTTAAAAAAAATTTTTTGTTATCATTAATCTACAATCACGTGAAGAACATTATGTTTACTATGCTCCCTCTTCACCAAGTCCGCCCCCAAAATGCTCTTACAGTCGCTGTCCATCAGCATAGTTGAATGCTGTAGATCCCTTCACCATATACACCTTCAGAGACACCATTACAGTCGCTGTCAATCAGCGAGTAGTAAGATGCTATATAATTTCTACTAGTGTTCTCTGTGTTGTACAGCACACCCCATGTCCCCCGACACCACGCAATATACATGCTAAACCTAAGGCCCCCATGCTCTCTCACCGCTCTTATCCCTCCCTTCAAAACCACCCTGCCCATTCTTTTACTCTTTGGCATCTTTTAGTCAACTCTCGGGTTCTGTGAATCTGCTGCTGTTTTTTTTCCTTCAGATTTTCTTTGTTGTTATTCTCCTCACATGAGTGAAATCATTTGGTACTTGTCATTCCTGCCTGAACTATTTCGCTGAACATACTACCATCTAGCTCCATCCACGTCATTGCAAATGGTAGGATTTGTTTTCTTCTTATGGCTGCTTACTGCACTTTGGAAACTGGATTTCATTCTTCCTCTTTGTTTGTAGTTTAGCTATGTGCTTTTCCCATTCATCTCCTGGTTATGAGCAACAGCTTTGTGTCAATCGATATGTATCTGTATCTATCAATCGCTCTGTCTGTCTGTATATCTATCTTACTATATATCATTCTATCTCTCTATCCTTCTTTCTATTTATCTATCCATCTATCTAGGTTCGTATCATCTATCTGTCATGTGTATCATCTATCTATCTCTCATCTGTCATCTATCTATCTGTCTTTCTATGAAAGAATCATCTTTCTGTCTGCCCATCTATCCTTATGTACAGAACAGTTAACAACCTCATCTATGTCACTTCAATACATTATGCTTCCAAAATCATAGCAAGGTCACTAGGCCGTAGGGAGAGCACTGTGCTCACTGAGACAATTGCAGATCGAGTCAGACGCGTGTGCTTACAAAACCAGTAAATGGTGGTGCAGGGACTTGAAACCGTATCTCTGTCCTCTGTCCTCTTATACCTCCTTCTCGCTTGCTAACAGTATTTAGCTACATTCATTGTCTAAGTGCTCTCTGAAGACCCCAAGTTTACTTCCTCTCTGCCTGTTGTAGACATAAAAGTATACTTGGTGCTTTACTCACCACCACGTTTGAGGGACATTGGCGTGTTCACCACTGATAGTAGGAGGGACAAATTAAAAGAACACCTATTTCGAAACAGGAACATTTGGGAGCATATGTGTGTTGGGGAGATTCGTGTTTGGTTGAGTGTCCAAACTTCCCTCTTTATGTGGTTATAACTTCTTTACAATCGTGAACATCATAAAACCCAGTGATTTCAAAACCCAGATGCATATTATTACAGCAATTCATTTGTTGATGTGAGAAAAAATGAGAAGGACATTGCAGTACCACTAAATCTATACCTGGGCACAGCTGAAACCAACAAATAGAATCCACGGTGGCTAGGTAGGACTATTTTCTACTGACTGTCTCTGGGGACTCAAACAGAATCCATTTGTTTCTTTGTTTCTCAGATTCACTTGTATAGGGTACCTGTCCCCGCCCCTTCAGCTTGTAGTGTGTCTGTGTCCTTGGATCTCAAGTGAGTCTCCAGTAAGGGAGCACGTAGGTGATCTTGAGTTTTCATCATTTCTTCTAACCCTGTGTCTTTTGACTGGAGCAGTCAAAGCCTGTACTTTTATTCTGATATTTGACAGCTATGCTCTTACTACACTTTGAAATTTTTTTTTGTTCTCATTAATATACAATCACATGCAGAACATTACGTTTACTATTCTACCCTCTTCACCAAGTCCTCGACAAATCCCAGTTACAGTCGCTGTCTGTCAGCGTGTAGTATCATGCTGTAGAATCACTACTTGTCTTCTCTGTGTTGTATAGCCCTCCCCATGACCCTACACCCTACACATTATTCATGCTAATCCTAATGCCCCCATTCTTTTTCCCCGCCCTTATCACTCCCTTCCCACAAACCCTACCCAGTCCCTTTCTCTTAGGTAACTGTTAGTCCACTCTCAGGATACTGTGTGTCTGCTGCTGTTTTTACTTTCAGTTTTTATTTGTTATCGTACTCCACACATGAGTGAAATCATTTGGTACATGTATATCTCCGACTGGAATATTTGACTGAGCATAATACCCTCTAGCTCCATCCACGTTATTGCCAGTGATAGGATTTGTTTTCTTGTTATGGCTGCTTACTGCACTTTTTAAACTGGATTTTATTCTTCTTTTTTTTGTTTGTAGTTTCGCTATGTGCTTCAACCATTGCTCTCATGGTTATGAGCAATAGCTTTGTTTTAATCGATATGTACCTATATCTATCTATCTGTCTGTCTATCTATCTATCTATCTATCTATCAATCAATCATCTTTTTTTCTGCCCATCTGTCCTTGTGTACAGAACAGTTAACCACATAGCCTATGTCACTTCCCTACATTATGCTTCCAAAATTCCTGCAAGGTAACTAGGCCGTAGGAAGAGCACTGGGTTCACCGAGACACTTGCAAGTCGTGTCGGCCGCGTGTACTATAAAACCAGTAAATGGTTGTGCAGGGACATGAACCCGTGTCTCTATCCTCTGTCCTCTTTCATCTCCTTCTCACTTGATGTCTGTATCTAGCCACATTCTTTGACTAAGTGCTCCCTGAAGACCTGAAGTTCCCTATCTCTGGGCCTGTTGTCGACAGAAAAGTAAACTTGTTACTTTGCTCACCACCATGTTTGAAGGACATCGGCATGATCACGCCTGATAGGACGGAGGGTCAAATAAAAAGGAACACCAATTTCTAGACAGGAGCAGTTGGGAGCTAAGTGTGTATTGTGGCGTGACATGTTTATTTGAGTGTCGAAACTTCCCTCTTTAGGTGGTTATTACTTCTTTACATTCGTGAACATCATAAAACGCACTGATTTCAAAAGCCCAGATGCATGTTATTACAGCATTTCAGTTGTTGAGGTGAGAGAAAATGAGAAGGACGTTGCTGCACCACTAAATCTATGGCTGGGCACTGCTGAAACCAAACAAAAATAATTCATGGTGGCTAGATAGAGCTATTTTCTACTGACTGTCTCTGGGAACTCAAACCGAATCCGTTTGTTTGTTTGTTTCTCAGTTTCACTTGTGTAGGGTTCCTGTACCCGCCCCTTTGTCTTGCAGTTTGTCTCTGTCCTTGGCTCTCAAGTGGGTCTTCTGTAAGGGGGCACGTAGATAGTCTTGATTGAAAGCCAGCTTTGTTTACTATGATGCTTTCCTATCTACCTACCTACCTACCTATCTCTTTATCTATCTATGTAATCTATATACCTGTCTATCTATCTGTCGTCTATCTATCTATGGTCTATCATCTATCTATATCATCGTTGTATCTATCTAATTAAACTATCATCTATATGTATGTATATTAGTCCAATCTATGTACCAATCATCTGTCTGTCTATGTGTCTGCTTTCTCACTATGTCCACGTTCTGTCACTACGTGCACTTTGATTCCTCTGTGTCCTTCTCAATCTCAATTCCTTGTGTTTGTTTATGTGAGATAGCTGTGTGTTTGGGTCTTGAGAGGAGTGGCCTTGGGTGGGAACTTCTCCTGCATAGGTGGCACTAGTCTGCTGGGTGTGGATGGTGTGGTTGGCGGGCAGGTCTCTTTAACATGTGTGGGCCAGGGCCCTCCGGATGCTCTGCTCCTGGGCCGTTCCTGCTGTGGTGGCTGTGTGAGTTGCAGGGCATATCCAAGTCCCAATGCAGGGAGCACACTGGTTGGCATGTGGGGTCCAAGGCAGGTGCATGCCCAGGAGTAGGTCCTTTTGCCCATGCCCCGATGTCACCTCGGTGGCCCTGCTTGGCGGCCCAACTCCAGAGAGCATGCTTGTATTCACTGGTTAAGGGAACTGCCTTTTGGTGACCCGCGATTCTCTTGTGGGCCGGTGGCCCATGGTCTTTCTGAGGTGGCAGGCCATCTAGCTTGTGGGGAAACTGCTCCCCTCTGCTGTCAAGGTGTAGATGGAGTTTCAGTTCATTTAGGCATTTAGATATGAGTGAGGTCTATCTGTAATGGAATAGAAGCTTTGAGAGCTATGTTTCCGTTTGTATGAAAAGAGTGCTGAGCAAAAAGAGTTGGGTGATGGTGGCAGGAATTCTAGGAATATTTATGTCCCCTCACTTATTTATTTTCTGTTAAGGGAGGTGATTCTGAAGTAACTTTTTACTAACGAATGAAGGTGATGTATAAGGTCATCCCACGTCAGCCATGGTGAGATGAAGTGGTGTAGTAGAATTAAAGCCTGTACACCTTGGCCTGATACATAGGAGACACACCGTTTGTGCTCTTTGCTGATCTCCTTTACTAGCTTATTACCTTAACTAACTTGATGGTTCAGAGTGTTCCAAGCAGCATTTCCAGCAACATCTTTCTAAAATTGCATAGAAACACCCTGCAAAGATATCCCCAGAGGGTAGTGGAAAATTTTACTCTTTCTGGTCATAGTTTGCAAGATGTTTGCCCTATCCTGCGTTCCGTTGTTACTTTTGCATCTCCTGTGATTGTAGACTGATAGGGGCAGTGGTGTACACACACACACACACACGCACACACGCACAGACACACACACATGGCTGAGAGTTAACGGAGACCGCAGTTATAGGAAACTGTAGCCCACACTTAAAAAAGAAACGAGCATAAGTTGTGCTTCTGGTGTTCCCCTCATATGGAGCAGAATTCAAAGTGCAGAGGTGGTTGGACACAGATACCTATGCAGACACCTAAGCACATATAACTATGCATAGGCTCTCTCCATCCATCATCTAAGTGCATCTCTGTTTACCTACATATCTATGTTTGTCTACTCAAGCTGATAACCAGAGTGTCATTGAGTGGGGGTTTCATCCATAGATACTGATTTCTCACCATTCTGGAAGCAGAAGTCCAAGACGAAGGCAGGTTCAGTTCCTGGTGACGTCCCTTCACCTGGCTTGCATACGGCCGCATTCCTGCTGTGTCCTCACAGGGTCGACTGAGAAAGCTCTGTCCTCTGTTCCTCTTAATAGCACTGATTGCATAATGGCAGCTCCACCCACACCCTCATGATATCTTCCAAACCCAATTACCTCCAAATGTCCCATGTCCCAGTACCATGACAGTGGGGGTTAGGTCTTCAATCCTGTCTCAGTTCAAATATGAACTTGTGTGTGTGTATGTTTGTGTGTGTGTGTGTGGTGGCGGCGGGGGTTTAGAGGAGCCTAAGATTGTGAGGTGAGGGCCCAAAAATTCAGTTCATAACTCTGTATCTCTCTATCATCTATCTGTCTAATCTAACCTCCCTATATCATCTATTCTATCTAGTCTATCATCTGTCATCTATATATATCTTATCTTTCTGCAATCTCTGTCAATCTATTCATCTAATCTATGAATATCTATCATCTATCTGATACATCTATTTTTTTTGTAGACATTAATTCTTTATTGAAGGGTAATTTACACAGAGCATTACATTACATTAGTTTCAGGTGTACAACATAGTGTTTAAACATTTATATCAATGATAATTCTAGGTACCAGCTATCACCATACCAAGTTGTTACAATATTTTGACTATATTCCTTATGCTATATATTACATCCCGGTTACTTATTTATTTTACAACTGAAAGTGTGTACGTTTTTTTTTTTGTTTGTTTGTGAGGGCATCTCTCATATTTATAGATCAAATGGTTAACAACAATAAAATTCTGTATAGGAGAGTCAATGCTCAATGCACAATCATTAATCCACCCCAAGCGTAATTTTCGTCAGTCTCCAATCTTCTGAGGCATAACAAACAAGTTCTTACATGGAGAACAAATTCTTACATAGTGAATAAGTTACATGGTGAACAGTACAAGGGCAGTCATCACAGAAACTTTCAGTTTTGCTCATGCATTATGAACTCTAAACAGTCAGTTCAAATATGAATGCTCATTTGATTTTTATACTTGATTTATATGTGAATACCACATTTCTCTCTTAATTATTATTTTTTTAAATAAAATGCTGAAGTGGTATGTAGATACAAGATAAAGGTAGAAAACATAGTTTAGTGTTGTAAGAGATCAAATGTAGATGATCAGGTGTGTGCCTGTAGACTATGTGTTAATCCAAGCTAGACAAGGGCAATAAATCATCCACGTATGCAGAAGATTTCTCTTAGAACAGGGGGGGTGAGGTTCTAAGCCTCACCTCTGTTGATCCCCAATTTCTCACCTGAATACCCCCCTGCGACTGTGCCTGTCTTTGGTTGTTCCTCCCTTGAGGAATCTTACCCGTCTCTGGCTAACCACTCATCTTCTGGAGCCATACACGGAAATGTAAATTTGGTTAGTGAGAGAGAAGCCTTATTGTTTGAAATGGCTGCTTTTTATTTCTTTGCATATTTATACCCTGTTGATTCTATGCCCAGCATTTGTCTTGAGGTATCTTTAACACTTGAAAGAATTATGATACTCGGTAACTTTGATATGAAGCACGAATTCTATTTAAGGATTGTAATTAGGAAGGAAGGAGAAAAGCTATAGAAGTAGTAGGCAGAAGAAAAAATGGGAAGATTGATTATTTCTTTGACATATCTTCTTGTAGAGTAACTTCAGCATGTATAGGTTTTAAGCTACTACTTAAATTGTGCACACACTTTAACATAATAGGAGGATAGTTACATAACCAAAGCATACCTGTAATTGCCTGCCATCTAAAGTGAAACAAAGAAAACCAGTTAGGCACCTTAGGCATTTGTGAAAACTTATCTAGGATATCGTGGATATTGTCCAACTGAACTTGAACAGTTTGAGAGAAATCAGACAAATTAAAACAACCCATTCCTGGGGAATTTTCACATCCCTTATGTTCTTTTAACAGTAAATAGTCTGTAGTTGTAAGATTTTGGAGCGCTACAATTTGCACTACTAATTCTTGGTTGAGTTCCAACAGTATAGATCCAGTCAAATTTGTTGTTTACTGTTTGCACATGCCAGCTTAGATATCTCCTTCTTCATTCCCATGGCAAATCCAGGAACTGGTGGGATGAGTGCATCTATGCTGTAGCACCGTGTGGATCATTTTTGGGGTTTTTTGATGATCATCATCTGGTATGAGTCTTCCAGAGAGTGCTGATGTTGGAAGTTCTTTGCAATATCGAATCTTAGTTCATTTACGGGTTAGCCCAATTAGGCTTTGATCCTCTGTATAAACACAAACAGATCTTTTGCCTACACTTTGATATGCCCTTTATACCCTTTTGTAGAACTCATTGGATGTTACCACACAGGAACTGCCTGTTTTTTTTTTTTTTGGTATCACTAATCTACACTTACATGATGAACGTTATGTTTACCAGGCTCTCCCCTATACCAGGTCCCCCCTATAAACCCCTTTATAGTCACTGTCCATCAGCATAGCAAAATGTTGTAGAATTACTACTTGCCTTCTCTGTGTTGTACAGCCCTCCCTTTTCTCCTTCACCCCCATGCATGCTAATCTTAATACCCCCCTACTTCTCAGCCCCCTTATCCATCCCTACACACCCATACTCCCCAGTCCCTTCCCCTTTGGCACCTGTTAGTCCATTCTTGAGTTCTGTGATTCTGCTGCTGTTTTGTTCCTTCAGTTTTTCCTTTGTTCTTATATTCCACAGATACGTGAAATCATTTGGTATTTCTCTTTCTCCGCTTGGCTTGTTTCACTGAGCATAATACCCTCCAGCTCCATCCATGTTGCTGCAAATGGTAGGATTTTCCCTTTTCTTATGGCTGAGTAGTATTCCATTGTGTATATGTACCACATCTTCTTTATCCATTCATCTATCGATGGACATTTAGGTTGCTTCCAATTCTTGGCTATTGTAAATAGTGCTGTGATAAACATAGGGGTGCACTGTTCTTTCTCATACTTGATTACTGCATTCTTAGGGTAAATTCCTAGGAGTTCAATTACTGCATCAAATGGTAAGTCTGTTTTGAGCATTTTGATGTACCTCCATACTGCCTTCTACAATGGTTGAACTAACTTACATTCCCACCAGTAGTGTAGGAGGGTTCCCCTTTCTCCACAGCCTCACCAATATTTGTTGTTGTTTGTCTTTTGGGTGGTAGTCATCCTTACTGGTGTGAAGTGATACCTCATTGTAGATTTAATTTGCATTTCTCTGATAATTAGTCATGTGGAGCATCTTTTCATGTGTCTGTTGGCCATCTGTATTTATTTTTTGGAGAACTGTCTGTGCAGTTCCCCTGCCCATTTCTTAATTGGGTTATTTGTTTTTTGTTTGTTGAGGCGTGTGAGCTCTTTATATATTCTGGGCATCAAGCCTTTATCGGATGTGTCATTTTCAAATATATTCTCCCATACTGTAGGGTTCCTTTTTGTTCTATTGATGGTGTCTTTTGCCGTTCAGAAGCTTTTCAGCTTAATATAGTCCCACTTATTCAATTTTGCTGTTGTTTTCCTTGCCCGGGGAGATATGTTCAAGAAGAGGTCACTCATGTTTATGTCTAAGAGGTTTTTGCCTATGTTTTCTTCCAAGAGTTTCTTGGTTTCATGACTTATATTCAGGTCTTTGATCCATTTTGATTTTACTTTTGTATACGGGGTTAGACAATGGTCCTGTTTCATTCTCCTACATAGAGCTGTCCAGTTTTGCGAGCACCATCTGTTGAAGAGACTGTCATTTCGCTATTGTATGTCCATGGCTCCTTTATCAAATATTAATTGACCTTATATGTCTGGGTTAATGTCTGGATTCTCTAGTCTGTTCCATTGGTCTGTGGCTCTGTTCTTGTGCCAGCACCAAATTGTCCTGATTACTATGGTTTTATAGTAGAGCTTGAAGTTGGGGAGTGAGATCCCCCTACTTTATTCTTCTTTCTCAGTATTGCTTTGACTCTTCGGAGTCTTTGGTGTTTCCATATGAATTTTTGAATTATTTGTTCCAGTTCATTGAAGAATGTTGCTGGTAGTTTCATAGGGATTGCATCAAATCTGTATATTGCTTTGGGCAGGATTGCCATTTTGACGTTATTAATTGTAACTAGCCACGAGCATGGGATGAGTTTCCTTCTGTTAGTGTTCCCTTTAATTTCTCTTAAGAGTGACTTGTAGTTTTCAGAGTATAAGTCTTTCAAATCTTTGGTTAGGTTTATTCCTAGGTATTTTTTTTAATGCAAATGTGAATGGAGTTGTTTTCCTGATTTCTGTTTCTGTTGGTTCATTGTTAGTGTATAAGAAAGCCACTGATTTCTGTGTGTTGATTTTGTATTCTGCAACTTTGCTGTATTCCAATATCAGTTATAGTAGTTTTGGTGTGGAGTCTTTAGGGTTTTTTATGTACAGTATCATGTCATCTGCAAATAGTGACAGTTTAACTTCTTCTTTACCAATCCGGATTCCTTGTATTTTTTTATTTTGTCTGATTACCGTGGCTAGGACCTCCAGAACTATGTAAAATAACAGTGGAGAGAGTGGGCATCCCTGTCTAGTTCCCAATCTCAGAGGAAATGCTTTCAGCTTCTCGCTGTTCAATATAATGTTGGCTGTGGCTTTATCATAGAGGGCCTTTATTATGTTGAGGTACTTGCCCTCTATTCCCATTTTGCTGAGAGTTTTTATCATGAATGGATGTTGAACGTTGTCAAATGATTTTTCAGCATCTATGGAGATGATCATGTGAATTTTGTCTTTCTTTTTGTTGATGTGGTGGATGATGTTGATTTACTTTCGAATGTTGTACCATCCTTGCATCCCTGGGATGAATCCCTCTTGGTCATGGTGTATGATGCTTTTGATGTGTTTTTGAATTCGGTTTGCTGATATTTTGTTGAGTATATTTGCATCTACGTTCATCAGGGATATTGGTCTGTAGTTTTCTTTTTTGGTGGGGTCTTGGCTTGGTTTTGGTGTTAGGGTGATGTTAGCCTCATAGAATGAGTTCGGGAGTATCCCCTCCTCTTGTATTTTTTGGAAAACTTTAAGGAGAATGGTTATTATATCATCCCTGTATGTCTGATAAAATTCCGAGGTAAATCCATCTGGCCCGGGGGTTTTGTTCTTTGGTAGTTTTTTGATTACCACTTCAATTTCGTTGCTGGTAATTTGTCTGTTTAGATTTTCTGTTTCTTTCTGGGTCAGTCTTGGAAGGTTGCATTTTTCTAGGAAATTGTCCATTTCTCCTAGGTTTCCCAGCTTGTTACCATATGGGTTTTCATAGTATTCTCTAATAATTCTTTGTATTTCTGTGGGGTCCGTCGTGATTTTTCCTTTCTCATTTCTGATACTGTTGATTTGTGTTGACTCTCTTTGCCTCTTAATAAGTCTGGCTAGAGGCTTATTTATTTTGTTTATTGTCTCAAAGAACAAGCTCTTGGTTTCACTGATTTTTGCTATTGTTTTATTCTTCTCAATTTTATTTATTTCTTCTCTGATCTTTATTATGTCCCTCCTTATGCTGACCTTAGGCCTAATTTGTTCTTCTTTTTCCAATTTCGATAATTGTGACTTTAGACCATTCATTTGGGATTGTTCTTCCTTTTTAAAATATTCTTGGATTGCTATATACTGTCCTCTTAAGACTGCTTTTGCTGTGTCCCACAGAAGTTGGGGCTTAGAGTTGTTGTCATTTGTTTCCATATAATGCTGGGTCTTCATTTTGATTTGGTCATTGATCCATTGATTATTTAGTAGCGCGTTGTTAAGCCTCCATATTTTTGTGAGCCTCTGCTTTCTTTGTACAGTTTATTTCTAGTTTTATGCCATTGTGGTCTGAAAAGTTGTTTGGTAGAATTTCGATCATTTGGAATTTTCTGAGGCTCTTTTTGTGGCCTAGTATGTGGTCTATTCTGGAGAGTGTTCCATGTTCACTTGAGAAGAATGTATATCCTGTTGATTTTGGATGTACAGTTCGATAGATGTCTATTAGGTCCATCTGCCCTACTGTGTGGTTCAGTGCTTCCGTGTCCTTAGTTATTTTCTGCCAGGTGGATCTATCCTTTGGGGTGAGTGCTGTGTTGAAGTCTCCTAGAATGAATGCATTGCAGTCTATTTCCCCCTTTAGTTCTGTTAGCATTTGTTTCACATATGCTGGTGCTCCTGTGTTTGGTGCATATATATTTAGAATGGTTATATCCTCTTGTTGGACTGAGCCCTTTATCATCATGTAGTGTCCTTCTTTATCTCTTGTTACTTTCTTTGATTTGAAGTCTATTTTGTATGATATTAGTACTGCAACCGCTGCTTTCTTCTCACTGTTGTTTGCGTGAAATATGTTTTTCCATCCTTGACTTTTAGTCTGTACATTTCTTTGGGTTTGAGGTGAGTTTCTTGTAAGCAGCATATAGATGGGTCTTGCTTTTTTATCCATTCTATTACTCTGTGTCTTTTGATTGGTGCATTCAGACCTTTAACATTTAGGGTGACTATTGAAAGATATATACTTATTGCCATTGCAGGCTTTTAATTCGTGGTTACCAAAGGTTCAAGTTTAGCCTCTTTAGTATCTTACTGCCTAACTTAGCTTGCTTATTGAGCTGTTATATACATTGTTTGCAGATTCTTTTCGTCTCTCCCTTCTTATTCCTCCTCCTCGATTCTTTATACGTTGGGTGTTTTGTGCTGTGCTCTTTCTAGGAGTGCTCCCATCTAGAGCAGTCCCTGTAAGAAGTTCTGTAGAGGTGGTTTGTGGGAAGCAAATTCCCTCAGCTTTTGTTTGTCTGGGAATTGTTTAATCCAGTGTCATATTTGAATGATAGTCGTGCTAAATACAGTATCCTTGTTTTATGGCTCTTCTGTTTCATTGTATTAAATATATCATGCAATTCTCTTCTGGCCTGTAGAATTTCTGTCGAGAAGTCTGATGTTAGCCTAATGGGTTTTTCTTTATAGGTGACCTTTTTCTCTCTAGCTGCCTTTAAAACTCTTTCCTTGTCCTTGATCTTTGCCATTTTAATTATTATGTGTATTGGTGTTGTCCTCCTTGGATCCCTTCTGTTGGGGATTCTGTGTATTTCCATGGTCTCTTCGATTATTTCCTCCCCCAGTTTGGTGAAGTTTTCAGCAATTATTTCTTCTACAATACTTTCCATGTCTTTACCTCTCTCTTCTTCTTCTGGAACCCCTATAATAGGGATATTGTTCCTCTTGGATTGGTCACACAGTCCTCTTAATATTGTTTCATTCCTGGAGATCTTTTTATCTCTATGTCAGCTTCTATGCATTCCTGTTCTATGGTTTCAATTCCATCAATGGCCTCTTGCATCCTATCCATTCTGCTTATAAACCCTTCCAGAGTTTGTTTCATTTCTGTGATCTCCTTTCTGGCATCTGTGATCACCCTCCGGACTTCATCCCATATCTATTGCGTATTTCTCTGCATCTCTGACAGCATGTTTATGATTTTATTTTGAATTCATTGTCAGGAAGACTGGTTAGGTCTGTCTCCTTCTCTGGTGTTGTCTCTGTGATCTCTCTCTGCCTGTAGCTTTGCCGTTTCATGGTGATAGGAATAGTTTGCAGAGCTGGGATGAGTGACGGCTGGAAGGACTTCCCTTCTTGTTGGTTTGTGGCCCTCCTCTCCTGGGAGAACAGTGACCTCTAGTGGCTTGTGCTGGGCAGCTACGTGCAGACACGGTTTCTGCTTCCTGCCCTGCTGCTATGGAGTTCATCTCAGCTGTTGCTGTGGGCACGGCCTGGCTCGGACACCTGCTCCAAAGTGGTTGAGTCGCGTTTGTGGGGGGCTTCTGGCAGGCTATTTATCTCCATAAGGGGCCTCCCTGCTCACTGCAGCCCAGGGGTTAGGGTACCCAGAGATCCCTGGATTCCCTACCTTTGGATTAAGTATCCCGCCCTGCCCCCTTAACACTTCCAAAAAGTACCCGCCAAAACAAAACAATGACCTCAAATAAAAAAGAAAAAAATAAAAAATAAAAGGTGGCCGCTCATTTTTCTTTATTCTCGGTCGCCAGCCTCAGGCATCTGCTCACCGGTCTTGCTGCCATGTTTCCCTTGTATTGGGGTCCCTATCCCTTTAAGACTTCCAAAAAGCGCTCGCCAAAACAAAACAGCAAAAAAAAAAAAAAATGGTCTCTCACTTTTCTGGTATTCGCTGGCGCCAGGCCTCTGGTGCCCGCTCACTGTTCTTGCTGCCCAGTTTCCCTAGTACTGGGGTCCCTATCCCTTTTAGACTTCCAAAATGCGCTCACCAAAACAAAACAGCAAAAAAAAAAAATGTTCGCTCGCTTTTCTGGTGTCCTCCGACGCCAGGCCTCCGTTGCCAGCTCACTGTTCTTGCTGCTTTGTTTTCCTATTATCCAGGGTCCCCTGAGTATGCACTGTGTCTGCACTCTGGCAAGGATGGCTGGGGCTGGGTGTTCGGCAGTCCTGGGCTCCGTCTCCCTCCCTCTCTGCCTATCCTTCTCCCGCCGGGAGCTGGGGGGATGGGTGCACGGCTCCCGCCGGGCCGGAGCCTGTATCTTACCCCCTTCATGAGGTGCTGGGTTCTCTCAGGTGTGGATGTGGTCTGGATATTGTCCTGTGTCCTCTGCTCTTTATTCTAGGAAAAGTTGTCTTTGTTATATTTTCATAGATATATGTGGTTTTGGGAGGAGATTTCCGCTACACTACTCACGACGCCATCTTCCAATCCCTCCTCCTGGTATATACTTCTTGATATCACATTTATATCTACCCACTTGATCTTACATTTCAAAATTCTCTTCTGAGCAGACCATTGATATAGGGCTAGTAACATGACTCTATATCATTTAAGCCTGGCTTTAAAAATATTAATGATTATGAGATATTCCTATCAACAGTTACTGAAAGTAACAATCAATATTGCCACCTTTACTGGGCAACCTGCATAGAATTACTACTTCTAGGTCTGCCTTTAGATGAAATAATACACTCCATTAAATTACATCTATACCTATAAAAGAGGAGAGAAAAAGAGTGATAGAAATTTTAATGCCTTGACATTTTAATAGCTTCCTATAGAAGAAAACATTGTTTTATAGTCCTAAAAATTTATCAAATATTGAAGTAAAAATGTCTGCCAAAAGTCAGATCCACAATAAATAGCTACTCCGAAGATGACATATTCATCTTATATGGCTTTCCAATTTTTTAAAAAACATTATGAAAACATGGAATTCTTTTAAATGAAAAAAATTAAAAACATGAAAGTAAAGAACACACTTGTGATACCACAGGCCCTTTAAGAAGATTCCAGAAAGAAATGGCCTGTGGCTCTAGCTCCTGGTGAGGATGCCAGCTCCCAGTGACTCAGTGGCCAGGAGGACTATACCCTGAACCCCAGAGTCAAGGGTAAATCCCATTGCTCCACTGCCGACACTCCATGCTGTCTAACTTTTATTTAATGTCCAGCCCAATACTGACATGACACACTTCTATTTTTCATCCAGAGTGCAAACAAATACAAGTATTTGAACAAGAGAAAACAAAGAGAGCCAAATTTGGCTATTATTCCTCATTAAAACTTATAGAGTGTCAAGCTCCAAACCCCAAGGAAGATGCTGAGGCTGTAGCGGGAGACTTAACCACCCGGGAAAGGCAGGGAGAGGTGGAGAGAAGCATAGAGCGATCGTCCTTGATCGTTTCTGACATTTTACAGGTCTCACTGTGGGGATCCCGGGCTGCGGCAGGAGTTTGCTTCATGTGCCCGAGGCCACGTCTGTCACCCTTCAGCCCCACTGCTGCATCCCAAGGCCCGCAGTCTCGGCTGTGTTCATGCCAGGAGGGTTGACGTGGGTCCTGTCTGCGCAGCACACCTGGGGAAACATTGCAGACTCACCACTAACAGAAACAAAAATGCCCTAACTCATTTACTTTTCACTCCGACCCATTGTAAGGGCGTCTCCATTCTCATTTTGTACATGATGAAATTGAGGTTTAGAAATTTTACAGAGGTTGGAAGTGATTACAACCATTAAAAGATGTCTCAGGATGCAATCATGGGAATCCTGTCCAGGGTGAGGGTAGAAATGACAAAAGCTCCCCCTTTAAAAAGACGTGTCTTTCCTACATTTTCTAGTTGCTCCTGAGTAGCAAGGGGAAAGAAACCTCGAGGAAGTGTGAGGTAGTGGATGGAGGCAGAGTGGCCTTGGGGACGCCAGGTGTATGGGAGTCGCCATCAGTCCTCACAGCATTCCTGGGAGGCATTGGCATCATCCCCATTTGCTCACAAGGGGCTAAGGCTACTGCTCCACATGGGCCCCAGGCCACATAGGCAAGAAATGGAGTTGCTGAAAGGGGAGACCTGCCCACTCTCATCAGCTGCCCCTGAACTCTCCCTCTCCTGGGATAGGCCCCAAGCTGCACTGTGTGCCTATTATTTACTTAATGCTCACGGCAGCCTGCATACGTGGTGTTTCACTGTGCATTTACAATCACCTAGTATTAGAGCTTTGAGAATGCCGCATGAAATGCAGTCTCTTTAGTTTTCAGTCCTTGCATTGTTTCCAAGGTTTGGGCATTCTGGGAACAGTCAGGCAGGGGTCACATTGTGCATTTTCACAATATTTCATCTCTGGGTCTGAAAGACCTAGAGATCAGAAGAGGGGAAAAAGTCATAAAATATACGGAGAAGATTAAGGTTCTCTGTTATTTAAAAGAATTAAAAATGGAGAAAAGTTATTTCTCTGTTCATTCAACTAGCCTAAGTAACAAGCAACACCTCAGGTCACCTCTTAACATTACTCCACATGAGAGCAGGCAGCCTCCTCGACATTACCATTACTCATTTGAGGCTGACACTGAGGTTATTCTACATATCACTTAAATTTCTTCATCCCACCATCATAGAATTATGTGTTTACACCTTTTATGACTTTATGTTCTTGAAATTAGCTGTGAATCAGGAAAAAGCTTGCCTGGAGCTCCTGCATTTCTTGATATTATAAAGTGAGAGTCACATGTGTAATACACATGTCTGAGTTGTGATGTTCTGTGAAAGTTTGCAAATAGGTCCTTTGGAACAAAAGGGAAAATGTAGGATCTTCCTTTTGTGGGGCAAGGTAATGCTCAGAGAAATGTTGGGAGCTGGGCTCTGAACTCTGCCTCTGCTCCTCACAGTGGCATTCTGAGTCCTGCTCTTGGGGAGGGTGAGGAGGTGAGCAGGGGCCTGGGAGACTCCGGGCTGACAGGCAGGACTCTGGGTCCTGTGGGAGGTGGGGGTATGACTGCCTAACAACTCATTAATCTGTCCATCTGTTTTAGGCAGTGTTCTGAATTTGTGTTATATTTAACAGTTTTAAAAAGTAGGTTGGCTTTAAAGAGGCTTACTGTATACAAGGCAGGGTACCAACCTCCACAGGTTTATGATCCTTTGTGTATGTTTCATTCAGAGTCGTATCTTCAGCACCTAGAAAAGTTCCTGGCTTCTAGTAGGGGCCTGATAAACATTTTTTTAGAAAGATTACAACAGATGAAAAAGTCATGAATTCACTCATTCCTTCATTGAGATGGGATATGTGGCAATATAGGGATGCCTGCAAGGATTTAGGATCATTTGGTGGGTCTGGGTTGGAGCCTAGGAATCAGAATTGCTTTTAACATTTTATCATAAATATTTCCAAACACACAGGAAAATAGAGTAAAATGACTGCCTATATATCCATTACCTAGATTAATAGTTATTAACAGTTTTGCCATGTTTACATCATCAATTTTTTTAGCCAAAATATTTTAAATAAGTTAAATGGACATCATGAAAATCAGAACATTTTCCTTCTTAAAATCAATACCATTGTATAGCTAACATAAGTAATGGTAGTTTTCTATTATCATCATCTAATAACTGATCCATATTCAAAATTTTCCAATCGCTCCAAAAATTGTATGTTACCCCCGTTTTTGTCCTACCAGGATCTACTCCACACTGTATTTGATTGCCACATCTCTTAAGTCACTTATAATCTAGAATGGTGCTCCCCTGCCCCTTTCTCTAGCATGACATTAACTTGGTGAAGAGACAAGGCCAGATGTCCCTCAGAATGACCTAGTTTCTGAATTTGTCCAGCTTCTGAATTTTTGGTGGCATTTACCTTATTTCACTTACCCATGAATTCTCTGTAACTGGAGTGTGGATATAGAGGCTGAATTACATTCAGGTTAAACATTTCAGGCAAGACATCATCATTGATGCTGTATGATATTACTTTACCTCATGAGGTACATCTAACTGACTCTTTATCAGTAGTAAAGACAACCTCATCTCTCCTTCATAAAGTTCTATTTCTTTTTTTAAACCATCAGATAATCTGTGGAGTCAGTATTGTGCAGTACTAGGGGATCCAGCTCTCCATCAGTGTATCACCTAATTAATGGCTTAATCATCCATTGATGATTCTTGCCTCCATCAGTGACTTCACCAGGGGTTGCAAAATGTTGATTTCTCTATTTTTATCATTCCTTTTATGTTTATTAGTTGGCCATCTTTGTCAGAGAGAAAGAGCGAGGGAGAGATTCACCTCATCAACTGCTTCTTCTGGAAAGGCAAGGTAAATAGTTATGTATTTGGATTGTCCCTTTAATAGTAAGGAGTAGAACTCAAATGTTTTTTGCCTGTTTTATCTTTGTTTTTCTCTTTTCTGAGTATCATTTTATAGACTTAAAGGTTTGCATATAGTCAGTGGATTTCATTCATTTTGAAGTTGCAATTTCCCATCTTTGGCCAGTAAGAGCCCCTTCAAACTGCCTATTTTCCTGGCACAGGAAGGTGTCCCCAGCTCACCAAGTGAACTCCCTCTCCCAGACCCAGAACCAGCCACTTCTCTAAAGAGCCCTGTTTCCTTTCAAGGGGAAACTAGGTAAATACAAAACTCTGGCTGCTGAGGGTGCTCACTGCCACTGGGTCATCAACGCTTCTAGGCTCTTCAATGGTCAAAAATAGGGAATATACAAAGGTATATATTTTTAAATTATAGTTCATATTGAAATTTCCTATACAAATGTAACAATACTGAAGTTCTACTTTAACTTAAATTTTTATACTTACATTGCTTTTCTCTTACACAGAAAATATTTGCTAATATTAACATATTTATGTCTGAATCTTTTAATACATATATTAGTTCTAGAATAACAATATCAGTATTATTGCTTTTAACTCCTGAGTTAAACTTTACATTTCTTTTATCCTGAGAACACATCCCCCTAAGCAGGATAAATATTTGCCTTAAAGCATTGCAACAATTATTTTCTTGATCTGTTACCAACTAGGGATGTAAGTGTACTTACTTTCAATTTTAGGTACTCATGTTTAAATATTTAAGGATTTACTTGGTCAAAAAATCAACATTAAATAAAAACACATGAGTCTTGCTTCCATCTCTGTCAACTCCATCTTCTGATTAAAAAAAAAATGTGTGCATTTGAACTTTTTGTCTTGCCCTTGTTCTTTCCCCCTTTCTCTTCTGGAAATGTGTTGTTGTAGAGCTCCTAAGGAGGTCTGAGTGAGGTAGGTGGCTGTGGAGGTTGTGTAGGGATGCTGTGATGACTGAAGCAGGGCCCAGAGCCCAGGAAGGATGAAGGGGGCAGCCTCAGTAGGTGGTGGCCTGGCCTGGGATCGGTAGTCCGAGCCTGATCAGGGTTTGGAGGGAATTTCGAGGGGGGCTACCTTGGAGCCCCAGCAAGGTGTGGGCTTCCACACAGTGATTCCAACTGATGAAGGTATCAGAGTACAGGTGGAGGGAGGAGAGTGTCTGCGGTGGGGAAATGGGCAGAGACAGCTGGGGAGCTTGTGTACACACAGGTGGAGCACAGTCTACAAAATATATCTATTCACATAGAAATAAATATATATGTGTCTGTGTACACACAGACATGTACATGTATTCCTCTGTACCCAGCACTGTCTGATAACTCAGGGTAACATTTTAAGTTTTAGATTTTTCTGTGAGGGTATATATACAAATTTTTAAAAGTAAAAATGTACACAAACCAAAAGGACTAGACTGGGTTAGGCAAACACATTCTTCCCATTTTCTGCCTGAAACCTGGAAGGAGAGGCAAGTCCCCTGTGTGCACTGCACCCACTCACATTTCCACCCCTCCAACCATGGCTCCTATTTCATCCCAAGTCTATTCAGACGCCTTTTCAACAGGCTCTCTGCACCCACACCTGGCGTCTCTCTGCCATAAGCCAGGGAGCTTCCACATTTCACAGCTCTGCCCGTCTCCTCTTGCTGGTGCCCTTTAATGCATGAAGGCCACTTCCTGGCTGGTCTTTTCCATCTTCTCCAGTCTCATCATTTATCACTTCCTTTTTCCACACTTTCAACATTCACCCTTTGCTCCAGCCCTACTTACAGACATGCACTTCTCCCACACAACATGCTATTTGATGTTTGGAGTTGTGTACTTAGTTGCTTCTGTGTGGTTTGTCTCCTTCCACTAGAATATGGGTTGAGGCAAGTGGAGGCCTTGTCTGTTCTGTATACAGCAGCATTCCCAGAATTTTGAATGATTTCTGGCACTTCAAAGACACGTTTATAGGATTTGTTGTATAGATGATGGGATGAAATCTCCAGTACCTTTGCACATGCTGTACCTTATGTTTAAACTGTGTTCCTTCTCCCAATGCTCTTCATGAGTTAAATACCATTTCTCCTGTAAAACTTGGTTAAAATATCAATTATTCCATGGAGATATTGCTAAGATCTTCCCCTCACCCAAGAAATACACACACACACACACACACACACACATGCACAGTTGGGTTATCTCTCTCCTCTGAACTGCCCTAACATACCACCTCCATGTGTAAGTCCCATGAACAGCTGGCTGTTCAGAAAAGATTAATTCTCCCCCTTCATCCTGTAGAATTGTTACCAGAAAATGGCTGCCCAGGTACTGCATTATGTGGGGCCAATGTGACCAGCTCTGACAAATGGCTTTTGGGCACCACTTCCAAACCTAGCCCAAAAAATATTCCTGTGACACCCTCTAGTTTCCTCTTTCTTCTACCTGTTGACTGGATGTGAATTATCCAAAAGAGAACTCTAAGGCCATGGGAATAGTTAGAGCCACATGAAAACTACCTTGCAAACTCCTGCACTATTCTGCAATGATGGCAGTAAATGCCATCTATTGTGGCTAGGAACAGGGCTTGGGGCCCTTTGTTACTGAGGTTACCCTTCCCAACTTACACAGCATGACTTTCCACAGCACAGAGTGCTGTCACTGCCATGTGTCTCTCCTTGTCTGTAGTCTGAGCTACTTGGGGCAGGGAATGTGTGTCACATCCCACATGACCAGGGTGTAGTCCAGGGTCTGGCATATAACTTTATACAGTTAATCTGTCTGGCAGTGGGTTGATGACTCAGAAAACGTAAGACAAGGCCAGTTATTGCTTTTCTCCCTAACAAAGGTTTTCCTGTGAATTCGTCTGCTATTTCCACTATAGATGATATTTGACCTGAGCATCACTGGGGCCCCCTCCTCTCTGCTGAGACACTTCACCTGTCTTCCCAAGGCCCTGTGCTGGCAGGCTGTTCATCTCAGGCTCTACCCACGGAGCTCACGGAGGAGAACTAATTTTGGAAAAGCCATCTATGCCTGACCTTTATTCAAACCTGCTCTGAAATCCTTTATTTTTTTTTTTGCTTTAAGTGTCAATTTTTCCCTGCTCACAATGAAATTGTGCCTAATTTCCATTCTCCTTTCCAGCTTAAACTGGTCATTACTGCTTCTTGCTCTGGTGGCTTTATTCTGGTGAGCTCTACATTCAGTTGAGATTGTAAAACAAAATTAGGTGGGCGTTATTTGTTTCTAAAACAAAGTGCAAAAACAAAGTGGACTTTTCAGTTCTAAGCTCACATCCAGCTCACCACATCAAGTAATCCACTGAGGTCTGGTGGGAAGATAACTTCAAATAATTATTAATAACAGTAGAAGTTACAATCTCAAGGAACTATGTACTGGGCACTATAGTAGACACCTAAAATGCCTCATTTTTATGGTCTGTTCAGGATACTTGAGACATTGAACAGAGGCAATATTGATGAGTATGTCAGGATACACAGCATACACCTAGACTTGCCCAGAAATAGCAGTTCAAATGTGACCCTGGCCACATGTCAAATGAAGGAACAGTGACAAGGTGGAGCAGGCAGCTTATCAGGTCACACAGCTTGGGAGGTGGGAGGATTCAAAGACAGGTGTGCCTGACCCCAAAGCTCATGTTCTATTGCCTTTGTCTAAAGTCCTGGTGAGAGTGGGAGAAGGTGGGAAGGCAGAGGGTGGAAGTGAGGAGAAGGGGAGATGAGGGTGAGAGACTTATTATATCAGCCTGATCAGCTGATCAGACTGCCATTCCCACTTCCTAGCTGCCCACTTCTGGGATGCAAAGACACATGGAGAGTGTGGTGGGAAACAGTCAACACATGTTCAGTAATGATGAATTTCTAAATTTTTCTTGGAGAAAGAAAGAGAAAGCGAGAAAAAAGGAACCAAAACAGAGGCTTGGGAACCAAAAGGTAATCTAAAGAGGTTCATGGGAAATCAAACTCCTGAGGCTTCACAGAAGACCCCGGCTTTTACCAGAAACTGTAACTTATGTTTCAGCTTTACGACTATTTCATGTCTCAAACAAAGTTGTCAGGATATTGTTTACCATTGCATATGCAGGTGGGTTTACACAATAAAGCCTCACGTTAGCAAATGCTTATCACAGAATAAGAAACTGTATTTGACTTGTGAATGCTATATTGTTTCAAAGCTGTTGCTTTATAAATAAATGTTTTACTTCTGCATTTTACATTAGCTAACATGCCTTGGTTGCATCTGAAGAAATATGAAATTTTAAGAAATGACAAGCACTTCAACTGAACAAAAAATCACTCCCATGGGGTATCTTAAATGGCAGTTCATACTGAGTCACTTGATTGATGTGACTCTGCCTATTGCCCTTCAAGTGCTATAAACAGATATTTATCCAGTCCACATCCAGCACATTAGTTCGTGGAAAGGTACAATTATTTCTACAAGTAAACCTACCAAATGTTAGAAATGAGTTAGGAGGCAGCAACATGGAGATTGAGTTCTGAAAGTTATAGGATGGAAAAAGTTGGTAAAGAAAACAGCAGAGAGAAAGAGAGAAGGAGCATTAAAAAATCTTCAACCCAAATCATGATAGGCTCAGGGTTGGGGAGAAAAGCTGGGTTTTGCATTTTTCTGATAGCTCCTGGTTCTGATGCTGTCATTTGCATATCAGCTCACTTTTCCATTAGATCTCAGGTCCCTGACAGGTCATCACTGACGGTACAGGAGATGCAGCTGAACAAATATCCATTTTTTAAACAAGGTAAAAGAAATGTTTTAAACTGAAACTGCTGCCACTAATATCTAGCTGTGTTTCCACCAATCTGTGTGGTTACATATTAATGCTTTCCTGTATTAATAGCCTTTCCTGAAATCCCCTGATGGGCTCTGTTTGGTTAATTCATTCTCCTTGGCCATCAGTGATCTAGAGAATTCCTGAAAGGTCATCTTGCCATTCAACGATGCTGTGACACAGACTGGTGCAGCGTCATTTGATGAATAGGAAGAGTCTTAGCCTCCGCTGGTAGTACACCTAAGGTTGCAGTGAAACCACCATTTGCAGATGAGGCATATTTTTGCCTCTGGGAAAATGCAGGCATCAGCTCTCAGTTCATTTTGAGTTTACAAAATGAGCTAAGATTCAGGAAATTGTTTTATACCCTTCAGAAATGATCACAAAGGTGTTATCTTTGTCTCTTACATACTCAGGAAGACTTGTAAATGTCTTCCCCATCTAATCTTGTCCAATTATGTCTCTTTATGATAACCAGTGGGAAGGAAAAGTATGGCCCATCAGCACTTAGTGCTGAAATATGACTCAGCAAATCATCCTCAGTTGAATGATTCATTTCCAAGTCTCCTCATTTCATTTGAGTGATATTACATCATATGTGCACAACTGCAGGGTTAACTAGGTATTATTTATTAAGCATTTATTATGTACCATGCCCAGGACTAAACATTTTACATTCATTGACTCATTTAAGCCTCATAAATACAATTTGAGGTAAATACTATTATTATCTCACTTTATGGATATTCAAGAACAATATTTAGTAGAAGAATTAAAACACAAATTTGTCTTACTCCAGGCAGACATATAACTATTGTAGAATGATTCTAGGAGAGGCTAAGACTACAGATTCTAGGTCATCTCAACCACTGTAATGATGGGGTCCAGGATATGCTACCCCAAACTATGGTAACTTGGCATGTTGAATATTTTAAACTGAAGGAGTTTGGTAAAATAAAAGAGGCAGGAAGTTCACTCTGACCTTCTCCCTGTCCTTACCCCCTGAAACAGATCATATATCCCTTATGAGCCGTACCCTCCCTGTACCCAGAGGAAAGGAGAATCCTTTTCTTTGAAGACATAGGGACACAAAGAAGAATCCTAATGAGCAGGCCTTGATAAGTTCCCCGTATTTATTACAGTACCTCTTAATCCTTAACCTGTACTATTTTCCACTAACTGTCCACTCATTATCAAACCAAGCACAAAAATGCTTATGGCCAACTGTGTCTGTGGGTCATCACTTCCTTGTGAAGTCTGCCATATCACACAAAACTTATAAATAAGTTGGTGTACTTTTCTCTGGTTAGTCTCTCTGTTAGTTTAGTTTTCAGAACCAGCAACCCTAAGATGGTCAAGAATAATGCCCCACCTCCTGCAGTGGTCCCAGTTGATGCTAAGCACAGCACTCTACAGTGGACATCATACTATCATTTATATAAGGAAACTGAAGCTCCAAGCATTTACATGACTGGCCTAAGTTAGGGCTGTTAAATGGGGTGAAAACACAGGATATAGTTCAGATGATAGCAAAAAATATTTTATTATAGGTATGTCCAAAAAATAATTTCTTCTCTGAAATTCAAATTTAACTTGTGTTTGTATGGCAACTTTAGGCTGAAGTACTAGTTCTGGTGTAACACGGGCTTCTCCTCAGAGCCCAGGGCTCTTTCCACTACTCCATGGGAGGGGTCTACACTCCCAACCCAGAGCTGCAAATGGACAGGTATAGAAACTGCCTCAGTCAGACCATCACATAGCCGTGGAAGCTAACATTTGGCACTAGAGCCACATCAGCTTTGTAGTTGGAATCTAATGCATACACCTTGGGGTCAAACATTACAACTTTTTTTAATAAGTCAACTTAGCTTTTGTTGTAAATCCTCCTTCTCCTGGGATAGTGGAAACACAGCTTTCTGACCCTCTCCCTGGATGTACCAACATGAACACAGAAATACAATAGAAATTGTATATTCGTCTGGGCCTCATTCCTGACACTGGGTTCCTAAAGCCCTGGGAATTTCCTGGGTAATAGCAGCATCTTTTATAGGAAGTAGGTGGTTCTGGGTGGGCTCTTCTTGGGTGCCTGAAAGGCAGAAATCCCAAGCCATGACTAGAAGCTTGGAATTTTCAGCCTCACCCCTCCATTCTCCAGAGAAAGGGGAGCAGATAAAAACAGAGTTAATAATAGGTCATACCTGTGTCTCAACAATTGGAGTTTGGAGAGATTCAAGGTTGGTAAACACATCCATGTGGTGTACTGGGAGGGTGATGAGTCCCAACCCCACAGGGAAGAATGAAGCCTTCTGCTGGCCCAAGGGAGATCCCTCACAGTAACAAAAAAGTGTTAGAAACCATTTCTCACATGGGGTAGACCTTCTGTAACCTCCATTGATCATGGCTCCAGCTTCACTGGGCAAATCGTACAAGTCTTAATGAAAGGTAATGGATGTACCCCAGTTCGCTAATGCATTCATCTAATGAAGCACATCCTGATTTCCTTAGGTTTTTGCCATTATGAATAGAGGTATTGTGTAAAATTGCAGGGTGAATTTTGTTGAGACACAGTTTTTCAAAGCATTTGTCTAAATAACAGCGACGCAATTCTTGGATCCTAAAGTGATAATTATCTTTTCAATGGTAAGATAGTTTTTAATGGTTCTTTTTTGTTTTATGGATTTTTGTGTATCTTGAGTACAAATACTTTATAAAATATGTATTTGCCAACATTTTCTCCCAGTGTGTAATTTGTGTTTGGGTTCTTTGAACAAGATTTTATAGAGTAGAAATCTTAATTCTATAAATCCCACATGATGTATCGTTTTCTTTTTTGTACAGGATTTTGGTGTTGGTGGTTAAAAGTCATCAGCAAGAGTGTATAGATTTTCTTGCTTTTACATAGAATTTTTATAATTTTGCACCTAAAAATTGTCTATGGAGAATGTTGAGTGAATTTTTGTGTAAGTTGTGAAGCTTGTGCGTACCTTCATTGCATTCTGTATGTTCTCCAACAAATTATACAAGACATGGGAAATTCCTGCAAATTGGGTTTTGATTTTCCAAAATTTTGTGATTCATCAATCGAGCCACGAGGGGGCGCCACCTTCCTCGAGCTGTGAGCCCTCGTCCCATAGCACATAAAACTTAGAAATAAGTGGATGTACTCCGCCCACCGTGGCCCTCAGGCGACGCCTTTGCCCTGTCTGTGGACCTGCGTGGCGCATGCGCGTTCAGGCCCCAGGACATCCTTCTGGCTCTGGCGGCAGCCGGGATTCTTCAGGCTCCTGTGCGGCACCGTCCAGGACACTGCCGTCCGCGGCCGCCGTGAAAGCTCGGTTTTCTGAGGAGCCACGGGACTGAAAGGTGAGGAGAGGCTCCCCGTGCGTCGCCTGCAGAGCGCTCCCCTTCACTGGCCTGGGGAGGAAGGCCTGCGGCAGGGAATGGGGTCTCAGTTGAATTTGGGGGAGCGGCTGACGCGACGGGTGGAGTTGAGGGGGCGGGTGAGTCCGGGACACAGCTGAGTCCGTGCCGGGGCGAGTGAGCGGCGCCCAGCGCGTCCCCGGGAGCCCGTGCGGTGGGTGGATTGGCCGCACCTGCGGGAGGCCCTCCAGGCTCCAGGCGTCCTTCCTGACAAGGCTTTGAGATGGTAATGGGGCAGAGGGGACTTGGTTGCTAAACGGTCTGCTTACCTGGGGTTCAGGTCTTGCGGTGTGCCGAGCACACAGGGTGGGTTTCTGAGAAGAGTCCCCAGTGTGGGTCCACCTGGGAGGCTCCCCCGAGGCTCAGCACGGCACTGACACAGCCCAGCTTCCCGAGGGCTGCCCCACATCCGTGGCCTGTGCCCGTTCCTCGTGCACTGCCTCCAAGGGAAGAGCCGGATTGGTGAATCAGAGGGAGCCCCGTGTTCTGTTACCACACCCGCTTCTGCTTGGGCACCACACGGGGTCTCGGTTGCTGCAGCACTGCATTGTAATGGGATGAAAGGGCGCCATGCTCCTGCTCCGCTTTCCCAGGACGGCTGTGGGGATGGGGTCCCGTGCAGTTCCACCAAGCCTGCAGGGTGTTTGCTTGGTTTCTGTGAGAAGTGCGATGGAATTTTGGTGAGGGTCGCAGGGCTTGTGCACATTGCTGTGTGTGGAGGGACTTGTAACAACCTAACTCTTCCCGTCCACGTCTGCAGGGTCCACAATTATCAGGTCTCCCACCTCCTCGGTTAAGTTTGTTCTTAGGTACCTGTAACTTCTGGAGAAAATTCCTGAACTAAATACCTTTGAGCCGAAATCTGTCAAAGGGAGAAATAAAGTGGGAGAAAACCGTTTGTTACTTACTAGTAGTCATCCACTTCAGCTTGACCGTGTCTGTCACAACCAGGCTTCAGAAGAAGGGGCCCCACCGAACTTCTCCAGTCCAAATATGCCCTCTCTCGCCCTCGTAATTACCTGTTGATAGAGAGATGGACTATTTCTCTCCACTTCTTGGAAGCACCTACCGATGTGGAGATGCACGAAGGCTAGGTGAGATACTTTGGAAATACTACTGTTTTTTTCCACAGCACTTTAGTCTTATTTATTTATTTCTTTGGTATCATTAATCTACAATGACATGAGCAACATTATGGTTACTAGTTTCCCCCCATCATCAAGTCCTCAGCACACACCCCATTACAGTCACTGACCATCAGTGTAGTAAGATGCTGTAGAATCACTAGTCTTCTCTGTGTTGGACAGCCCACCCCTTACCTCTCCTGGCACATTATGTGTGCTAATCATAATGCCTTTCCACGCTTACCCTCCCTTCCCACCCTCCCTCCCCAGGGACTTTCTCTTTGGTAACTGTTAGTCCATTTTTGTGTTCTGTGAATCTGCTGCTGGTTTGTTTCTTCTGTTTTTTTTCTTTATTCTTACACTCCACGTATGAGTGAAATCATTTGGTACTTGACTTTTTCCGTCTGGCTTATTTCACTGAGCATAATACCCTCTAGCTCCATCCAAATTGTTGCAAATGGTAGGAATTGTTTTATTCTTACACAACACTTTCTTCTTTATGATGCACTTGTAAAGGGCATTATTTTCTTAATCTCTGATGGTTCATTATTAGTGAATACAAGCAAACGACTTTTATAAGTTGGTTTGGTATCTTACAAGTTTACTTAATTCATTTTTAGTTCTAACAGGTCTTTGGTGAAGTAGGGCAGGAAATTGGAATTCTTAAATTCCACTTTTTGTACCCCAGGTCTTCCCAACATCTAAGGCCAAGTGGCTGCAGGGGAACCTCCCACAGGCCTTCTAATGAACCCTGGAACCCTGCAAGTTGCCATTTGTTTGAACTGGGTGGAAGGGCTTGGCCTCTCTTGACAGGGTGTTATGTCTGCTGTGCTTTTCTTACGGTTATTTTGCAAACTAATTTATTTTCCAGCAACTTAAAACATACAGAAAACTTGTAGTGTCAGTACAGATTCACTTTATACTGAATTTCCTAGCATCTCACTTTATCACAGTTTCCACTTCACACGAAATTTCTGTGGTGTCTACCCCAAACAGGGACACGCTTCCAGGGAAACAACATCTGACTGCTAATGAGGGAAGTATTAGGGTCTCCACATGATAATCCAATGTACAGAACCACCACAGCTGTCACCATCCGCTCCAGCTGTGTGCACATGTCTTACTATCCTGATGCAGTTTCCTTTTTCTGGAACTGTTCCCGAGACTTTACCTCAATTGGTTTCTCTGGGACCTTGAATAAGCAGGATCACATAATATAATTCCTTCTTGGAGGGGCGCATTTCCATGAGCATAATGGCTTTGTGGGTCCATCTGTGCAGCAGGTTTTAGGACTCCTTGTTTACTCCACTGTGTAGAGACCACATTGTTTTCATCTGTCTGTGGACACCCGGGTCGTCTCCACCTTTTGGCTGTTGTGACTCATGCAGCTGTAAACAGGTGTGCAATATCTACGTCCCTGCTTTCCTGTCATTTGTGCAAATGCCCTGAAATGGAATTGCTAATTATATGTTAACTATGCTCGTGTTTTGGGGGACACTCTTCACACACAGTGTTTTCAAATCAGCTTTGGACCATTTTTCTTTATTTCTATATTTGGCAGAATAATGTAGTTTATGGATCAACCCTGTTTTGTTCATCTGTTCATCCCTTGATGGGCATTTGAGTTGTTTCTACCTTTTTACTGTGGTGAGCAGTGCTGCTAAGAACTCTTGGGCCAGTTTCTGTTTGAACAGCATTTTCATTTCTTTGTGGTATTTATCTAGGATCGGTTCTTTACCCACAATTAGGTAACTGTATTATATATTATGAGGAAATGCCAAGCTGTTGTATACAAGCTGCATGTCTTATATTTCCACAAGCCAAGGTTAGGGGCTCTAATTCCTATGCATCCTTGGTAACGTGATTTTGAATTTTCCTGAGTATGGCCAATGCCATGTGCTTGCATTGGGTGGGGGTCTCTGTGGTCTAATTTGCATTTCCATAGCAACTGATGCTGTGTGAGACCTCTTCATGTGCTTGTTGAACATTTGTATGTCTTACTTGGAATCTTAGTCCACTTTAAACATTTGTCTTGTCTTGTTGCCTTGTACTAGTTTGTGGTGTTTCCTGGGTTACAGGCTCTTTTTAGATGTACAACGTGGAGATATTTCCTTTCCTTCTGTGACTGTTTTTCACTTTCTGGTTGGTGACTTTTAACGCAGAAAACTTTTTAATTTTATGCTCTCTTCTGTTGCTTGTCCTTTGGTGTCAGATCTGAGAAATCATGGCTAAATCCAAGGTCATGAACGTTTATCCTCATGTTTTCTTCTAGACTCTGTTGTTTTTTAAATATTATATAAGCCCTTTGTCTGTTCTGAGTTAATTTTTGTATGTGATATGTGTTAAGGGTTCAGTTTCATTCATCTGCATATGGACAGCTATTTGCCCAGCACCGTTTGCAAGGAAGACAATTCTTTCCCTAATTTAATTTTGTCCACCCTTGTCAGAAAGCAAGTGACTGTATATGGTTTGGGTCACTTCTGGGCATTCCCCTAACTTCTGTTGATCTGTGCATACAGTTGACCCTTGAACAAAATGGGGGGTTGTGTAGCTGACATCCCACAGAGTCAGAATACACATAAAACATCTCACTCCCCACAAACTTAAGTATTATCCTAATCTCATTGCTTGTTTTTACTGGAAGACTTACCAATAATATAAACAGTTAACACATACCTTGTACATTACACATCTTTTGTGCTGTATTATAACTGTAAGGTAAGCTAGAAAAAATCAAGTGTTTCTAATTGTCTTAAGTCTTATGTGAGAGGTACCCTCCCTATACCAAGAGGAAAGGAAAATCCTTTTCTTTGAAGACAAAGGGACAGAAAGAGGAATCTTAATGAGCAGGCCTTGATAAGTTCCCCCTATTTACGACACTATCTCATAATCCTGAACCTGTCATATTTCTCCACAAATGTCCACTCCTTATCAAACCCAGCACAAATTGCTCAGGGCCAACTGCTTCTCTGGGTCTTCACTTCCTTGTGAAGTCTCCCATATCACATAAAACCTATTAATAAATGGGTGTGATTTTCTCTGATTAAACTTTGTCAGTTTCATTTTCAGACCCAACAACCCTAAGAGGGTCAAGAACAACTCCCCCACCCCTTGCAGTTGTCCCAGTTGATACTAAGCACAGCACTCTACAGTGGGCATTATTCTATCTCTCAGATGAGTAAATTGAAGCTCCAAGCATTTAGATGACTGGCCTAAGATAGGGCTGCCTATCTTGGGGTAAAAACACAGGATATAGTTCAGATGATAGCAAGAATTATGTTAATATAAGTATGTCCAAAAAATTATTTGTTGTCTGAAATTCAAATTTAACTTGTGTTTCTATGGCAACTTTAGACCAAAATCCCAGTTCTTTTGTAAGATAGGCTTTTTCTCTGAGCCCAGGGCTCTTTCTACCACTACAAGGGAGGGGCCTACACTCCCCACCCAGACCTGCGAGTGGACAGTCATAGAAACTGCTTCGGTCAGACCCTCAAATAGCTGTGGAAGCTAATACTTGTCACTACAGCCATATCAGCCTTTTAGTTGGAATCTTATCCATACACGTTGGGGTAAAACATTATAACATTTTAAAGAAGTAAACAGTTTTTGTTGTAAATCCTCCTTATCCTATAATAGCAGAAGCAGAACCTCCTGACCCTCTTCCTTGAATGTGCCACTGTGAACACAGAAATACAACAGAAAACATATTCTGGTCTTTGCCTCATTCCTGATCCTGGGCTCCTAAATCCCTGGGAATTTCCTGGGTAAGAGAGTCTTTTATACTAAGTAGGTGGTTCTGGGTGGGTTCTGCTCAGGTGTCTGACAGGCAGAAAGCCCATGCAATGATTAGAAACTTGGAATTTTCAGCCTCAACCCTCCATTCTCCAGAGAAAGGGGAGGAGATAAAAATGGAGTTAATAATACATCATACAAGTGTCTCAAAATATGGATTTTAGAGAGCTTCCTGGTTGGCAAACACATCCATGTCGTGTACTGGGAGGGCGATGTGTTCCAACCCCACAGGGAAGAATGAAGCCTTCTCCTGGCCCAAGGCCGAAGCCTTCATAATTACAAAGAAGCTGTTAGAAACCATTTCTCATTTGGGGTACACCTGTGAGCACCAGTGATCAAGGCACCAGCTTCACTGGGCAAATCACTGTACATTTCACTGTACAAATTGTAGTGAAATGTAATGGATGTACCCCAATTTGCCAAAGCATTCACCTGCTGAAACATCCTGATTTCTTTAAGTTTTTAGCCTTTATGAATAGAGCTATTATGAAAAACTGCATTGTGGCTTTTGTTGGGACATAGTTTTTCAAAGCAGTTGTATAAATACTGGTGATGTAATTCTTGAATGTCATGGTGAGACCTTTTTTAATTGTAAAATATTTTTAATGGCTCATTTTTGTTTTATGTATCTTTGTATATCTTGAGTACAAATCCTTTATCAAAAATGTATTTTGCAAATATTTTCTTTTAGTTTGTGTCTTGTGTTTGGGTTCTCTGAGCAAGGTCTTCTAGAGTAGAAATTATAACTCTATAAAGCACATGTGATTATTTTTCTTTTGTGGATAGGCCTTTGGTGTTGGGTTCAGCAAGGTTGTGTAGATTCTCTTGCTTTACCTACAAATTTTATAATTTTGCATCTAAAATTTGACTATGAAAAATTTTTTATGAGTGTACCACAAAAAACATTTTAAAATTAAAGTATTATTGACATACACACTTATGAAGGTTTCACATGAAAGAACACTGCGGACACTACATCCGCCTATATTATCAAGTCCCCCCCATGCCTCATTGCAGTCACTGTCCATCAGTGTAGTAAGATGCCGCAGAGTCACTACTTGTCTTCTCTGTTCTACACTGTCTTCTCTGTGGTCCCCCACACCATGTGTGCCAATCATAATACCCCTCAATCCCCTTCTCCCTCCATTCTCACCTGCCCTCCCACACCCCTCCCCTTTGGTAACTGCTAGTCCCTTCTTGGAGTCTGTGAGTCCGCTGCTGTTTTGGTCCTTCATTTTTACTTTGCTGTTATACTCCACAAATGAGGGAAATCATTTGGCATTTGTCTTTCTCCACCTTGCTTATTTCATTGAGCATAATATCTTCCAGCTCCAACTATGTTGTTGCATATGGTAGGATATGTTTTTTCTTATGACTAAGAAGTATTCCATTGTGTTTATGTACCACACCTTCTTTATTCATTGATCTCCTGATGGACACTTAGGTTGCTTCCATATCTTGGCTCTTGTAAAAAGTGCTGCAACAAATATAGTGGTGCATATGTCTTTTGGAATCTGAGAAACTATATTCTTTGGGTAAATTCCTAAGAGTGGAATTACCGGGTCAAATAGAATTTCTATTTTTAGTTTTCTAAGGAACATGCCTATGGGGAATTTCGAGTTAATTTTGGTGTAACTTGTAAAGCCTTTGCCTACTTCATTTCATTCATTTCACTCTCAATCAAAGTGGAGAAGACACAAGAAATTTGTGCCCATTGCGGCTTGAATTTCCAAAGATTTGTGGTTCATCAGTTTAGCCACAATGGGACACCACCTTCCCTGAGCTGTAAGCACGCATCCTGCAATGCTCACCGTGACCCGCAAGCGGCGCCTCTGCCCTCTTTGTGGACCAGCAGGGCTCATGCGCGGTCAGGACGCAGGCCTTTTCTCCCGGCTCTGACCGTTGCCAGTATTGCTCCGGATCCCCTGCAGCTCCGTGACACCGTGGGCCGCGTCCACAGGGGCACCTCGGTTTCCTGAGGAGCTGCAGTACGGAAAGGTAAGGAGAAGCTTTCCGTGCATCTCCTACTGAGAACTCCTCTTCAGGGTCCGGGAGAGGAAGGCCTGTGACGGTTAACGGTGTATTTGTGGAGTCTGGGCCACGACGGGTGCAGCTGAGTTCAGGTTGTGTCGCGCGGCAATCAGGGAGAGTTCGGGCCCGGGCTCAGACCGGGCTGGGGCTGGTATGTGGTGTCCAGCGGTTCCCCGGCAGCCTGTGTCTCCACGCTGCGTGCCTCGGGCCCCTGGCAGTGGGTGGATTGTCCACACCTGCGGGACACCTTCCAGGCTGCAGGCATCCTTCCTAACAAGGCTCTGAAATGGGAATGGGGGCGGAGGGGATTTGGCTGCTTAAGCGGCTCGCTTACCTGTGCTTCAGCCTTCGCTGAGCGCTCAGCACACAGGGTGGTTTCTTTTGAAGGGTCCCCGAAGTGGGGTCTACCTAGGAGGCCCCCCTGGGCACAGCATGGCGCTGACCCAGCCTGGCTCCCTGAGGGTGGCCAACACCCACTGCCTGCGACCGGGGCATTATGAGCCTGTTCTTCATGCCAAGCAGGTTGGGGGATGAAGGGCTCTTGGTGTTCTGTTTAGAATCCCGCTTCTGCTTGGGCGAAACATGGGGTCTCCGTTGCTACAGGTCCACAGTGTAGTGGGAAGTCAGGGCACGATGCCCGGGCTCTGCTTTCTCATGACGGCTGTGGGGATGGCGTCCTGTGTGGTTCTATCCAGCCTGTTGGGTGTCTGCTTCTTTGTGAAGTGTGGTGGAATTTCGATGGGGGGGTCCCACAGAGTCTGAAGGTTCCTGCTGGTGGACAGGACTTGTAATAACCTAATCCACCCCCGCCCCATCCTGGTCTGCAGTGTCCACAGTGTTCAGGCCTCAAGCTTCAAGCCTCCCGCCTCATTGGTTAGGCTTCTCCTTAGGTACTTCATTCTTTATGATGCAGTTGTAAAGGGCATTGTTTTCTTAATGTCTCTTCCTGACGGTTGGTTATTGGTGAACAGAAGCAAACAACTTCTGTATGTTGATTTTGTATTCTGGAAGATTATTGATTTTATTTTTAGCTGTAACAGGTTTTTGGTGGAGCAGTGTGGAAATTGGAATTTAAAAATCCCAGTGTTCCACTCCAGGTCGTCCCAACACCCAAGCCCAGTGTCTGCAAGGGAATTTTACCACGTGCCTTGTAGTGACTCCTGCAGGCTAAGTAGCGGTACACTTCGGGTGAACTGAATGGGGAGGGCTTGGCCTCTGTGACAGGGTGTGATGTCTGCTCTGCTTTTCTGGTGCAGGACTGACATGGTTGTTCTGCAAAGTAATTTACTTTCCAGCAATTTCAAGCACACAGAGAACTTGCAGTGTCAGTACAAACACTCTTTACACTAAATGTCCCATGGTCCCACTTTACCACACCTGCCACTTCACACAAAATTCTCTTGGCCTCTACCCTAAATAGGGACAAGTTTATAGGTAGCCACCACCTGACCCTAAATGAGGGAAGTATTATGGTCTCCACATGATAATCCAGTGCACAGACCCAGCACAGCTGTTTCCATCTACCCCAGCTGTGGGCAAATGTCTTTCTATTCTGATCACATTTCCTTTTTCTGGAACTCTTCCAGGGACTTTAGCTCAGATGGGCTCCACCAGATCTCACGTAAGTGGGATCACATAGTATTCATCCTTCTGTGACTGGTGCATTTCACTGAGAAAATTGGCTTTAGGATCCATCCATGCAGCAGGTGCCAGGATGCCCTTGTTCACTCCATTGTGTGGAGACGACACTTTGTTCATCCATTTGTCTGTGGACACGTGGGTCTTCTCCACCTTTTAACCATTGTGAGTCATACAGTTGTGAGCATAGGTGTCCAAATATCTAAGTCCCTGCTTTTCGCAGATGCCCTGTGGTTTGGGCAGATGCCCCGAAATGGAATTGCTGCTCATATATTAACTGTATCTTCAAGTTTCTGGGGACACCTTCTCCACTCTCCACACCGTTTTCCAGGAGTCTGTGGACCATTTTCCTTTCTTTCTGTATATGGCAGAAAAAATGCAGTTTATGGATCAACCCGTTTTTATCCATCCATTCACCCCTTGATGGGCATTTGAGTTGTTTCTGACTTTTTGCTGTGCTGATCAATGCTGCCAAGAACTCGTGGGCCAGTTTCTGTTTGAACATCATAGTCATTTCTTTGCAGTATTATCTAGGAGTGGATGTAGAACCACAATTAAGTAATTGTATTTTATCTTTATGAGGAAACACCAAGGTGTTGTACACAGGCTGCACGTGCTACATTTCCACAAGCAAAGGTTAGGGGCTCCACTTCTGCATCCTTGGCAATGTGTGATTTTCAGTTTTCCTGAATATAGCCATTCCCATGTGTGTGCAGGGAATTCTCTGGGACACCATTCCATGTGCTTGTTGGAGCATTTGTATGTCTTGGAGTCTCTCATCCATTTAAAAAGTTGGGATGTTGTCTTGTTGCACTGTACAAGTTCATGGTGTATTCTGGATAACAGGCTCTTGTCAGATGTACAGTGTGCAGATATTTTCTTCTATTCCATGACTTTTTTCACTTCTTGGTTGGAATATTTTGATGCAGAAAAGATTTTAATTTGGAGGAAATTAATTTATTCTTTCTTTTGTTGCTTGTACTTTGGTTTCAGATCTGAGAAACCATAGCTAAATCCAAGGTCATGAAGACTTATCCCCATGTTTTACCTATTACATGTAAGCCGTTATGTATTTTGAGTTAGTTTTTGTATGTGATATAAGTTAGGATTCATTTTCATTCTTCTGCATGTGGACAGGAGGTTGCCAAGCACCATTTACTGGAAAGACACTTTCTCTCCATAAGTTAATGTTGTCCACCCTTGTCAGAAATCAACTGCATATTTCCGTTCAGGTACGTTGATCTTTATATACAGTCGTCCCTTGAACAACATGGGGACTAGTGGTGCTGACTCCCCCACAGAATCACAATCTACATAAAACATGTGACTCTGCCAAACCTTTGTTATCCTAAAACTTATTGCCTATTTTGACTGGAAGCCTTACCAATAATATAAACACTCGATTAACAATATTTTGTACATTATACCTATTATGTGCTATATTCTTACAGTAAAGTAAGCTAGAGAAAAGGTAATGTTTCAAATTGTTGACTTAACATTTTCCCAATATATTTGTGGGGAAAAATCAGTTTAAGTGGAGCTGTGGAGTTCACATGCCTACTGTCCAAGGGTCAACTGTGTATCTTTATGACAGTGTCACATTGTTTCATTTACTGCTCGCTTTGTACTAAGATTAGATTTTGGGAAGCCTGAGCCTCCAGCTTTGATTTTTTTTTTCAAGATTCTGCTCAAGGGCTCATTGTGGTCCCTTGCAATTTAATATGTGACAGGATCAGCAGGAGCAATTCTTCCCAAAAATCTTTGGGAATTTTCATAGGAACCACATTGAGTCTGTAGGGTGCATTTGTGCCATTGCCATCTTAGAGATATTAAGTCTGCCATCACCACAGCAGGACCTCACATTTATTTTGCTTTTCTTTATTGTTCCTATTATCAATGTTTTATAATTTTAAATGCATAATACTTGCACTTAAATTAAGTCTGTTCCCATGTATATTATTAATGTTGACATTATTAAGTAGAGAATTTAAAAATTCCTTTTTTGATTATTCATTGCTAATGTATACAAGGAAAACGTGTTTGTGTAATGTTCTTTTTTCTTGTAACTTCGCTTGGTTAGTTTAGAAGCTTACATTTGGAATTTAAGGGTTCATAGCGTTGGGATTTAATAATTTAGATATTTAGGATTAAAATAATACTGCCTAATATTTAATAAATGGAGGATTGGAACACAGTGAAGAGTAGGGTTTGTCGGAGGGGTTTTGTTTGAAATAAGACAATAGGAAGAGAAGGGGTTAGAACTATGGATTGGGTACAGGAATGGGTTAGTGTTAGGGTTAGGGTAATGTGACAGAGTGAGGCTATTAAATACAGCTTGGAGCCTTCAAACAATTTCCAGCCCTTTTCGACATCTTCCTCAGACTTTGCAGGCATGAAAGTGGTCTCAGGCTGCCTGGTAGTTCTGCTGGGTTCAGAACCCTAGGTGGGAAATCCTTCTGGCCACCCATATTTATTATCATCTGCTCTCCAGTGCTGCAGTGGACAAATCTGAGGTCGTTTTCCTTGATCTTTTGCATGTTTTTTTCATTTTCTTCTGTGCTAGTTTTTTAGGTCTCTTACTCATGTTTATCCTAGAAATTGTTGGTAAATTAACCACAATGTAAACTATTTTTCCTTCATTGAGTTGAGTGCTCAGTGGGTCCTTACAACCTAAGAATTATGTTTTTGAGTTATTTAATATGTTCTTATAGTATTTCCTTTGAAGATTTTCTCCTTTTTCCCTTTTTTTTGACTGCATATTAATTTCGGTATAAAACTTTTTATCATTGATTTTCCAGTGTTCTTACCTTTTTTTTTGTATTGTCCCCTTCTCTAAATTTTTGTTCTCCTTTCCGTGAGATTTCTTTAACCTCTGAATCCTTTCCTTGATTTTTTTGTTTCTTTTCCATTTTTTCTAATTTTTTCTTTTTAATAATAGGCTCTTATGAGATGAATGCAGCATCTTAGCTCAGTGAAGATATTAAATATGATTTCTTTGAAGTTTTCTTCTTTTACCAGTATTGTCTGTTTCCACTATTATACTTTTTTCACGTTATTTTGGTCTTTTCTCCTAATTATTGTGGGCTTACTCAGATGTCTGGTGATCCTTCTCTTTCGCTTATTTAAGAGGTGAGGCAATGGAGATCTATCAAGAAATGGAGTGTGCCCATTTGTGCCACGTGTGCCTATATGTCTGTGGGCTTGTTTTCTGCCAGACTTTGTAGGGTGACTGGGTCCCCAGGTGGCATTCTCATTGCAGATACTGATAGTTTATCTGTAAGTCTTTTCAGTAGATGGGCTAATTTTCCCAGAGGATGGGCCCTTGTTCTCTTGTTTTGGGAATATCAGTCCAGATACTGGAGTTCTTCACCTGTGTGGATAGAGTTCCTGTAGGCCTGGAGGATCTCGTGCTCTGACATGCACATGTGTACTTTCTAACCTGGTTTTCACCCCTATTTTCTTCACTGCCGGTGTTACGACATTGTTGCTCTACAAAAAAAGGGAAAGTGGAGTAGACTTGGAGTCTTACTGCTCCTTGCACAGGCTTTCAAATGGTCTCCCTGTTTCTGCCTTTGCCCACAAGCCACCTTCACAGGTGGTCCTGCAGCCTGTTTGTGTTGATGCTGCCTCCTCAGACACTGAGGTTTGGCCATCCTCTGTGTCTCACATTCCTCACCATTTCAACATATATTTTGCATATGTTGTGGTGCAGGTATCTAGATGTCTCCTACTTTTACTTTAAAAAATGGATTTCAGTTTTTTCTAAAGGCTTGTTCTGTTGACTTTTCAAGAAAATAAAGGTGGTAGAGACATCTTTGCTCTATCATCATAAAAGTAGAAGCCCTTTGAACAGAGGAATTTCAAAGGATTTTGAGTAGAGAAATGTATTGAAGGAAAAGAGAATGTAATGTTATGAAAGTTCTCTGTCCTTACTTTCACCTCTTTGTGACTTTCTAAATCTCTGTGCATCTTTGCCCTACAGTATCTGTGGGAGTTTGTTCAGATAGACTGGAAGCTGGTTAGAGGCTTTCATATTACCAAACTGTGCCAGATAAATGAAATATTTTCTGCTTGGGTATTGTTAGCCCCATAATGCTGGGGTGTACACTCTGTCCTTACTCTGTTCTGGCATGAGTTTGGAAGACAGTGTCTGCTCTGATCAAGGTCAAGCAGGTTTGACAGACAAAAGCAAAAGGCTTAGAGGGCAACTAACCATGGCCTCATTCATTCCACCTGCTTTTGTGCAGCTTGCTTAACCCATGATGGTCTATGACTAGTCTTATCTGGTGATAATGTGTGGAAACCTACCGCAATGCAAGTGGCAGGATCCAGTCAGCATGAAGATTCTGTTTCCTGGAACTCGCTGGAAACTTACTTATTTTAAACGGAATGAGCTAGACCTGCAGTCATAAATGGCTACTAATCTCCTTGGTATCCACTGTGGAAAATTGCCTTCTCTCTGTCCTCAGCATTTGAATATGCTGTCTATTGGGAGGAATTCTCCACTGAAAAGAAGCTCCCTGGTATGCCCATTCGGTTCTTGCCACCCCAGAATCTGAACACTGAGGGAACAGTACAGAAACACAGGACCAGTTGGAGGTGCTAGTAAGTGCACAGGGGTGATGGGCTGATCCTGGGGTTAGGCCAGGTTTGTTCTTGGGTACAGTCATGGAAATTCCTTCTAAGTAAACTGGTCCTCTGCCTTTAGTGTGAATTCTGTGACCTCCTACTGTACCGCCACGGTTTCCTTTCCCTTTTAAGTTGCCAGTGTTCATTTCTGTTTTTTGTAGTTAAGAACTGGATTGGCACAGACTGGTTGATCTTGCTATTTCCTTCTGGTGACCCACAGTGAGCTAGATTTCTCTCTTGAAATGTCCCAACACCTAGTGTTTTCTGAGGAGCTTTAGTGACTGATTCGGAATTTAGGAAGCTCAGGTAATCATGTTCAAGGTTTTTATACTTTGTTGTTTCTCTGTGGAACTCGCATGTGTGGAATGCACCAGAAATGAAAACACACACTTCTACTACACAAAAGGAGAATATTTGCTCCCCTTTCTTTTCTTGTCTTACCTTTTCAGGGAAAAACTGATGTGGGTTTCATTAAATCTTTTTTTAATTTTGTTTTTCATGTAAAATTTTTCTTGTGGTAAAAACATATTACGGGAGGGGTGGAAGATGGCGGCGTGAGTAGAGCAGCGGAAATCTCTTCCCAAAACAACATATATCTATGAAAATATAACAAAGACAACCCTTCCTAGAATAAAGATCAGAGGACACAGGACAATATCCAGACCACATCCACACCTGAGAGAACCCAGCGCCTCGCGAAGGGGTAAGATACAAGCCCCGGCCCCGCGGGAGCCGAGCGCCCCTCCCCCAAGCTCCCGGCGGGAGAAGAGCAGGCAGAGCGGGAGGGAGACGGAGCCCAGGGCTGCCGAACACCCAGCCCCAGCCATTCGGGCCAGAGTGCAGGGCCCTCGATACTGGGAAAACAGGGCAGCAAGAACAGTGAGCAGGCACTGGAGGCTGGGCGACAGAGGACTTAAGAAAAGCGCGCGATCATTTTTTTTTTCTTTTTTGCTTTTTTGCTGCTTTGTTTTGGCGAGTGCTTTTTGGAAGTCTTAAAGGGACAGGGACCCCAATACTAGGGAAACAGGGCAGAAAGACTGGTGATCAGAGGCCTGAGGCTGGCACCGGAGAATAAAGAAAAACGAACGACCACCTTTTTTTTTTTAATTAAAAATTTTTTTTTTTTTTTAATTAAAAAAATTTTTTTCTTGTTTTTTTTTTTGTGGTCGTTGTTTTGTTTTGGCGGGTGCTTTTTGGAAGTCTTAAAGGGGCAGGGCGGGTCACTTAATCCAGAGGTAGGGAATCCGGGATCTCTGGGCACTCTAACCCCTGGGCTGCAGGGAGCAGGGAGGCCCCTTACGGAGATAAATAGCCTCCCAGCAGCTCCTGCTCCAACGCGACTCCACCATTTTGGAGTAGCTGCCCGAGCCAGGCCACGCCCACAGCAACAGCGGAGATTAACTCCATAGCAGCCGGGCAGGAAGCAGAAACCCTGACTGCGCACAGCTGCGCAGCACAAGCCACTAGAGGCCGCTGTTCTCCCAGGAGAAGAGGGCCACAAACCAACAAGAAAGGAAGTCCTTCCAGCCGTCACTTGTCCCAGTTCTGCAGACTATTCCTATTACCATGAAAAGGCAAAGCTACAGGCAGACAAAGATCACAGAGACAACACCAGAGAAGGAGACAGACCTAACCAGTCTTCCTGACAAAGAATTCAAAATAAGAATCATAAACATGCTGACAGAGATGCAGAGAAATACGCAAGAAAAATGGGATGAAGTCCGGAGGGAGATCACAGATGCCAGAAAGGAGATCGCAGAAATGAAACAAACTCTGGAAGGGTTTATAAGCAGAATGGATAGAATGCAAGAGGCCATTGATGGAATTGAAATCAGAGAACAGGAACGCATAGATGCTGACATAGAGAGAGACAAAAGGATCTCCAGGAATGAAACAATATTAAGAGAACTGTGTGACCAATCCAAAAGGAACAATATCCGTATTATAGGGGTCCCAGAAGAAGAAGAGAGAGGAAAAGAGATGGAAAGTATCTTAGAAGAAATAATTGCTGAAAACTTCCCCACACTGGGGGAGGAAGTAATCGAACAGACCACGGAAATACACAGAACCCCCAACAGAAAGGATCCAAGAAGGGCAACACCAAGACACATAATAATTAAAATGACAAAGATCAAGGACAAGGAAAGAGTGTTAAAGGCAGCTAGAGAGAAAAAGGTCACCTATAAAGGGAAACCCATCAGGCTAACGTCAGATTTCTCAACAGAAACCCTACAGGCCAGAAGAGAATGGCATGATATATTTAATACAATGAAACAGAAGGGCCTTGAACCAAGGATACTGTATCCAGCACGACTATCATTCAAATATGACGGTGGGATTAAACAATTCCAAGACAAACAAAAGCTGAGGGAATTTGCTTTCCACAAACCACCTCTACAGAACACCTTACAGGGACTGCTCTAGATGGGAGCACTCCTAGAAGGAGCACAGCACAAAACACACAACATATGAAGAATCGAGGAGGAGGAACAAGAAGGGAGAGAAGAAAAGAATCTCCAGACAGTGTATATAACAGCTCAATAAGCGAGCTAAGTTAGGCAGTAAGATACTAAAGAGGCTAACCTTGAACCTTTGGTAACCACGAATTTAAAGCCTGCAATGGCAATAAGTACATATCTTTCAATAGTCACCCTAAATGTTAATGGGTTGAATGCACCAATCAAAAGACACAGAGTAACAGAATGGATAAAAAAGCAAGACCCATCTATATGCTGCTTACAAGAAACTCACCTCAAACCCAAAGAAATGTACAGACTAAAAGTCAAGGGATGGAAAAACATATTTCAAGCAAACAACAGTGAGAAGAAAGCAGGGGTTGCAGTACTAATATCAGACAAAATAGACTTCAAAACAAAGAAAGTAACAAGAGATAAAGAAGGACACTACATAATGATAAAGGGCTCAGTCCAACAAGAGGATATAACCATTCTAAATATATATGCACCCAACACAGGAGCACCAGCATATGTGAAACAAATACTAATAGAACTAAAGGGGGATATAGACTGCAATGCATTCATTCTAGGAGACTTCAACACACCACTCACCCCAAAGGATAGATCCACTGGGCAGAAAATAAGTAAGGACACGGAAGCACTGAACAACACAGTAGAGCAGATGGACCTAATAGACATCTATAGAACTCTACATCCAAAAGCAGCGGGATATACATTCTTCTCAAGTGCACATGGAACATTCTCCAGAATAGACCACATACTAGGCCACAAAAAGAGCCTCAGAAAATTCCAAAAGATTGAAATCCTACCAACCAACTTTTCAGACCACAAAGGCATAAAACTAGAAATAAACTGTACAAAGAAAGCAAAGAAGCTCACAAACACATGGAGGCTTAACAACACGCTCCTAAATAATCAATGGATCAATGACCAAATCAAAATGGAGATCCAGCAATATATGGAAACAAATGACAACAACAACACTAAGCCCCAACTTCTGTGGGACACAGCAAAAGCAGTCTTAAGAGGAAAGTATATAGCAATCCAAGCATATTTAAAACAGGAAGAGCAATCCCAAATGAATGGTCTAATGTCACAATTATCGAAATTGGAAAAAGAAGAACAGATGAGGCCTATGGTCAGCAGAAGGAGGGACATAATAAAGATCAGAGAAGAAATAAATAAAATTGAGAAGAATAAAACAATAGCAAAAATCAATGAAACCAAGAGCTGGTTCTTCGAGAAAATAAACAAAATAGATAAGCCTCTAGCCAGACTTATTAAGAAGAAAAGAGAGTCAACACAAATCAACAGTATCAGAAACGAGAAAGGAAAAATCACGACGGACCCCACGGAAATGCAAAGAATTATTGGAGAATACTATGAAAACCTATATGCTAACAAGCTGGGAAACCTAGGAGAAATGGACAACTTCCTAGAAAAATATAACCTTCCAAGATTGACCCAGGAAGAAACAGAAAATCTAAACAGACCAATTTCCAGCAACGAAATTGAAGAGGTAATCAAAAAACTACCAAAGAACAAAACCCCCGGGCCAGATGGATTTACCTCGGAATTTTATCAGACATACAGGGAAGACATAATACCCATTCTCCTTAAAGTTTTCCAAAAAATAGAGGAAGAGGGGATACTCCCAAACTCATTCTATGAAGCTAACATCACCCTAATACCAAAACCAGGCAAAGACCCCACCAAAAAAGAAAACTACAGACCAATATCCCTGATGAACGTAATTGCAAAAATACTCAACAAAATATTAGCAAACCGAATTCAAAAATACATCAAAAGGATCATACATCATGACCAAGTGGGATTCATCCCAGGGATGCAAGGATGGTACAACATTCGAAAGTCCATCAACATCATCCACCACATCAACAGAAAGAAAGACAAAAACCACATGATCATCTCCATAGATGCTGAAAAAGCATTTGACAAAGTTCAACATCCATTCATGTTAAAAACTCTCAGCAAAATGGGAATAGAGGGCAAGTACCTCAACATAATAAAGGCCATTTATGATAAACCCACAGCCAACATTATATTGAACAGCGAGAAGCTGAAAGCATTTCCGCTGAGATCGGGAACTAGACAGGGATGCCCACTCTCTCCACTGTTATTTAACATAGTACTGGAGGTCCTAGCTACGGCAATCAGACAAAATAAAGAAATACAAGGAATCCAGATTGGTAAAGAAGAAGTTAAACTGTCACTATTTGCAGATGACATGATACTGTACATAAAAAACCCTAAAGACTCCACCCCAAAACTACTAGAACTGATATCAGAATACAGCAAAGTTGCAGGATACAAAATCAACACACAGAAATCTGTGGCTTTCCTATATACTAACAATGAAACAACAGAAAGAGAAATCAGGAAAACAACTCCATTCACAATTTAATCATAAAAAATAAAATACCTAGGAATAAACCTAACCAAAGAAGTGAAAGACTTATACTCGGAAAACTACAAGTCACTCTTAAGAGAAATTAAAGGGGACACTAACAGATGGAAACTCATCCCATGCTCATGGCTAGGAAGAATTAATATCGTCAGAATGGCCATCCTGCCCAAAGCAATATACAGATTTGATGCAATCCTTATGAAACTAGCAGCAACATTCTTCAATGAACTGGAACAAATAATTCAAAAATTCATATGGAAACACCAAAGACCCCGAATAGCCAAAGCAATCCTGAGAAAGAAGAATAAAGTAGGGGGGATCTCACTCCCCAACTTCAAGCTCTACTATAAAGCCATAGTAATCAAGACAATTTGGTACTGGCACAAGAGCAGAGACACAGACCAATGGAACAGACTAGAGAATCCAGACATTAACCCAGACATATATGGTCAATTAATATTTGATAAAGGAGCCATGGACATACAATGGGGAAATGACAGTCTCTTCAACAGGTGGTGCTGGCAAAACTGGACAGCTACATGTAGGAGAATGAAACTGGACCATTGTCTAACCCCATATACAAAAGTAAACTCAAAATGGATCAAATACCTGAATGTAAGCCATGAAACCATTAAACTCTTGGAAGATAACATAGGCACAAACCTCTTAGACATAAACATGAGTGACCTCTTCTTGAACATATCTCCCCGGGCAAGGAAAACAACAGCAAAAATGAGCAAGTGGGACTATATTAAGCTGAAAAGCTTCTGTACAGCAAAAGACACCATCAATAGAACAAGAAGGATCCCTACAGTATGGGAGAATATATTTGAAAATGACACATCCGATAAAGGCTTGACGTCCAGAATATATAAGGAGCTCTCACGCCTCAACAAACAAAAAACAAATAACCCAATTAAAAAATGGGCAGAGGAACTGAAGAGACAGTTCTCCAAAAAAGAAATACAGATGGCCAACAGACACATGAAAAGATGCTCCACATCGCTAATTATCAGAGAAATGCAAATTAAAACTACAATGAGGTATCACCTCACATCAGTAAGGATGGCTGCCATCCAAAAGACAAACAACAACAAATGTTGGCGAGGCTGTGGAGAAAGGGGAACCCTCCTACACTGCTGGTGGGAATGTAAGTTAGTTCAACCATTGTGGAAAGCAGTATGGAGGTACATCAAAATGCTCAAAACAGACTTACCATTTGACCCAGGAATTCCACTCCTAGGAATTTACCCTAAGAACGCAGCAATCAAGTTTGAGAAAGACAGATGCACCCCTATGTTTATTGCAGCACTATTTACAATAGCCAAGAATTGGAAGCAACCTAAATGTCCATCAATAGATGAATGGATAAAGAAGATGTGGTACATATACACAATGGAATACTACTCAGCCATAAGAAAAGGGCAAATCCAATCATTTGCAGCAACATGGATGGAGCTGGAGGGTATTATGCTCAGTGAAACAAGCCAAGCGGAGAAAGAAAAATACCAAATGATTTCACTTATCTGTGGAATATAAGAACAAAGGAAAAACTGAAGGAACAAACAGCAGCAGAGTCACAGAACTCAAGAATGGACTAACAGGTACCAAAGGGAAAAGGACTGGGGAGGATGGGTGGGTAGGGAGGGATAAGGGGGGGAGAAGTAGGGGGGTATTATGATTAACATGCATGGGGGGGGTAGGAGAAAAGGGAGGGCTGTACAACACAGAGAAGGAAAGTAGTGATTCTACAACATTTTGCTATGCTGATGGACAGTGACTGTAAAGGGGTTTATAGGGGAGAGCCTAGTAAACATAATATTCGTCATGTAAGTGTAGATTAGTGATAGAAAAAAAAAAAAGGGCAGTTTCTGTGTGGTAACCTCCAACGAGTTCTACACAAGGGTATAAAGGGCATATAAAAGTGTAGGCAAAGGGTCTGTTTGTGTTTATACAGAGGATCAAAGCCTAATTGGGCTACCCCGAAAATGAACTAAGATACGATATGAAAAATAACTTCCAACATCTGCACTCTCTGGAAGACTCATGCCAGAAGATGATCATCAAAAAACCCCAACAAAGATCCACGCACTGCTACAGCTGTAGATGCACTCATCCCACCAGTTCCTGGACTTGCCATGGGAATGAGGAAGGAGATATCTAAGCTGGCCTGTGCATACAGTAAAACAACAAAATTGGACTGGATCTATACTGTTGGTACTCAACCAAGAATTTGGAGAAGTGCAAATTGTAGCGCTCCAAAGTCTTACAACTACAAACTATTTACTGTTAAAAGAACATATGGCATGTGAACAGTCCCCAGGAATGGGTTGTTTTAATTTGTCTGATTTCTCTCAGACTGTTCAAGTTCAGTTGGACAATATCCACCATATCATAGATTTCACAAATCATTCACAAATGCCTAAGGTGCCTAACTGGTTTTCTTGGTTTCACTGCAGATGTCTGGTAATTACAGATATGCTTTGGTTATGTAACTATACTCCTATTATGTTAATGTGTGTGTGCAATTTAAGTAGTAGCTTAAAACCTGTACATGCTGAAGTTACTCTACAAGAAGATATATCAAAGAAATAATCAATCTTCCCATGTTTTCTTCCGCCTGCTACTTCTATAGCTTTTCTTCTTCCTTCCTAATTACAACCCTTAAATAGAATTCGTGCCTCATATCAAATTTACCGAGTATCATAATTTTTCCAAGTGGTAAAGATACCTCAAGACAAATGCTGGGCATAGAAGCCACAGGGCATAAATATGCAAAGAAGTAAAAAGCTAACCTTTTCAAACAATAAGGCTTCTCTCTCACTTACCAACTTCACATTTCCCTGTATGGCCCCGGAAGATGACTGGTTAGCCAGAGACGGGTAAGATTCCTCAAGGGAGGAACAACCTAAGACAGGCACAGTCGCAGGGGGGCCATCAGGTGAGAAATTGGGGATCAACAGGTGAGGCTTAGAACCTCACCCCCCCGTTCTGAGAGAAATGTTCTGCATACGTGGATGTTTTATTGCCCTGGTCTAGCTTGGATTAACACATAGTCTACAGGCACACACCTGATCATCTATATGTGCTCTCTTACAACACTAAACTATGTTTTCTACCTTTATCTTGTATCTACCTACCACTTCAGCATTTTATTAAAAATAATAATAATAAAGAGAGAAATGTGGTATCCACATATAAATCAAGTATAAAAACCAAATGAGTATTCATATTTGAACTGACTGTTTAGAGTTCATAATGCATGAGCAAAACCGAAAGTTTCTGTGATGACTGCCCTTGTACTGTTCACTATGTAACTTATTCATTATGTAAGAATTTGTTCTACATGTAAAAACTTGTTTGTTATGCCTCAGAAGATTGGAGACTGACAAAAATTAGGCTTGGGGTGGATTAATGATTGTGCATTGAGCATTGACTCCCCTATACAGAATTTTATTGTCGTTAACAACCATTTGATCAATAAATATGAGAGATAGCCTCACAAAAAAAAAAAAAAAAAGGACAGACTTCCAATGGTAAAATAAATTAGTAACCGGGATGTAATGTATAGCATAAGGAATATAGTCAAGATATTGTAACAGCCTGGTAGGGTGATAGCTGGAACCTAGAATTATGTATATAAAAGTTCTACCACTGTGTTGTACACTTGAAACTCATGTAATGTAATACTGTGTGTCAACTACCATTCAATAAAAAATAATAATTAAAAAAAAAAAAAACATATTACGGAATTTACTATCTTAACTGCTTTTAATTGTACATTTCAGTAAAGTAAAGTTTATTCACATTGTAAAACACAGTTCCAGAATTTTTTCACGTAAGTCTTGTATGATTATAAAGAGAGGATGGCTCAGTTGAGAGAAAGAAGGCTGTTTTTATAGAAGAATAACCTTTTTGCCATTTTACATAAAGCAAGTTAAAAGATTATTTATCTTTTAAAACTTTTGAATTTTTGTAATTTTAGATGATACTTGTGGAGTATTAACTTTGTACCTAAGCATTAGTTATATTGGTAACCAAATAAGTTTATATAAAAGTTTCCTTATGTAAGTAATGATTTGGGGCCAACTGTGACAGCATTTCCCCATTTTACTTTGTTAATTGGAGCCTGAAGTAGACTGGAGATGGTTGCAGCTGGTCTTGAGGAGGTGCAGAAAGGCTCATTACCCAGCAGTGGTTCATTGTGGCATCTCTTCTCCTTTTCTTTTCCATGAATGGAGACAAGATGTATTGGCATCTTGTAACCACTGGTGGAGGCTCAGAAGTGCACCACAAAATCTCCTACGTTTTATGAAGCTGTGTTGTTCCCAAGTGACGTGTTTATGTAAGACTTTTGGGAAGATCATTGTGAGATATATATTTAGTGTATTTGGGGTTGTGTTTTGAAGCATGAGGAAACAACTCTCTTAATTAGCAGATTTTCAAATCCCTGATTCACACATATATTATTCAAAAGAAAGAGTTATTCATATGTATATGTGTCACACACACACATACCCACACATAAATATATGAAATGCTGTTTAGACAATGGTCTCACAGAAAGTTGTTAGAAAGGGTTATTTAAAGTTTTCAAACTGAACTGGTTACTCAGTGGTCTTTTTGTCATTATTTCTTTTTCCCAGCACTAAAATGAATATGAAAGCAGAGAATATTAGAAAAATGAGAATGAGAAAGAAGAGTGGGAGTAATCAGTTTTATCTTTCAAGGAAGACAGCAAACATTTGGTCTATGTGTTTTTTAAATATTAAGATATTACTGATATACAGTCTTATGAAGGTTTCACATGAAAAACAGTGTGTTTACTACAATCACCCATATTATTGAGTCCCCCCATACATCTTTTTTTTTGGATCATTCTGTATTTACCATTTTGTGCCCTCCTTTGTTGTCTAACAAAAATAGTTTCCAAATACAGGTGACTTATTTTTAGATACATGTCATTCCTTTAAAGGATTATTATCGTTAATGTAATCATTTCTCTGCTATAGGCTATTTAGTTTGTTACTAGCCATATTAGTTTGCAACTGGCAAGCTATTCCAAAGAGTTTGTTAAATTGAATGTTATTTTAGAAAGTACATTTTCATATTAGGCTATTTCACTATTTGTTTTAGTAATCTGCCACAAAAAAAATACTTTGGGGCATACTGTTGTCAGGCTATGATGGGTTAGGCTGGTTGTGCCGGATGAGTTCAAGGTCAAGAAATAGTCACTTGGTGAAATGGAAACTAGGAAAAGTTAAGATGATTATTATCTGTGTTGCTGGCAAAACCATAATTGTTTTTCTCAGGGCCTAGGACTTCCCAAAGTCACAGAATAAAGATAGCTCTCTGCCCAGAGCATCCATTTGACTTGAGGATTTTGAATACATTGTGAAACATAACAAGGTTTAGTAGCAAGACAAACACTGATATATTGTGGGGCAGGATGCCTTGACTGATTTCCCTGAATTTTTAAGATTAAAATGCCATATTCAATTTAAGAAATTTAATATTTAAGAAATTTTACATTAGCAAGGGCTACTTCAAAGTATATCCTCCAATCCCCTATATCATGAGTTGGGCCATTTGGTGAATACTTTAGACTTTGTGTGCCACATAGTTCTCTCCTGCATATTCTGGTTGTTTTGTTTTGGTTTCTAACCCTTTAAAAATGACAAAAGCTCACTTGCTCACAGGCTCCTCCATTGCTAACACCTGCTGTAGACAGTCCATTCACATTTCCTGCTACCTCCTGGGGCTCCTGAGTGATCACACATGAGAAACACAGTCTTGGCTGTTCCCAAACTCTCCTTCATTAAAATTAAGCATATATTTAGGCAGAATGGAAAAGAATGTAGTGATGAACAGAAATTTTGACCTATGTTGAAGCCCAACTGGGTGCAGCAGTTATGTGCTAATAGAACTCTTCAGAGACAAAAAGGGAAGCTAAAGTTCCAAATTTCATTGTTGTTCACAGGAGATTTTGCTCTGTCTTTAAAATGTAGACATTATTAATATAGGGTTAATGGCTACATCTACAGAGTGAAGCCCTGCAAGTAGCCCCACCCCATTTGCCTCACCTCATTGCCCAGTTGTTTGCCAAATCCTGTCTTTTCACCTCCTGCATAAGTCGGTACTGTTTCTGTCTCAAAACCCAATTTGAGCAGGCCTTGTTGTTGATCTTCCTCTAATTGACCAGGACTCTCATTATTTCTCTCTCCCCCGTGCCCAGAAAACCTTATTACTCTTAGGACATTTATTATCTTGGAGTGTTTTTTTCGTGTCTTTGCCTTCAGCTAGGCTCTGAGTGCCTTGTGCTTGTCCTCAGCTGGCTCTGTGGTGTCTTTACTGTAGTGTCTGTCACCTGTTGTGATGCTAGGAACACAGAATGTACTCAACAAAAATTGTTATGTGAAGGGGCAATAGCTACAGGTGTTTTCAGCTGAGTGTGTGTAACCAGTTCTTTTGGGTCTCGCCTCATCCAGCATTTGCACACTTGTTCTAATAGCAGTCAGAGCCAAGTGTCTCCAAAGCAAGCTTACTGAACCTTCTGGTTTTTATGATGAAATCTGTTTCTGAAATTGCCTCAATTAGAAGCTCGCATATCCTGCAGTTAATATTTTCTTAGGAAATTTGATCTGAATTTAAAAATCAGTATTATTCTGTCTAAAACATCACTTACCTAATCAAGGAGGTCTTCACTTCTCTTACCTTCTGTCCGAATGTTTAGTCTTCCATTTTCACTTTACTTTGATGTCTGCCACAGTGTTCTACAGTGATGAGGCCCTGGGGCATGTCTTTCTTTAGAACAATGCCTTGTGCTGTGAATATTGAAAGGCCACCCCGGTTGTGCTTCCAGCCATTTATCTTATGTAATCCAAACTGGTGATTTTCTTTCCATTAAAATTTTTCTCTCATTCTTAGCCTTATGCAGCAAAGTGAATGAAAAGGAAAGAGAACGCTTAATATACTAGGGCCATGTTAATGCCAATGTTCACCCAGTAAAGCCTGTTGACAGGAGGGTCAAAGGTAACGAGTAAGTTTTCCTCTGCCCCTATTTTCATGTGACCTCCCCCAGGTCCCCAAGATGTATCTTCTTTATGAGGTTCTGCTTGCAGTTTTGTGATCATCCTGTCCCTCATACTTGTGTCTATAATCCTTGATTTTAAATCTGGACAGTATTTACTTCTTTCTTTAAAAGATGACAAATTTGCATTCTTAGAACTTCTCTCATCTCACCCATTTGATTTATACACGGAAAATTGTTAGTTTTTAAGTCTCATTCTCTTCTGTAACTAATAACTATTATAAAGTAAAAATTCAATACATGTTATATTTGTATTGTTTTAGACATGTAAATACTGTTCTCTACAGAGCTGTTCAGTTGTGTGAGCAGTGAGAGGAGGGCAAATAATCCTATTTTACTAAATTACTGTGGTTTAAGAAGGACATAAATGTCAATAGCCAAGAGATTATCTTTCTTAATTGATTTTGTTCTTTCCACTTTCTCCTCTGATATTTCTTAAAATTTTATTACTGGTTTCTTTTCCTTTTGAGCACAAGAAAACTTTTCCCATGCAATTTCAGTTGGTGCTTGTAGAAACACCTGCTTTCTCTTCCATCTTGTACCAGTAGGGTTTGAATTGGGAATTTAAAATCCTCAGCAGCATATTCTTTTTTTGTATTTGGCATAAAAATTGCTGAATGAAGCTGTTTCAGACAACTGCATCGCACATATCCTACCAGGATTAGAACTGCCAACTGTGTTTTCCTTCAATACTCAGATTCCATAAAATGGAATATAGCATTAATGGTCCTTATCCACTAAATGAGGAAAGTGCCCAGACGCTACCATCAGGCTTAAAAGACATTTTTAGAAGGAGCCTGTGGTCATTCTCCACAGCTGCAACAACTCATAGTCTTAGAAAGAATGTCTTTAAAAATTCTGTGGGAAACCAGGTTTGCTGTGGCTCACTGAGAACCCGTGGCTGCCACTATTCACTCGGGCCTCATGCTTTTCTTGCTCCTTGTACCATCCTATCAGTGAAGTGTCACAAGAGAGCATGGGAAGTGGGACAACCTTCCAGTGAGCCTGCTGTTGGCCCTCCTCACTGTTCCTGGGGCACTGGGTGGATGGAGCACATCCCTGTCTCTGTCTGAGATGGTTGTTGAACCCATGACCATCCCATTGTAGAACCGGTGAGTTCCTTAGTGAGCCCTGAAGAAAGGCTCTTGTGGGCTCTGCCAGTTGTAGATTTTATCAGGAGCTTATGAATGTCTCTCACACTGGTTCTCACTGGAACACAAACAAGTACAGGTGCAGTGAGCTTTTGTTTCTTTTCCTTTTTAACAGCTGTTTAGCTTGCTTTATTCTTAAAATTGTAGTGTTTCTTTAAATGTGCCATTTAGAAAAGTGTCAGTTATGCTGATATCTATCTAATTCAGAAATTTTCTTTTCATAGGCAGTTGGCACTACAAACAAAGTGAATTTATCATCCCTTTTCCTAAATGAAATAAAAATGTATTGTCATCTGAAATGGGGCAAATTTATCTTGAATACACTTTGTGTGTCTGTGCCTTCTCAAAAGATGTATTATCTGATCATTGTGGTTATAGTTACAGAAGATTGATTGTCCAGAATGTGCAATTTGCAGGTGTGCATTTACAAGCACTTCAGAGACACTATCTTTGACCATAAGAAATTCAGCAAGCCTATCTAGAGACAATAGTGAGTTTTAAAAATACTGTATTTTTAATTTTCATAGTATGAACTCTAATATATATATTTAAAAATAGATGCCTGATAAGTGAAGTGAATATAAGAAAACAGATCTTTTTCTTTTATTGGGGAATGCCTCAGGACAAAATATAAGAATGTATATCTTAAGAGGATGTGATTTTTAAATTTCTATTTTAAACTATTTCACATCATACTGTATGTTATTATATCTGAAAGGAGGTATTAACTATTAATAAATCCTAGATTTTAGATTATCACTCCCCTACTCTGCTTAAATGTGACAGAGAAAACAATTTAAATTCTTTTTTCAGATTCATCAGGACACTCAAAAACTTTTGAATGTCAGAAAGTATTTTTTTACACAATTCTTTAAAACCTGTAGTTAATAGAGTAGAAATCGGATTTACTCAAATTATGTTACTAGCATGAGGTTAATCTAAAGCATGGCACATTGGAGAGGGGCGGAAGATGGTGGCATGAGTAGACCAGTGGAAATACCCTCCCGAAACCATATATATCAATGAAAATATAACAAAGACAACCCCTCCTAGAATAAAGACAACAGGACACAGGACAATATCCTGACCACATCCGCACCAGAGAGAACCCAGTATTTCATGAAGGTAGTAAGAAACAAGCCACAGCCCAGTGGGAGACGAGCGCCCATCCCCCCAACTCCCGGCAGGAGAAAAATAGGCAGAGCGGGAGGGAGACGGAGTGCAGGACTGCCAAACACCCAGCCCCAGCCATCCGGGCCAGAGTGCAGGGCCCTGGATACTAGGAAAACAGGGCAGCAAGAATAGTGAGCGGGAACCGGAGGCCGGGCCCTGGAGGACATAAGAAAAGCGAGCGAAATTTTTTTTTTCCTGTTTTGTTTTGGCTAGCACTTTTTGGAAGTCATAAAGTGGTAGGGACCCCAATGATAGGGAAAGAGGGCAGCAAGACCGGTGAGCAGATGCCTGAGGCTGGCACCGGAGAATAAAGATAAACGAGCGGCCACATTTTTTTTTTTTTAATTAAATTTTTTTTTTTTTGTGGTCGTTGTTTGGTTTTAACGGGTGCTTTTTGGAAGTCTTACAGGGGCAGGGTGGGACACTTAATCAGAGCTAGAGATTCCGGGGATCGCAGGGCAGTCTGATCCCTGGGCTGCAGGGTGCTGGGAGGCCCCTTATGGAGATAAATAACCTCCAGGCCGCTCCCTCTCCAATGCCACTCCACCACTTTGGAGCAGGGGCCCGAACCAGGCCATGCCAACAGTAAGAGTGGAGATAAACTCCATAGCAGCCAGGCAGGAAGCAGAAACCCTGTCTGCACGCAGCTGGCCAGTACAAGCCACTAGAGGTCGCTGTTATCCCAGGAGAGGAGGGCCACAAACCAAAAAGAAGGGAAGTTCTTCCAGCCGTCACTCGTTCCAGCTCTGCAAACTATTACTATCAACATGAAAAGGCAAAGATCACAGAGACAACACACAGACTTAACCAGTCTTCCTGACAAAGAATTCAAAATGAGAATCATAAACATGCTGAAAGAGATGCAGAGAAATACGCAAGAGAAATGGGATGAAGTCCAGAGGGAGATCACAGATGCCAGAAAGGAGATTGCAGAAATGAAACAAACTCTGGCAGGGTTTATAAGAAGAATGGATAAGATGCAAGAGGCCATTGATGGAACTGAAACCAGAGAAGAGGAACATATAGAAGCTGACAGAAAGAGATATAAAAGGATCTCCAGGAATGAAACAATGTTAAGAAAATTGTGTGACCAATCCAAAAGGAAAAATATCCGTATTATATGGGTTTCAGAAGAAGAAGAGAGAGGAAAAGAGATGGAAAGTATCTGAGAAGAAATAATTGCTGAAAACTTCCCCAAACTGTGGGAGGAAATAATCGAACAGACCAGAGAAAATACACAGAACCCCCAATTGAAAGGATCCAAGGAGGACATCAAGACACATAATAATTAGTATGGCAAAGATCAAGGACAAAGAATAAGTTTTAAGGAAGCTAGAGAGAAAAAAGTCACCTATAAAGGAAAACCCATCAGGCTAACATCAGACTTCTCAACAGAAACCCTACAGACCAGAAGAGAATGGCATGATATATTTAATACAATGAAACAGAAGGGCCTTGAACCAAGGATACTGTATCCAGCACGACTATCATTAAAATATGACGGTGGGATTAGACAATTCCCAGACAAACAAAACCTGAAGGAATTTGCTTCCCACAAACCACCTCTACAGAACATCTTACAGGGACTAATCTAGATGGGAGCACTCCTAGAAAGAGCACAGCACAAAACACACAACATATGAAGAATCGAGGAGGAGGAACAAAAAGGGAGAGAAGAAAAGAATCTCCAGACAGTGTATATAACAGCTCAATAAGCGAGCTAAGTTAGGCAGTAAGATACTAAAGAGGCTAACCTTGAACCTTTGGTAACCATGAATTTAAAGCCTGCAATGGCAATAAGTACATATCTTTCAATAGTCACCCTAAATGTTAATGGGCTGAATGCACCAATCAAAAGACATAGAGTAATAGAATGGATAAAAAAGCAAGACCCATCTATATGCTGCTTACAAGAAACTCACCTCAAACCCAAAGACATGTACAGACTAAAAGTCAAGGGATGGAAAAACATATTTCAAGCAAACAACAGCGAGAAGAAAGCAGGGGTTACAGTACTAATAGACAAAATAGACTTCAATACAAAGAAAGTAACAAGAGATAAAGAAGGACACTGCATAATGATAAAGGGCTCAGTCTAAGAAGAGGATATAACCATTCTAAATATATATGCACCAAACACAGGAGCACCAGCATATGTGAAACAAATGCTAACAGCACTAAAGGGGGAAATAGACTGCAATGCATTTATCCCAGGAGAAATCAACACACCACTCACCCCAAAGGATAGATCTACCGGGCAGAAAATAAGTAAGGACACGGAAGCACTGAACAACACAGTAGAGCAGATGGACCTAATAGACATCTAGAGAACTCTACATCCAAGAGCAACAGGATACACATTCTTCTCAAGTGCACATGGAACATTCTCCAGAATAGACCACATACTAGGCAACAAAAAGAGCCTCAGAAAATTCCAAAAGATTGTAATCCTACCAACCAACTTTTCAGACCACAGAGACATAAAACTAGAAATAAACTGTATAAAGAAAGCAAAGAGGCTCACAAACACATGGAGGCTAAACAACACGCTCATAAATAATCAGTAGATCAATGACGAAATCAAAATGGAGATCCAGCAATATATGGAAACAAATGACAGCAACAACACTAAGCCCCAACTTCTGTGGGACGCAGCAAAATCAGTCTTAAGAGGAACGTATATAGCGATCCAGGCACAGTTGAAGGAGCAAGAACAATCTCAAATGAATAGTCTAACATCACAATTACCAAAATTCGAAAAAGAAGAACAAATGAAACCTAAAGTCAGCAGAAGGGGGACATAATAAAGATCAGCGAAGAAATAAATAAAATTGAGAAGAGTAAAACAATAGCAAACATCAATGGAACCAAGAGGTGGTTATTTGACAAAAACAAAATAGATAAGCCACTAGCCAAAGTTATTAAGAGAAAAAGAGAATCAACACAATCCAACAGAATCACAAATGAGAACGGAAAGATCATGACAGACTCCACAGAAATACAAAGAATTATTAAATACTACTATGAAAATCTATATGCCAACAGTCTGAAAAACCTAGAAGAAATGGACAACTTCCTAGAAAAATACAACCTTCCAAGACTGACCAAGGAAGAAACACAAAAGTCAAACAAACCAATTACGAGCAAAGAAATTGAAATGGTAATCAAAAAACTACCAAAGAACAAAATACCCGGGCAGGACGGATTTACCTCGGAATTTTAACAGACACACAGAGAAGACAGAATACCCATTCTCCTTAAAGTTTTCCAAAAAATAGAAGAGGAGGGAATACTCCCAAACTCATTCTATGAAGCCGACATCACCCTAATACCAAAACCAGGCAAAGACCCAGCCAAAAAAGAAAATTACAGACCAATATCCCTGATGAATGTACATGCAAAAATACTTAATAAAATATTAGCAAACCGAATACAAAAGTATATCAAAAGGATCATACACCATGACAAAGTGGGATTCATCCCAGGGATGCAAGGATGATACAACATTCGAAAATCCATCAACATCATCCACCACATCAACTAAAAGAAAGACAAAAACCACATGATCATCTCCACAGCTGAAAAAACATTCGACAAAATTCAGCATCCATTCGAGATAAAAACTCTCAGCAAAATGGGAATAGAGGGCAAGTACCTCAACATAATAAAGGCCATATATAATAAACCCACAGACAACATTATACTGAACAGCGAGAAGCTGAAAGCTTTTCCTCTGAGATAGGGAACTAGACAGGGATGCCCTCTCTCCCCACTGCTATTTAACATAGTACTGGAGGTCCTAGCCATGGCAATCAGACAAAACAAAGAAATACAGGGAATCCAGATTGGTAAAGAAGAAGTTAAACTGTCACCATTTGCAGATGACTTGATATTGTACATAAAAAACCCTAAACACTCCACCCCAATATTACTAGAACCGATATCGGAATACAGCAAAGTTGCAGGATAAAAATTAATGCACAGAAATCTGTAGCTTTCCCATACACGAACAATGAACCGATAGAAAGGGATATCAGGAAAGCAATTCCATTCACAATTGCATAAAAAGAATAAAAAACCTATGAATAAATCTAACCAAAGACGTGAATCACCTATACTCTGAAAACTACACTCACTCTTAAGAGAAATTAAAAGGGACACTAACAAATGGAAACTCATCCCATGCTCTTGGATAAGAAGAATTAATATCATCAAAATGGCCATCCTGCCCAAAGCAATATAGAGATTTGATGCAATCCCTATCAAATTCACAGCAACATTCATCAGTGAACTGGAACAAATAATTCAAAAATTCATATGGAACCACCAAAGACCACGAATAGCCAAAGCAAACCTGAGAAAGAAGAATAAAGAAGAGGGGTCTCACCCCCAAATTTCAAGCCCTTCTATAAAGCCATAGTAATCATGACAATTTGGTACTGGCACAAGAACAGAGCCACAGACAAGTGGAACAGACTAGAGACTCCAGACATTAACCCAAACATATATGGTCTATTAATATTTAATAAAGGTGTCATGGACACAAAATGGCGAAATGACAGTCTCTTCAACAGATGGTGCTGGTAAAATTGGACAGCTACATGTAGGAGAATGAAACTGGACCATTGTCTAACTCCATATACAAAAGTAAATTCAAAATGGATCAAAAATCTGAATGTACACCATGAAACCATTATACTCGTGGAAAAAAACATAGGCAAAAACCTCTTAGACATAAACATGAGAGACCTCTTCTTGAACATAACTCCCCGGTCAAGTAAAACAACAGCAAAAATGAACAAGTGGGACTATATTAAGCTGAAAAGCTTCTGTACAGCAAAAGACACCATCAACCGAACAAAAAGGATCCCTACAGTATGGGAGAATATATTTGTAAGTGATAAAATGGATAAAGATTTGACGTCCAAAATATATAAAGAGTACACACGCCTCAACAAGCAAAAATCAAATAATCCAATTAAAAAATGGGTAGAGGAAGTGAACAGACAGTTCTCTAGAAAAGAAATACAGATGGCCAACAGAAACATCAAAAGATGCCCCACAACACTAATTATCAGAGAAATGCAAATTAAAACTACAGTGAGGCATCACCACACACCAGTAAGGATATTTGCCATCCAAAAGAAAAACAACAACAAATGTTGGCGAGGCTGTGGAGAAAGGGGAACCCTCCTACACTGCTGGTGGGAATGTAAACTTGTTCAAACATTGTGGAAAGCACTATGGAGGTACATCAAAATGCTCAAAACAGACATATCATTTGACACAGGAATTACACTCCTAGGAATTTACCCTAAGAATGCAGCAATCAAGTATGAGAAAGACCAATGTACCCCTATATTTATCGCAGCACTATTTACAATAGCCAAGAATTGGAAGCAACCTAAATGTCCATCTATAGATGAATGGATAAAGAAGATGTGGTACATATACACAATGAAATACTACTCAGCCATAAGAAAAAGGCAAATCCAACCATTTGCAGCAACATGGATGGAGCTGAAGGGTATTATGCTGATTTTAAAAAGCCAAGCGGAGAAAGAGAAATACCAAATGATTTCACTCATCTGTGGAGTATAAGAACAAAGGAAAAACTGAAGGAACAAAACAGCAGCAGAATCACAGTACCCAAGAATGGCTTAACAGTTATCAAAGGGAAAGGGACTGAGGAGGATGGGTGGGTTGGGAGGGATAAAGGTTGGCAGGAAGAAGGGGATATTAAGATCAGCATGCATAGGGGGGTGGGTGAAAGGGGAGGGCTGTACAACACAGAGAAGACAAGTAGTGATTCTACAACATTTTGCTATGCTTATGGACCGTGACTGTAAAGGGGTTTATAGCGGGGACCTGGTATAGGGGAGAGCCTAGTAAAGATAATAGTCTTCATGTAAGTGTAGATTGAAGATAAAAAAGAAAGAAAAGAGGTATTACTCCATGATAGGGTAAAACTAACTGTATATCAACAATTAATGCATGCTTTAAATATCCTTAACTTCGATCACTTAAAGGGTGTCAGATGATCGACCATGGAGGTACACTTTTACGATAATATTCTTTTCTCTTCAAAAAAAAAAGCAGTTCCTGTGTGGTGACCTCCAATGAGTTCTACATGATGGTATAAAGGGCAGATCAATGTGTGGGAAAGGGTCTGTTTGTATTTATACAGAGGATCAAAGCCTAATGTGGCTACCCAGAAAATGAACTAAGATACGATATGAAGAAAAACTTCCAACATCAGCACACTCTTGAAGAGTCATACCAGCAGATAATCATCAAAAAACCTCAACAAAGCTCCAGGCGATGCTGCAATTGTAGTTGCATTCATCCCACTGGTTCCTGGACTTTCCATTGGAATGAAGAAGGAGATATCTAAGCTGGCCTGTGCATACAGTAAAACAACAAATTTGACTGGATCTACACTGTTGGAACTCAACCAAGATTTAGGAGAAGTGAAAGTTGCAGCACTCCAAAATCTTACAACTACAGACTATCTACTGTTAAAAGAACATATGGGATGTGAACAGTTCCCAGGAATGGGCTGTTTAAATTGGTCTGATTTCTCTCAGACTGTTCAAGTATAGTTGGACAATATCCATCATATCATAGACAAATTTTCATAAATGCCTAGGGTGCCTAACTGGTTTTCTTGGCCTCACTGTAGATGGCTGGTAATTGTATATCTGCTTTGGTTATGTAACTGTATTCCTTTATGTTAATGTGTGTGTGCAATTTAATTAGTAGTTTAAAACCTGTACATGCATAAGTTACTCTACAAAAGATATGTCAAAGAAATAATCAATCTCCCTATGTTTTCTTCCATCTGCAACCTCTATGGCTCTTATACTTCCTTTCTAATTACAACCCTTAAATGGAATTCGTGCCTCATATCAAATTTACCGAGTATCATAATTCCTCCAAGTGCTAAAGATACCTCAAGACAAATGCTGGGAATAGAAGCCACAGGGCATAAATCTGTATAGAAGTAAAAAGCTAACCTTCTCAAACGATAAGGCTTCTCTCTCACTTACCAACATTGCATCTCCCTGTATGGCCCCAGAAGATGACTGGTTAGCCAGAGACGGGTAAGATTCCTCAAGGGAGGAACAACCTAAGACATGCACAGTCTCAGGGGGCCCATCAGGTGAGAAACTGGGGATCAACAGAGGTGAGGCTTAGAACCTCTCCCCCCCCTGTTTTGAGAGAAATCTTCTGCATCCGTGGATATTTTATTGACCTTGTCTAGCTTTTATTAACACATAGTCTACAGGCACACACCCGATCATCTACATTTGCTCTCTTACAACACTAATCTAAGTTTTCTACCTTTATCTTACATCTACCTACCACTTCAGCATTTTATTTAAAATGATAATAATAATAATAATAATAAAGGGAGAAATGTGGGTTCCACATATAAATCAAGTATAACAATCAAACGAATATTCATATTTGACATGATAGTTTATGGTTCATAATGCATGATCAAAACCGAAAGTTTCTGTTATGACTGCCCTTGCACTGTTCACCATGTAAGATCTTATTCACTATGTAAGAATTTGTTCACCATGTAAGAACTTGTTCATTATACTTTAGAAGATTGGAGACTGTTGAGAATTAGGCTTCGGGTTGGTTGATGATTGTGCATTGAGTCCCCTATACAGAGTTTTATTGTTGTTAACTACCAGTTGATCAATATATATAAGATATACCCTCTCAAAATAATATATTTATTACATCAGCAATTTCTCTGGAAGCTGATGACCTATAAAAAACGGATCCTAGTATTTCACTTAGTTTTCTTGATTTCACTTAACCATTCAGAAACAGAAGCTCCATGGGAGTACCCACGGATTCAGCCTACCATTTTCTGTTGCCTTAGATGTTCATCCTGAGCCAGGGTGGAAGTACATTTGGCAGCGTTTGAGCCTCCCGTTCAGAACCATTCCGCCTTATCCCATCTTGTTGATCATTTTTTGTCCTGGAAGTCGCTCACTCTGTTCCTGCCCTGTGAGGCTCAGGCAGCACTCGCAGCTACAGGCTCTGAAAGGTGGAGCCCCTTTCCTACCCTCCCTGCAGTACATACAAGTGAGAGGGCCAGAAAGCCCACCCAGAGACATATACAGATAGCATGAGTGTGCATAATTGCCCCTACACAGGCAGGACAGAGCATCTCATGGCCTGCAGGCCCAGTGTGGGCGTGGGGCAGTTCTCAGAAGTGGACAGGGCAGGAGGTAGGTGGTCACAGACCACAGGCCATATTGGCTCGGGGTGTTTGCCTGGCACAGAATTCTAAAGTAATTTAAGTGGGTTGCTTTTATTTAAGATACAGATTTCTCCCTTTTTTTTGAGAAATTGGAAGGCAAGGAAACACTGGCAGGACCTACTTCCTCTTGTGGCTGGTTGGCCAGCAGTGGGCCCACCATGTTCTTACCCAAGAGAAAAGGAAGCCTTTTCACTCATAATTTTCAGGAAGAAAATCATCAAGTGTGTTACTTTGGAAGATTCAGGTAGGGCCAGAAATAAAAGTTTCTACTTCCCTGCCTTTCAGGGGGAAAATCAAGAGACAAGGCAACTGGTAAATCCTGTCCTGGTCCCGGTAGCTAGCAGCTGACCATGGGCCACCCTAGGGATGGCAGGTGTGCTCCTCGCCTGTGGCCGTCCTCCGCAGGCCCTGAGTAGGGCGGCCCACAAACACCTGCACCGCCCCTGAGCCCATGGAGAAGCACCTCTGAGGAGTCAGCAGGGGTTGGAAATGAGGTTTCCTTTCCACTTTTACATCTGGCAGGTCAGGAAGGTGAGATTTAAATCTGGCCTCTGGTTTAAGGTTATCAGTTTATTATGATTCCCAATATCTCTGTTCATTACATTTACAATGGTACTGCTAATGTGAATTTTCTCGTCAACACAATCCAGTAGCTGACTTTTAAAAAAATAAATAAGTGGAACCTTAGGGAAGACAAGTGGAAGATGATGGAACTGCATGTTGGAGCTTCCGTGGTACTCAGCACACACCTACGTACCTGATGTGTCACTGGGACAGAAACCACGTTCATCACCGGCAGCTTTGCTTGCTGTTAAAAGGTGTTTTTGGAAGACATGGGTATAGTAGCACTGCATGATTGCTTAGAACCGAATCAGGACTTTGGTGGGTTTTTTATTTTTATTTTTATTTATTTTTATATTTTTTTATTTTTTGAAGATAATTGTTTTTTATTGAAGGGTAGTTGGCACACAGTATTACATTAGTTTCAGGTGTACAACACAGTGATTCAACATTTATATACATGATAATTCTAGCTACCAGCTATCACCATACAAAGTTGTTACAATATTTTGACTATATTCCTTATGGTATACGTTAAATCATAGTTACTTATTTATTTTACAATTGGAAGTCTGTACTTTCCATTTTTTTTTCAGAGGGCATCTCTCACACTTATTGATCAAATGGTTGTTAACAACAATAAAAATAAAATTCTGTATAGGGGGGTCAGTGCTCAATGCACAATCATCAATCCACACCATGCCTAATTTTCGTCAGTCTCCAATCTTCTGAAGCATAACGAACTAGTTCTTACATGGAGAACAAATTCTTACATTGTGAATAATTTACATGGTGAACAGTACAAGGCAGTCATCACAGAAACTTTCGGTTTTGCTCATGCATTTTCAACTATAAAACAATCAGTTCAAATGTGAATATTCGTTTGATTTTTATACTTGATTTATATGTATATACCACATTTCTCTCATTATTATTATTTTAAATAAAATGCTGAAGTGGTAGGTTGATGCAAGATAAAGGTAGAAAACAGTTTACTGTTGTAAGAGAGCAAAATGAAGATGATCGGGTGTGTGCCTGTAGACTATGTGTTAATAAAAGCTAGACAAGGGCAATAAAATATCCACGGATGCAGAAGATTTCTCTCAGAACAGGGGGGGTGATGTTCTCAGCCTCACCTCTGTTGATCCCCAATTTCTCACCTGATGGCGCCCGTGCGACTGTGCATGTCTTAGGTTGTTCCTCCCTTGAGGAATCTTACCTGTCTCTGGCTAACCAGTCATCTTCTGGGGCCATACAGGGAGATGTAAAGTTGGTAAGTGAGAAAGAAGCCTTATCGTTTGAAAAGGTTAGCTTTTTACTTCTATGCAGATTTATGCCCTGTGGCTTCTATGCCCAGCTTTTGGCTTGAGATATCTTTAGCACTTGCAGGAATTATGATACTCGGTAAATTTGATATGAGGCACAAATTCTATTTAAAGTTTGTAATTAGGAAGGAAGAAGAAAAGCTATAGAAGTAGCAGGCAGAAGAAAGCATGGGAAGATTGATTATTTATTTGACATATCTTCTTGTAATGTAACTTCAGCATGTATAGGTTTTAAACTACTAACTAAATTGCGCACACACATTAACATAATAGGAGTACAGTTACATAACCAAAGCAGACCTATATTTACCAGCCATCTCCAGTGAAACCAAGAAAACCAGTTAGGCACCTTAGGCATTTGTGAAAACTTATCTATGATATGGTGGATATTGTCCAACTGAAATTGAACAGTCTAACAAAAATCAGACAAATTAAAACAACCCATTCCTGGGGACTGTTCACATCCCATATGTTCATTTAACAGTAAGTAGTCTGTAGTTGTAAGATTTTGGAGTGCTACAACTTGCACTTCTCCTAATTCTTGGCTGAGTTCCAACAGTATAGATCCAGTCAAATTTGTTGTTTTCCTGTATGCACAGGCCAGCTGAGATATCTCCTTCTTCATTCCCATGGCAAGTCCAGGAATTGGTGCAATGAGTGCATCTACACCTGTAGCAGTGCGTGGACATTTGTTGGGGTTATTTTAATGATCATCTTCTGGCGTGAGTCTTCCCGAGAGTGCTGATCTTGGAAGTTCTTTTTCATATCGTATCTTAGTTCATTTTCCGGGTAGCCACATTAGGCTTTGATACTCTGTATAAACACAAACATACCCTTTGCCTACACTTTTATATGCTCTTTATATCATTGTGTAGAACTCATTGGAGGTCACCACACAGGACTTGCTTTTTTTTTTAAAACATTAATCTACACTTACATAATGAACACTTTGTTTACTAGGCTCAACCCTATACCAGGTCCCCCCTTTACAGTCACTGTCCATCATCGTAGCAAAATGTTATAGAATCACTACTTGTGTTCTCTGTGTTGTACAGCCCTCCCCTTTTTCCCACCCCCAAATGGATGCTAATCTTAATACCAACCTTTTCCTCCCCCCCTTATCCCTCTCTACCCACCCATCCTCCCCAGTAACTTTCCCATTGGAGTGAGTGTTGTGTTGAAGTCTCCTATAATGAATGCATGGCATTCTATTTCCTCCTCTAGTTCTGTTAATACTTGTTTCAGGTATGTTCGTGCTCCTGTATTGGGTCCATATATATTTATAATGGTTATGTCCTCTTGATGGACTGAGCCCTTTATCATTATGTAATGTCCTTCTTTGTCTTTTGTTACTTTCTTTATTTAGAAGTCTGTTTTGTCTGATACCAGAATTGCAACACCTGCTTTCTTCTCTCTGTTGTTTGCATGAAATATCTTTTTCCATCCCTTGACTTTAAGTCTGTGCATGTCTTTGGGTTTAAGGTGAGTCTCTTGTAAGCAGCATATGGTGGATCTTGCTTTTTTATCCATTCAATTACTCCATGTCTTTTGATTGGTGCATTCAGTCCATTTACATTTAGGGTGATTATTGAAAGGTATGAATTTATTGCATTGCAGGCTTTAAGGCTGTCTTTACCAAAGGATTAAGGTTAGCTTCTTTACTATCTTACTGTCTAACTTAACTCTCTTGTTGAGCTATTATAAAAGCGGTCTGATGATTCTTTATTTCTCTCCCTTCTTATTCCTCCTCCTCCCTTCTACATATGTTCGGTGTTTTGTTCTGTGCTCCTTTTAGGAGTGCTCCCATCTAGAGCAGTCCCTGTGGATGCCCTGAAGAGGTGGTTTGTGGGAGGCAAATTCCCTCAACTTTTGCTTGTCTGGGAATTGTTTAATCCTTCCTTCATATTTAAATGATATTCGTGCTGGATACAGTAGTCTTGGTTCGAGGCCCTTCTGTTTCATTGCATTAAGTATATCATGCCATTCTCTTCTGGCCTGTAGGGTTTCTGTTGAGAAGTCTGATGATAGTGTGATGGGTTTTCCTTTGTACTTAAACTTTTTTTTCTCTCTGGCTGCCTTTAATACATTGTCCTTGTCTTTGATCTTTGCCATTTTAATTATTATGTGTCTTGGTGTTGCCCTCCTTGGATCCATTGTCATGGGATTTCTGTGTACCTCTGTGGTTTGAGAAGCCATTTCTTCCCCTAGTTTGGGGAAGTTTTCTTCAATTATTTCTTCAAAGACACTTTCTCTCCCTTTTTCTGTCTCTTCTCCTTCTGGTATTCCTTTAATGCCTATATTATTCCTTTTGATTGGTCACTCAGCTCTCTTAAAATTCTTTCATTCCTGGAGATACTTTTATCTCTCTCTGCATCAGCTTCTCTGCGTTCCTGTTCTCCGTTTTCTAGTCCATTAATGGTCTCTTGCATCTCGTCCATTCTGTTTTGAAGTCCTTCCAGAGCTTGTTTTATTCCTGTATTCTCCTTCCGTAGTTCTTGCATATTTCTCTGCAAGTCCATCAGCATGGTTATGACTTTTGTTTTGAATTCTTTTCAGGAAGACTGGCTAAATCTATCTCCCCAGGTTCCTTCTCAGGGAAGATGTAGCAGTTGATAAAGCTGTCTGGGTTAGTCTTGTCTGAATCATGTTTTCTTGCCTTTTCTTGTTGATAGGTGCTATTGACTGTCAGCTGGGAGGGCCAAACTTTTCACATGCTACTGGCCTTTCTTTACTGGGACAACTGCGTCCCCTAGTGGCTTGTGTTGGGTAATTGCGTGTAGACTGGGTCTTTGTGTCTTGCCTGGCCGGAATGGAGGAACTTCCCTTTCTGTGGGAGTTTTGCCTTTGGCTGCTTCTCTGCTTTCGCAGCGCCCAGAGGAGAATTGGACGGGGGGGCTGTTTGGCGGTTTACCTCCATGAGGTGTCTCAGAGCTGCTGCCCAGGGGTTTAGTGTGCCTGGTTTTCCCTGTGCTTTCCATCTGCTGGGATGTGACCTGTGTTGTTTCCGTCCAGCTGTTAAGTACCTGTCCCTTTAAGACTTTCAAAAAGCCCCCGCTTTTGTTTGTCACAAGGGCATCAGCTTCAGCACGTGCTCAGAGGTCTTGCTGCCCTGTTTCCCTAGTATCCAGAGATCCCACGCTTGCACTGTGTCTCTGCTCTGGTGCGGGTGGCTGGGGCTGGGTGTTCAGCAGTCTTGGGCTCCGTCTCCCTCCCGCTCTTCCTATTCTTCTCCTGCCGGGAGCTAGGGGAGGGGCACTAAAGTCTCGCCGGGCTGGCACTTCTATCTTACCCCTTTCACCGGGCGCTGGGTTCTCGCTGGTGTAGTTGTAGTCTGGCTGTTGTCCTGTGTCTTCTGGTCTGTCTTTTAGGATTAGTTGTATTTGTTGTATTTTCAAAATGTATATGTTATTGGGAGGAGATTCCCAATGTCCTTCTCACACCGCAATGTTGGCTCCACCCTGCAGTTTTATTTTCTGTAGCACCCTGAGCATGCTCCTGATGTTTATTTTGAGATCTCTTTCTCAGGAATATTGATTTGAGTCCAGTTACCAGGTTCCTTTGAAGGTTCATATTTGTAGATGGTGCCCTCTAGCTCCCAGAAGCTTTACTCTCTGGAGATGCTCAGCCCTTGGGGGGATGGCAGGCATCCCAGGGGTGCGGTGCAGGTGCCCAACCCGCCGGGAGGAAAGAGGTCTTTGCTGCTTCCCGGCCGCAGTGCCTGTCTCCACTGCCAGGGCCAGTTTGTGGAGCACGCAGGGAGAAGCTGCCATAGGTGGGGGCGGCCGTTTTGCAGGCTGGTCCCGGCAAGGACGCAGGCCATGTACCAGTCACAGGACGGTAATGGGCCTCAGAACCGAAAGGCCAGCCAGGGGTATGGAGTGCCCGGAGCTCCTGAAAGCTCACCCGCCTGCCGGGCAAAGTGCACCCGGGCAGTTTGGCGCAACTGTCCTTTATCCTGAGCGGCAAGCCCTGTGGAAGCTTTGCAACTTTAGCAGTTCTCTTGCTGTTAGGAAGTCTCTCAGGCTGTCCGCCTTTCTTTTGTCCCACAGCGGCCGGATGTGGATCCTTGTGTTGTCCCACAAGGGGCTGGAATCTCAAGTCTCTCGAAGTCTTCCGCCTGTCTTTGCTTTCCAACCCCACCGGTCCTCCAGAGCGCAGCACGTGTATGGTAGGTTTGTGCTCCCAGAGCACATCTCCGGGACTGTACGTCACACTTCTCCTTGAGGTGACAGCCTGCCGCAGCAGTTTTCTTCCCTGCTATTCTTCCAGGATTTGGTGTAGTTGTTCTATTTCCATATGGTACGTATGTATGTGGTTTTGGTTTAGGGAGGAGGATTCTGACCCCCCTCTCACGTGAGCCGCCATCTTTAAAACCATCAGCACAACTTTTTTTTTTTTTTTGCAGTTTCACTTGTCTAGGGTACCTGTCACCACCCCCTCAATTTGTAGTTTGTCTTCACTCTTGGATCTCAAGTGAGTCTCCTGTAATGGAGCACGTAGGTGGTCTTGTGTTTCCATCCCTTCTTTTAACACTGGGTCTTTTGATTGGAGCACTCAGTGCCTGTCCTTTTATTCTGACAATTGAGAGCTGTGTACATATTACACTTTAATAATTTTTTTCTTATCATTAATCTACAATCACGCAAAGAACATTATGATCACCAAGTACACCAAGTCCCCCCCAAAAACCCATTACAGTCCCTGTCCATCAGCGTAGTTGAATGCTGTAGACCCCTTCATCATGTCCCCCCCCACACACCCCGTTACAGTTGCTGTCTATCAGCGTGTAGTAAGATGCTGTGGAATCACTACTTCTCTTCTCTGTATTGTACAGCCCTCCCCATGCTCCCATCACGCCACACATTTTACGTGCTTATTCTAATGCCCCTTTATTTCTCCCCACCCTTAACCCTCCCTTCCCACACACCCTGCCCAGTCCCTTTCCCTTTGGTAACTGTTAGTAAATGCTCGGGTTCTGTGAGTCTGCTGCTGTTTATTTCATTCAGTTTTTCTTTGTTGTTATACTCCACACATGATTGAAATCATTTGGTACTTCTCTTTCTCCGCCTGGCCTATTTCACTGAGCATAATACCCTCTAACTCCATCTACGTTGTTGCAAATGTTAGGATTTGTTTTCTTCTTAAGGCTGCTTACCGCACTTTTTAAACTGGATTTCTGTCTTCTCTTTTGTCTATACTTTCGCTATGTGCTTTCACCATTGCTCTCCTTGTTATGACCAATAGCTTTGCGTTAATCGATATGTACCTATATCTATCTATATTTCTTTCTGTCTATCTATGTACCTATATATCTGTCTATCAATCAATCAATCATCTTTTTGTATGCCCATCTGACCTTGTGTACAGAACAGTTAAAAACATTGCCTACGTCACTTCCCTACATTATGCTTCCAAAAATCTTGCAAGGTAACTAGGCCGTAGGGAGAGCACTGGGTTTACCGAGACACTTGCAGGTCATGTCAGCCACGTGTAGATACAAAACCAAGAAATGTTGGTGCAGGGACTTGACCCTGTGTCTCTGTACTCTTTTATCTTCTTCTCACATGCTGACTGTATTTAGCCACATTCATTGACTAAGTGCTCCGTGAAGACCACAAGTATTGTTCCTCTGGGCCTCTTGTCCACAGAAAGTAAACTTGGTGCTTTGCTCACCACCATGTTTGAGGGACATCAGCGTGATTACCACTGATAGGAGGGAGGGAAAAATAAAAAGGAACACCAATTTCTAGACAGGAGTAGTTGGGAGCAAAGAGTGTGTTGTTTAGTGACGTGTTTATTTCAGTGTCCAAACTTCCTTCTTTATGTGATTATTACTTCTTTCAATTCGTGAGCATTATAAAACCCACTGATTTCAAAGGCCCAGACGTATATTATTACAGCAATTCAGTTGTTGAGATGAGAGAAAATGAGAAGGATGCTGCTGCACCACTAAATCTATGGCTAGGCACTGCTGAAACCTAAAAAAAGAATTCACGGTGGCCAGATAGGGCTATTTCCTATTAACTGTCTCTGGGGACTCAAACAGAAACCATTTGATTGACTGTTTGTGTTTCAGTTTCACTGTGTAGGGTGCCTGTCCCCACCCCTTTGGCTTGTCGTTTGTCTGTGTCCTTGGATCTCAAGTGAGTCTACTGTAAGGGAGCCCATAGCTGGTCTTGAGTTTTCATCCCTTCTTTTAACCCTGGGTCTTTTCTTTGGAGCACTCAAAGCCTGTCCTTTTATTCTGATGATTCAGAGCAGTGCCCTTATTGCAATTAAAAAAAGTTTTTTTGTTTTCATTAATGTATAATCACGTGAAGAACATCATGTTTACGCTCCTCCCACCTTCACCAATTCCCCACCAAAAACCTCTTACAGATGCTCTCCTTCAGCATATTTGTATGCTGTAGACCCTTTTCAACATGTCCCCCCACACCCACCCTGTTACAGTCGCTTTCAATCTGCGTTTAGTACGATGCTGTAGAATCTCTACTAGTCTTCTCTGTATTGTATAGCCCTCCCCATACTCCCTGACCACACGAATTATACATGCTAAACCTAATGTCCCCTTTCTATCTCCCCACCCTTATCCCTCCCTTTCCACCCACCCTGTCCAGTCCCTTTCTGTTTGGTATCTGTTAGTCCACTCTCGGGTTCTGTGAGTCTGCTGCTGTTTTTTTCCTTCAGTTTTTCTTCGTTGTTTTACTCCACACTTGAGTGAAATCATTTGGTACTTGTCTTACTCCACCTGGCCTATTTCACTGAGCATACTACCGTCTTGCTCCATCCGCATCATTACAAATGGTAGGATTTATTTTCTACTTATGGCTGCTTACTGTCTTTTTAAACTGGATTTCATTTTCGTTTTTGTCTGTAGTTTCGCCTTGTGCTTTCAAAATTGATATCCAGGTTATGAGCAATAACTTTGTGTTAATCGATATGTATCTGAATCTATGTATCTATCTATCTCTCTGTCTCTCTGTCTCTCTATCAATCTATCTATCTATCCTATCTTCCTATCTATCAATCTATATATCTATCTATCTATCTATCTATCTATCTATCTATCTATCTATCTATCTATCTATCTATCTATCTTCCTTTCATCTATCTATCACGTCTATCATTTGTCATCTGTCTATCTATCTATCTATGAATCACCCATCTTTTTGTCATCCCATTTATACTTATGTACAGAACAGTTAACAACATCGCCTATGTCACTTCCCTACATTATGTTTCCATAAATCTTGCAAAGTAACTATGCCGTAAGGAGAGCATAAGGTTCACTGGGACACTTGCAGGTTAAGTCAGCCGAGTGTGCTTACAAAACCAGTAAATTGTGGTGCAGGCACTTGAACATGTATCTCTGTCCTCTGTCCTCTTTTACCTCCTTCTCACTTGCTGACTGTATTTAGACACATTCATTGACTAAGTGCTCCCTGAAGAACACAAGTATCCTTCCTCTGTGCCTGTTGTAGACAGAAAAGGAAACGTGGTACTTTGCTTACCAACGTGTTTGAGGGACATCGGTGTGATCACTGCTGATAGGAGGAGGGACAAATAAAAATGAACACCATCTTCTAGACAGGTGCAGTTGGGAGCAAAGAATGTGCTGTGGAGTGACGTGTTTAGTTGATGTTCCAAACTTCTTTCTTTAGGCGGTTATTACTTCTTTACATTCATGAACATCATAAAACACACTGACTTAAAAAGCGCAAATGCATATTATTACAGCAATTCAGTTTAGATGTGAGAAAAAATTAGAAGGACGTTGCTGTACCACTAAATCTATGGCTGGGCACTGCTGAAACCAAACAAAAAGGGTTAACGGTGCCTAGATAGGTCTATTTTCTAATGCCTGTCTCTGGGGACTCAGACAGAATCCTTTTGTTTGTATGTTTGTTTATCAGTTTCACTTGTGTAGGGTACCTGTCCCCGCCCCTACGGTTTGTTGTTTGTCTGTGTCCTTGGATCTCAAGTGAGTCTCCTGTAAGGGAGCATATAGGTGGTCTAGAGTTTTCATCCCTTCTTCTAAACCTGTGTCTTTTGATTGGAGCACTCAAAGCCTGTCCTTTTATTGTGGGAATTGAGAGCTGTGCTCTTACTGCACTTTGAAATTTTTTTTGTTATCATTAATATACAGTCACATGAAGAACGCTATGCTTTCTAGGTGACCCCCTTCACCAAATTCCCCCCTAAACTCCGTTACAGTCCCGTTCCATCAGCATGGTTGGATGCTGAGGACCCCTTCACCATGTCCCCCACTAACACCCTGTTACAGTCGCTGTCCATCAGCATGTAGTAAGATGCTGTGGAATCACTACTTCTCTTCTCTGTGTTGTACAGCCCTCCCCATGCTCCCCCTACCAAACACATTATACATGCTAATCCTAAAGCCCCGTTTCTTTTCCCTGCCGTTATCCCTCCCTTCCTACCTACCCTGCCCAGTGCCTTTCCCTTTGGTAACTGTTAGTCCACTCTCAGGTTCTGTGAGTCTGCTGCTGTTTCTGTCCTTCAGTTTTTCTTTTTCATTATACTCCACAAATGAGTGAAATAATTTGGTACTTGTCTTTCTCCGCCTGGCTTATTCCTTTGAGCATAATACCGTCTAGCTCTATCCACATCATTGCAAATGATAGGATTTGATTTCTTCTTATGGCTGCTTACTGCACTTTTTAAACTGTATTTCATTCTTTTTTGTTCGTAGTTTTGCTATGTGCTTTCACCATTACTTTCCTGGTTTATGAGCAATAGCTTTTATTAATTGATATGTACCTACATCTATCTCTCTATCTATCTAACTATCTATCTACTATTATCTATCTATGTATCAATCAATCATCTTTTCGTCTGCCCTTCTGTCCTTATGTACAGAACAGTTAACAACATAGCCTATGTCACTTCCCTACATTATGCTTCCAAAAATCTTGCAAAATACCTAGGCCGTAGGGAGAGCACTGGGTTCACTGAGACACTTGCAGGTCGAGTCAGCCGTGTGTACATATAAAACCAGGAAATGGTGGTGCAGGGACTTGAACCCGTGTCTCTGTCCTCTGTCCTCTTTTATCTCCTTCTCACTTGCTGACTGTATTTAGCCACATTCATTGACTAAGTGCTCCCTGAAGACCACAAGTATCCTTCCTCTGGGCCTGCTGTCGTCAGAAAAGTTAACTTGGTGCTTTGCTCACCACCATGTTTGAGGGTCATCGGCATGATCACTGCTGATTGGACAGAGGGACAAATAAAAAGGAACACAAACTTCTAGACAGGAGCATTTGGGAGCAAAGAGTGTGTTTACTGTGACGTGTTTATTTGATTGTCCAAACTTTCCTCTTTATCTTTTTTTTATTTCTTTATATTTGTGAACATCATAAAACCCACTGATTTCAACGGCCCTGATGCATATTATTACAGCAATTCAGTTTTTGAAGTGAGAGAAAGTGAGAAGGATGTTGCTTCACCACTAAATCTATGGCTGGGTACTGCTGAAACCAAACAGAAAGAATTCACGGTGGCCAGATAGGGCTATTTTCTGCTGACTGTCTCTGGGGACTCAAACAGAATCCATTGGTTTGTTTGTTTGTTTCCCAGTTTCACTTGTGAAGGGTACCTGTCACCGCCCTTTCGGCTTGCAGTTTGTCTGTGTCCTTGGATCTCAAGTGAGTCTCCTGTAAGGGAGCACGTAGATGGTCTTGAGTGAAAGATAGCTTTGTTTAGTATGATGCTTTCCTATCTATCTTCCTACCTAACTCTTTAATTATCTATGTAATCTATCTACCTATCTATCTATCTGTCATCTATCTATCTATGATCTATCATCTACCTACTACCGTCTGTTTATCTATCTGATTAATCTATGATCTATATGTATGTATATCAAACCAATCCATATATCAATCATCAGTCTGTCTATGTATCTGTTTTCTCACTTTTGTCAACCTTCTGTCACTAGGTGCACTTTGATTCCTCTGTGTCCTTCTCAGTCTCAATTCTTTGTGCTTGTTTCTGTGAGTTAGCTGTGTGTTTGGGTCTTGAGAGGAGTGGCCTTGGGTGGGAACTTCTCCTGCGTAGGTGGCACGAGACTCCTGGGTGTGGATGGTGTGGTTGGCAGGCTGCCCTCTTCAACCTGTGCAGGAGAGGGCCCTCCAGCTGCTCTGCCCCTGGGCCATTCCTGCTGTGGCGGCTGCGTGAGCTGCGGAGCATATCCGAGGCCCCACGCAGGGAGCTCAATGGCTGGCCTGCGGTTTCCAAGGCAGGTGCATGCCCAGTAGTAAGTCTTTTTGCCTGTGCACCGATGTCACCTCGGAGGCCCTGCTTGGTGGCCCATCTCCAGAGAGCATGCGTGTTGTCACCGGTTAAGTGAACTGCCTATTGGTGACATGCAGGGCTCCTGTGGGCTTGTGTTTCATTAGCTTGCTGAGGTGGCAGGCCAGCTAGCTTGTGGGGAAACTGCTCCACTCTGCTGTCAAGGTGGAGGTTGAGTTTCAGTTCGTTTAGGCATTTAGATGTGAGTGAGGTCTATCTGAAATGAAATAGGAGCGTTGAGAGCTATGTTTCCGTTCGTATGAAAAGGGCGCTGAGCGTAAAGAGTTGGGTGATGGAGGCAGGAATTCTAGGAATGTTTATATCCCCGCACTTATTTATTTTCTCTTAAGGGAGGTAATTCTGAAGTAACTTTTTACTAACGGATGAAGGTGATGTATAAGGTCATCCCACGTCAGCCATGGTGAGATGAAGTGGTGTAGTAGAATTAAAGCCTGTACACGTTGGCCTGATACATAGGAGACACACCGAGAGTGCTCTTTGATGCTCTCCTCTCCTCGCTATTTACCTTAACTAACTTGATGGTTCAGAGTGGTCCCAGCAACATTTCCAGCAAGATCTTTCTAAAATCACATAGAAACACTTGGCAAAGATATCTCCAGAGTCTACTGGAAAATTTTACTCTTTCTGGTCATAGTTTGCAAGATGTTTGCCGTATTCTGCGTTCTTTTGTTACTTTTGAAACTCCTGTGATTGTAGACCGATAGGGGCATTAGTGTACACACACACACGCACACGCACAGACACACATACATGGCTGAGAGTTAACGGAGACCCCAGTTATCGGAAACTGCACCCCACACTTTAAAAAAAATGTGCATAAATTGTGCACCTGGTGTTCCACCCAAAGGGAGCAGACTTCAAAGTGCTGACGTGGTTGAACACAGATACATATGCAGACACCTAAGCACAGATATCTATACATAGGCTCTCTCCATCCATCATCTCAGTGCATCTCTGTTTACCTACATATCTATGTTAGTCTACTCAAGCTGATAACCAGAGTGTCATTGAGTGGGGGCTTAATCCATAGACACTGATTTTTCACAATTCTGGAAGCAGAAGTCCAAAATCAAGTCAGGTTCAGTTCCTGGTGAGGTCCCTTCTTCTGGCTTGCATATGGCTGCATCCCTGCTGTGTCCTCACAGGGTCGAGGGAGAAAGCTCTGTCCTCTGTTCCTCTTAATGGCACTGATTGCATAATGGCAGCTCCACCCACTCCCTCATGATATCTTCCAAACCTAATTACCTCCAAAGGCCCCACCTCCCAATACGATGACAATGGGGGTTAGGGCTTCAACCCTGACTCAGTTCAAATATGAACTTGAGTGTGTGTGTGTGGTGGCGGAGGGGTGTTAGGAGGAGCGAAAGATGGTGAGGTGAGGGCCCATAAATTCTGTTCATAACTCTGTATCTATCTAACATCTTTTGTCTAATCTAACCTACCTATATTATCTATCCTATCTAGTCTATCATCTGTCATCTTTATATATCTTATCTATCTGTCATCTCTGTCAATCTATTCATCTAATCTATGAATATCTATCATCTATCTAATGTATCTAATTCTAATCAATCACCTGTCATCTGTCTGTCATCTACCTGTCGTCATATTTTTGTCTACCCATCTATCCTTATGTACAGAACAGTGTAAGATAAATTCTAGCTGAAATAAGAAGGTGAAGAGAGGCAACAAAGGGCCCGGTCGTTTATTTGAACGTAAATACCTGGGCAAGATTTCCCCAGTCTATAGAAATGAAGGCTGGGGAGTTCACACATAAGTAGACAGGTAGCAAGATTTTAAAGAAGGTAGGGGGAGGCAGAGCTTAAGATTTACAGCACCGCGAGGATTGGCTAGCACAAAGCATATATTTCAGGTTGGGAGGGGGCAACTGCCAAGAACTTGGGCACATCATCAGTGTCCCATGTGGGAGGGGGCAGCAGCTGGAGACATTGGCACATCATCAGTGTCCGACGTGCTCCCTCCTCCCATCAGTACCCCCAGCCTTAAACACAGTTAACAACACGGCTGTCTAACATGGCTGGCTATCTATCTATCTATCTATCTATCTATCTATCTATCTATCTATCTATCTATCTATCTATCTATCTATCTATCTATCATCTATCTATCTATCATCTATCTATCTATCATCTATCTAATCTATCTATCTAATCTATACATACCTATCATCTATCCTATCTAATCTGTCATCTATCTGTCTATCTGTCCTATCTATTATCATCTTTTTGTCTACCCATCTATCCATATGCACAGAACAGTTCACAAGATGGTTTATATGTCTTTTCCCTACTTATGTTTCCAAAAGCCTGCAAGGTAACTAGGCCCTAGAGACAGACAGCACTGGGTTCACTGAGACATTTGCACATCGAGTCAACAGCATGTGACTACAAAACTAGTAAATGGTGGTGCAGGGACTTGAACCCATATCTCTGTCCCCGGTCTTCTTTTCCCACCTTTCTGACAGTATTCTAGCTGCATTTGTTGACTGACTGCTCCCTGAAGACCAGAAGCATCCTTCCTCTTGACTTTATCAGTAATTCATCCCATTGTATGGAATGCTTTACCCACAGATACCTGGTTCTGTCACCTCCTTCTAGACTGTTCAAGTTACACCTCCCTGTTGAGGCTTACCCTGTCCACTGTTTATTTTGAAAGCCCTGCTTCTCTCTGCCTATAATCTCAGTCCTCCATATCCTGCTTTTTATTCTTCATAGTGTTTGTTACTGGCTTAGCTACCAGAGAACTTACAGATGTTTATTGTCTCTTTCCTCCCCTCCAACTAGAACGTGGTCTTCACAGGTTAGGAATTCTGCGTGTATTAAGTCTGGTGGAGACCCTGCAGACTCTAGGGTCAGCGAGAAGTGGGTACAGTTGTAACTCAAAGTGGTTTGACATGTTAGCAGTATAGGTTAGAGTCAGGTGAGGCAGTTATTAAGGAGGGTCTTTTCTGATATTACTAAGCTACTTGATATATTCTAAGTAAGCTTAAATTTTCAATTATCACACAGCAGGGAGAAACACTTCCTTCTGTCATTCCTCCAGCCTTGAGGACCTGGATGCCAAATCCATTCTCTTGTGGTGAAGTGGGAATGTGTGAGGATGATCGGCCAAAGTCTTAAGTTACACAAGGCACACACATACAGAATTAAGCATGTTTAAAAACCAAAATGATAAGAGTGGTTTCCTGTGTCACAGCCGGCATTCCCTAGCCTCAAGTGAGCTCACAGCAGTGGGGGAGGAGAGGGAAGGGGCCACATAAGCCAACCCAATCTCCTTTCTCTTTACTTGCCTCACCCTGGGTTGTCATCCATTAAACGCTCAGCACGCAGACCTCACGGTGAGCACGTACAGTCATAAAACGCGGCTACTTCCACATCCCAGTCGTTGGGGCATGGAACACGTTGCATATTTAAGTGTGGCTCAGAACATTATCACTCATGTATGTATATTCTTCCTCTGTCACAGGGTCAAAGAGTAAACAGAGCAGAGGCATACTAGCAAGAGCAGGGTTTAATGTGAATATATAATATACACACATATTGTGGGAAAGATTTTGTTAAATGGATAGGAGGACATAGGCCTTGTCTGGAGCCAGGGGAGACCTGTAGGTGCCGTTGGCAAGGTCTGTGGCGTGTCCACCAAGTCGGAGGCCGATTTAGGTGTAGGGCCGAGGTATTCGGCTGTGCCTCCCACGGCATCATATGGGTCCAGGTCTGACCGTACGATGACCGCCCTCGTGGTGTTTTTTTGAGGTGCACAAGAGGCCGGCGGTGTTGATGCCCACGGCCTGGTGTGGGGCCCGTTGGGGACCGGAAGATGACGGTAGTGACTATGGCATCGTGTCCATTGGCTTGTATAGAGAGTAAGAGTGAGCTTTGGTGCAGGCACTTGTGCTGCCCACTGTGTCATCTGGCACCCGGGGGGTAGAGTAGGTGCCTTTCCCCATGGTGGTGGAATGCAATCGGGTCCTAGTCCAACTTGTGGGTAGGTCAGAGGCCGGCGTCTGTTCCTCCCACAGCACCGTGTGGGTCCAGGGGAGTCCAGAGGATGAATTCCAATACAGTGGGTGTCTGAGGTGCGCTGGAGGACGGCGGTGCTGCTGCCCATTGAATCGTGTGGGGCTCGCAGGTGACCGGAAAATGACAGCCATCGAGGGAGGTGTTGTGTCGCATCGGCTCATCTTGAGCGTCAGCGTCAGCCTTCAGGCCGCCGCTTGTGCTGCCCTGTGCTTTGTCTGGGGCCGGGGGGCAGTTGTATGTGCCTTTCCTGAGGGCAGTGGCGTACCCATAGGGTCCGAGGCTGACATACAGGTAGGGCCGAGGTAGTTGTCTGTGCTTCCCATGGCATCGTATGCTGCCAGGGGAGACCAGACGATGACCGCCCATGCGGTGGTTGTCTAAGGTGCACAGGTGGCCGGAGGTTTTTCTGCCTATGGTCCCTTGCAGAGCCGTTGCAAATGGAGGATGACGGCCATCGAGGGTGGTGCCGTGTCAATGGGCTTGCCTTGAGCATCATTGCCGGCCCTTGGTCCGAAGGTGGAGCTGCCCACGGCCTCATGTGCGGTCGGGGGCGAACGGAAGATGACGGCCCTCGAGGGTGGTGTCATGTCCATTGGCTCATCTTGAGCATCAGCCTTCAGAATGGCGCTTGTGCAGCCCACGGACTTGTCCGGGGCCAGCTGGCAGTTGTAGGTGCCTCTCCCGAAGGCGGTGGCGTGCAGATCGGGTCATTGTCCGCCTTCCGGGTAGAGCCGAGGCCATCATCTGTGCCTCCCATGGCATCGTATGGGGCCAGGGGAGACCAGACGAAGATCGCCCGAGTGGTGGTCGTCTGAGGCACAAAGGAAGCCGGCGGTGGTGCTGCCCATGGCCTCATGCGGTGTCTGGGGGGACCGGAAGACGATGGCTAGCGGTGGTGGATTCGTGTCTATCGGCTTGTCCAGAGCATCAGAGCCAGCCATCGGGCCGGTGCTTGTGCTGCCCAAGGCCTGGTCTTCTGGCTGACTCTATATGGCGGTTTTGCAGAGACAGGACACCTCGAGGTAGGCTGGTAGTGGTTCCCGTGTGCCCTACAGAGTAGGAGCTCATCTGGGTGGTCTCTCTCCAGCCGTCTGCTGGGAGCCTAGGATGGTCAAGAGGCTCAGGACTGCTCCAAGTGGTAGTGGGATCTCTGCTGGGTAAAGTGGGAAAAGCCAGCCGCTAAAGGCACAGGATCCCGGTGGAACAGCCTGTGACCAGGGCAGCGGGCATGTGCAGGGTGCTCCCTGGCAGGAGGGATAGGGAGCAGCACCCCGAGGACCGGAAGGACCGGCGGGCGAAGATGGTGGGGCTGGGGAGGCGGCCGGTGGGGTGGGGCACGATCCTTACGAAGGAGGAAACTGTCCACATGGAAAAACGGTTTGTGGTGTGCGCCAAACGATCTGAGGAAAGGGTCTGAATCTAGGGAGAGGGTCTCCTTTGCAACTAACTCTTTCTCAGGCCAAGCATGCACTGAGCTGCCCAGCTAGGGCGAGCCTGGTATGTATGTCAGCCAGGGGATGCATCGCAAAGAGGCCTGGGCCGCTGTGATATCACCCAGGGGCTGCATAACCACGACCCCATTGAATTAAGCACAGTGGCCACACCCAAAGAGACCCTGGGCCGAAGCCATGGTGCGGCCCCAAGGCGAACCCCAGTAGAATCCATAGCCCCCAGAATTGCCTGCTGAGAGAAGTGCAGGTGTTCAGACCAATGAGGCCACCATGTGGACAGTCGAGGGCTGCAGTGCCCATGTCTGTCAGAGCTCAGCCCGCCCAGGTGCCAGCTCTGCATGGGCTCGGCACCTGGGGTGTGGTGGGCGGCAAGGGCTTTGCCCCCACCGCTCCCCCACACTCGCGGTGGCCAGGTCCTGAACACAGCCCGGCACGGAGCCACCGAGAGGCTGCCCGGGGTACGGCCTGCCATTTCCCGGGCCTTCCCATCTTCTCTGGGACACCTGGAGCCAGGCAAGCCTTCTTGGCCATGGCCAGCTGGGCGGCTGACTTCTGAGGAAGGCGCAGACCCCATGACTTGCCTTTCTAGCTAGCGGGCAAGTTCTTTCTCTGCTTTTCACAGAAAGCGTAGGTCGGGGACCACCGGGTCTCAGCATAGACACATCCCGCATTCTGACTGGGCCCGGCCGCCCAGATTTTCTCTCTGATCTAGTTTTGGGGGCCTGTGTCTCGTACGTGAATAACACAACACAGTAAACTGGGAAACATTTTATTTTTAAAATGCTTCTCCTTTAGACTCTTGTTCTCGATGGCGTCGTTGTTGTTGCCCATCAGCCAAGCTGGAAGGTTGTGGGGCAACCTCGCCTCCTCTCAGTAGTCAGTCTGTCCATTCCCGATCCTGACTGTTCATCCTTTATATTATAACCTATGAAGCTCGTGTCGCGTGTCAGTAACCCTGCTTCTAGTTCTCCGGTCTTACGTTTTGGACGTAGGCCCTGCTTGCTCACTGCTTCACTGTGGAAGCACTGACATTGTTACAGAATAAAATGTGAAATTCTCCAGCCTCAACTCATGGTCTGGCCTTCATATTGTCTACATTTCCATCCCTATGAGCCAAGCTCCCTGTTCCTTGAAAAGATCCTGTCTTGTGACTTTTCGTCTCTGAATTATTTCCCCTGGGGGTTTCCACCTCTTGCCTCTGGTTTTTAAGACATTTTGCCCCAGCAGAAGAACATGGATCGTTGAAGACCCACCTCTCTAGTCACCTCCTCTTGGAGGCTTCCCATGCACTCTCACTTGCGTGCCCTCCTCTCCATTCTCCGTCCTTGGTGAGAACCTCCCTTATCAAATGTGAGTGTGTCAGCTCGTGCACATCACTTCTCGGGTCACGGGATCTGTTGAACAGTGGTGACAGTGAATGACTGGACTCGGCTTCAAAGCTCAGCTGCCTGTTCAGTGGTACCTGGTGCCGATCGCTCCTCCTCCAACCATACGTTATGTTCCAAACCGTGTGGAACATAAAAGTGGGCGAGATGCCAGCTACGGCCCCTCAGTCCCCGCTGTGTATGCCTCCGGGTGCTTAGGGAGAGGCCCGGCGAGCCGAGCCCAAGAACTTATCTTTAACGGCGATGAGCGCAGAACGTGTGGGGCAGGCCCCAGTTACTGTTACTGCTGCTGCTGCTGTGATGACTACTCTCTCTGGCCCAGTGGGGTAAGATTCCAGATCTCTTCTTGTTCTCTGCCTGTGCTTTCTCTGTAGTGGTGTAGTTTTGTTGTATGGGGGCGGCTCCTTTCACGTCTCTGATGGAATTAAGTATGGGTCTCGGAAGTCCCTTGTGTCAGTTTTCATTGTACAGTACCATCTTCTATTTCTGCGTCTATGGGTTTTCTCCCGCTGTTACTGCTTTTCCTCTAGGAGGACCTGTACCACAGGCCTGTAGTAGACAGAAGACTAAACTTGGTGCTTTCCTCACCACCATGTTTGAGGGACATCGGCATCACTGCTGATAGGAGGAGGGACAGGTGAAAAGGAACACCGAGTTCTAGACGGGAGCAGTTGGGAGCAGAGTGTGTTGTGGAGTGATGTGTTCGGTTGAGCATCCAAACTTCCATCTGTATCTGGTTATTGAACCTTTACATTCGTAAACATCATAAAATCCACTGATTTCAAAATCCCAGATGCATATTATTACAGCAATTCAGTTGCTGAGGTGAGAAAAAATGAGAATGGCATTGCTATACCACTGAATCTATGACTGGGTACTGCCAAAACCAAATAGAAAGCATCCACGGTGGCAGGAAGGGATATTTTCTGCTGACTGTTTCTCTGGGCAATCAAACAGAATCACTTTTTTTTGTGTGTGTCAGTAATGTACAATTACATGAGCAACATTATGGTTACTAGTCTCCCTCTGCCTCCCCCTCCCCCCCATTATCAAGTCCGCTCTCCGCACCCCATTACAGTCGCTGTCCATCAATGTAATAATATCCTATAGAATCAATACCTGTTTTATGTGTGTTATACTGCAATCCCCGTGGCCCCACACCCCCTACATTACGTGTGCAGATCGTAATGCCCCCTTTACTTCCTTATCCCTCCCATCCCACCCATCCTCCCAGGTCCCTTTCCCTTTGGTAACTGTTAGTCCATTCTTGGGTTCTGTGAGTCTGCTGCTGTTTTGTTCCTTCCCGTTTTTCCTTTGTTCACATACCTCACAGAGGAGTGAAATCCTTGGATACTTGTCTTTCTCCACCTGGCTTATTTCACTGAGCATAACAACCTCTCGCTCCGTCCGTGTTGTTGCAAATGGTGGTAGGATTTGTTTTCTTCTTATGGCTCAATGATATTCCATAGTGTGTATGTACCACCTCTTCTTTATCCATTCATCTCCTGATGGACACTTAGGTTCCTTCCATTTCTTGGGTATTGTAAGAGTGCTGTGATCAACATAGGGGTGCATCTGTCTCTTTCAAACTGGGCTCCTGCAATCTTAGGATAAATTCCTAGGAGAGGATTTCCTTTGTCAAATAGTATTTCAGTTCTTTGGTTTTTTTGGGAACCTCCATACTGCTTTCCACAATGGTTGAGCTGACTGACATTCCTACCAGCAGTGTAGGAGGGTTCCCCTTTCTCCACACCCTTGCCGACATTTGTTGTTTTCTGTCTTTTGTTTGGTGGCCATCCTAACTGGTGTGAGGTGGTACCCCATTGTGGTTTTAATGTGCATTTCTCTGATGGTTAGCGATGTGGAGCGTCTTTTCATGTGCCTGTCGCCCACCTGAAATTGATTCTGTGGAGAAGTGTCTGTACAGATCCTGTGCCCATTTTGTAATTGGATTCATTTGCTTTTTGTGTGTTGGGGTTCTTGAGCTGTTGATACATGTTTTGGATGGCAACGCCTTATCAAATATGTCATCAGTGAGTTTTTTCTCCTATACTGAAGGATGTCTTTTGTTTCTACTAATGGTGGTCAAAGAGAATCTTACTGAACCCAATACCACTTCATTCAAACTCTGACTAATTTTATTTTCTTTCCAGAACACCAACCAGCCGAGAAAACTGGAACAAAGAGGAGAAGCTCTGATGCAGGAACATGTAGCGTAAAACTGAGAGGTGAGGTGGTGTGGAGAATGGTAGGTTGTATCTTTCAATGTGCTGCTTTCAAATGTCATAGGGAAAAATGATTGCTAAGCAGATGAATCCCGGGGTGTTGACATCACATGTGGAGCCACATAGCCTCTAGCCATTGATTTGAAAGCTAGCATGCGGCATTGTTGTCTTTCGTACAGAGTTAGACGGGCGGCATACCCCGTTTGCAGTTCAGTCAGTGCCCGTGTGGGATTGTCCTGGCACTGGAAGGGGTGGATCCGAGAGCTGTAGCATTCCTGCTGGGCTGTCGCAGCACCTCTCTTGGAACAGGGCCTCAGCATCGCTCCCGGGAGAGAGAGAGTGAGAGAGAATTGCGCTCGAAAAACAGGGACAGTTTTATTTTCTGTAGCCGCCTGAGCATGCCCCTGATGTTTATTTTGTGATTTATTTCTCAGGAAGATTGATTTGAGTCCAGTTACCAGGTTTCTTTGAAGGTTCTTATTTGTAGGTGGCGTCCTCTAGCTCCCAGAAGCTTTACTCTCTGGAGAAGCTCATCCCTTGGGGGGTGGCCCGGATCCCAGTGGAGCGGTGCCAATGCCCACCCCCACCAGGAGGAAGGAGTTCTTTCCTGCTTCCCGGCCGCAGTGCCCGTCTCCACTGCCAGTGCCAGTTTGCAGAGCACACAGGGAGAAGTTGCCGTAGGTGGGATCAGCCATTTTGCAGGCCGGTGCCAGTGGGGAGGCAGGCCGTGTACCAGTCACAGCACAGTAAGGAGCCTCAGAGCTGAGAGGACAGTAAGGGGGATGGAGTGCCCAGAGCACCTGAATGCTCCCCTTCCTTCCGTTCAGAGTGCACGGTGGCCAGATAGGGCTATTTTCTACTGATTGTCTCTGGAGACTCAAACAGAATCGATTTGTTTGTTTTTCTGTTTCACTTGTGTGGGTTACCTGTCCCCACCCCTTCGAATTGTAGTTTGTCTGTGTCCTTGGATCTCAAGAGAGTCTCCTGTAAGGGAGCACATAGGTGGTCTTGAGTTTTCATCCCTTCTTTTAACCCTGTATCTTTTGTTTGGAGTTTGCAAAGCCTGTCCTTTTATTCTAATGATTCAGGGCTGTGCCCTTATTGCACTTAATAAATTTTTTTTGTTATCATTAATCTACAATCACGTTAAGAACATTATGTTTACTAGGCTCCCCCCTTCACAAAGCCCCACAAAAAACCTCTTACAGTCACTGTCCATCAGCATAGTTCTTTGCTGTAGACCCCTTCACCATGTCCCCCACACACACCCCGTTACAGTCGCTGTCCATCAGCGTGTAGTAAGATGCTGTAGAATCTCTACTTGTCTTTGTGTTGTACAGCCCTCCCTATGGCCCCCAGACCCCACGCAATATACATGCTATTCCTAGTATCCCCTATCTTTCTCCCCGACCTTATCCCTCCCTTCTCACCCACCCTGCAAAGTCCCTTTCCCTTTGGTAACTGTTAGTCCACTCTTGGGTTCTGTGAGTCTGCTGCTGTTTTTATCCTTCAGTTTTTCTTTGTTGTTAAACTCCACACATGAGTGAAATCATTTGGTACTTGTATTTCTCTGCCTGGCCTATTTCACTGTGCATACTACCATCTAGCTCCATCCACGTCATTGCAAATGGTAGGATTTGTTTTCTTCTTATGGCTGCTTACTGCACTTCTTAAACTGGATTTCATTCTTCCTTTTGTTTGTAGTATCACTATGTGCTTTCACATTTGAACACCTGGTTATGAGTAGTAGCTTCTTGTTAATCGATATATATCTGTATCTATTTAACTATCTGTCTGTCTGTCTATCTATCTATCCTTCTATCTTTCTATCTATCTATCCTTCTATCTTCTATCTAAGTATCTATCTACCTATCTATCTGTCTATCTATCCATCTTCCTATCATCTGTCTATCATGTCTATCATCTATCTCTCTATGTATCTATCTATCTATCTGTCATCTATCTATCTATGAATCAATCATCTTTCTATCTGCTTATCTTGTCTTATGTAGAGAACATATAACAACATGGCCTACGTCACTTCCCTAAATTATGCTTACAAAAATCTTGCGAAGTGACTAGGCCATAGTTAGATTACTGGGTTCTCAGACACTTGCAGGTCGAATCAGCCATGTGTGCTTACAAAATAAGTAAATGGTGGTGCATGAACTTGAACCTGTATCTCTGTCCTCTGTCCTTTTTTACCTCCTTCCCGCTTGCTGAGTGTAATTAGCCACATTCATTGACTAATTCCTCCATGAAGGCCACAAGTATACTTCCTCTGGGCCTGTTGTAGACAGAAAAGTATACTTAGTGCTTTTAGCACCACCAAGTTTGAGGGACATCTGCGTGATCACCGCTGATAGTATGAGAGACAAATAAAAAGGAACACCTATTTCTGGACAAGAGCAGTTGGGAACAAAGAGTGTGTTGTGGAGTGACATGTTTATTTGAGAGTCCAAACTTGCGTCTTTAGGTGGTTATTACTTTTTTACATAAATGAATATCATAAAATGCACTGATTTCAAAAGCCCAGACGCATATTATTACAGCAATTCAGTTATTGAGGTGAGAAAAAATGAGAAGGCTATTGCTGTACCACTAAATCTATGGTTGGGCAATGCTGAAACCAAACAAAAAGAATTCATTGTGGCTAGATAGGGCTATTTTCTACTGACTGTCTCTTGGGATTCAAACAGAATCCATTTGTGTGTTTGTTTGTTTCTCAGTTTCACTTGTGTAGGGTACCTGTCCCCGCCCCTTCGGCAAATTTCCCTCAGTATCTGGTTATTGCTTCTTTACATGCGTAAACATCATAAAATCCACTGATTTCAAACGCCCAGACACATATTATTACAGCAATTCAGTTGTTGAGGTGAGGAAAAATGAGAAGGGCCTCGCTATACCACTGAGTCTATGACTGAGCGCTGCCAAAACTGAACAGAAAACATCCACGGTGGCAGGAAGGGCTATTTTCTACTGACTGTCTCTCTGGGCACTCAAACAGTACCACTTTTTTTTTTTGGTGGCAGTAATGTACAATTACATGAGCAACATTTTGTTTACTAGACTCCCCCTAATCCCCCCTCCCAACATTATCAAGTCTGCTCCCCGCACCCCATTACAGTCATTGTCCATCAATGTAGTAAGATGCTATGGAAACACTACCTGTCTTCAGTGTGTTATACTGCAATCCCCGTGGACCCAACACCCTACGTTATGTGTGTGGATCGTAATGCCCCCGTTACCCCCTTATCCCCCCTTCCCACCCATAATTCCAGGTCCCTTTCCCTTTGATAACTGTTTGTCCATTCTTGGTTTCTGTGAGTCTGCTGCTGTTCTGTTCCTTACCGTTTCTGCTTTGTTCTTATACATCACAGAGGAGTGAAATAATTGGATACTTGTCTTTCTCCACCTGGCTTATTTCACTGAGCATAACACCCTCTAGCTCCATCCGTGTTGTTACAAATGGTGGTAGGATTAGTTTTCTTCTTATGGCTGAATGATATTCCATAGTGTGTGTATATACCATCTCTTCTTTAGCTGTCGGGAGATGTAGGCCATAGAAACAATGGTCTCGCACTTTTTGCCTAGGCCTCTAGTTTCTTAAGCCTGCAACGTTTAGGATAGATAATTTGACCCAGCTTGCGATTAGACCGCTGGGATACAGATTAAGCAGCTGCCGTGATAACATCTCCTCCTTAGTTAAACCTTCTGTCTTTTCTCAGTAATCCCCCACCCATGATCTTTTCTAGAGAACATTCTTCTGTTAGGTATCCTAGCAACCTAGATAATCCTTGCCACTTCAGCTGGGGCTGTTTCCCCCTCCTAGCTCCTATATAATCTTCCCTGTAAGAATAAACTTTGAGACCTTGATCAGACTTTCGACATGTTCTCCTTTGTGTCCGGTTTGTCTCTCATCCAGGATAACTTCCCCTCGAACCCTTGTTGACCTCCCCACCGGCCGGGGCATGTGGTGCCCAACGTGGGGCTCGAGGTATGAAGCCTGATCTGGATGTCGCTCATATGGACGGCCGTCCTTCTTTCTTTGGATCGCCACCCCAGCGGTGTGAAGATCCGCATGATGATCACCACAGGAGTACACGCCTGTGACACGGATTGATAAAGGTAAGGAAAGCGACACAATCATGGGGCAAACACTAAATAAGCATGAGTTATTTGTTAAGGGACTTAAGGCTTCTCTCAAGACACGAGGAATATGGGTTAAGAAAAAAGATTTAGTTTATTTTCCTTATCTTGCTAGAGGATGTCTGCCCATTGTTCCCCCAGGAAGGAACTATAGATGAAAAACAGTGGCGCCGAGTTGGCAACTGCCTCAATGATTATTATCATTCCTTTGGCCCTGAGAAGGTCCCAGTACAGGCATTTTCTTATTGGAATCTCATGAACGATGTGTTGCAGGTCCGCCACTCTCACTCAGATGTTTCAAAGATTGTTGATGATAGTGAAAATTATCTGAAGGGAAAGTTTAAAACCAGTCAGACTTCTCTCCACAAAAAGGAGGTCCCCGAGGAACTTCATCCCTCCTCCCCAGCCTCTTATTGTCCCTCTGTCTCCATTCCCATGCCCGAGGTTAAGAATGATCTGCCGTCTAGCGGACCCCCCAAAATCTATTTACCCAGTCCTGTCTGGTCTCAAGTCCAACATCCCTGATGATGATCCCCTCTATCCTGAAGAGGAGGCCGAAGTAAAAGGTGCCGCCACTAAGCAGCATAATCTTGATTGGCCCCCTCAATCACCTGTAGGAGCAGGTCCACCTCCCTATAACATACCACACCCTTTAACAAGCCACTGTTAAACTCTCTCGGGAGGTGCAGACCCTTGAGGCACTGCTTCACATCAAAAGTGAGATATCACAAATGCTTAGGCAATGACGTGTCCTTGACTTAGAAATAAGCTACCCCCCGTCCCCCCGTTCAGAAAATAAAAGTAAGTTCCCTCTGCTACCCCCGTTCAGAAAGTTAAAACCGAAACTATAACCCTTCATGTCTTCCCGGTTACCCAATCCCAAACTAGACCGACCGAGGGAAAACCGACTGAGGGAGAGTCAAATGAGGCTGAACCATGAGAATCAGAAGGGGCAGATACGGATGCGGAAGAGCCTATAGCTCAGCATGAGTCAGAAAACACTTAGGGAGAGGATGAGATTGCAACTTCAACCATTAGGACTCAGCTGAACCGCCGCCTTAAATTTAAAAGTATAAATGATTTAAAGAATGCTGTTTCCTCATATGGCCCTGTTGCCCCTTTTACTATTTCATTGTTAGAGTCTCTAAGCGAAGGCTGGCTTACAGTTAATGATTGGGGCATGTTAACTAAAGCCATCTTAAGAAGAGGTGATTTCCTCTTATGTAAAGCTGGTTACACTGAAAGATGCCAGGATACTGCCCACCGCAGTATGGCTGCCAGCGGTCCTTCCAAATCCTGGACATTAGACAAACTTCTGGGCAATCGCCCCTATGACACAAATGAAAAACAGGCTAAGTTTTCTCCAGGCTTACTCACACAAATCCAACATGCAGCCCTTAAGGCCTGGAAGAGCCTATCTTCTAACGGGTCGGCTGTCACCTCTCTTGCCGAGGTTAGACACTGGCCGCAGGAACCTTACAGTGAATTCATAGGCCACCTTACAGAGGCCGCCAAACGCCTCATGGGAAGGGAGGAAACTGATAATGAATTCATTAAGCATCTTTCTTTTGAAAATGCTAACACAGCTTGCAAAGCGGTGGTTATGCGTCATGATCGCCGCAGCAAAAATGTCTCTGTTTTTATAAAACTTTGTGCCAATGACCGAACCTCTCGCAATCCTGGAATAGCCATAGGAACAGCTCTTAAAGAGTTTACTCAGGGAGTCAGGCCCAAGACTTGCTTTCATTGCAAGCAACCAGGTCATTTTTCAAGGGAGTGCACAGTCCATAGGACCGAACGATCGCTCCCATCATTCCTGTGCCTGCGATGCAAATGGGGTAAACATTGGGCTTCCGAATACCGCTCCAAGGCTGATATACAGGGTAATCCTCTGTCTCTGAAGCAGGGAAACTTGTTACAGGGCCCACCCCAGGGCCCAAAATACCTACCCGGGACAGAACCCTGGGGTCGTCAGGTTCTTCTCCCAGTCAGTCAAAAATCCAGCGTCACTATCCTCTCTCGAGCAACCGACGGTAGCACAGGACTGGACCTCTGTTCCACCTCCCAGTCAATACTGACCCCAGAAATGGGGAGTCAAATTCTTTCAACGGGGATTTTTGGCCCTTTGCCACAAGGCACCTTTGGTCTTATTCTGTGTCGCGCCAGCTCCACTATTCAGGGCCTCACTATTTCTCCAGGAGTCATTGACAACAAATATACTGGAGAAATTGAACTTATGGCTACAGCCTATCAGGGACCAATTACCATTTCCTATGGCCAATGGATTGCTCAATTAATATTACTCCCCCTCGATGAAAAAAATCCTTGCTATAAGCAAAATAGAGGCCCCCATGCTTTTGGATCATCAGATGTTTATCGGGCACAAGAGATCACTCAGAAAAGACCCTTTCTTAGTTAAAATTAAAAGGAAAAATCTTTGAAGGCCTTATAGATACTGGCACAGATGCCACAAATATTTCCAGTAAGGATTGGCCTACATCTTGGCCTCTCACCGCTTACATGACTCACCTTAGAGGTATTGGACAGACCTCCAACCCCCTAAAAAGCTCCAAAGTTATTCAATGAGAAGATGAAGAAGACAATAATGGTACTGTCCAGCCTTACGTGGTTCCAGGCCTACATATCAACCTCTGGGGCAGAGATATTCTCTCTCAAGTGAAGCTCATTATGTGCAGCCCTAATGAACTGGTCACTCACCAGATGCCCAATCAAGGCTATCGCCCTGGACAATGGTTGGGGAAACACTCTCATGGCCCAAAAGAGCCACTCCCGGTCACCATAAAAACTGATCATGCTGGAATTGGCTATGAAAATTTACCCTAACGGCCATTGACATACCTGTACCCCATGCAGATAAAATATCCTGTAAACAACAGAGCCTGTAAGGATTGATCAATGGCCCTTAACTTCTGAAAAACTGGCTGCAGCCACAATTTTAGTAAAGGAACAACTTGCTGCAGGCCATATAGAGCCAACGACCTCACCCTGGAATACTCCTATTTTTGTCATTAAGAAAAAATCAGGAAAATGGAGGTTACTTCAAGATCTTAGAGAAATTAATACAGCTATGATACCTATGGGGGCCCTTCAAACAGGCCTCCCCACTCCTTTGGCGATTTCTGGGAGATAGTGTAAAATCATTATTGACCTAAAAGATCGCTTTTTCACAAACACCCTACATCCTAAAGATCGCAAGCAATTTACATTTAGTTTGCTGGTGATTAATTTTTAAGGCCTGATGCCAAGATTCCAATGGAAATTTCTGCCCCAAGAAATGGTAAACAGCCCTACGCTGTGCCAAAAATTTGTAGCTCAAATTATAGACCCATTTAGACAAAGATGGTCTTCTACATATTTAATTCATTACATGGACAACATCCTCATGGCTGGTCCTAACCCCACTGAACTCCTTGATTATTCCCAAGAGCTTTCTAGGGCCCTTACCAGAGCTGTCTTCAGATAGCCCCAGATAAAATTCAATTAAAAAACCCTTACTTGTTTTTAGGCTTTGAAATCTTTCATAACAAGATTCTTTCACAAAAGGTTCAACTTAGAACCGATTGCTTAAAAACTTTAAATGATTTTCAAAAATTTCTAGGAGATATTAATGGGCTCAGGCCTTATCTCAAGCTAACTACTGGAGAGCTTAAACCCTTGTTTGATATACTTAAAGGGGACCCAGATCCTACTTCGAGTCGCTCATTAACAGCCCCTGCCATAGAAGCCCTAAAGGCAGTGGAAGCCGCAATTCTAAACCAAAGGGTCACCTTTATCTCTTACGAGAAGCCTCTTCTCCTAGTCATTTGTGCAACTGATTTTACACCCACCGGAGTGTACTGGCAAGAGGGGCCCCTTTTCTGGGTCCATTTACCTGCCTCCCCACCCAAAGTCTTATCCCCTATACCTCCAGGGTGGCTGAACTGATAAATATCGGACGCCACCACAGCAGGAAAATATTCGGTAAAGACACCAACAAAATTATCCTACCCTACCCAAATCCAGTGGTTGATAGAGAATGACGATGAATGGGCAACATCCTGCACCTCTTTTCAGAGAGCCCTTGACAATCATAACCCTGCTAAGAAGATTCTCCATTTTTTAAGGACCCAACCATTTGTTGTCCGTACATTGACCTCCTCCCAAACCCTTCCTCATGCCCCCTAGTTTTCACTGATGGCTCCTCCACCCGAATGGCAGCCTACACATAGATAATCGAACCACTTCCCTACAATCCCCATTCCACTCCGCTCAATTGGTTGAACTCTTTGCAAGTTTACAAGTTTTTCAACAACTCCCAAATACTCCATTTAACCTATACACTGACAGTGCTTATATTGCTCAATCCATTCCCCTTTTAGAGACCGTGCTTTATATAAAACCCACTACAAAAGCCACCCCTCTTTTTTTTTCCATCCAGCAGTGCATACATTCCAGGCAACATCAATTTTATATAAGCCATATTCGTGCCCATTCTGGTCTTCCTGGACCTCTAGCCACAGGCAATGCTGTGAATGATAAAGCTACCCAACTTGCCCTTCTCGCTGAGCTTGTCCCTGCGGCTCAAACCAAAAAAGCTCACTCTTTACACCACCTTAATGCTCAAACCTTACGTCTTCTTTTAATAATTACTACAGAACAAGCCAGTCAGATTGATAAACAATGTGCAAATTGTGTCACTCTCCTGCCTGTTCCTCACTTGGGTGTGAACCCTAGGGGCCTAGTTCCCAATGGATCTGGCAAATGGATTTAACACACGTCCCCTCATCGGAAACCTTAAATATCTTCATGTTACTGTAGATACCTTTAGTGGATTTATTTTTGCCAGCCTCCATGTTGGAGAAGCTTCAAAAAATGTTATTGCTCATGTACTCAATTGTCTTAGTGTCATGGGTAAAATGGAGATTATCGAGACTGATAATGGTCCTGGATATACTGGAAAAAAATTCCAAGAATTTTGTCGCCAATTACAAATTAAGCATGTTACAGGCATACCATACAATCCCCAAGGTCAAGCGATTGTTCAACGAGCCCGTTTAACTATTAAAAATACCTTCCACAATTTAAAAATGGGAGATTCATATCCCATGAAAGGCTCTCCAAGAAATATTCTTCATCATGCCTTGTTTATTCTTAATTTTCTAACTCTGGATGCTCATGGCAAATCTGCAGCTGATCGCCTTTGGCACCCACAAACTGATAAAACTATGCCACTGTCATGTGGAGAGATCCCCTCACTTCCCATTGGAATGGCCCCGACCCCATACTAATATTGGGATTGCTATCTGCCTGTGTTTTCATCACCAGAGAAGGAACTGCTCACTGGCTGCCAGAGCGGTTGATTAAACCAATAGATTTAGCAGAAGATTTTTAAAAATCTTATCCAAATGTACAGGGTTGTGACACCCCCCGAGATATCCTTTTTCTTCTCTCCATAGATTCTGGCCTCCGGTTTAGTCCTTTCCTTTATCTTAGGCATAGGACTCGCTGCCTCCACCCCTCCCCAGTGGACCCTTGTACAGCAGACTATTCTTGTTACCACTTAATGGATCGTTTTTGGCATATTCACACTTCTTAACAGCACCTTATAAAAAGATGAAGCCCATCAACTCTCGCGTTTTCACCTTCTTCGCGGAACCTTACAAGATCTTCAAGACCAAGTAGATTCCCTTGCAGAAGTAGTCTTACAGAACAGGCGTGGCCTAGACCTTCTCACCACGGAACAAGGCGGAATCTGCTTAGCCTTAGAAGAGAAATGCTGCTTCTATGCAGTCAAGTACGGAGTAGTTCGTGACAAAATAAAAAGACTCCGAGAAGATCTCATGCAAAGAAAGAAAAAATTGTTTGAAAATCCCCTATGCACTGGGATGAGCGGGTTTCATCCTTATCTTTTCCCTATACTAGGACCCTTCCTTAGTCTTATGCTTGTGCTCTCCCTTGGAACTTGGGTCTTCCAGAGAATTACCACCTTCATTAGAGAACAGATCAATACTGCCCTCGGAAGACAGATACAAGTCCACTATCACTGGCTTGACCTGGCGTACCAAGGCTAAGATGTGCCAGATGACGCCCCTCCTTTAGAAGCTGCATAGAATTCAGACTTATGCATATCGGCTCACAATAAAGTGAGTACAATATGGGCACCAATGTGGGTGCGAAGGTTAGCATCGCAAGGGAAGTTCCGTGAACCGCCTCTGAATTCCCTGAGAGAAAAACCTAATTTGCATGGAGGTTGGTATGTAAAAAAAATATGCCGTTCGTCCCCTAAAAAAAAGATACCAAGGGTCAACGTTAACCCCCATCAATGGGGAGTCTCGGAGGAGCCAGGTCACTAATCCCCCAATTGGTTAATGCCCACCGCTAAATAGCGGGCCTCCCCCTCTTTTGTATAAAAGAAGGGAGGAGATGTCGGAACCGTAGGCGATAGAAACAATGGTCTCGCCCTTTTCACCTAGGCCTCTAGTTTCTCAAGCCTGCCCCGTTTAGGAAAGATCAATTGACCAGCCTGAGATTAGACACTGGGATAGAGATTAAGCAGCTGCTGTGATAACATCTCCTCCTTACTAAAACATTCTGTCTTTTCTCAGTAATCCCCCACCCATGATCTTTTCCAGAGAACATTCTTCATTTAGGTATCCTAGCAACCTAGATAATCCTTGCCAATTCAGCTGGGGCCGTTTCCCCCTCCTAGCTCCTATATAATCTACCTTGTAACAATAAACTTTGAGACCTTGATCAGACTTTCGACTTGGTCTCCTTCTTTGTGTCTGGTTTGTCTCTCATCCAGTTTAACTTCCTCTCAAGCCCTTGTTGAACTCCCCACTGGCCGGGGCATTTATCCATTCATCTCCTGATGGACACTTAGGTTTCTTCCATTTCTTGGGTATTGTAAAGAGTGCTGGATCAACATAGGGGTGCATCTGTCTCTTTCATACTGGGCTCCTGCACTCTTAGGGTAAATTCAAGGAGAGGAATTCCTGGGTCAGATTTTATTTCTGTTCTTTGTTTTTTGGGGGTTCATCCACACTGCTTTCCACAATGGTTGAGCTGACTGACATTCCCACCAGCAGTGTAGGAGGGTTCCCCTTTCTCCACACCCTTGCCGACATCTGTTGTTGTCTGACTTTTGGGTGGTGGCCATCCTAACTTGTGTGTGGTGATACCCCATTGTGGTTTTAATGGGCATTTCTCTGATGGTTAGCAATGTGGAGCGTCTTTTCATGTGCCTGTCGGCCACCTGAAATTACTTCTGTGGAGAAGTTCAGATCCTCTGCCCATTTTGTAATTGGATTTATTTGCATTTTGTGTGTTGAGGTTCATGAGCTCTTGATACATGTTTTGGATGGCAATGCCTTATCAAATATGTCATCAGTGAATATATTCTCCCATACAGAAGGATGCCTTTGGTTCTACTGATGGTGGTCAAACAGAATCTTACTAAACCGCCTACCACTTCATTCCCAATCTGACTAAATTTTTTTTAAGATCACCAACAAGCCGAGAAAACTGGAACGAAGAGGAGAAGCTGTGATGCAGGAACTTCTAGCGTAAAACTGAGAGGTGAGGTGGTGTGGAGACTGGTAGGTTGTATCTTTCCATGTGCTGCTTTCACGAGTCATAGGTAAAAAAGATTGCCAAGGAGATGAAGCCCGGGGTGTTGATGTCACCTGGTATCAATGGAGCCACGTAGCCTCTAGCCATTTGTGGGAAAGCTAGCATGTGGCACTGATGTCTTTCCTGCGGAGTTAGACGTGCAGCGTCCCCCGTTTGCAGTTCAGTCAGAGCCCGTGTGGGACTGTCCTGGCACTGGCCGGGGTGGACCTGAGAGCTGTGCCGTTCCTGCTGGGCAGTCGCAGCACCCCTCTCGGAACAGGGCCTCAGCAACGCTTCCTGGAGAGAGAGAGTAGGGAGTGAAATGCGTTCGAGAGACATTGACTGTTTTGTTTTCTGTAGCTCCCTGAGCATGCTCCTGATGTTTACTTTTGAGATCTCTTTCTCACGAAGATTGATTTGAGGTCAGTTACCATTTTCCCTTGAAGGTTCATATTTGTTGGTGGTGCACTCTAGCTACCATAAGCTTTACTCTCAGGAGATGCACAGCCCTTGGTTGGATGGCAGGGGTCCAACGTTAGCATTGCCGGTGCCCATCCCCGCTGGGAGTAAAGAGGTCTTTCCTGCTTCCCGGCCACAGTGCCAATCTCCACTGCCAGGGCCAGAGTGCAGAGCATGCAGGGAGAAGCTGCCGTAGGTGGGGGCGGCCGTTTTGCAGGCCGGTGATGGTGGGGAGGCAGGCCATGTACCAGTCACAGCACGGTAAGGGGCCTTGGAGCTGCGAGGCCAGCCAGGGGGATGGAGCGACCGGAGCTCCTCAAAGCTAACCCGCCTTCCGGGCAGAGTGCACCCGCGCAGTTTGGCGCACCTGTCCTTTCTCCTGAGTGGCAAGCCCTGTGGAAGCCTTGCCCCTTTAGCAGTTCTCTTGCTGTTAGGAAGTCTCTCAGACTGTCCACCTTTCTTCTTTCAAACAGCGGCCAGATGTGGAACCCTGTGTTGTCCAACAAGGGGCTGGAACCTCAAGTCACTCGAAGTCTTCCGCCTCTCTTTGCTTTCCAACCCCACCGATCCTCCAGTACGCACAACATGTACAGTAGGTTCGTGCTCAGAGAGCACATCTCCACGGCTGTACATCACACTTCTCCTTGAGGTGACAGGCTGCCGCAGCAGCGTTCCTCCCTGCTGCACTTCCATGATTTGTTACAGTTGTTCTATTTCCATATAATACGTATTTATGTGGTTTTGATCTTGGGAGAAGGTTTCCACATCCACTCTCATATGAACCTGCGTCATTAAGCCCATCAGCACATCTTTTTCTGTTTTTTTTTTCAGTTTCACTTGTTTAGGGTACCTGTTCGCACCCCTCAATTTGTAGTTTGTCTTCGTCCTTGGATATCAAGTGAGTCTCCAGTAAGGGAGCAGGTAAGTGGTCTTGAGTTTTCATCCCTTCTTTTAACCATGTGTCTTTTGATTGGAGCACTCAGAGCCTGTGCTTTTATTCTGGTAATTGAGAGCTGTGTCCTTATTGCACTTAAAAAATCTTTTTTGTCATCATTAATCTACAATCACGCGAAGAACATTATGATCACCAAGTACACCAAGTCCTCCTCAAAAAACCCATTATAGTCACTATACATCAGCATTGTTGGATGCTGTAGACCCCTTCACCATGTCCCCACCCACACACCCCGGTACAGTCTCTGTCCATCAGCGTGTAGTAAGATGCTGTAGAATCTCTACTTGTCTTCTCTGTGTTGTACAGTCCTCGCCATGTGCCCCCGACCAAACGCATTATACATGCTAATCCAAATGCCCCCTTTCTTTCCCCTTCCCTTATCCCTCCCTTCCCACCTACCCTGCCCAGTCACATTCCCTTTGCTAACTGTTAGTCCACTATCGGGTTCTGTGAGTCCGCTGCTGTTTTTTTTCTTCAGTTTTTCTTTGTTGTTATACTCCACACATGAGTGAAATCATTTGGAACTTGTATTTCGCTGCCTGGCCTACTTCACTGAGCATAATACCCTCTAGTTCCATTCACATTGCTGCAAATGGTAGGATTTGTTTTCTTCTTACGGCTGCTTACTGCACTTTTTAAACTGGATTTCTGTCTTCTCTTTTGTCTGTAGTTTCGGTATGTGCTTTCACCATTGCTCTCCTGGTTATGAGCAATAGCTTTGTGTTAATCGATATTTACCTATATTTATCTATCTGCCATTCTATCGATCGATTATTCAATTAATCAGTCATCTTTTTATCTGAAAATCTGTCCTTGTATGCAGAACAGTTAACAACATAGACTATGACCCTTCCCTACTTTATGCTTACAAAAATCTTACAAGGTAACTAGGCCGTAAGGAGAGCACTGGGTTCACTGAGACACTTTTAGGTCGAGTCAGAAGTTTACCTAGAAAACCAGGAAATTGTGGTGCAGGGACTTGTACCCGTGTCTCTGTCCTCTCTCCTCTTTTATCTCCTTCTCACTTGCTGACTGTATTTAGGCACATTCATTGACTAAGTGCTCCCTAAAGACCACAAGTATCGTTCCTCTTTGACATTTGTCGACAGAAAAGTAAACTTGGTCCTTGCTCACCACCATGTTTGAGGGATATCGGCATGATAAACGCTGATAGGAGGGAGGGACAAATAAAAAGTAGCACCAATTTCTAGACAGGAGCAGTTGGGAGAGAAGAGTGTGTTGTGGAGTGAAGTGTTTATTTGAGTGTCCAAACTTCCCTCTTTACCTGGTTATTATTTCTTTACAGTCGTGGACATCATAAAAACCACTGATTTCAAAGGCCCAGACCCATATTATTACAGCAATTCAGTTGTTGAGTTGAGAGAAAATGAGAAGGATGTTGCTGCACCACTAAATCTCTGGCTGGGCTCTGCTGATAAAAAAAAAAGCATTCACGGTGGCCAGATAGGTCTATTTACTACTGACAGTCTCGGGGGCACAGACAGAATCCATTTGACTGATTGTTTGTTTTTCAGATTCACTTGTGTTGGGTACCTCTCCCCACCCCTTCGGCTTGCAGTTTGTCTGTGTCCTTGGATCTCAAGTGAGTCTCCTGTAAGTGAGCACGTAGTTGTTCTTGAGTTTTCATCCCTTCTTTTAAACCTGTGTATTTTGTTTGGAGCACTCAAAGCCTGTCCATTTACACTGATGACTCAGAGCTGTGCCCTTATTGCACTTTAAAATTCTTTTTTCGTTATCATTAATCTACAATCACATGTGGAACATTATGTTTACTAGTATCCCCCTTTCACCAAGTTCGCCCCAAAAACCTCTTACTGTCGGTGTCCATCAGCATAGTTGGATGCTGTAGACTACTTCACCATGTCCCCCCACACACACCCCGTTACAGTCGCTGTCCATCAGCGTGTAGTAAGATGCTGTAGAATCTCTAAATTTCTTCCCTGTGTTGTACATCCCTCACCATGCCCAGCCAACCCCACGCATTATTCATGCTAATAATAATGTCCCCTTTCTTCCTTCCCACTCTTATCCCTCCCTTATCACCCACCCGGCCCATACCTTTTTCCTGTGGTATCTGTTAGTCCACTCTCGGCTTCTGTGATTCTGCTGCTGTTTTTTTTCATCAGTTTTTTTTTGTTTTTATACTCCACACATGAGGGAAATCATTTGGTACTTGTCTATCTCCTAATGGCCTATTTCACTGAGCATACTACCGTCTAGCTCCACCCACATCATTTTAAATGGTAGGATTTGTTTTCCTCTTACGGCTGCTTACTGTACTTTTTAAACGGGATTTCATTCTTCCTTTTTGTTTTTAGTATCGCTGAGTGCTTTCACCATTTATCTCCCGGTTATGAGCAATAGCTTCTGTTAATTGATATGTATCTGTATCTATCTATGTATCTATTTATCTATCTATCTATCTATTATCTGTCTGTCTGTCGGTCTGTCTGTCTGTCTATATATCTATCTACCTATTTTCCTTTTTATCTGTCATGACTATCATCTATCTATCATGTCTATCACCTCTCTATCTATCATCTGTCATCTATCTATCTATCTATGAATCGATCATCTTTCTGTGTGCCCTTCTATCCTTATGTACAGAACAGTTAACAACATCGACTATGTCACTTTCCTACATTGTGCTTCCAAAAATCTTGCAAGGTGAGTAGGCTTTATTGAGAGCGCTGGGTTCACTGAGACATTTGCAGGTCGAGTCAGCAACGTGTGCTTACAAAACCAGTAAATGGTGGTGCAGGGACATGAACCCATATCTCTGTCCTCTGTCCTCTTTTCCCTCCTTCTCGCTTGCTGACTGTATTTAGCCACATTAATTGACTAAGTGCTTCCTGAAGACCACAAGTATCCTTCCTCGGGGCCTGTTGTAGACAGTAAAGTATACTTGGTGCTTTGCTTACCACCATGTTTTAGGGACATCAACATGATCACCGTTGATAGGAGGATGGTCAAATAAAAAGGAACACCTATGTCTAGACAGGAGCATTTGGGAGCAAAGAGAGTGTTGCGGAGTTACGTTTTTGTTTGAGTGTCCAAACTTCCCACTTAAGGGGGTTATTACTACTTTACATTCGTGAACATCATAAAACACACTGATTTCAAAAGCCCAGACTCATATTATTACAGCAATTCAGTTGTTGTGGAGAGAAAAAATGAGAAGGACGTTGGTGTACCACTAAATCTGTGGCTGGGCACTGCTGAAACCATACAAAATGAAATCACGGTGTCTTTATAGGGCTATTTTCTACTGACTGTCTCTGGGGACTCAAACAGAATCCATTTGTTTGTTTGTTTGTTTCTCAGTTTCACTTGTGTAGGGTACCTATCTGCACCCATTCGGCATGAAGTTTGTGTCCTTGGATCGCAAGTGAGTCTGCTGTGAGTGAGAACATAGCTGGTCTTGAGTTTTCATGCCTTCTTCTAACCCTGTGTCTTTTTTTTGGAGCACTCAAAGCCTGTCCTTTTATTCTGATTATTCAGGGCTGTTCCCTTATTGCACTTAAAAATTTTTTTTGTTATCATTAATCTACAATCACGTGAAGAACATTATGTTTACTAGGCTTCGGATTCACCATTCCCCCCCTAAAACCTCTTAGGACACTGCCCATCAGCGTGTAGTAAGATGGTGTATAATCCCTACTGAACTCTCTGTGTTGTACTGCCCTCCCCATGCTCCTCCCACCACACATATTATACACGCTAATACTAATGCCCCCTTTCTTTCTCCCCGCCCTTATCCCTCCCTTCCCACCCTACCTGCCCAGTCCCTTTCCCTTTGGTAACTGTTGGTCCACTCGCGGGTTCTGTGAGTCTGCTGCTATTTTTTTCCTTCAGATTTTCTTGGTTGTTATACTCCACACATGAGTGAAATCATCTGGTTCTTGTCTTTCTCTGCCTGGCCTATTTCACTGAGCATACTACCCTCTAGCTCCATCCACATTGTTGCAAATGGTTGGATTTGTTTTCTTCCTAGGCTGCTTACTGCACTTTTTAAACTGGATTTCTGTCTTCTCTTTTGTCTGTAGTTTCTCTATGTGCTTTCACCATTGCTCTTCTGGTTATGAGCAATAGCTGTTTTAATCGATATGTACCTATATCTATCTATCTGTCTATCTACTTATCTCTCTATCAGTCTATCAATCAGTCCATCATCTTTTTGTCTGCACATCTGTCCTTTTGTACAGAACAGTTAACAACATAGCCTGGGTCACTTCCTTACATTGTGCTTCCAAAAATCTTTCAAGCTAACTAGGCTGCAGGGAAAGCACTGGGTTCACCGAGACACTTGCAGGTAGAGTCAGTCGCATATTCCTACAAAACCAGGAAATTTTGCTGCAGGGTCTTGAACCCGTGTCTCTGTCCTCTCTCCTCTTTTATCTCCTCACTTGCTGACTGTATTTAGTCACATTCATTGACTAAGTTCTCCCTGAAGACCACAAGTATCCTACCTATGGGCCTGTTTTAGACGGAAAAGTAAACTTGGTGCTTTCCTCACCACCATGTTTGAGGGACATCGGCGTGATCACTGCTGATAGGATGGAATGACAAATGAAAAGGAAAACCATTTTCTAGACAGGAGCAGTTGGGAGCAAAGAGTGTGTTGTTGAGTGACGTTTTTATTTGAGTGTCCATACTTCGCTCTTTACATAGTTATTACTTCTTTACATTCATGAACATTATAAAACCCACTGATTTCAAAGACCCAGATGCATATTTTTACAGCAATTCATTTGCTGACGTGAGAGAAAATGAGAAGGACGTTGCTGTACCACTAAATCTGTGACTGGGCACGGATGAAAAAAAGACAAGAATTCACGGTGGAAAGATAGGGCTATGTTCTACTGACTGTCTCTGGGGACTCAAACAGAGTCCTTTTGTTTGATTGTTTTGTTTTAGTTTCACTTGTGTTGGGTACCTGTCCTCACCCCTTTGGCTTGTAGTTTGTCTGTTTCCTTGGATCGCAAGTGAGTCTCCTGTAAGGGAGCACATAAGTGGTCTTGAGTTTTCGTCCTTCTTTTAACCCTGCGTCTTTTGATTTGGAGCTCTCAAAGCCTGTCCTTTTATTCTGATGATTCAGAGCTGTGCCCTTATTGCACTTAAAAAAATTTTTTTGTTATCATTAACCTACAATCACGTGAAGAACATTATGTTTACTAGGCTCCCCCGTTCACCAAGTCCCCCACAAAAACCTCTTACAGTTGCTGTCAATCAGCGGATTTGGATGCTGTAGACCCGTTCACCATGTCAACCCACACACCCCCCGTTGCAATCGCTGTCCATCAGTGAGTAGTAAGATGCTGTAGAATCTCTACTTGTCTTCTCTGTGTCGTACAGCCCTCCCCATGCCCCCCTGAACCCACACATTATACATGCTAATCCTAATCCCCCATTTCTTTCTCCCTGCCCTTATCCCTCCCTTCACAACCACCCTGCCAAGTCCCTTTCCCTTTCCTAACTGTTAGTCCACTTTCGGGTTCTTTGAGTCTGCTGCTGTATTTTTCCTTCTGTGTTTCTTTGTTCTTGTATTCCACACGAGTGAAATCATTTGGTACTTGTGTTTCTCCGCCTGGCCTATTTCCCTGAGCATACTACCGTCTTGCTCCATCCACGTCATTGCAAATGCTACCATTTGTTTTCTTCTTATGGCTGCTAACTGCAGTTTTTAAACTGGACTTCATTCTAACTTTCTGTTTGTAGTCTCGCTATGTGCTTTCACTATTGATCTCCTTGTTATGAACAATAGCTTTGTGTTAATCGATATGTATCTGTATCTATCTATCTATCTGTCTGTCTATCTATCCATCCTTCTTTCTTTCTTACTATCTATCTATCTATCTATCATCTATCATCTATCTATCTATCTATCTATCTATCTATCTATCTATCTATCTATCTATCTATCTATCTATCTATCCATCCTCCTATCTATCTATCTATCTATCTATCTATCTATCTATCTATCTATCTTCTTATCATCTATCTCTCATGTCTCTCTTCTATCTATGTATCTATCTATCTATCATCTACCATCTATCTATCTATCTATCTGTATCTGTGAATCAATCATCTTTTTATCTGCCTATCTATCCTTATGTACAGAACAGTTAACAACATCGCCTAGGTCACTTCCCTACATTATGCTTCCAAAAATCTTGCAAGGTAAATAGGCCGTAGGGAGAGCACTGAGTTCATTGAGACACTTGCAGGTCGAGTCAGCCACGTGTGCTTACAAAACCAGTAAATGGTGTTGCAGGGACTTGCAACCATATCTCTGTTCTCTGTCCTCTTTTAACTACTTCTTGCTTCCTGACTGTATTTAGCCACATTCAATTACTAAGTGCTCCCTGAAGACCACAAGTATCCCTCCTCTGGGTTTGTTGAAGACAGAAAAGTATACATGGTGTTTTGCTCAAAACCAAGTTTGAGAGACATCGGCGGAAGCACCACTGATATTAGGAGGGACAAATAAAACGGAACAACTATTTCTAGACAGGAGCTTTTGGGAGCAATGAGAGTGTTGTTGAGTTATGTGTTTGTTTGAGTGTCCAAACTTCCCTCTTTAGGTGGTTATTACTTCTTTACATTCAAGAACGTTATGAAACCCACTGATTTCCAAAGACCAGATGCATATTATTACAGCAATTCAGTTGTTGAGGTGATAAAAAATGAGAAGGACATTGCTGTACCACTAAATCTATGGCTGGGCACTGCTGAAACCAAACAAAAAGAATTCACAGTAGCTAGATAGGGCTATTTTGTACTGACTGTATCTGGGTACTAAAACAGAATCCATTTGTTTGTTTGTTTCTCAGTTTCACTTGTGTAGGGTAACTGTCCCCACCCCTTCAGCTTGTAGTTTTTCTGTGTCCTTGGATCTCAAGTTAGTCTCCTTTAAGGGAGCACGTAGGTGGTCTTGAGTTTTCATCCCTTCTTCTAACCCTGTGCGTTTTGATTGAAGCACTCTAAGCCTGTCCTTTTATTATAATTGACAGCTCTGCACTTACTGCACTTTGAAATTTTTTCTGTGATTATTAATATACAATCACATGAAGAACGTTATGCTTACTAGGCTCCCCCCTTCAACAGTTCCCCCCCTAAACCCTGTTGCAGTTGTGGTCCATCAGCATGGTTGGATGCTGTGTACCCCTTCAACGTGTCTCCCTCAAACACAACGTTACACTCTCTCTCCATCAGCGTGTAGTAAGATGCTGTAGAATAACTACTTGTCTTGTCTGTGCTGTACAGCCCTCCCCATGAACCCCCACCCCACACATTATACATGTTAATCCGAATGCCCCCTTACTTTTCCCCGCCCTTATCCCTCCCTTCCCACCCACCATGCGCCATCCCTTTCCCCTTGGTAACTGTTAGTCCACTCTCGGGTTCTGTGAGTCTGCTGCTGTTTTTTTCCTTCAATTTTTCTTTGTCGTTATACTCCGCACATGAGTGAAATCATTTGGTACTTGTCATTGTCCGACTGGCTTATTTCACTGAGCATAATACCATTGAGCTCCATCCACATCATTGCAAATGATAAGATTTGTTTTCTTCTTATGGCTGCTTACTGCACATTTTAAACCTTATTTCATTCTTCTTCTTTGTTTGTTGTTTCGCTATGTGCTTTCACCATTACTCTCCTGGTTTATGAGTAATACCTTTTATTTATTGATATGTACCTTCATATGTCACTCTATCTATCTCTCTATCTAACTATCCATCTGTCTATATATCTATCTTCTATTATCTTTCTGTCTCTCAATCAATCTTATTTTTGTCTGCCCTTCTGTCCTTATGTACAGAACAGTCAACAACATAGCCTATGTCACTTCCCTACATTATGCTTCCAAAAATCTTGCAAAGTATCTAGGCCGTAGGGAGAGCACTGAATTCACCAAGACACTTGCAGGTTGAGTCAGCCGCATGAACCTACAAAACCAGGAAATGGTGGTGCAGGGACTTGAACCCGTGTCTCTTTCCTCTGTCCTCTTTTATCTCCTTCTCACTTTCTGACTGTATTTAGCCACATTCATTGACTAAGTGCTACCTGAAGATTACAAGTATCCTCCCTCTGGGCCTGTTGTCGGCAGAAAAGTTAACTTGGTTCTTTGCTCACCACCATGTTTGAGGGACATCAGGGTGATAAATGCTGATAGGAGGGAGGGACAAATAAAAAGGACCTCCAGTTTCTAGACAGGAGCAGTTGGGAGCAAAGAGTGTGTTGTGGAGTGACCTGTTTATTTGACTGTCTAAACTTCCCTCTTTATCTGGTTTTTACTTCTTTACATTCGTGAACATCATAAAACCCAATGATTTCAAAGACCCGGACGCCTATTATTACAGCAATTCAGTTGTTGAGGTGAGAAGAAATGAGAAGGATGTTGCTGCACCACAACACTAAATCTGTATCTGCGCACTGCTGAAACCAAACAAATATAATTCATGGTGGGCAGATAGGGCTATTTCCTACTGACTGTCTCTGGGGACTCAAACAGAATCCATTTGTTTGATTGTTTATTTTTCAGTTTCACTTGTGTAGGGTACCTATCCCCACCCATTCGGCTTGTAGTTTGTCTGTGTCCTTGGAACTCAAGTGAGTCTGCTTTAAGGGAGCACATAGGTGGTCTTGAGTTTTCATCCCTTCTTCTAACCCTGTGTCTTTTGTTTGGAACACTCAAAGCCTGTTCTTTTATTCTGATGATTCAGAGCTGTGCCCTTATTGCACTTAAAACCTTTTTTGTTATCGTTAATCTACAATCACGTGAAGAACATTATGTTTACTAAGCTTCCCCCTTCACCAAGTCCCCCACAAAAGCCTCTTACAGTTGCTGTCAATTACCGGAGTTGGATGCTGTAGACAACTTCACCATGTACCCACACACACACCCCATTACAGTGGCTGTCCATCAGCGTGTAGTAAGATGCTGTAGAATCTCTACTTGTCTTCTCTGTGTTGTACAGCTATCTTCATGCCCCTCCGACCCAACACATTATACATGCTAATCCTAATGTTCCCTTTCTTTCTCCCCGCTCTTATAACTCCCTTCCCAAACACCCTGACCTGTCTGTTTCCCTTTTGTAACTGTTTGTCCACTCTCGGGTTCTGTGAGTCTACTGATGATTTTTTCCTTCAGTTTTTCTTTGTTGTTATGCTCCACACACGAGTGAAATCATTTGGTACTTGTCTTTCTCTGCCAGGCCTATTTCACTGAGCATACTACCGTTTAGCTCCATCCACGTCTTTGCAAATGGTATGATTTGTTTTCTTCTTATGGCTGCTTACTGCTCTTTTCAACTGGATTTCTTTCTTCATTTTTGTTTGTAGTTTCACTATCTGCTTTCACCATTTATCTCCTGGTTATGAGCAATAGTTTTGTGTTAATCGATATGTATTTTTATCTGTCAATCTGTCTGTCTCTCTGTCTATCTATCTATGTATCTATCTATGTATCTATCTCTCTATCTCTCTATCTCTCTATCTATCTGTCAATCCTTCTATCTTTCTATCTGTCTATTTTCCTATAAGCTATCTATCATGTCTATCATCTAACTATCTATCTATCTATCTTTCTCTCTATCATCTATCATCTGTCTATCTATCTATCTATGAATCAATCATCTTTTTGTCTGCCTATCTATCCTTATGTGCAGAACAGCTAACAACATCACCTATGTCAGTTCCCTACATTTTGCTTCCAAAAATATTGCAAGGTCACTAGGCCGTAGGGAGAGCACTGGGCTCACTGAGACAATTGCAGATCGAGTCAGCCGCGTGTGCTTACAAAACCAGTAAATGGTGGTGCAGGGATTTGAACCCGTATCTCTGTCCTCTGTCCCTCCTTCTCGCTTGCTGAATGTACTTAGCCACCTTCATTGACTAAGTCCTCCCTGAAGATCACAAGTATCCTTCCTCTGGGCCTGTTGTAGACAGAAAAGTATACTTGGTTCTTTGCTCACCACCATGTTTGAGGGACATCGGCGTGATCACCGCTGTTAGGAGGAGGGACAAATAAAAAGGAACACCTATTTCTAGACAGAAGCAGTAGGGAATAAAGAGTGTGTTGAGCAGTGACGTGTTTATTTGAGTGTTCAAACTTCCCTTTTTAGGTGGTTATTACTTCTTTACATACGTGATCATAAAATGCACTGATTTCAAAACGCCCAGATGCATATTATTACAGGAATTCAGTTGTTGAGGGGAGAAAAAATGAGAAGGACGTTGCTGTACCACTAAATCTATGGCTGGGCACTGCTGAATCCAAACACAAACAATTCTCGGTGGCTAGATAGAGGTATTTTCTACTGACTGTCTCTGGGGACTCAAACAGAATCCGTTTGTTTGTTTGTTTCTCAGTTTCACTTGTGTAGGGTACCTGTCCCCGCACCTTCGGCTTGTAGTTTGTGTTTGTCCTTGGATCTCAAGTGAGTCTCCTGTAAGGGAGCACATAGATGGTCTTGAGTGAAAGATAGCTTTGTTTATTATGATGCTTTCCTATCTACCTACCTACCTACTCTTTATCTATCTATGTAATCTATCTACCTATCTATCTATCTGTCATCTTTGTATCTGTCATCTCTCATCTGCTCTCATCTGTGTATCTATCTAATTAATCTATCATCTGTATGTATGTATATCAGTCCAATCTATGCATCAATCATCTGTCTAGGTATCTTTTTTCTCACTTTTGTCAACGTTCTGTCACTAGGTGCACTTTGATTCCTCTGTGTCCTTCTCAGTCTCAATTCCTTGAGTTTGTTAATGTGAGTTAGCTGTGTGTTTGGGTCTTGAGAGGAGTGGCCTTGGGTGGGAACTTCTACTGCATTGATGGCACTAATCTGCTGGGTGTAGATGGTGTGGTTGTCGGGCTGGGTTCTTGATCCTGTGTGGGTCAGGGCCCTCTGGCTGCTCTGCCCCTGGGCCTTTCCTCCTGTCACGGCTGCATGAGCTGCAGGGCATATCTGAGGCCCCACGCAGGTAGCTCACTGGCATGCCTGTGGGGTCCCAGGCAGGTGCATGCCCAGTGGTATTACTTTTTGCCTGTGCACCGATGTCACCTTGGCGGCCCTACTTGGTGGCCCATCTCCAGAGAGCATGCATGTAGTGATTGGTTAAGGGAACTGCCTTTTGGTGACACGCGGGTCTCTTGTGAGCTGGTGGCCCATGGGCTTGCTGAGGTTGTAGGCCAGCTAGCTTGAGGGGAAACTGATCCCCTCTGCTGTCAAGGTGGAGGTGGAGTTTCAGTGCCTTTAGGCATTTTGATGTGAGTGAGGTCTATCTGTAATGGAATAGTAGCGTTGAGAGCTATGTTTCCGTTCGTATGAAAAGGGTGCTGAGAATAAAGAGTTGGATGATGTTGGCAGGAATTCTAGGAATGTTTATGTCTCTGCACTTATTTATTTTCTGTTAAGGGAGGTGATTCTGAAGTAACTTTTTACTCACAGATGAAGGAGGTGCATAAGCTCATCCCACGTCAGCCATGGTGAGATGAAGTTGTGTAGTAGATTTGGAGCTTGTAAACCTTGGCATGATACATAGGAGACACACCGTTTGTGGTCTTTGCTGCTCTCCTGTACTGGCTTATTACCTTAACTAACTTGATGGTTCAGAGTGGTTCCAACAACATTTCCAGCAAGATTTTTCTAAAATTGCATAGAAACACGTGGCAAAGATATCCCCAGAGGCTAGTGGAAAATTTTAATCTTTCTGGTCATAGTTTGCAAGATGTTTGACCTATCCTGCGTTCCTTTGGTACTTTTGCATCTCCTGTGATTGTAGACCAATAGTGGCAGTGGTGTACATACACACATGGACACGCACAGACACACAAACACGGCTGAGAGTTAATGGAGACCCCAGTTATTGGAAACTGCAGCCGACACTTAAAAAAGAACGTGCATAAGTTGTGCTCCTGATGTTCACCTCATAGGGAGCAGACTTCCAAGTGCAGAGGAGGTTGGACACAGATACCTATACAGACAGCTAAGCACATATATCTATGTGTCGGCCCTCTCCATCCATCGTCTAAGTGCTTCTCTGTTTACCTACATATCTATGTTTGTCTACTCAAGCTGATAACCAGAGTGTCATTGAGTGGGGGTTTCTTCCATAGATTCTGATTTCTCGCCATTCTGGAAGCAGAAGTCCAAGACCAAGGCAGGTTCAGTTCCTGGTGAGGTCCCTTCTTCTGGCTTGCATATGGCAGCATCCCTGTTGTGTCCTCTCAGGGTCGAGGGAGAAAGCTCTGTCCTCCGTTCCTCTTAATAGCACTGATTGCATAATGGCAGCTGCACCCACACCCTCATGATATCTTCCAAACCCAATTACCTAAAAAGGCCCCACCTCCCAATACCATGACAGTGTGGGTTAGGGCTTCAACCCTGTCTCAGTTCAAATATGAACTTGTATGTGTGTATGTATGTGTGTGCGGGTGTGTGTGTGTGTGTGTGTGTGGTGGTGGCTGGGGGTTAGAGGAGCAGAAGATGGTGAGGTGACGGCCCAAAAATTCAGTTCATAACTCTTTATCTATCTATCTATCATCTATCTGTCTAATCTAACCTCCCTATATCATCTATTCTATCTTTCAATAATCTGTCATCTATATATATCTTATCTATCTGTCATCTCTGTCAATCTTTTCATCTAATCTATGAATATCTATCATCTATCTAATACACCTATTTCTTTTTTTTTGTAGATATTTATTTTTATTGAAGGGTAGTTGACACACAGTATTACATTACATTAGTTTCAGGTGTACAACAAAGTGATTCAACATTTATATACATGATAATTCTAGGTACCAGTTATCACCATACCAAGTTGTTACAATATTTTGACTATATTCCTTATGCTATACATTACATCCCGGTTACTTATTTATTTTACAATTCGAAGTTTGTACATATTTTGTTTGTTTGTTTGTGAGGGCATCTCTCATATTTATAGATCAAATGTTTGTTAACAACAATAAAATTCTGTATAGGGGTGTCAATGCTCAATGCACAATTATTAATCCACCCCAAGACTAATTTTCGTCAGTCTCCAATCTTCTGAGGCATAACAAAAGTTCGTACATGGAGAACAAATTCTTACATAGTGAATAAGTTACATGGTGTACAGTACAAGGGTAGTCATCACAGAAACTTTTGGTTTTGCTCATGCATTATGAACTATAAACAGTCAGTTCAAATATGAATACTTATTTGATTTTTATATGTGATTTATATGTGAATACAACATTTCTCTCTTTAATATTATTTTTTTAAATAAAATGCTGAAGTGGTAGGTAGATACAAGATAAAGGTAGAAAACATAGTTTAGTGTTGAAAGAGAGCAAATGTAGATGATCAGGTGTGTGCCTGTAGACTATGTGTTAATCCAAGCTAGACAAGGGCAATAAAACATCCACGTATGCAGAACATTTCTCTCAGAACGGGGGGGTGAGGTTCTAAGCCTCACCTGTTGATCCCCAATTTCTCACCTGATGGCCCCCCTGCGACTGTGCCTGTCTTAGGTTGTTCCTCCCTTGAGGAATCTTACCCGTCTCTGGCTAACCAGTCATCTTCTGGAGCCATACAGGGAAATGTAAAGTTGGTAAGTGAGAGAGAAGCCTTATTGTTTGAAATGGTGAGCTTTTTATTTCTTTGCATATTTATGCCCTGTAGCTTCTATGCCCAGCATTTGTCTTGAGGTATCTTTACCACTTGGAAGAATTATGATACTCGGTAAATTTGATATGAGGCACGAATTCTATTTAAGGGTTATAATTAGGAAGGAAGAAGAAAAGCTAAAGAAGTAGCAGGCAGAAGAAAATATGGGTAGATTATTTTTTGACATAACTTCTTGTAGAGTAACTTCAGCATATATAGGTTTTAAGCTACTACTTAAATAGTGCACACACATTAACATAATAGGAGGATAGTTACATAACCAAAGCATACCTGTAATTAACAGCCATCTCCAGTGAAACCAAGAAAACCAGTTAGGCACCTTAGGCATTTGTGAAAACTTATCTAAGATATGGTGGGTATAGTCCAACTGAACTTGAACAGTATGAGATAAATCAGACAAATTAAAAAAACCCATTCCTGGGGAATGTTCACTTCCCTAATGTTTTTTAACAGTAGATAGTCTGTTGTTGTAAGATTTTGGAGCGCTACAATTTGCACTTCTAATTCTTGGTTGAATTTCAACAGTAAAGATCCAGTCAAATTTGTTGTTTTACTGTATGCACAGGCCAGCTTAGATATCTCCTTCTTCATTCCCATGGCAAATCCAGGAACTGGTGGGATGAGTGCATCTACAGCTGTACCAGTGCTTGGATCTTTTTTGGAGTTTTTTGATCATCATCTTCTGGTATGAGTCTTCCAGAGAGTGCTGATGTTGGAAGTTCTTTTTCATATCGTATCTAAGTTCATTTTCGGGGTAGATCAATTAGGCTTTGATCCTCTGTATAAACACAAACAGACCCTTTGCGTACACTTTTATAGGCCCTTTATACCCGTGTGTAGAACTCATTGGATGTTACCACACAGGAACTGCCTTTTTTTTCTTTTTTTTTTTCGGTATCAGTAATCTACACTTACATGACGAATATTATGTTTACTAGGCTCTCCCCTATACCAGGTCCCCCCTATAAACCCCTTTACAGTCACTGTCCATCAGCATAGCAAAATGTAGAATCACTACTTGCCTTCTCTGTGTTGTACAGCCCTCCCTTTTCTACTAACCCACCATGCATGTTAATCTTAATATCCCCCTACTTCTACCCCACCTTCTACCTCCCTACCCACCCATACTATTCACACCCTTTCCCTTTGGTACCTGTTCGTCCATTCTTGAGTTCTGTGATTCTGCTGCTATTCTGTTACTTCAGTTTCTCCATTGTTCTTATATTCCACAGATAAGTGAAATAATTTTGTATTTCTCTTTCTCCTCTTTGCTTGTTTCACTGGGCATAATATCCTCCAGCTCCATCCATGTTGCTGCAAATGGTTAGATTTGCCCTTTTCTTATGGATGAGTAGTATTCCATTGTGTATATGTACCACATCTTCTTTATCCATTCATCTATCGATGGACATTTAGGTTGCTTCCAATTCTTGGCTATTGTAAATAGTGCTGCGATAAACATATGGGTGCACTGATCTTTCTCATACTTGATTGCGGCATTCTTATTGTAAATTTCTAGAAGTGCAATTCCTGGATCAAATGGTAAGTCTGTTTTGAGCATTTTGATGTACCTCCATATTGCTTTCCACAATGGTTGAACTAACTTACATTCCCACCAGCAGTGTAGGAGGGTTCCCCTTTCTCCACAGCCTCGCCAATATTTGTTTTTGTTTGTCTTTTGGATGGCAGACATCCTTACTGATGTGAGGTGATACTTTATTGTAGTTTTAATTTGCATTTCTCTGATAATAAGTGATGTGAAGCACCTTTTCATGTGTCTGTTGGCCATCTGTATTTCTTTTTTGGAGAACTGTCTGTTCAGTTCCTCTGCCCATTTTTTAATTGGGTTATTTGTTTTTTGTTTGTTGATGCATGTGAGCTCTTTATATATTCTGGATATCAAGCCTTTATCAGATGTGTCATTTTCAAATATATTCTCCCATACTATATGGTTCCTTTTTGTTCTATTGATGATGTCTTTTGCTGTACAGAAGCTTTTCAGCTTAATATAGTCCCACTTATACATTTTTGCTGTTGTTTTCCTTGCCCAGGGAGATATGTTAAAGAAAAGTTCACTCATTTTTATGTCTAAGAGGTTTTTGCCTATGTTTTCTTCCAAGAGTTTAATGGTTTCATGACTTACATTCAGGTCTTTGATCCATTTTGAGTTTACTTTTGTATGTGGGGTTAGGCAATGGTCCAGTTTCATTCTCCTACAGGTAGCTGTCCAGTTTTGCCAGCATCATCTGTTGAAGAGACTTTCATTTCACCATTGTATGTCCATGGCTCCTTTATCAAATATTAATTGACCATAAATGTCTTTGATAATGTCTGGATTCTCTAGTCTGTTCCGTTGTTCTGTGGCTCTGGTCTTGTGCCAGTACGAAATTGTCTTGATTACTACAGCATTATAGTAGAGCTTGAAGTTGGGGAGTGAGATCCCCCCTACTTTGTTCTTCTTTCTCAGGATTGCTTTGGCTATTCGGGGTCTTTGGTGTTTCCATATGAATTTTTGAATTATTTGTTCCAGTTCATTGAAGAATGTTGCTGGTAGTTTCATAGGGTTTGCATCAAATCTGTATATACTGCTTTGGGCACAAAGGCCATTTTGACAATATAAATTCTTCCTAGCCACGAGCATGGGATGAGTGTCCATCTTTTAGTGTCCCCTTTAATTTCTCCTAAGAGTGACATGTAGTTTTCAGAGTATAAGTCTTTCACTTGTTTGGTTAGGTTTATTCCTAGGAATTTTATTTTTCTTATGCAATTGTGAATGGAGTTGTTTTCCTGATTTCTCTTTCTGTTTGTTCATTGTTAGTGTATAGGAAAGCCACAGATTTCTGTGTGTTGCTTTTGTATCCTGCAACTTTGGTGTATTCCGATATCAGTTCTAGTAGTTTTTGGGTGGAGTCTCTAGGGTTTTTTATGTACAGTATCATGTCATCTGCGAATAGTGACAGTTTAACTTCTTCTTTACCAATCTGGATTCCTTGTATTTCTTTGTTTTGTCTGATTGCCGTGGCTAGGACCTCCAGTACAATGTTAAATAACAGTGGAGAGAGTGGGCATCCCTGTCTAGTTCCCGATCTCAGAGGAAATGCTGTCAGCTTCTGACACTATATATTCAATATAATGTTGGATGTGGGTTTATCACAGATGTCCTTTATTATGTTGAGGTACTTGCCCTCTATTCCCATTTTGCTGAGAGTTTTTATCATGAATGGATGTTGAACTTTGTCAAATGCTTTTTCAGCATCTATGGAGAGGATCATGTGGATTTTGTCTTTCTTTTTGTTGATGTTGTGGATTATGTTGATGGACTTCCGAATGTTGTACCATCCTTGCATTACTGGGAAGAATCCCACTTGGTCATGTTGTATGATCCTTTTGATGTATTTTTGAATTCGGTTTGCTAATAATTTGTAGAGTGTTTTTGCATCACGTTCATCAGGGATATTGGTCTGTAGTTTTCTTTTTTGGTGGGGTCTTTGCCTGGTTTTGGTATTAGTGTGTTGTTAGCTTCATAGAATGAGTTTGGGAGTAACCTCTCCTCCTCTGTTTTTTGGAAAACTCTAAGGAGAATGGGTATTATGTCTTCCCTGTATGTCTGATGAAATTCCGAGGTAAATCCATCTGGCCTGGGGGTTTTGTTCTTTTGTAGTTTTTTGATTACCGCTTCAGTTTAGTTACTGGTAATTTGTTCTGTTTAGATTCTCTGTTTCTTTCTGTTTCAGTCCTGGAAAGTTGTATTTTTCTAGGAAATTTTCCATTTCTCCTAGGTTTCCCAGCTTGTTAGCATATAGGTTTTCATAGTATTCCCTAATAATTCTTTGTATTTCTGTGGGGTCTGTCATGATTTTTCCTTTCCCGTTTCTAATACTGTTGATTTGTGTTGACTCTGTTTTCTTTTTAATAAGTCTGTCTAGAGGCTTATCTATTCTGTTTTTTTTCTCCAAGAATCAGCTCTTGGTTTCATTGATTTTTGTTATTGTTTTATTCTTCTCAATTTTATTAATTTCTTCTCTGATCTTTATTATGTCCCTCCTTCTGCTGACCTTAGGCCTCATTTGTACTTCTTTTTCCAATTTTGATAATTGTGACATTAGACCATTCATTTGGGATTGTTCTTCCTTTTTTAAATATGCTTGGATTTGGATTACTATATACTTTCCTTTTAAGACTGCTTCAGCTGTGTCACACAGAAGTTGGGGCTTAGTGTTGTTGTTGTCATTTGTTTCCATATATTGCTGGATCTCCATTTTGATTTTGTCATTGATCCATTAATTATTTAGGAGCGCGTTGTTAAGCCTCCCTGTGTTTGTCAGCCTCTGCTTTCTTTGTACGGTTTATTTCTAATTTTATGAATTTATGGTCTGAAAAGTTGTTTGGTAGGATTTCGATCTTTTGGAATTTTCTGAGGCTCTTTTGTGTCCTAGTATGTGGTCTATTCTGGAGAATGTTCCATGTGCACTTGAGAAGAATGTATATCCTGTTGCTTTTGGATGTAGTGTTTGATAGATATCCATTACGTCCATCTGCTCTACTGTGTTGTACAGTGCTTCCGTGTCCTTACTTATTTTCTGCCTGGTGGATCTATCCTTTGCGGTGAGTGGTGTGTTGAAGTCTCCTAGAATGAATGCATTGCAGTCTATTTCCCCCTTTAGTTCTGTTAGTAGTTGTTTCACATATGCTGGTGCTCCTGTGTTGGGTGCATATATAGTTAGATGGTTATATATTCTTCTTGGACTGAGCCCTTTTTCATTATACAGTGTTCTTCTTTATCTCTTGTTACTTTCTTTGTTTTGAAGTCTATTTTGTCTGATATTATTCCTGCAACCCCTGCTTTCTTCTCACTGTTGTTTCCTTGAAATATATTTTTCCTTCACTTGACTTTTAGTCTGTACATGTCTTTGGGTTTGAGGTGAGTTTCTTGTAAGCAGCATATAGATGGGTCTTGCTTTTTTATACATTCTATTACTCTGTGTCTTTTGATGGGTGCATTCAGCCCTTACCATTTAGGGTGACTATTGAAAGATATGTACTTATTGCCATTGCAGGCTTTAAATTCGTGGTTACCAAAGGTTCAATGTTAGCCTCTTTAGTATCTTACTGCCTAACTTAGCTCGCTTATTGAGCTGTTATATACACTGTCTGGAGATTCTTTTCTTCTCTCCCTTCTTATTCCTCCTCCTCGATTCTTCATACATTGGGTGTTTTGTGCTGTGCTCTTTCTAGGAGTGCTCCCATCTAGAGCAGTCCCTGTAAGATGTCCTGTAGAGGTGGTTTGTGGGAAGCAATTCCCTCTGCTTTTGCTTTTCTGGGAATTGTTTAATCCAACCATCATATTTGAATGATTGTCGTTCTGGATACAGTATCCTTGGTACAAGGCCCTTCTGTTTCATCGTTTAAATATATCATGCCATTCTCTTCTGGCCTGAAGGGTTTCTGTCGAGAAGTCTGATGTTAGCCTGATGGGTTTTCCTTTATAGTTGAACTTTTTCTCTTTAGCTGCCTTTAAAACTCTTTCCTTGTCCTTGATCTTTGCCATTTTAATTATTATGTGTCTTGGTGTTGTCCTCCTTGTATCCTTTCTGTTGGATGTTCTCTGTATTTCCATGGTCTGTTCGATTACTTCCACCCCAGTTTGGGGACGTTTTCAGCAATTATTTCTTCTAAGATACTTTCCATCTCTTTTCCTCTCTCTTCTTCTTCTGAAACCCCTATAATATGGATATTTTTCCTTTTGGATTGGTCACACAGTTCTCTTAATATTGTTTCATTCCTGGAGATCCTTTTAGCCCTCTCTATGTCAGCTTCTATGCGTTCCTGTTCTCTGGTTTCAATTCCATCAATGGCCTCTTGCATCCTATCCATTCTGCTTATAAACCCTTCCAGAGTTTGTTTCATTTCTGTGATCTCCTTTCTGGCATCTCTGATCTCCCTCCGGACTTCATCCCATATCTCTTGCATATTTCTCTGCATCTCTGTCAACATGTTTATGATTTTATTTTGAATTATTTTTCAGGATGTCTGGTTAGGTCTGTCTCCTTGTCTGGTGTTGTCTCTGTGATCTTTGACTGCCTGTAGCTTTGCCTTTTCATGGTGTTAGGAATAGTTTGCACAGCTGGGATGAGTGACGGCTGGAATGACATCCCTTCTTGTTGGTTTGTGGTTCTTCCCTCCTGGGAGAACAGCGACCTCTAGTGGCTTGTGCTGGGCAGCTGTGTGCAGACAGGGTTTCTGCTTCCTGCCTGGCTGCTATGGAGTTTAAATCTGCTGTTGCTGTGGGCGTGGCCTTGCTCAGGCAGCTGCTCCAAAGTGGTTGAGTCACGTTGGTGGGGGAGCGGCTGGGAGGCTATTTATCTCTGTAAGGTGCCTCCCTGCTCCCTGCAGCCCAGGGGTTATTGTGCCCAGAGATCCCCGGATTTCCTATGTTTTGATTAAGTGTCCCGCCCTGCCCCTTTAAGACTTCCAAAAAGTACCCGCCAAAACAAAACAACGACCACAAAAAAAAAAAAAAATTTTAACAACAACAAAGAAGTGTCTGCTCGTTTTACTTTATTCTCCAGCGCCAGCCTCAGGTATCTGCTCACCGGTCTTGTTGCCCTTTTTCCCTAGTATTGGGTCCCTATCCCTTTAAGACTTCCAAAAAGCGCTCGCCAAAACAAAAGAGCAAAAAAAGAAAAAAAATAATTGTCACTCGCTTTTCTGGTGTCCTCCAGTGCTAGACCTCTGGTGCCCACTCACTGTTCTTGCTGCCCTGTTTCCCTAGTAGTGGGATCCCTATCCCTTTAAGACTTCCAAAAAACGCTCGCCAAAACAAAAGAGCAAGAAAAGAAAAAATAATAATTGTCACTCGCTTTTCTGGTGTCCTCCAGTGCCAGACCTCTGGTGCCCGCTCACTGTTCTTACTGCCCTGTTTCCCTAGTAGTAGGATCCCTATCCCTTTAAGACTTTCAAAAAGCGCTCGCCAAAACAAAAGAGCAAAAAAAGAAAAAATAATAATTGTCAGTCGCTTTTCTGGTGTCCTCCGGCGCCAGGCCTCCGGTGCCCACTAACTGTTCTTGCTGCCCTGTTTCCCTAGTATCCAGGGTCCCCTGCACACGCCCTGTGTCTGCACTCTGGCCCGGATGGCTGGGGCCTTGGTGTTCGGCAGTCCTGGGCTCCTTCTCCCTCCCGCTCTGCCTATTCTTCTGTCGCTGGGAGTTGGGGGGATGGGCGCTCGGCTCCTGCCTGGCCGGAGCCTGTATCTTACCCCCTTCTCGAGGCACTGGGTTCTCTCAGGTGCGGATGTGGTCTGGATATTGTCCTGTGTCCTCTGCTCTTTATTCTAGGAAGAGTTGTCTTTGTTATATTTTCATAGATATATGTGGTTTTGGGAGGAGACTTCTGCTGCTCTACTCATGACGCCATCTTCTGATCCCTCCTCCTGGTATATACTTCTTGATATCACATTTATATCTACCCAGTTGATCTTACATTTCAAAATTCTCTTCTGAGCAGACCATTGAAATAGGGCTAGTAGCATGACTCTATATCATGTAAGCCTGGCTTTAATAATATTAATGATTATGAGATATTCCTATCAACAATTACTGAAAGAAACAATAAATCAATATTGCCACCTTTACTGGGCAGCCTGCATAGAATTACTAATTCTAGGTCTGCCTTTAGATGGAATAATTCACTCCATTAAATTACATCTATAACTATAAAAGAGGAGAGAAAAAGAGTGATAGAAATTTTAATGCCTTGACATTTTAATAGCTTCCAATAGAAGAAACCATTGTTTTATAGTCCTAAAAATTTATCAAATATTGAATAAAAAATCTGCCAAAAGTCAGATCCACAATAAATAGCTACTCCGAAAATGACATATTCATCTTATATGGCTTTCCAATTTTTTAAAAAACATTATGAATACATGGAATTCTTTTAAATGAAAAATATTAAAAACATGAAAGTAAAGAACACACTTGTGATACCACAGGCCCTTTAAGAAGATTCCAGAAAGAAATGGCCTGTGGCTCTAGCTCCTGGTGAGGATGCCACCCTCCAGTGAATCAGTTGCCAGGAAGACTATACCCTGAACCCCAGAGCCAAGGGTAAATCCCATTTCTCCACTGCCGACACTCCATGCTGTCTAACTTTTATTTAATGTCCAGCCCAATACTGACATGATACACTTGTATTTTTCATACAGAGAGCAAACAAATACAAGTATTTGAACAAGAGAAAACAAAAAGAGTAATTTGGCTACTATTCCTCATTAAAACTTATAGAGTGTCAAGCTCCAAACCCCAAGGAAGATGCTGAGGCCATAGCGGGAGACTTAACCACACGGGAAAGGCAGGAAATGGTGGAGAAAAACATGGAGCGATCCCCCCTGATCGTCTCTGACATTTTACAGGTCTCACTGTGGGGATCCCGGGCTGCGGCAGGACTTTGCTTCCTGTGCCCGAGGCCACGTCTGTCTCCCTTCAGCCCCCACTGCTGCATCCCAAAGCCCATGGTCTCGGCTGTGTTCATGCCAGGAGGGATGACGTGGGTCCTGTCTGTGTAGCAGACCTGGGGAAACATCGCAGACTCACCACTAACAGGAACAAAAATGCCCTATCTCGTTTACTCTTCACTCTGACCCATTGTAAGGGCGTCTCCATCCTCATATTGTACTTGAGGAAATTGAGGTTTAGAGAGATTACAGAGGTTTGAAGTGATTACAACCATTAAAAGATGTCTCAGGATGCAATCAAGGTGCCTCCTGTCTGGGGTGAGGGTAGAAATGGCAAAAGCACCCCCTTTAAAAAGACGTGTGTTTCCTACATTTTCTAGTTGCTCCTGAGTAGCAAGGGGGTAGAAACCTCGAGGAGGTGTGAGGTAGTGGATGGAGGCAGAGTGGCCCTGGGGACGCCAGGTGTATGGGAGTTGCCATCAGTCCTCACGGCATTCCTGGGAGGCATCAGCATCTTCCCCATTTGCTTACAAGGGGCTGAGGCTACTGCTCCACATGGGCCCCAGGCCACATAGGCAGGAAATGGAGTTGCTGAAAGGGGAGACCTGCCCACTCTCATCAGCTGCCCCTGAATTCTCCCTCTCCTGGGATATGCCCCAAGCTGCACTGTGTACCTATTATTTACTTAATGCTCACGGCAGCCTGCCTACGTGGTGTTTCACTGTGCATTTACAATCACCTAGTTTTAGAGCTTTGAGACTGCTGCATGAAATGCAGTCTCTTTAGTTTTCAATCCTTGCATTGTTTCCAAGGTTTGGGCATTCTGAGAACAGTCAGGCAGGGGACATATTGTCCATTTTCACAATATTTCATCTCTGGGTATGAAAGACCTAGAGATCAGAAGAGGGGGAGAACGTCATAAATTTATGCGGAGAATATAAAAGTTCTTTTTTTTTAAATTAAAAATGGGGTAAAGCTTATTTCTCTGTTGATTCAACTAGCCTAAGTAACAAGCAACACCTCAGGTCACCTCTTAACATCACTCCACATGACAGCAGACAGTCTCCTTGACATTACCATTACTCATTTGAGGTGGACACTGAGGTTATTCTCAATAACACTTAAATTTCTTCATCCCATCATAGAATTATGCGTTTGCACCTTTTATGACTTTATGTTCTTGAAATTAGCTGTGAATCAGTAAAAAGCTTGCCTGGAGCTGCTGCATTTACTTGATATTATAAAGTGAGAGTCACATGTGTAATACACATGTCTGAGTTGTGATGTTCTGTGCAAGTTTGAAAATAGGTCCTTTGGAACAAAAGGGAAAATGTAGGATCTTCCTTTTGTGGGGCAAGGTAATGCTCAGAGGAATATTGGGGGCTGGGCTCTGAACTCTGCCTCTGCTCCTCACAGTGGCATTCTGAGTCCTGCTCTTGGGGAGGGTGAGGAGGTTAGAGGGGGCCTGGGAGACAGACTCCTGGCTGATGGGCAGTTCTCTGGGTCCTGTGGGAGGCTGGGGTATTACTACCTAACAATTCATTAATCTGTCCATCTGTTTAAGGCAATGTTCTGGGTTTGTGTTATATTTAACAGTTTTAAAAAGTAGGTTGGCTTTAAAGAGGCTTTCTGTATACAAGGCAGGGTACCTAGCTCCACAGGTTTATGATCCTTTGTGTATGTTTCATTCAGAGTCGAATCTTCAGCACCTAGAAAAGTTCCTGGCCTCTAGTAGGGGCCTGATAAACATTTTTTTACAAAGATTACAACAGATGAAAAAGTCATTAATTCACTCATTCCTTCATTGAGATGGGATATGTGGTAAAGTAGAGATACCAGGAAGGATTTAGGTTCATTTGGTGGGTCTGGGTTGGAGCCTAGGAATCAGAATTGCTTTTAACTTTTTATCATAAATATTTCCAAACACACAGGAAAATAGAGTATAATGAGTGCCTATATATCCATTACCTAGATTAACAGTTATTAACAGTTTTGCCATGTTTACATCATCAATTTTTTTAGCCAAAATATTTTAAATAAGTTAAATGGACATCATGAAAATCAGAACATTTACCTTCTTAAAATCAGTACCATTGCATAGCTAACATAAATAATGGTAATTTTCTATTATCATCTTCTAATATCTGATTCATATTCAAAATTTTCCAATCGCTCCAAAAATTGTATGTTACCCCATTTTTGTCCTACCAGGATCCACTCCCCACTGTATTTGGTTGTCACATCTCTTAAGTCACTTATAATCTAGAATGGTGCTCCTCTGCCCCTTTCTCTGGCATGACATTAACTTGGTGAAGAGACAAGGCCAGATGTCCCTCAGAATGGCCTAGTTTCTGAATTTGTCCAGCTTCTGAATTTTTGTTGGCATTTACCTTATTTCACTTACCCATGAATTCTCTGTAACCTGGAGTGTGGATATAGAGGCTGAATTACATTCAGGTTAAACATTTCAGGCAAGACATCATCATTGATGCTGTATGATATTACTTTACCTCATGAGGTACATCTAACTGACTCTTTATCAATAGCAAAGACAGCCTCATCTCTCCCTCATAAAGTTCTATTTCTTTTTTTAAACCATCAGATAATCTGTGGAGTCAGACTTGAGCAGTACTAGGGGATCCAGCTCTCCATCACTGTATCACCTAATTAATGGCTTAATCATCCATTGATGATTCTTGCCTCCATCAATGACTTCACCAGGGGTTGCAAAATGTTGATTTCTCTATTTTTATCATTCCTTTTATGTTTATTAGTTGGCCGTCTTTGTCAGAGAGAAAGAGCGAGGGAGAGATTTATCTCGTCAACTGCTTCTTCTGGAAAGGCAAGGTATATAGTTATGTATTTGGATTGTCCCTTTAATAGTAAGGAGTAGACCTCAAATGTTTTCTGCCTGTTTTATCTTTGTTTTTCTCTTTTCTGAGTATCATTTTATAGACTTACAGGTTTGCATATAGTCAGTGGATTTCATTCATTTTGAAGTTGCAATTTCCCATCTTTGGCCAGTAAGAGCCCCTTCAAACTGCCTATTTTCCTGGCACAGGAAGGTGTCCCCAGATCACCAAGTGCACTCCCTCTCCCAGACCCAGAACCAGACACTTCTCTAAAGAGCCCTGTTTCCTTTCATCGGGAAACTAGGTAAATACAAAACTCTGGCTGCTGAGGGTGCTCACTGCCACTGGGTCATCAATGCTTCTAGGCTCTTCAATGGTCAAAAACAGGGGAAAATACACATGTATATATTTTTTAATTCTTTGTTCCTATTGAAATTTTCTATACAAATGTAACAATACTGAAGTTCTACTTTAACTTAAATTTTTATACTTACATTGCTTTTCTCTTACACAGGAAACACCTGCTAATAGTAACATATTTATTTCTGTATCTTTTAATACATATATTAGTTCTAAAATAACAATATCAGTATTATTGCTTTTAACTCCTGAGTTAAACTTTACATTTCTTTTATCCTGAGAATACATCCCCCTAAGCAGGCCAAAATATTTGCCTTAAAACATTGCAACAATTAATTTCTTGATGTGTTACCAATTAGGGATGTAAGTGTACTTACTTTCAATTTTAGGAACTCTTGTTTTAAATATTTAAGGATTTACTTGGTCAAAAAATCAGTATTAAATAAAAACACATGAGTCTTGCTTCCATCTCTGTCAACTCCATTTTCTGATTTAAAAAAAATGTGTGCGTTTCAACTTTTTGTCTTGCCCTTGTTCTTTCCCCCCTTCTCTTCTGGAAATGTGTTGTAGAGCTCCTAAGGAAGTCTGAGTGAGTTAGGCGGGTGTGGAGGATTGTAGGGATGCTGTGATGACTGAAGCAAGGCCCAGAGCCCAGGCAGGATGAAAGGGGCAGCCTCAGTAGGTGGTGGCCTGGCCTGCGATGTGTAGTCAGGGCCTGAGCAGGGTGTGGAGGGAATTCCGAGGGGGACTACTTTGGAGCCCCAGCAAGGTGTGGGCTTCCACACAGTGATTCCAACTGATGCAAGTATCAGAGTACAGGTGGAGGGAGGAGAGTGTCTATGGTGGGGAAAGGGGCAGGGACAGCTGGGGAGCTTGTGTACACACAGGTGGAGCACAGTCTACAAAATATATCTACGCACATAGACATAAATATATATGTGTCTTTGTACACACAGACACGTATATGTATTCCTCTGTACCCAGCACTGTCTGATAACTCAGGGTAACATTTTAAGTTTTAGATTTTTTTGTGAGGGTAAATATATAAATTTTTAAAAGTAAAAATGTACATAAAGCAGAAGGACTGGACTGGGTTAGGGAAACACATTCTTCCCATTTTCTGCCTGAAACCTGGAAGGAGGGGCAAGCCCCCTGTGTGCACAGCACCCACTCACCTTTCCACCCCTCCAACCATGGCTCCTATTTCATCCAGAGTCTATTCAGACGCCTTTTAACCAGGCTCCCTGCACCCACATGTGGTGTCTCTCTGCCATAAGCCAGGGAGCTTAAACAATTCACAGCTCTGACCGTCTCCTCTTGCTGGTGCCCATTAATGCATGAAGGCCACTTCCTGGCTGGCCTTTTCCATCTTCTCCAGTCTCATCATTTATCACTTCCTTTTTCCACACTTTCAACATTCACCCTTTGCTCCAGCCCTACTTACAGATATGCACTTCTCCCACACAACATGCTATTTGATGTTTGGAGTTGTGTACTTAGTTGCTTCTGTGTGGTTTGTCTCCTTCCACTAGAATATGGGGTGGGGCGAGTGGAGGCCTTGTCTGTTCTGTGTACAGCAGCATTCCCAGAATTCTGAATGATTTCTGGCACTTCAAAGACACGTTTATAGTATTTTTTGTATAGATGATGGGATGAATTCTCCAGTACCTTTGCACATGCTGTTCCTTATATTTAAACTGTCTTCCTTCTCCCAATGCCCTTCATCAGTTAAATACTATTTCTCTTGTAAAACTTTTTTAAAATATCATTTATTGCATGGAGATATTGCTAAGATTTATCCCTCACCCAAGAAATACACACACACACACACACACACACACACACACACACATGCACAGTTGGGTTATCTCTCTCCTCTGAGCTGCCCTCACATACCACATCCATGTATAAGTCCCATGAACAGCTGGCTGTTCAGAAAAGATTAATTCTCCCCCTTCATCCTGTAGAATTGTTACCAGAAAATGGCTGCCCAGGTACTACATTATGTGGGGCCAATGTGACTAACTCTGACAAATGGCTTGTGGGCACCACTTCCAAACCTCGCCCAAAAATTATTCTTGTGACACCCTGTAGTTTCCTCTTTCTTCTACCTGTTGACTGGAAGTGAAGTATCCAAAAGAGAACTCTAAGTCCATGGGAATAGTTAGAGTCACATGAAAACTACCTTGCAAACTCCTGCACTATTCTGCAATGACAGCAGGAAATGCCGTGTATTGTGGCTAGCAAAAGGGCTTGGGGCACTTTGTTACTGAGGTTACCCTTCCAAACTTACACAGCATGCCTTTCCACAGCACAGAGTGCTGTCACTGCCATGTGTCTCTCCTTGTCTTTAGTCTGAGCTACTTGGGGCAGGGAATGCGTGTCACATCCCACATGAAGAGGGTGTCGTCCAGGTTCTGGCATATAACTGAGCAGTTAATCTGTCTGGCAGTGGGTTGATGACTCAGAAAAAGTAAAACAAGGCCAATTATTGCTTTTCTCCCTAACAAAGGTTTTCCTGTGAATTCGTCTGCTATTTCCACTATAGATGATGTTTCACCTTGAGCATCACTGGGGCCCCCTCCTCTCTGCTGAGACACCTCATCTGTCTTCCCAAGTCCCTGTGCTGGCAGGCTGTTCATCTCAGGCTATACCCACCGAGCTTACTGAGGAGAATTAATTTTGGAAAAGCCATCTATGCCTAACCTTTATTCTACCCTGCTCTGAAATGTTTTATTTGTTTTGTTTTTGCTTTAAGTGTCACTTTTTCCCTGTTCACAATGAAATTGTGCCTAGTTCCATTCTCCTTTCCAGCTTAAACTGGTCATTACTACTTCTTGATTTCGTGACTTTATTCTGGTGAGCCCTACATTCAGTTGAGATTGTAAAACAAAATTAGGTGGGCGTTATTTGTTTCTAAAACAAAGTGGACTTTTCAGTTCTAAGCTCACATCCAGCTCACCACATCAAGTAATCCACTGAGGTCTTGTGGGAAGATCAGTTCAAATAATTATTAATAACAGTAGAAGTTACCACCTCAAGATCTATGTACTGGGCACTATAGTAGACACATAAAATGCCTCATTTTTATGGTCTGTTCAGGATACTTGAGACATTGAACAGAGGCAATATTGATGAGTATGTCAGGATACACAGCATACTCCTAGACGTGCCTAGAAATAGCAGGTCAAATGGTGACCCTGGCCACATGTCAAATGAAGGAACAGTGACAGGGTGGAGCAGGCAGCTTATCAGGTCACACAGATTGGGAGGTGGGAGGATTCAAAGACAGGTGTGCCTGACCCCAAAGCTCATGTTCTATTGCCTTTGTCTAAAGTCCTGGTGAGAGTGGGAGAAGGTGGGAAGGCAGAGGGTGGAAGTGAGGAGAAGGGGAGATGAGGGTGAGAGACTTATTATATCAGCCTGATCAGCTGATCAGACTGCCATTCCCACTTCCTAGCTGCCCACTTCTGGGATGCAAAGACACATGGAGAGTGTGGTGGGAAACAGTCAACACGTGTTTAGTAATGTTGACTTTCTAAATTTTTCTTGGAGAAAGAAAGAGAAAGTGAGAAAAAAGGAACCAAAACAGAGGCTTGGATACCACGAGGTAATCTAAAGAGTTTCATGGGAAATCAAACTCCTGAGGCTTCACAGAAGACCCCAGGTTTTACCAGAAATTGTAACTTATGTTTCAGCTTTAAGACTATCTCATGACTCAACCAAAGTTGTCAGGAAATTGTTTACCATTGTATATGCAGGTGGGTTTACACAATAAAGCCTCATGTTAGCAAATGCTTATCACAGAATAAGAAACTGTATCTGACTTGTGTATGCTATATTGTTTCAAAGCTGCTGCTTTTTAAATAAATGTTTTACTTGTGCATTTTACATTAGCTAACATGCCTTGGTTGCATCTGAAGAAATATGAAATTTAAAGAAATGACAAGCACTTCAACTAAACAAAAGAGCAAAAAATCACTCCCAAGGGGTATCTTAAATGGCAGTTCATACTGAGTCACTTGATTGATGTGACTCTGCCTATTGCCCCTCAAGTGCTATAAACAGATACTTATCCACTCCACATCCAGCACATTAGTTCATGGAAAGGTACAATTATTTCTGCAAGTAAACCTACCAAATGTTAGGAATGAGTTAGCGGGCAGCAACATGGAGATTGGTTTGTTAAAGTTTTAGGATGGAGAAAGTTGGTAAGGAAAACAGCAGAGAGTAAGAGAGAAGGAGCATTAAATATCTTCAACCCAAATCATGATAGGTTCAGGTTTGGGGAGAAAAGCTGGGTTTTGCATTTGTCTGATAGCTTCTGGGTCTGATGTTGTCATTTGTATATCAGCTCACTATTCCTTTAGATCTCAGGTCCCTGACAAGTCAGCACTGATGGTACAGGAGATGCAGCTGAGCAAACATCCATTTTTTATACAAGGTAAAAAAAATGTTTAAAACTGAAACTGCTGCCACTAATATCTTGCTGTGTTTCCACCAATCTGTGTGGTTACATCTTAATGCTTTCCTGTATTAAGAGCCTTTCCTGAAATCCCCTGATGGGCTCTGTTTGGTTAATCATTCTCCTTTGCCAACAGTGATCTAGGAAATTCCTGAAAGGTCATCTTGCCATTCAACGATGCTGTGACACAGATTGGCGCAGCTTCATTTGATAAATAGGAAGAGTCTTAGCCTCCGCTGGTAGTACACCTAAGGCTGCAGTGAACCCACCATTTGCTGATGAGGCATATTTTTGCCTCTGGTAAAATGCAGGCATCAGCTCTCAGTTTGTTTCGAGTTTAAAAAATGGGCTAAGATTCAGGAAAGTGTTTTATACCCTTCAGAAATGATCACAAAGGTTTTATCTTTGTCTCTTACATACTCATGAAGACTTGTAAATGTCTTCTCCATCTAATCTTGGCCATTGATGTCCCTTTATGATAACCAGTGGGAAGGAAAAGTATTGCCCATCAGCACTTAGTGCTGAAATATGACTCAGCAAATCATCCTCAGTTGAATGATTCATTTCCAAGTCTCCTCAATTCATTTGGATGATATTACATCATATGTGCACAACTGCAGGGGTAAATAGGTATTATTTATTAAGCATTTATTATGTACCATGCCCAGGACTAAACATTTTACATCCATTGACTCATTTAAGCCTCATAAATACAATTTGAGGTAAATACTATTATTATCTCACTTTATAGATATTCAAAACAATATTTAGTAGAAGAATTAAAACACAAATTTGTCTTACTCCAGGCAGACTTAATAACTTCTGTAGAATGATTCTAGGAGTGGCTAAGACTACAGATTCTAGGTCATCTCAACCACTGTAATGATGGGGTCCAGGATATGCTACCACAAACTATGGTAACTTGGCATGTTGAATATTTTGAACTGAAGGAGTTTGGTAAAATTAAAGAGGCAGGAAGTTCACTCTGACCTTCTCCCTGTCCTTATATCCTGAAACAGATCATATATTCCTTATGAGACGTGCCCTCCCTATACGCAGAGAAAAGAAGAATCCTTTTCTTTGAAGACATAGGGACACAAAGAAGAATCCTAATGAGCAGGCCTTGATAAGTTTCCCGTATTTATTACAGTACCTCATACTCATTAACCTGTACTATTTTTCCACAACTGTCCACTCATTATCAAACCCAGCACTAAAATGCTCATGGCCAACTGTTTCTGTGGGTCATCACTTCCCTGTGAAGTCTCCCATATCACACAAAACTTATAAATAAGTGGGTGTACTTTTCTCTGGTTAGTCTGTCTGTCAGTTTAGTTTTCAGACCCAGAAATCTTAAGGTGGTCAAGAATAATGCCCCACCTCCTGCAGTGGTCCCAGTTGATGCTAAGCACAGCACTCTACAGTGGACATCATACTATCATTTATATAAGGAAACTGAAGCTCCAAGCATTTACATGACTGGCCTAAGTTAGGGCTGTTAAATGGGGTGAAAACACAGGATATAGTTCAGATGATAGCAAAAAATATTTTAATATAGGTATGTCCAAAAAATAATTCCTTCTCTGAAATTCAAATTTAACTTGTGTTTGTATGGCAACTTTAGGCTGAAGTACCAGTTCTGGTGTAACACAGGCTTCCCCTCAGATCCCAGTGCTCTTTCCACTACTCCAGGGGTGGGGTTTACACTCCCAACCCAGAGCTGCAAATGGACAGGTATATAAACTGCCTCAGTCAGACCACCACATAGCCGTGGACGCTAACATTTGGCACTACAGCCACGTCAGCTTTGTAGTTGGAATCTAATCCATACACCTTGGGGACAAACATTACAACTTTTTAAAATAAGTCAACTTAGTTTTTGTTGTAAATCCTCCTTCTCCTGGGACAGTGGAAACACAGCTTTCTGACCCTCTCCCTGGATGTGCCAACATGAACACAGAAATACAATAGAAAGTGTATACTGGTCTGGGCCTCATTCCTGACACTGGGTTCCTAAAGCCCTGGGAATTTCCTGGGTAATAGCAGCATCTTTTATGGTAAGTAGGTGGTTCTGGGTGGGCTCTGCTTGGGTGCCTGACAGGCAGAAAGCCCTAGGAATGACTAGAAGCTTGGAATTTTCAGCCTCACCCCTCCATTCTACAGAGAAAGGGGAGCGGATAAAAGCAGAGTTAATAATAGGTCATACCTGTGTCTCAACATTTGGAGTTTGGAGAGATTCAAGGTTGGTAAACACATCCATGTGGTGTACTGGGAGGGTGTGAGTCCCAACCCCACAGGTAAGAATGAAGCCTTCTGCTGGCCCAAGGGTGATCCCTCACAGTAACAAAGAAAGTGTTAGAAAACATTTCTCACATGGGGTAGATCTTCTGTAACCTCCATTGATCATGGCACCAGCTTCACTGGGCAAATCGTACAAGTCTTAATGAAAGGCAATGGATGTACCCCAGTTTGCTAATGCATTCACCTACTGAAGCACATCCTGATTTCCTTAGGTTTTTAGCCATTATGAATAGAGGTAAAGTGTAAAATTGCATGGTGGATTTTGTTGAGAAATAGTTTTTCAAAGCAGTTGTCTAAATAAAAGCGACGCAATTCTTGGATCCTAAGGTGAAACTTATCTTTTAAATGGTAAGATAGATTTTAATGGTTCTTTTTTGTTTTATGGATTTTTGTGTATCTTGAGAACAAATACTTTATAAAATATGCATTTGCCAATATTTTCTCCCAGTGTATAATTTGTGTTTGGGTTCTTGGAACAAGGTTTTTTTAGAGTAGAAATCTTAATTCTATAAATCCCACATGATGTATCCTTTTTCTTTTTTGTATAGGATTTTGGTGTTGGGGGTTAAAAGTCATCAGCAAGAGTGTCTAGATTTTCTTTCTTTTACATAGAATTTTTATAATTTGCACCTAAAAATTGTCTATGGAGAATGTTGAGTGAATTTTTGTGTAAGCTGTAAAACTTGTGCGTACCTTCATTGCATTCTGTATGTTCTCCAACAAATTATACAAGACATGGGAAATTCCTGCAAATTGGGGTTTGATTTTCCAAAATTTTGTGATTCACCAATCGAGCCACGAGGGGGCGCCACCTTCCTCGAGCTGTGAGCCCTCGTCCCATATCACATAAAACTTAGAAATAAGTGGGTGTACTCCGCCCACCGTGGCCCGCAGGCGACGCCTTTGCCCTCTCTGTGGACCTGCGTGGTGCATGCGCTTTCAGGCACCAGGACATCCTTCTGGCTCTGGCGGCAGCCAGGATTCCTCGGGCTCCCGTGCGGCTCCGTCCAGGACACCGCCGTCCGGGGCCGCCATGAAAGCTCAGTTTTCTGAGGAGCCACGGGACAGAAAGGTGAGGAGAGGCTCCCCGTGCGTCGCCTGCAGAGCGCTCCCTTTCAGGGGCCTGGGGAGGAAGGCCTGGGGCAGCGAAAGGGGTCTCTGTGGAATTTGGGGGAGCGGCTGATGCGACGGGTGGAGTTGAGGGGGCGGGTGAGTCCGGGAAAGGCGGCTCAGTCCGGGCCGGGGCGAGTGAGGAGCGCCCAGCGTGTCCCCGGGAGCCCGTGCGGTGGGTGGATTGGTCGCACCTGTGGGATGCCCTCCAGGCTCCAGGCGTCCTTCCTGATGAGGCTCTGAGATGGTAATGGGGCTTAGGGGACTTGGTTGCTCAGTGGCCCGCCTACCCGTGGTTCCGGACTTCTGGTGCACAGAGCAAACAGGGTGGGTTCCTGAGAAGAGTCCCCAGTGTGGGGGCCGCCTGGGAGGCTCCCCCCAGGCTCAGCATGGCACTGACAGAGCCCAGCTTCCCGAGGACTGCCCCCCATCCGTGGCCTGAGTCCAGGCCTCGTGAGCCGCCTCCTAGGGCAGAGCCTGTTTGGGGAAGTAGAGGGTGCCCTGTGTTCTGTTACCACAATCGCTTCTGCTTGGGTGCCAGATGGGTTCTCAGTTGCAGCAGATCCGCTGTGTAATGGGATGAAAGGTTGCCATGCTCCTACTCCACTTTCCCAGGACGGCTGTGGGGATGGGGTCCCGTGCAGTTCCACCCAGCCTGTAGGGTGTTTGCTTGGTTTCTGTGAGAAGTGCGATGGAATTTTGGTGAGGGTCGCAGGGGTTGTGCACGTTTTTGTGTGCTGAGGGACTTGTAACAACCTAACTCTTCCCGTCCAGGTCTGCAGGGTCCACAATTTTCAGGTCTCCCGCCTCCTCAGTTAACTTTATTCTTAGGTACCTGTAACTTTTGGAGAAAATTCCTGGACTAAATGCCTTTGAGCCAAAATCAGTCAAAGGGAGAAATAAAGTGGGAGAAATCTGTTTGTTACTTACTAGTAGTCATCCACTTCAGCTTGCCTGTGTCTGTCACAACCAGGCTTCAGAAGAAGGGGCCCCACTGAACTTCTCCAGTTCAGATATGCCCACGCTCGCCCTCATAATTACCTGTTGATAGAGAGATGGACTATTTCTCTCCACTTCTTGGAAGCACCTACTGATGTGGAGATGCACGAAGGCCAGGTGAGATACTTTGGAAATACTGCAGTTTTTTCCACATCACTTTAGTCTTATTTATTTCGTTTTTTGGTATCATTAATCTACAATGACATGAGCAACATTATGGTTACTAGTTTCCCCCCATCATCAAGTCCTCAGCGCGCATCCCATTACAGTCACTGACCATCAGCGTAGTAAGATGCTGCAGAATCACTAGTCCTCTCTGTGTTGGACAGAACTCCCCGTACCCCTCCTGGCATATTATGTGTGCTAATCATAATGCCTTTCCCTGCTTTCCCTCCCTTCCCACCCTCCCTTCCCAGGGCCTTTCCCTTTGGTAACTGTTAGTCCATTCTTGTGTTCTGTGAATCTGCTGCTGGTTTGTTTCTTCCATTTTTTTCTTTATTCTTACACTCCAGGTATGAGTGAAATCATTTGGTACTTGACTTTTTCCGTCTGGCTTATTTCACTGAGCATAATACCCTCTAGCTCCATCCAAGTTGTTGCAAATGGTAGGAATTGTTTTATTCTTACACAACACTTTCTTCTTTATGATGCACTTGTAAAGGGCATTATTTTCTTAATCTCTGATGTTTGGTTATTAGTGAATACAAGCAACCGACTTTTGTAAGTTGGTTTGGTATCTTACAAGTTTACTGAATTCATTTTTAGATTTAACAGGTCTTTGGTGAAGTAGGGGGGGAAATTGGAATTCTAAAATCCCACTGTTTGTACCCCGGATCTTTCCAAATTCCAAGGCCCAGTGACTGCAGGGGATCCTCCCACAGACCTTCTAATGAGCCCTGGACCCCTGCAAGGTGCCATTTGTTTGAACTGGGTGGAAGGGCTTGGCCTCTCTTGACAGGGTGTTATGTCTGCTGTGATTTTCTTATGTTTATTTTGCAAACTAATTTATTTTCCAGCAATTTAAAACATACAGAAAACTTGTAGTGTCAGTACAGATTCACTTTATACTGAATTTCCTAGCATCTCACTTTACCACAGTTGCCACTTCACACAAAATTTCTGTGGTGTCTACCCCAAACAGGGACACGCTTCCAGGGAAACAACATCTGACTGCTAATGAGGGAAGTATTAGGGTCTCCACATGATAATCCAATGCACAGAACCACCACAGCTGTCACCATCCGCTCCAGCTGTGTGCACATGTCTTACTATCCTGATGCAGTTTCCTTTTTCTGGAACTGTTCCCGAGACTTTACCTCAATTGGTTTCTCTGGGACCTTGAATAAGCAGGATCACCTAACATTTGTCCTTCTTGGAGGGGCGCATTTCCCTGAGCATAATGGCTTTATATGTCCATCTGTGCAGCAGGTTCTAGGACTCCTTGTTTACTCCACTGTGTAGAGACCACATTGTTTTCATCTGTCTGTGGAAACCCGGGTCGTCTCCACGTTTTGGCTGTTTTGAATCATGCAGCTGTAAACAGAGGTGTGCAATATCTACGTCCCACCTTTCATGTCATTTGCGCAAATGCCCTGAAATGGAATTGCTAATTATATGTTAACTATGCTCGAGTTTTGGGGGACACTCTTCACACACAGTGTTTTCAAATCAGCTTTGGACCATTTTTCTTTATTTCTATATTTGGCAGAATAATGTAGTTTATGGATCAACCCTGTTTTGTTCATCTGTTCATCCCTTGATGGGCATTTGAGTTGTTTCTACCTTTTTACTGTGGTGAGCACTGCTGCTAAGAACTCTTGGGCCAGTTTCTGTTTGAACAGCATTTTCATTTCTTTGTGGTATTTATCTGGGAGCGGTTCTTCACCCACAATTAGGTAACTGTATTATATATTATGAGGAAATGCCAAGCTGTTGTATACAAGCTGCATGTTTCATATTTCCACAAGCCAAGGTTAGGGGCTCTAATTCCTATGCATCCTTGGTAACATGTGATTTTGAATTTTCCTGAGTATGGCCAATGCCATGTGCTTGCATTGGGTGGGGGTCACTGTGGTCTAATTTGCATTTCCATAGCAACTAATGCTGTGTGAGACCTCTCCATGTGATTGTTGAACATTTGCATGTCTTACTTGGAATCTTAATCCACTTTGAACATTTGTCTTGTCTTGTTGCCTTGTACTAGGTTGTGGTGTTTCCTGGAATACAGGCTCTTTTCAGATGTACAACGTGGAGATATTTCCTTTCTTTCTGTGACTGCTTTTCACTTTCTGGTTGGTGACTTTTGACGCAGAAAAGTTTTTAATTTTTTGCTCTCTTCGGTTGCTTGTCCTTTGGTGTCAGATCTGAGAAATCATGGCTAAATCCAAGGTCATGAACGTTTATCCTCATGTTTTCTTCTAGACTCTTTTTTTTTTTTTACCTATTATGTAAGCCCTTTGTCTGTTCTGAGTTAATTTTTGTATGTGATATGTGTTTAGGGTTCAGTTTCATTCATCTGCACATGGACAGCTATTTGACAAGCACTGTTTGCAAGGAAGACAGTTCTTTCCCTAATTTAACGTTGTCCACCCTTGTCAGAAAGCAAGTGACTGTATATGGTTGGGGTCACTTCTGGGCTTTCCACTCAGTTCTGTTGATCTGTGCATACAGTTGACCCTTGAACAAAATGGGGGGTTGTGTAGCTGACATCCCACAGAGTCAGAATACACATAAAACATCTCACTGCCACCAAACTTAAGTATCATCTTAATCTCATTGCTTATTTAGACTGGAAGACTTACCAATAATACAAACAGTTAACACATACTTTGTACATTACACATGTTTTGTGCTGTATTCTAACTGTAAGGTAAGCTAGAAAAAATCAAGTGTGTCTAATTGTCTTAAGTCTTATGTGAGAGGTACCCTCCCTATACCAAGAGGTAAGGAAAGTCCTTTTCTTTGAAGACAAAGGGACAGAAAGAGGATCTTAATGAGCAGGCCTTGATAAGTTCCCCCTATATACAACACTATCTCATATTCCTTAACCTGTCATATTTCTCCACAACTGTCCACTCCTTATCAAACCCAGCACAAAAATGCTCAGGGCCAACTTCTTCTCTGTGTCTTCACTCCCTTGTGAAGTCTCCCATACCACATAAAACCTATTAATAAATGGGTGTGCTTTTCTCTGGATAATCTTTGTCAGTTTCATTTTCAGACCCAGCAACCTTAAGAGGGTCAAGAACAACTCCCCCACCCCTTGCAGTGGTCCCAGTTGATACTAAGCACAGCACACTACAGTGAGCATCATTCTATCACTCAGAAGATGAATTTGAAGCTCCAAGCATTTAGATGACTGGCCTAAGATAGGGCTGCCAGTCTTGGGGTAAAAACACAGGATATAGTTCAGATGATAGCAAGAATTATGTCAATGTAAGAATGTCCAAAAAATTATTTGTTCTCTGAAATTCAAATTTAACTTGTGTTTCTATGGCATCTTTACACCAATGTCCCAGTTCTGGTGTAAGATAGGCTTTTTCTCTGAGCCCAAGGCTCTTTCCACTACTGCAGGGGAGGGTCCTACACTCCCCACCCAGACCTGCGAATGGGCAGTCATAGATACTGCCTCGGTCAGACCCTCAAATAGTTGTTTAAGCTAATACTTCTCACTACAGCCATATCAGCCTTTTAGTTGGAAGCTAATCCATACACCTTGGGTTAGAACATTATAACATTTTAAAGAAGAAAACAGTTTTTGTTGTAAATCCTCCTTATCCTAGGATAGCAGAAGCAGAACTTCCTGACCCTCTTCCTGGGATGTGCCACCGTGAACACAGAAATACAACAGAAAACTTATTCTGGTCTTTGCCTCATTCCTGATCCTGGGCTCCTAAATCCCTGGGAATTTCCTGGGTAAGGGAGTCTTTTATTAAAAGTAGGTGGTTCTGGGTGTGTTCTGCTTGGGTGTCTGACAGGCAGAAAGCCCATGCCATGATTAGAAACTTGGGATTTTCAGCCTCACCCCTCCATTCTCCAGAGAAAGGGGAGGGGATAAAAATGCAGTTAATAATACATCATACGAGTGTCTCAAAATATGGATTTTGGAGAGCCTCCAGGTTGTCAAACACATCCATGTCGTGTACTGGGAGGGCGATGTGTTCCAACCCCAAAGGGAAGAATGAAGTCTTCTGCTGGCCAAAGGCCGATGCCTTCATAATCCCAAAGTAGCTCTTAGAAACCATTTCTCATGTGGGGTACACCTGTGACCTCCAGTGATCAAGGCAACAGCTTCACTGGGCGAATCACTGTACATTTCTCTGTACAAATTGTAGTGAAATGTAATGGATGTACCCCAATTTGCCAAAGCATTCATCTGCTGAAACACATCCTGATTTCTTTAAGTTTTTAGCCTTTATGTATAGAGCTATTATGTAAAACTGCATGGTGGCTTTTGTTGGGGCATACTTTTTCAAAGCAGTTGTATAAATACTGGAGATGTAATTGTTGAATGTCAAGGTGAGACCTTTATTAATTGTAAAATATTTTTAATGGTTCATTTTTGTTTTATGGATTTTTGTATATCTTGAGTACAAATCCTTTATCAAAAATGTATTTTGCAAATATTTTCTTTTAGTTTGTGTCTTGTGTTTGGGTTCTCTGAGCAAGGTCTTTTAGAGTAGAAATTATAACTCTATAAAGCACATGTGATTATTTTTCTTTTGTGGTTAGGCCTTTGGTGTTGGGTTCAGCAAGGTTGTGTAGATTTTCTTGCTTTACCTACAAATTTTATAATTTTGCATCTAAAATTTGCCTATGAAGAATTTTTTATGAGTGTACCACTAAAAATTTTTTAAAATTAAAGCATTATTGACATACACTCTTATGAAGGTTTCACATGAAAGAACACTGTGGTCACTACATCCACCCATATTATCGAGTCCCCTCCATGCCTCATTGTAGTCACTGTCCATCAGAGTAGTAAGATGCTGCAGAGTCACTACTTGTCTTTGTTTTACACTGTCTACCCTGTGGTCCCCCACACCATGTGTGCCAATCATAATACCCCTCAATCCCCATCTCCCTCCATTCTCACCTGCCCTCCCACAGCCCTCCCCTTTGGTAACTGCTAGTCCCTTCTTGGTGTCTATCAGTCTGCTTCTGTTTTGGTTCTTCATTTTTACTTTGCCTTTAAACTCCACAAATGAGGGAAATCATTTGGCATTTGTCTTTCTCCACCTGACCTATTTCACTGAGCATAATATCTTCCAGCTCCATCTATGTTCTTGCATATGGTAGGGTATGTTTTTTCTTATGGTTAAGTAGTATTCCATTGTGTTTATGTACCACACCTTCTTTATTCATTCATCTCCTGATGTACACTTAGGTTGCTTCCATATCTTGGCTCTTGTAAAAAGTGCTGCAACAAATATAGGGGTGCATATGTCTTTTGGAATCTGAGAAACTATATTCTTTGGGTAAATTCCTAAGAGTGGAATTACCGGGTCAAATGGTATTTCTATTTTTAGTTTTCTAAGGAACATGCCTATGGGGAATTTCGAGTTAATTTTGGTGTAAGTTGTAAAGCCTTTGCCTACTTCATTTCACTCATTTCACTCTCAATCAAAGTCGGGAAGACACAGGAAATTTGTGCCCAATGCGGCATGAATTTCTAAAGATTTGTGGTTCATCAGTTTAGCCACAAGGGGAAACCACCTTCCCTGATCTTTAAGCACTCTTCCTGCAATGCTCACCGTGACCTGTAAGTGGCGCCTCTGCCCTCTTTGTGGACCAGCACGGCTCATGCGCGGTCAGGACACAGGCCTTTTCTCCGGGCTCTGACCAGTGCCGGAATTGCTCCTGCTCCCAAGCAGGTCTGTGACACCGCGGGCCGCGTCCGCAGGGACAGCTTGGTTTCCTGAGGAGCTGAGGTAAGCAAAGGTAAAGAGAAGCTTCCCGTGCATCTCCTGCTGAGCGCTCCTCTTCAGAGACCGGGAGAGGAAGGCTTGAGATGGGGAACGGAGTCTTTTTGGAGTCTGGGCAAAGACGGGTGCGGCTGAGTTCAGGGTGTGGCAGGCTGCACTCAGGGAGAGTTCGGGCCCGGGCTGAGACCAGGTTGGGGCGGGTATGTGGTGTCCAGTGCTTCCCCGGGAGCTTGTGTCTCCACGCTGCGTGTCTCGGGCCCCGTGCAGTGGGTGGATTGTCCACACCTGTGGGACATCCTCCGGGCTGCAGGCGTCCATCCTAACAAGGCTCTTAAATGGGAATGGGGGCGGAGGGGACTTGGCTGCTTAAGCTGTTTGCTTACCTGTGCTTCAGCTTTTGCTGAGCGCCCAGTACACAGGGTGGTTTCCCGGGAAAGGTCCCCGAGTTGGGGTCCACCTGAGAGGCCTCCCTGGGCACAGCATGGCGCTGACCCAGCCTGGCTCCCTGAGGGCGGCCCACACCCACGGCCTGTGACTGGGGCCTCGTGAGCCAGTTCTTCCTGCCGAGTAGGTTGGGGGATGAAGGGCACCTGGTGTTCTGTTTCGACTCCAGCTTCTACTTGGGCCCCACATGGGGTCTCCGTTGCTACAGGTCCACGTGTAGTGGGAGGTCAGGGCACGATGCCCGGGCTCTGATTTCTCATGACGGCTGTGGGGATGGGGTCCTGTGTGGTTCTATCCAGCCTGTATGGTGTTTGCTTCTTCGTGAAGTGTGATGGAATTTCGATGGCGGGGTCCCAGGGACTCTGAAGGTTCCTGTTGTGGGAGAGGACTTTTAATAACCTAACCCCACCCCCACCCCATCCTGGTCTGCAGTTTCCACAGTGTTCAGGCCTCAAGCTTCAAGCCTCCCGCCTCATTGGTTAGGCTTGTCCTTAGGTACTTCATTATTTATGATGCAGTTGTAAAGCGCATTGTTTTCTTAATGTCTCTTCCTGATGGTTGGTTATTGGTGAACAGAAGCAAACAACTTCTGCATGTTGATTTTGTATCCTGCAAGATTATTGATTTTATTTTTAGCTGTAACAGGTTTTTGGTGGAGCAGTGTGGAAATTGGAATTTAAAAATCCCAGTGTTCCACTCCAGGTCGTCCCAACACCCAAGCCCAGTGTCTGCAAGGGAATTTTGCCACGTGACTTGTAGTGACTCAGGCAGGCTAAGTAGCGGTCCACTTCGGGTGAACTGAATGGGGAGGGCTTGGCCTCTGTGACAGGGTGTGATGTCTGCTCTGCTTTTCTGGTGCAGGACTGACATGGTAGTTCTGCAAAGTAATTTACTTTCCAGCAATTTCAAGCACACAGAAAACGTGCAGTGTCAGTACAAACACTCTTTACTCTAAATGCCCCATGGTCCCACTTTACCACACATGCCACTTCACACAAAATTCTCTTGGCCTCTACCCTAAATAGGGACAAGTTTATAGGGAGCCACCACCTGACCATAAATGAGGGAAGTATTAGGGTCTCCACATGATAATCCATTTCACAGACCCAGCACAGCTGTTTCCACCTACCCCAGCTGTGTGCAAATGTCTTTCTATTCTGATCACATTTCCTTTTTCTGGAACTGTTCCTGGGACTTTAGCTCAGATGGGCTCCATCAGATCTCACGTAAGTGGGATCACATAGTATTCATCCTTCTGTGACTGGTGCATTTCACTGAGAAAATTGGCTTTAGGATCCATCCATGCAGCAGGTGCCAGGATGCCCTTGTTCACTCCACTGTGTGGAGAACACACATTGTTCATCCATTTGTCTGTGGACACGTGGGTCTTCTCCACCTTTTAACCATTGTGAGTCATGCAGTTGTGTACATAGGTGTCCAAATATCTAAGTCCCTGCTTTTGGCAGATGCCCTGAAATGGAATTGCTGCTCATATATTAACTGTATGTTGAAGTTTCTGGGAACACCTTCCCCCCTCCCCACACTGTTTTCCAGGAGTCTGTGGACCATTTTCCTTTCTTTCTGTATATGGCAGAAAAATGCAGTTTATGGATCAACCCGGTTTTATCCATCCATTCACCCCTTGATGGGCATTTGAGTTGTTTCTGACTTTTTGCTGTGCTGATCAATGCTGCCAAGAACTCGTGGGCCAGTTTCTGTTTGAACATCATAGTCATTTCTTTGCAGTATTATCTAGGAGTGGGTGTAGAACCACAATTAGGTAATTGTATTTTATCTTTATGAGGAAACACCAAGGTGTTGTACACAGGCTGCACTTTTTACATTTCCACAAGCCAACGTTAGGGGCTACAGTTCTTCGGCATAATTGGGAATGTGTGATTTTCAGTTTTCCTGATTATAGCCATTCCTATGTGTGTGCAGGGAATTCTATGTGACACCTTTCCATGTGCTTGTTGGAACATTTGTATGTCTTGGAGTCTCTCATCCATTTAAAAAGTTGGGATGTTGTCTTGTTGCACTGTACAAGTTCGTGGTGTATTCTGCATAACAGGCTCTTGTCAGATGTACAGTGTGCAGATATTTTCTTCTATTCCGTGACTTTTTTTCACTTCTTGGTTGGAATCTTTTGATGCAGAAAAGATTTTAATTTGGAGGAAATTAATTTATTCTTTGTCTTGTTGCTTGTACTTTGGTTTTAGATCTGAGAAACCATAGCTAAATCCAAGGTCATGAACATTTATCCCCATGTTTTACCTATTACATGTAAGCCGTTATGTATTTTGAGTTAAATTTTGTATGTGATATGAGTTACGATTCATTTTCATTCTTCTGCATGTGGACAGCTGGTTGCCAAGCACCATTTACTAGAAAGACACTTTCTCTCCATAAGTTAATGTTGCCCACCCTTGTCAGAAATCAACTGGACATTGTTGGTTAGGGCCATTTCTGGGCTTTCCACTCAGTTACGTTGTTCTGTATATACAGTCGACCCTTGAACAACATGGGGGATAGTAGTGCTGACACCCCCACAGAATCACAATCTACATAAAACATCTGACTCTGCCAAAACTTTGTTATCCTAAAACTGATTGCCTGTTTTGACTGGAAGCCTTACCAATAATATAAACACTCGATTAACAATATTTTGTACATTATACCTATTATGTGCTATATTCTTACAGTAAAGTAAGCTAGAGAAAAGGTAACGTTTTAAATTGTTGACTTAACATTTTCCCAATATATTTGTGGGGAAAAGTCAGTTTAAGTGGACCTGTTGAGTTTACATGCCTACTGTCCAAGGGTCAACTGTGTATCTTTATGACAGTGTCACAGTGTTTCATTTACTGCTCACTTTGTACTAAGATTTGATTTTGGGAAGCCTGTGCCTCCAGCTTTGATTTTCTTTATCAAGATACTGCTCAAGGGCTCATTGTGGTCCCTTGCAATTTTATATGTGACAGAATCAGCTGGAGCAATTCTTCCCAAAAAGCTTTGGGAATTTTCATAGGAACCACATTGAGTCTGTAGGGTGCATTTGTGCCATTGCCATCTTAGAGATATTAAGTCTGCCATCACCACAGCAGGACCTTACATTTATTTTGCTTTTCTTTATTTTTCCTATTATCAATGTTTTGTAATTTTAAAGGCATAATACTTGCACTTAATTTAAGTCTGTTCCCATGTATATTATTAATGTTGACATTATTTAGTAGAGAATTAAAAAATTCCTTTTGTGATTATTCATTGCTAATGTATACAAAGAAAACATGTTTGTGTAATGTTCTTTTTTCTTGTAACTTCGCTTACTTTATTTAGAAGTTTACATTTGGAATTTAAGGGTTCAGAGCTTTGGGATTTAATAATTTAGATATTTAGGATTAAAATAATACTGCCTAATATTTAATAAATGGAGGATTGGAACACAGTGAAGAGTAGGGTTTGTCGGAGGGGTTTTGTTTGAAATAAGACAATAGGAAGAGAAGGGGTTAGAACTATGGATTGGGTACAGGAATGGGTTAGTGTTAGGGTTAGGGTAATGTGACAGAGTGAGGCTATTAAATACAGCTTGGAGCCTTCAAACAATTTCCAGCCCTTTTCGACATCTTCCTCAGACTTTGCAGGCATGAAAGTGGTCTCAGGCTGCCTGGTAGTTCTGCTGGGTTCAGAACCCTAGGTGGGAAATCCTTCTGGCCACCCATATTTATTATCATCTGCTCTCCAGTGCTGCAGTGGACAAGTCTGAGGTCGTTTTCCTTGATCTTTTGCATGTTTTTTTCATTTTCTTCTGTGCTAGTTTTTTAGGTCTCTTACTCATGTTTATCCTAGAAATTGTTGGTAAATTAACCACAATGTAAACTATTTTTCCTTCATTGAGTTGAGTGCTCAGTGGGTCCTTACAACCTAAGAATTATGTTTTTGAGTTATTTAATATGTTCTTATAGTATTTCCTTTGAAGATTTTCTCCTTTTTCCCTTTTTTTTGACTGCATATTAATTTCGGTATAAAACTTTTTATCATTGATTTTCCAGTGTTCTTACCTTTTTTTTTTGTATTGTCCCCTTCTCTAAATTTTTGTTCTCCTTTCCGTGAGATTTCTTTAACCTCTGAATCCTTTCCTTGATTTTTTTGTTTCTTTTCCATTTTTTCTGATTTTTTCTTTTTAATAATAGGCTCTTATGAGATGAATGCAGCATCTTAGCTCAGTGAAGATATTAAATATGATTTCTTTGAAGTTTTCTTCTTTTACCAGTATTGTCTGTTTCCACTATTATACTTTTTTCACGTTATTTTGGTCTTTTCTCCTAATTATTGTGGGCTTACTCAGATGTCTGGTGATCCTTCTCTTTCGCTTATTTAAGAGGTGAGGCAATGGAGATCTATCAAGAAATGGAGTGTGCCCATTTGTGCCACGTGTGCCTATATGTCTGTGGGCTTGTTTTCTGCCAGACTTTGTAGGGTGACTGGGTCCCCAGGTGGCATTCTCATTGCAGATACTGATAGTTTATCTGTAAGTCTTTTCAGTAGATGGGCTAATTTTCCCAGAGGATGGGCCCTTGTTCTCTTGTTTTGGGAATATCAGTCCAGATACTGGAGTTCTTCACCTGTGTGGATAGAGTTCCTGTAGGCCTGGAGGATCTCGTGCTCTGACATGCACATGTGTACTTTCTAACCTGGTTTTCACCCCTATTTTCTTCACTGCCGGTGTTACGACATTGTTGCTCTACAAAAAAAGGGAAAGTGGAGTAGACTTGGAGTCTTACTGCTCCTTGCACAGGCTTTCAAATGGTCTCCCTGTTTCTGCCTTTGCCCACAAGCCACCTTCACAGGTGGTCCTGCAGCCTGTTTGTGTTGATGCTGCCTCCTCAGACACTGAGGTTTGGCCATCCTCTGTGTCTCACATTCCTCACCATTTCAACATATATTTTGCATATGTTGTGGTGCAGGTATCTAGATGTCTCCTACTTTTACTTTAAAAAATGGATTTCAGTTTTTTCTAAAGGCTTGTTCTGTTGACTTTTCAAGAAAATAAAGGTGGTAGAGACATCTTTGCTCTATCATCATAAAAGTAGAAGCCCTTTGAACAGAGGAATTTCAAAGGATTTTGAGTAGAGAAATGTATTGAAGGAAAAGAGAATGTAATGTTATGAAAGTTCTCTGTCCTTACTTTCACCTCTTTGTGACTTTCTAAATCTCTGTGCATCTTTGCCCTACAGTATCTGTGGGAGTTTGTTCAGATAGACTGGAAGCTGGTTAGAGGCTTTCATATTACCAAACTGTGCCAGATAAATGAAATATTTTCTGCTTGGGTATTGTTAGCCCCATAATGCTGGGGAGTACACTCTGTCCTTACTCTGTTCTGGCATGAGTTTGGAAGACAGTGTCTGCTCTGATCAAGGTCAAGCAGGTTTGACAGACAAAAGCAAAAGGCTTAGAGGGCAAATAACCATGGCCTCATTCATTCCACCTGCTTTTGTGCAGCTTGCTTAACCCATGATGGTCTATGACTAGTCTTATCTGGTGGTAATGTGTGGAAACCTACCACATCGCAAGTGGCAGGATCCAGTCATTATGAAGATTCTGTTTCCTGGAACTCACTGGAAACTTACTTATTTTAAACGGAATGAGCTAGACCTGCAGTAATAAATGGCTACTAAGCTCCTTGGTATCCACTGTGGAAAATTGCCTTCTCTCTGTCCTCAGCATTTGAATATGCTGTCTATTGGGAGGAATTCTCCACTGAAAAGAAGCTCCCTGGTATGCCCATTCGGTTCTTGCCACCCCAGTATATGAACACTGAGGTAACAGTACAGAAACACAGGACCAGTTGGAGGTGCTAGTAAGTGCACAGGGGTGATGGGCTGATCCTGGGGTTAGGCCAGGTGTGTTCTTGGGTACAGTCATGGAAATTCCTTCTAAGTAAACTGGTCCTCTGCCTTTAGTGTGAATTCTGTGACCTCCTACTGTACCGCCACGGTTTCCTTTCCCTTTTAAGTTGCCAGTGTTCATTTCTGTTGTTTGTAGTTAAGAACTGGATTGGCACAGACTGGTTGATCTTGCTATTTCCTTCTGGTGACCCACAGTGAGCTAGATTTCTCTCTTGAAATGGTGTCCCAACACCTAGTGTTTTCTGAGGAGCTTTAGTGACTGATTCGGACTTTAGGAAGCTCAGGTAATCATGTTCAAGGTTTTTATACTTTGTTGTTTCTCTGTGGAACTCGCATGTGTGGAATGCACCAGAAATGAAAACACACACTTCTACTACACAAAAGGAGAATATTTGCTCCCCTTTCTTTTCTTGTCTTACCTTTTCAGGGAAAAACTGATGTGGGTTTCATTAAATCTTTTTTTAATTTTGTTTTTCATGTAAAATTTTTCTTGTGGTAAAAACATATTACGGGAGGGGTGGAAGATGGCGGCGTGAGTAGAGCAGCGGAAATCTCTTCCCAAAACAACATATATCTATGAAAATATAACAAAGACAACCCTTCCTAGAATAAAGATCAGAGGACACAGGACAATATCCAGACCACATCCACACCTGAGAGAACCCAGCGCCTCGCGAAGGGGTAAGATACAAGCCCCGGCCCCGCGGGAGCCGAGCGCCCCTCCCCCAAGCTCCCGGCGGGAGAAGAGCAGGCAGAGCGGGAGGGAGACGGAGCCCAGGGCTGCCGAACACCCAGCCCCAGCCATTCGGGCCAGAGTGCAGGGCCCTCGATACTGGGAAAACAGGGCAGCAAGAACAGTGAGCAGGCACTGGAGGCTGGGCGACAGAGGACTTAAGAAAAGCGCGCGATCATTTTTTTTTTCTTTTTTGCTTTTTTGCTGCTTTGTTTTGGCGAGTGCTTTTTGGAAGTCTTAAAGGGACAGGGACCCCAATACTAGGGAAACAGGGCAGAAAGACTGGTGATCAGAGGCCTGAGGCTGGCACCGGAGAATAAAGAAAAACGAACGACCACCTTTTTTTTTTTAATTAAAAATTTTTTTTTTTTTTTAATTAAAAAAATTTTTTTCTTGTTTTTTTTTTTGTGGTCGTTGTTTTGTTTTGGCGGGTGCTTTTTGGAAGTCTTAAAGGGGCAGGGCGGGTCACTTAATCCAGAGGTAGGGAATCCGGGATCTCTGGGCACTCTAACCCCTGGGCTGCAGGGAGCAGGGAGGCCCCTTACGGAGATAAATAGCCTCCCAGCAGCTCCTGCTCCAACGCGACTCCACCATTTTGGAGTAGCTGCCCGAGCCAGGCCACGCCCACAGCAACAGCGGAGATTAACTCCATAGCAGCCGGGCAGGAAGCAGAAACCCTGACTGCGCACAGCTGCGCAGCACAAGCCACTAGAGGCCGCTGTTCTCCCAGGAGAAGAGGGCCACAAACCAACAAGAAAGGAAGTCCTTCCAGCCGTCACTTGTCCCAGTTCTGCAGACTATTCCTATTACCATGAAAAGGCAAAGCTACAGGCAGACAAAGATCACAGAGACAACACCAGAGAAGGAGACAGACCTAACCAGTCTTCCTGACAAAGAATTCAAAATAAGAATCATAAACATGCTGACAGAGATGCAGAGAAATACGCAAGAAAAATGGGATGAAGTCCGGAGGGAGATCACAGATGCCAGAAAGGAGATCGCAGAAATGAAACAAACTCTGGAAGGGTTTATAAGCAGAATGGATAGAATGCAAGAGGCCATTGATGGAATTGAAATCAGAGAACAGGAACGCATAGATGCTGACATAGAGAGAGACAAAAGGATCTCCAGGAATGAAACAATATTAAGAGAACTGTGTGACCAATCCAAAAGGAACAATATCCGTATTATAGGGGTCCCAGAAGAAGAAGAGAGAGGAAAAGAGATGGAAAGTATCTTAGAAGAAATAATTGCTGAAAACTTCCCCACACTGGGGGAGGAAGTAATCGAACAGACCACGGAAATACACAGAACCCCCAACAGAAAGGATCCAAGAAGGGCAACACCAAGACACATAATAATTAAAATGACAAAGATCAAGGACAAGGAAAGAGTGTTAAAGGCAGCTAGAGAGAAAAAGGTCACCTATAAAGGGAAACCCATCAGGCTAACGTCAGATTTCTCAACAGAAACCCTACAGGCCAGAAGAGAATGGCATGATATATTTAATACAATGAAACAGAAGGGCCTTGAACCAAGGATACTGTATCCAGCACGACTATCATTCAAATATGACGGTGGGATTAAACAATTCCAAGACAAACAAAAGCTGAGGGAATTTGCTTTCCACAAACCACCTCTACAGAACACCTTACAGGGACTGCTCTAGATGGGAGCACTCCTAGAAGGAGCACAGCACAAAACACACAACATATGAAGAATCGAGGAGGAGGAACAAGAAGGGAGAGAAGAAAAGAATCTCCAGACAGTGTATATAACAGCTCAATAAGCGAGCTAAGTTAGGCAGTAAGATACTAAAGAGGCTAACCTTGAACCTTTGGTAACCACGAATTTAAAGCCTGCAATGGCAATAAGTACATATCTTTCAATAGTCACCCTAAATGTTAATGGGTTGAATGCACCAATCAAAAGACACAGAGTAACAGAATGGATAAAAAAGCAAGACCCATCTATATGCTGCTTACAAGAAACTCACCTCAAACCCAAAGAAATGTACAGACTAAAAGTCAAGGGATGGAAAAACATATTTCAAGCAAACAACAGTGAGAAGAAAGCAGGGGTTGCAGTACTAATATCAGACAAAATAGACTTCAAAACAAAGAAAGTAACAAGAGATAAAGAAGGACACTACATAATGATAAAGGGCTCAGTCCAACAAGAGGATATAACCATTCTAAATATATATGCACCCAACACAGGAGCACCAGCATATGTGAAACAAATACTAATAGAACTAAAGGGGGATATAGACTGCAATGCATTCATTCTAGGAGACTTCAACACACCACTCACCCCAAAGGATAGATCCACTGGGCAGAAAATAAGTAAGGACACGGAAGCACTGAACAACACAGTAGAGCAGATGGACCTAATAGACATCTATAGAACTCTACATCCAAAAGCAGCGGGATATACATTCTTCTCAAGTGCACATGGAACATTCTCCAGAATAGACCACATACTAGGCCACAAAAAGAGCCTCAGAAAATTCCAAAAGATTGAAATCCTACCAACCAACTTTTCAGACCACAAAGGCATAAAACTAGAAATAAACTGTACAAAGAAAGCAAAGAAGCTCACAAACACATGGAGGCTTAACAACACGCTCCTAAATAATCAATGGATCAATGACCAAATCAAAATGGAGATCCAGCAATATATGGAAACAAATGACAACAACAACACTAAGCCCCAACTTCTGTGGGACACAGCAAAAGCAGTCTTAAGAGGAAAGTATATAGCAATCCAAGCATATTTAAAACAGGAAGAGCAATCCCAAATGAATGGTCTAATGTCACAATTATCGAAATTGGAAAAAGAAGAACAGATGAGGCCTATGGTCAGCAGAAGGAGGGACATAATAAAGATCAGAGAAGAAATAAATAAAATTGAGAAGAATAAAACAATAGCAAAAATCAATGAAACCAAGAGCTGGTTCTTCGAGAAAATAAACAAAATAGATAAGCCTCTAGCCAGACTTATTAAGAAGAAAAGAGAGTCAACACAAATCAACAGTATCAGAAACGAGAAAGGAAAAATCACGACGGACCCCACGGAAATGCAAAGAATTATTGGAGAATACTATGAAAACCTATATGCTAACAAGCTGGGAAACCTAGGAGAAATGGACAACTTCCTAGAAAAATATAACCTTCCAAGATTGACCCAGGAAGAAACAGAAAATCTAAACAGACCAATTTCCAGCAACGAAATTGAAGAGGTAATCAAAAAACTACCAAAGAACAAAACCCCCGGGCCAGATGGATTTACCTCGGAATTTTATCAGACATACAGGGAAGACATAATACCCATTCTCCTTAAAGTTTTCCAAAAAATAGAGGAAGAGGGGATACTCCCAAACTCATTCTATGAAGCTAACATCACCCTAATACCAAAACCAGGCAAAGACCCCACCAAAAAAGAAAACTACAGACCAATATCCCTGATGAACGTAATTGCAAAAATACTCAACAAAATATTAGCAAACCGAATTCAAAAATACATCAAAAGGATCATACATCATGACCAAGTGGGATTCATCCCAGGGATGCAAGGATGGTACAACATTCGAAAGTCCATCAACATCATCCACCACATCAACAGAAAGAAAGACAAAAACCACATGATCATCTCCATAGATGCTGAAAAAGCATTTGACAAAGTTCAACATCCATTCATGTTAAAAACTCTCAGCAAAATGGGAATAGAGGGCAAGTACCTCAACATAATAAAGGCCATTTATGATAAACCCACAGCCAACATTATATTGAACAGCGAGAAGCTGAAAGCATTTCCGCTGAGATCGGGAACTAGACAGGGATGCCCACTCTCTCCACTGTTATTTAACATAGTACTGGAGGTCCTAGCTACGGCAATCAGACAAAATAAAGAAATACAAGGAATCCAGATTGGTAAAGAAGAAGTTAAACTGTCACTATTTGCAGATGACATGATACTGTACATAAAAAACCCTAAAGACTCCACCCCAAAACTACTAGAACTGATATCAGAATACAGCAAAGTTGCAGGATACAAAATCAACACACAGAAATCTGTGGCTTTCCTATATACTAACAATGAAACAACAGAAAGAGAAATCAGGAAAACAACTCCATTCACAATTTAATCATAAAAAATAAAATACCTAGGAATAAACCTAACCAAAGAAGTGAAAGACTTATACTCGGAAAACTACAAGTCACTCTTAAGAGAAATTAAAGGGGACACTAACAGATGGAAACTCATCCCATGCTCATGGCTAGGAAGAATTAATATCGTCAGAATGGCCATCCTGCCCAAAGCAATATACAGATTTGATGCAATCCTTATGAAACTAGCAGCAACATTCTTCAATGAACTGGAACAAATAATTCAAAAATTCATATGGAAACACCAAAGACCCCGAATAGCCAAAGCAATCCTGAGAAAGAAGAATAAAGTAGGGGGGATCTCACTCCCCAACTTCAAGCTCTACTATAAAGCCATAGTAATCAAGACAATTTGGTACTGGCACAAGAGCAGAGACACAGACCAATGGAACAGACTAGAGAATCCAGACATTAACCCAGACATATATGGTCAATTAATATTTGATAAAGGAGCCATGGACATACAATGGGGAAATGACAGTCTCTTCAACAGGTGGTGCTGGCAAAACTGGACAGCTACATGTAGGAGAATGAAACTGGACCATTGTCTAACCCCATATACAAAAGTAAACTCAAAATGGATCAAATACCTGAATGTAAGCCATGAAACCATTAAACTCTTGGAAGATAACATAGGCACAAACCTCTTAGACATAAACATGAGTGACCTCTTCTTGAACATATCTCCCCGGGCAAGGAAAACAACAGCAAAAATGAGCAAGTGGGACTATATTAAGCTGAAAAGCTTCTGTACAGCAAAAGACACCATCAATAGAACAAGAAGGATCCCTACAGTATGGGAGAATATATTTGAAAATGACACATCCGATAAAGGCTTGACGTCCAGAATATATAAGGAGCTCTCACGCCTCAACAAACAAAAAACAAATAACCCAATTAAAAAATGGGCAGAGGAACTGAAGAGACAGTTCTCCAAAAAAGAAATACAGATGGCCAACAGACACATGAAAAGATGCTCCACATCGCTAATTATCAGAGAAATGCAAATTAAAACTACAATGAGGTATCACCTCACATCAGTAAGGATGGCTGCCATCCAAAAGACAAACAACAACAAATGTTGGCGAGGCTGTGGAGAAAGGGGAACCCTCCTACACTGCTGGTGGGAATGTAAGTTAGTTCAACCATTGTGGAAAGCAGTATGGAGGTACATCAAAATGCTCAAAACAGACTTACCATTTGACCCAGGAATTCCACTCCTAGGAATTTACCCTAAGAACGCAGCAATCAAGTTTGAGAAAGACAGATGCACCCCTATGTTTATTGCAGCACTATTTACAATAGCCAAGAATTGGAAGCAACCTAAATGTCCATCAATAGATGAATGGATAAAGAAGATGTGGTACATATACACAATGGAATACTACTCAGCCATAAGAAAAGGGCAAATCCAATCATTTGCAGCAACATGGATGGAGCTGGAGGGTATTATGCTCAGTGAAACAAGCCAAGCGGAGAAAGAAAAATACCAAATGATTTCACTTATCTGTGGAATATAAGAACAAAGGAAAAACTGAAGGAACAAACAGCAGCAGAGTCACAGAACTCAAGAATGGACTAACAGGTACCAAAGGGAAAAGGACTGGGGAGGATGGGTGGGTAGGGAGGGATAAGGGGGGGAGAAGTAGGGGGGTATTATGATTAACATGCATGGGGGGGGTAGGAGAAAAGGGAGGGCTGTACAACACAGAGAAGGAAAGTAGTGATTCTACAACATTTTGCTATGCTGATGGACAGTGACTGTAAAGGGGTTTATAGGGGAGAGCCTAGTAAACATAATATTCGTCATGTAAGTGTAGATTAGTGATAGAAAAAAAAAAAAGGGCAGTTTCTGTGTGGTAACCTCCAACGAGTTCTACACAAGGGTATAAAGGGCATATAAAAGTGTAGGCAAAGGGTCTGTTTGTGTTTATACAGAGGATCAAAGCCTAATTGGGCTACCCCGAAAATGAACTAAGATACGATATGAAAAATAACTTCCAACATCTGCACTCTCTGGAAGACTCATGCCAGAAGATGATCATCAAAAAACCCCAACAAAGATCCACGCACTGCTACAGCTGTAGATGCACTCATCCCACCAGTTCCTGGACTTGCCATGGGAATGAGGAAGGAGATATCTAAGCTGGCCTGTGCATACAGTAAAACAACAAAATTGGACTGGATCTATACTGTTGGTACTCAACCAAGAATTTGGAGAAGTGCAAATTGTAGCGCTCCAAAGTCTTACAACTACAAACTATTTACTGTTAAAAGAACATATGGCATGTGAACAGTCCCCAGGAATGGGTTGTTTTAATTTGTCTGATTTCTCTCAGACTGTTCAAGTTCAGTTGGACAATATCCACCATATCATAGATTTCACAAATCATTCACAAATGCCTAAGGTGCCTAACTGGTTTTCTTGGTTTCACTGCAGATGTCTGGTAATTACAGATATGCTTTGGTTATGTAACTATACTCCTATTATGTTAATGTGTGTGTGCAATTTAAGTAGTAGCTTAAAACCTGTACATGCTGAAGTTACTCTACAAGAAGATATATCAAAGAAATAATCAATCTTCCCATGTTTTCTTCCGCCTGCTACTTCTATAGCTTTTCTTCTTCCTTCCTAATTACAACCCTTAAATAGAATTCGTGCCTCATATCAAATTTACCGAGTATCATAATTTTTCCAAGTGGTAAAGATACCTCAAGACAAATGCTGGGCATAGAAGCCACAGGGCATAAATATGCAAAGAAGTAAAAAGCTAACCTTTTCAAACAATAAGGCTTCTCTCTCACTTACCAACTTCACATTTCCCTGTATGGCCCCGGAAGATGACTGGTTAGCCAGAGACGGGTAAGATTCCTCAAGGGAGGAACAACCTAAGACAGGCACAGTCGCAGGGGGGCCATCAGGTGAGAAATTGGGGATCAACAGGTGAGGCTTAGAACCTCACCCCCCCGTTCTGAGAGAAATGTTCTGCATACGTGGATGTTTTATTGCCCTGGTCTAGCTTGGATTAACACATAGTCTACAGGCACACACCTGATCATCTATATGTGCTCTCTTACAACACTAAACTATGTTTTCTACCTTTATCTTGTATCTACCTACCACTTCAGCATTTTATTAAAAATAATAATAATAAAGAGAGAAATGTGGTATCCACATATAAATCAAGTATAAAAACCAAATGAGTATTCATATTTGAACTGACTGTTTAGAGTTCATAATGCATGAGCAAAACCGAAAGTTTCTGTGATGACTGCCCTTGTACTGTTCACTATGTAACTTATTCATTATGTAAGAATTTGTTCTACATGTAAAAACTTGTTTGTTATGCCTCAGAAGATTGGAGACTGACAAAAATTAGGCTTGGGGTGGATTAATGATTGTGCATTGAGCATTGACTCCCCTATACAGAATTTTATTGTCGTTAACAACCATTTGATCAATAAATATGAGAGATAGCCTCACAAAAAAAAAAAAAAAAAGGACAGACTTCCAATGGTAAAATAAATTAGTAACCGGGATGTAATGTATAGCATAAGGAATATAGTCAAGATATTGTAACAGCCTGGTAGGGTGATAGCTGGAACCTAGAATTATGTATATAAAAGTTCTACCACTGTGTTGTACACTTGAAACTCATGTAATGTAATACTGTGTGTCAACTACCATTCAATAAAAAATAATAATTAAAAAAAAAAAAAACATATTACGGAATTTACTATCTTAACTGCTTTTAATTGTACATTTCAGTAAAGTAAAGTTTATTCACATTGTAAAACACAGTTCCAGAATTTTTTCACGTAAGTCTTGTATGATTATAAAGAGAGGATGGCTCAGTTGAGAGAAAGAAGGCTGTTTTTATAGAAGAATAACCTTTTTGCCATTTTACATAAAGCAAGTTAAAAGATTATTTATCTTTTAAAACTTTTGAATTTTTGTAATTTTAGATGATACTTGTGGAGTATTAACTTTGTACCTAAGCATTAGTTATATTGGTAACCAAATAAGTTTATATAAAAGTTTCCTTATGTAAGTAATGATTTGGGGCCAACTGTGACAGCATTTCCCCATTTTACTTTGTTAATTGGAGCCTGAAGTAGACTGGAGATGGTTGCAGCTGGTCTTGAGGAGGTGCAGAAAGGCTCATTACCCAGCAGTGGTTCATTGTGGCATCTCTTCTCCTTTTCTTTTCCATGAATGGAGACAAGATGTATTGGCATCTTGTAACCACTGGTGGAGGCTCAGAAGTGCACCACAAAATCTCCTACGTTTTATGAAGCTGTGTTGTTCCCAAGTGACGTGTTTATGTAAGACTTTTGGGAAGATCATTGTGAGATATATATTTAGTGTATTTGGGGTTGTGTTTTGAAGCATGAGGAAACAACTCTCTTAATTAGCAGATTTTCAAATCCCTGATTCACACATATATTATTCAAAAGAAAGAGTTATTCATATGTATATGTGTCACACACACACATACCCACACATAAATATATGAAATGCTGTTTAGACAATGGTCTCACAGAAAGTTGTTAGAAAGGGTTATTTAAAGTTTTCAAACTGAACTGGTTACTCAGTGGTCTTTTTGTCATTATTTCTTTTTCCCAGCACTAAAATGAATATGAAAGCAGAGAATATTAGAAAAATGAGAATGAGAAAGAAGAGTGGGAGTAATCAGTTTTATCTTTCAAGGAAGACAGCAAACATTTGGTCTATGTGTTTTTTAAATATTAAGATATTACTGATATACAGTCTTATGAAGGTTTCACATGAAAAACAGTGTGTTTACTACAATCACCCATATTATTGAGTCCCCCCATACATCTTTTTTTTTGGATCATTCTGTATTTACCATTTTGTGCCCTCCTTTGTTGTCTAACAAAAATAGTTTCCAAATACAGGTGACTTATTTTTAGATACATGTCATTCCTTTAAAGGATTATTATCGTTAATGTAATCATTTCTCTGCTATAGGCTATTTAGTTTGTTACTAGCCATATTAGTTTGCAACTGGCAAGCTATTCCAAAGAGTTTGTTAAATTGAATGTTATTTTAGAAAGTACATTTTCATATTAGGCTATTTCACTATTTGTTTTAGTAATCTGCCACAAAAAAAATACTTTGGGGCATACTGTTGTCAGGCTATGATGGGTTAGGCTGGTTGTGCCGGATGAGTTCAAGGTCAAGAAATAGTCACTTGGTGAAATGGAAACTAGGAAAAGTTAAGATGATTATTATCTGTGTTGCTGGCAAAACCATAATTGTTTTTCTCAGGGCCTAGGACTTCCCAAAGTCACAGAATAAAGATAGCTCTCTGCCCAGAGCATCCATTTGACTTGAGGATTTTGAATACATTGTGAAACATAACAAGGTTTAGTAGCAAGACAAACACTGATATATTGTGGGGCAGGATGCCTTGACTGATTTCCCTGAATTTTTAAGATTAAAATGCCATATTCAATTTAAGAAATTTAATATTTAAGAAATTTTACATTAGCAAGGGCTACTTCAAAGTATATCCTCCAATCCCCTATATCATGAGTTGGGCCATTTGGTGAATACTTTAGACTTTGTGTGCCACATAGTTCTCTCCTGCATATTCTGGTTGTTTTGTTTTGGTTTCTAACCCTTTAAAAATGACAAAAGCTCACTTGCTCACAGGCTCCTCCATTGCTAACACCTGCTGTAGACAGTCCATTCACATTTCCTGCTACCTCCTGGGGCTCCTGAGTGATCACACATGAGAAACACAGTCTTGGCTGTTCCCAAACTCTCCTTCATTAAAATTAAGCATATATTTAGGCAGAATGGAAAAGAATGTAGTGATGAACAGAAATTTTGACCTATGTTGAAGCCCAACTGGGTGCAGCAGTTATGTGCTAATAGAACTCTTCAGAGACAAAAAGGGAAGCTAAAGTTCCAAATTTCATTGTTGTTCACAGGAGATTTTGCTCTGTCTTTAAAATGTAGACATTATTAATATAGGGTTAATGGCTACATCTACAGAGTGAAGCCCTGCAAGTAGCCCCACCCCATTTGCCTCACCTCATTGCCCAGTTGTTTGCCAAATCCTGTCTTTTCACCTCCTGCATAAGTCGGTACTGTTTCTGTCTCAAAACCCAATTTGAGCAGGCCTTGTTGTTGATCTTCCTCTAATTGACCAGGACTCTCATTATTTCTCTCTCCCCCGTGCCCAGAAAACCTTATTACTCTTAGGACATTTATTATCTTGGAGTGTTTTTTTCGTGTCTTTGCCTTCAGCTAGGCTCTGAGTGCCTTGTGCTTGTCCTCAGCTGGCTCTGTGGTGTCTTTACTGTAGTGTCTGTCACCTGTTGTGATGCTAGGAACACAGAATGTACTCAACAAAAATTGTTATGTGAAGGGGCAATAGCTACAGGTGTTTTCAGCTGAGTGTGTGTAACCAGTTCTTTTGGGTCTCGCCTCATCCAGCATTTGCACACTTGTTCTAATAGCAGTCAGAGCCAAGTGTCTCCAAAGCAAGCTTACTGAACCTTCTGGTTTTTATGATGAAATCTGTTTCTGAAATTGCCTCAATTAGAAGCTCGCATATCCTGCAGTTAATATTTTCTTAGGAAATTTGATCTGAATTTAAAAATCAGTATTATTCTGTCTAAAACATCACTTACCTAATCAAGGAGGTCTTCACTTCTCTTACCTTCTGTCCGAATGTTTAGTCTTCCATTTTCACTTTACTTTGATGTCTGCCACAGTGTTCTACAGTGATGAGGCCCTGGGGCATGTCTTTCTTTAGAACAATGCCTTGTGCTGTGAATATTGAAAGGCCACCCCGGTTGTGCTTCCAGCCATTTATCTTATGTAATCCAAACTGGTGATTTTCTTTCCATTAAAATTTTTCTCTCATTCTTAGCCTTATGCAGCAAAGTGAATGAAAAGGAAAGAGAACGCTTAATATACTAGGGCCATGTTAATGCCAATGTTCACCCAGTAAAGCCTGTTGACAGGAGGGTCAAAGGTAACGAGTAAGTTTTCCTCTGCCCCTATTTTCATGTGACCTCCCCCAGGTCCCCAAGATGTATCTTCTTTATGAGGTTCTGCTTGCAGTTTTGTGATCATCCTGTCCCTCATACTTGTGTCTATAATCCTTGATTTTAAATCTGGACAGTATTTACTTCTTTCTTTAAAAGATGACAAATTTGCATTCTTAGAACTTCTCTCATCTCACCCATTTGATTTATACACGGAAAATTGTTAGTTTTTAAGTCTCATTCTCTTCTGTAACTAATAACTATTATAAAGTAAAAATTCAATACATGTTATATTTGTATTGTTTTAGACATGTAAATACTGTTCTCTACAGAGCTGTTCAGTTGTGTGAGCAGTGAGAGGAGGGCAAATAATCCTATTTTACTAAATTACTGTGGTTTAAGAAGGACATAAATGTCAATAGCCAAGAGATTATCTTTCTTAATTGATTTTGTTCTTTCCACTTTCTCCTCTGATATTTCTTAAAATTTTATTACTGGTTTCTTTTCCTTTTGAGCACAAGAAAACTTTTCCCATGCAATTTCAGTTGGTGCTTGTAGAAACACCTGCTTTCTCTTCCATCTTGTACCAGTAGGGTTTGAATTGGGAATTTAAAATCCTCAGCAGCATATTCTTTTTTTGTATTTGGCATAAAAATTGCTGAATGAAGCTGTTTCAGACAACTGCATCGCACATATCCTACCAGGATTAGAACTGCCAACTGTGTTTTCCTTCAATACTCAGATTCCATAAAATGGAATATAGCATTAATGGTCCTTATCCACTAAATGAGGAAAGTGCCCAGACGCTACCATCAGGCTTAAAAGACATTTTTAGAAGGAGCCTGTGGTCATTCTCCACAGCTGCAACAACTCATAGTCTTAGAAAGAATGTCTTTAAAAATTCTGTGGGAAACCAGGTTTGCTGTGGCTCACTGAGAACCCGTGGCTGCCACTATTCACTCGGGCCTCATGCTTTTCTTGCTCCTTGTACCATCCTATCAGTGAAGTGTCACAAGAGAGCATGGGAAGTGGGACAACCTTCCAGTGAGCCTGCTGTTGGCCCTCCTCACTGTTCCTGGGGCACTGGGTGGATGGAGCACATCCCTGTCTCTGTCTGAGATGGTTGTTGAACCCATGACCATCCCATTGTAGAACCGGTGAGTTCCTTAGTGAGCCCTGAAGAAAGGCTCTTGTGGGCTCTGCCAGTTGTAGATTTTATCAGGAGCTTATGAATGTCTCTCACACTGGTTCTCACTGGAACACAAACAAGTACAGGTGCAGTGAGCTTTTGTTTCTTTTCCTTTTTAACAGCTGTTTAGCTTGCTTTATTCTTAAAATTGTAGTGTTTCTTTAAATGTGCCATTTAGAAAAGTGTCAGTTATGCTGATATCTATCTAATTCAGAAATTTTCTTTTCATAGGCAGTTGGCACTACAAACAAAGTGAATTTATCATCCCTTTTCCTAAATGAAATAAAAATGTATTGTCATCTGAAATGGGGCAAATTTATCTTGAATACACTTTGTGTGTCTGTGCCTTCTCAAAAGATGTATTATCTGATCATTGTGGTTATAGTTACAGAAGATTGATTGTCCAGAATGTGCAATTTGCAGGTGTGCATTTACAAGCACTTCAGAGACACTATCTTTGACCATAAGAAATTCAGCAAGCCTATCTAGAGACAATAGTGAGTTTTAAAAATACTGTATTTTTAATTTTCATAGTATGAACTCTAATATATATATTTAAAAATAGATGCCTGATAAGTGAAGTGAATATAAGAAAACAGATCTTTTTCTTTTATTGGGGAATGCCTCAGGACAAAATATAAGAATGTATATCTTAAGAGGATGTGATTTTTAAATTTCTATTTTAAACTATTTCACATCATACTGTATGTTATTATATCTGAAAGGAGGTATTAACTATTAATAAATCCTAGATTTTAGATTATCACTCCCCTACTCTGCTTAAATGTGACAGAGAAAACAATTTAAATTCTTTTTTCAGATTCATCAGGACACTCAAAAACTTTTGAATGTCAGAAAGTATTTTTTTACACAATTCTTTAAAACCTGTAGTTAATAGAGTAGAAATCGGATTTACTCAAATTATGTTACTAGCATGAGGTTAATCTAAAGCATGGCACATTGGAGAGGGGCGGAAGATGGTGGCATGAGTAGACCAGTGGAAATACCCTCCCGAAACCATATATATCAATGAAAATATAACAAAGACAACCCCTCCTAGAATAAAGACAACAGGACACAGGACAATATCCTGACCACATCCGCACCAGAGAGAACCCAGTATTTCATGAAGGTAGTAAGAAACAAGCCACAGCCCAGTGGGAGACGAGCGCCCATCCCCCCAACTCCCGGCAGGAGAAAAATAGGCAGAGCGGGAGGGAGACGGAGTGCAGGACTGCCAAACACCCAGCCCCAGCCATCCGGGCCAGAGTGCAGGGCCCTGGATACTAGGAAAACAGGGCAGCAAGAATAGTGAGCGGGAACCGGAGGCCGGGCCCTGGAGGACATAAGAAAAGCGAGCGAAATTTTTTTTTTCCTGTTTTGTTTTGGCTAGCACTTTTTGGAAGTCATAAAGTGGTAGGGACCCCAATGATAGGGAAAGAGGGCAGCAAGACCGGTGAGCAGATGCCTGAGGCTGGCACCGGAGAATAAAGATAAACGAGCGGCCACATTTTTTTTTTTTTAATTAAATTTTTTTTTTTTTGTGGTCGTTGTTTGGTTTTAACGGGTGCTTTTTGGAAGTCTTACAGGGGCAGGGTGGGACACTTAATCAGAGCTAGAGATTCCGGGGATCGCAGGGCAGTCTGATCCCTGGGCTGCAGGGTGCTGGGAGGCCCCTTATGGAGATAAATAACCTCCAGGCCGCTCCCTCTCCAATGCCACTCCACCACTTTGGAGCAGGGGCCCGAACCAGGCCATGCCAACAGTAAGAGTGGAGATAAACTCCATAGCAGCCAGGCAGGAAGCAGAAACCCTGTCTGCACGCAGCTGGCCAGTACAAGCCACTAGAGGTCGCTGTTATCCCAGGAGAGGAGGGCCACAAACCAAAAAGAAGGGAAGTTCTTCCAGCCGTCACTCGTTCCAGCTCTGCAAACTATTACTATCAACATGAAAAGGCAAAGATCACAGAGACAACACACAGACTTAACCAGTCTTCCTGACAAAGAATTCAAAATGAGAATCATAAACATGCTGAAAGAGATGCAGAGAAATACGCAAGAGAAATGGGATGAAGTCCAGAGGGAGATCACAGATGCCAGAAAGGAGATTGCAGAAATGAAACAAACTCTGGCAGGGTTTATAAGAAGAATGGATAAGATGCAAGAGGCCATTGATGGAACTGAAACCAGAGAAGAGGAACATATAGAAGCTGACAGAAAGAGATATAAAAGGATCTCCAGGAATGAAACAATGTTAAGAAAATTGTGTGACCAATCCAAAAGGAAAAATATCCGTATTATATGGGTTTCAGAAGAAGAAGAGAGAGGAAAAGAGATGGAAAGTATCTGAGAAGAAATAATTGCTGAAAACTTCCCCAAACTGTGGGAGGAAATAATCGAACAGACCAGAGAAAATACACAGAACCCCCAATTGAAAGGATCCAAGGAGGACATCAAGACACATAATAATTAGTATGGCAAAGATCAAGGACAAAGAATAAGTTTTAAGGAAGCTAGAGAGAAAAAAGTCACCTATAAAGGAAAACCCATCAGGCTAACATCAGACTTCTCAACAGAAACCCTACAGACCAGAAGAGAATGGCATGATATATTTAATACAATGAAACAGAAGGGCCTTGAACCAAGGATACTGTATCCAGCACGACTATCATTAAAATATGACGGTGGGATTAGACAATTCCCAGACAAACAAAACCTGAAGGAATTTGCTTCCCACAAACCACCTCTACAGAACATCTTACAGGGACTAATCTAGATGGGAGCACTCCTAGAAAGAGCACAGCACAAAACACACAACATATGAAGAATCGAGGAGGAGGAACAAAAAGGGAGAGAAGAAAAGAATCTCCAGACAGTGTATATAACAGCTCAATAAGCGAGCTAAGTTAGGCAGTAAGATACTAAAGAGGCTAACCTTGAACCTTTGGTAACCATGAATTTAAAGCCTGCAATGGCAATAAGTACATATCTTTCAATAGTCACCCTAAATGTTAATGGGCTGAATGCACCAATCAAAAGACATAGAGTAATAGAATGGATAAAAAAGCAAGACCCATCTATATGCTGCTTACAAGAAACTCACCTCAAACCCAAAGACATGTACAGACTAAAAGTCAAGGGATGGAAAAACATATTTCAAGCAAACAACAGCGAGAAGAAAGCAGGGGTTACAGTACTAATAGACAAAATAGACTTCAATACAAAGAAAGTAACAAGAGATAAAGAAGGACACTGCATAATGATAAAGGGCTCAGTCTAAGAAGAGGATATAACCATTCTAAATATATATGCACCAAACACAGGAGCACCAGCATATGTGAAACAAATGCTAACAGCACTAAAGGGGGAAATAGACTGCAATGCATTTATCCCAGGAGAAATCAACACACCACTCACCCCAAAGGATAGATCTACCGGGCAGAAAATAAGTAAGGACACGGAAGCACTGAACAACACAGTAGAGCAGATGGACCTAATAGACATCTAGAGAACTCTACATCCAAGAGCAACAGGATACACATTCTTCTCAAGTGCACATGGAACATTCTCCAGAATAGACCACATACTAGGCAACAAAAAGAGCCTCAGAAAATTCCAAAAGATTGTAATCCTACCAACCAACTTTTCAGACCACAGAGACATAAAACTAGAAATAAACTGTATAAAGAAAGCAAAGAGGCTCACAAACACATGGAGGCTAAACAACACGCTCATAAATAATCAGTAGATCAATGACGAAATCAAAATGGAGATCCAGCAATATATGGAAACAAATGACAGCAACAACACTAAGCCCCAACTTCTGTGGGACGCAGCAAAATCAGTCTTAAGAGGAACGTATATAGCGATCCAGGCACAGTTGAAGGAGCAAGAACAATCTCAAATGAATAGTCTAACATCACAATTACCAAAATTCGAAAAAGAAGAACAAATGAAACCTAAAGTCAGCAGAAGGGGGACATAATAAAGATCAGCGAAGAAATAAATAAAATTGAGAAGAGTAAAACAATAGCAAACATCAATGGAACCAAGAGGTGGTTATTTGACAAAAACAAAATAGATAAGCCACTAGCCAAAGTTATTAAGAGAAAAAGAGAATCAACACAATCCAACAGAATCACAAATGAGAACGGAAAGATCATGACAGACTCCACAGAAATACAAAGAATTATTAAATACTACTATGAAAATCTATATGCCAACAGTCTGAAAAACCTAGAAGAAATGGACAACTTCCTAGAAAAATACAACCTTCCAAGACTGACCAAGGAAGAAACACAAAAGTCAAACAAACCAATTACGAGCAAAGAAATTGAAATGGTAATCAAAAAACTACCAAAGAACAAAATACCCGGGCAGGACGGATTTACCTCGGAATTTTAACAGACACACAGAGAAGACAGAATACCCATTCTCCTTAAAGTTTTCCAAAAAATAGAAGAGGAGGGAATACTCCCAAACTCATTCTATGAAGCCGACATCACCCTAATACCAAAACCAGGCAAAGACCCAGCCAAAAAAGAAAATTACAGACCAATATCCCTGATGAATGTACATGCAAAAATACTTAATAAAATATTAGCAAACCGAATACAAAAGTATATCAAAAGGATCATACACCATGACAAAGTGGGATTCATCCCAGGGATGCAAGGATGATACAACATTCGAAAATCCATCAACATCATCCACCACATCAACTAAAAGAAAGACAAAAACCACATGATCATCTCCACAGCTGAAAAAACATTCGACAAAATTCAGCATCCATTCGAGATAAAAACTCTCAGCAAAATGGGAATAGAGGGCAAGTACCTCAACATAATAAAGGCCATATATAATAAACCCACAGACAACATTATACTGAACAGCGAGAAGCTGAAAGCTTTTCCTCTGAGATAGGGAACTAGACAGGGATGCCCTCTCTCCCCACTGCTATTTAACATAGTACTGGAGGTCCTAGCCATGGCAATCAGACAAAACAAAGAAATACAGGGAATCCAGATTGGTAAAGAAGAAGTTAAACTGTCACCATTTGCAGATGACTTGATATTGTACATAAAAAACCCTAAACACTCCACCCCAATATTACTAGAACCGATATCGGAATACAGCAAAGTTGCAGGATAAAAATTAATGCACAGAAATCTGTAGCTTTCCCATACACGAACAATGAACCGATAGAAAGGGATATCAGGAAAGCAATTCCATTCACAATTGCATAAAAAGAATAAAAAACCTATGAATAAATCTAACCAAAGACGTGAATCACCTATACTCTGAAAACTACACTCACTCTTAAGAGAAATTAAAAGGGACACTAACAAATGGAAACTCATCCCATGCTCTTGGATAAGAAGAATTAATATCATCAAAATGGCCATCCTGCCCAAAGCAATATAGAGATTTGATGCAATCCCTATCAAATTCACAGCAACATTCATCAGTGAACTGGAACAAATAATTCAAAAATTCATATGGAACCACCAAAGACCACGAATAGCCAAAGCAAACCTGAGAAAGAAGAATAAAGAAGAGGGGTCTCACCCCCAAATTTCAAGCCCTTCTATAAAGCCATAGTAATCATGACAATTTGGTACTGGCACAAGAACAGAGCCACAGACAAGTGGAACAGACTAGAGACTCCAGACATTAACCCAAACATATATGGTCTATTAATATTTAATAAAGGTGTCATGGACACAAAATGGCGAAATGACAGTCTCTTCAACAGATGGTGCTGGTAAAATTGGACAGCTACATGTAGGAGAATGAAACTGGACCATTGTCTAACTCCATATACAAAAGTAAATTCAAAATGGATCAAAAATCTGAATGTACACCATGAAACCATTATACTCGTGGAAAAAAACATAGGCAAAAACCTCTTAGACATAAACATGAGAGACCTCTTCTTGAACATAACTCCCCGGTCAAGTAAAACAACAGCAAAAATGAACAAGTGGGACTATATTAAGCTGAAAAGCTTCTGTACAGCAAAAGACACCATCAACCGAACAAAAAGGATCCCTACAGTATGGGAGAATATATTTGTAAGTGATAAAATGGATAAAGATTTGACGTCCAAAATATATAAAGAGTACACACGCCTCAACAAGCAAAAATCAAATAATCCAATTAAAAAATGGGTAGAGGAAGTGAACAGACAGTTCTCTAGAAAAGAAATACAGATGGCCAACAGAAACATCAAAAGATGCCCCACAACACTAATTATCAGAGAAATGCAAATTAAAACTACAGTGAGGCATCACCACACACCAGTAAGGATATTTGCCATCCAAAAGAAAAACAACAACAAATGTTGGCGAGGCTGTGGAGAAAGGGGAACCCTCCTACACTTCTGGTGGGAATGTAAACTTGTTCAAACATTGTGGAAAGCACTATGGAGGTACATCAAAATGCTCAAAACAGACATATCATTTGACACAGGAATTACACTCCTAGGAATTTACCCTAAGAATGCAGCAATCAAGTATGAGAAAGACCAATGTACCCCTATATTTATCGCAGCACTATTTACAATAGCCAAGAATTGGAAGCAACCTAAATGTCCATCTATAGATGAATGGATAAAGAAGATGTGGTACATATACACAATGAAATACTACTCAGCCATAAGAAAAAGGCAAATCCAACCATTTGCAGCAACATGGATGGAGCTGAAGGGTATTATGCTGATTTTAAAAAGCCAAGCGGAGAAAGAGAAATACCAAATGATTTCACTCATCTGTGGAGTATAAGAACAAAGGAAAAACTGAAGGAACAAAACAGCAGCAGAATCACAGTACCCAAGAATGGCTTAACAGTTATCAAAGGGAAAGGGACTGAGGAGGATGGGTGGGTTGGGAGGGATAAAGGTTGGCAGGAAGAAGGGGATATTAAGATCAGCATGCATAGGGGGATGGGTGAAAGGGGAGGGCTGTACAACACAGAGAAGACAAGTAGTGATTCTACAACATTTTGCTATGCTTATGGACCGTGACTGTAAAGGGGTTTATAGCGGGGACCTGGTATAGGGGAGAGCCTAGTAAAGATAATAGTCTTCATGTAAGTGTAGATTGAAGATAAAAAAGAAAGAAAAGAGGTATTACTCCATGATAGGGTAAAACTAACTGTATATCAACAATTAATGCATGCTTTAAATATCCTTAACTTCGATCACTTAAAGGGTGTCAGATGATCGACCATGGAGGTACACTTTTACGATAATATTCTTTTCTCTTCAAAAAAAAAAGCAGTTCCTGTGTGGTGACCTCCAATGAGTTCTACATGATGGTATAAAGGGCAGATCAATGTGTGGGAAAGGGTCTGTTTGTATTTATACAGAGGATCAAAGCCTAATGTGGCTACCCAGAAAATGAACTAAGATACGATATGAAGAAAAACTTCCAACATCAGCACACTCTTGAAGAGTCATACCAGCAGATAATCATCAAAAAACCTCAACAAAGCTCCAGGCGATGCTGCAATTGTAGTTGCATTCATCCCACTGGTTCCTGGACTTTCCGTTGGAATGAAGAAGGAGATATCTAAGCTGGCCTGTGCATACAGTAAAACAACAAATTTGACTGGATCTACACTGTTGGAACTCAACCAAGATTTAGGAGAAGTGAAAGTTGCAGCACTCCAAAATCTTACAACTACAGACTATCTACTGTTAAAAGAACATATGGGATGTGAACAGTTCCCAGGAATGGGCTGTTTAAATTGGTCTGATTTCTCTCAGACTGTTCAAGTATAGTTGGACAATATCCATCATATCATAGACAAATTTTCATAAATGCCTAGGGTGCCTAACTGGTTTTCTTGGCCTCACTGTAGATGGCTGGTAATTGTAGATCTGCTTTGGTTATGTAACTGTATTCCTTTATGTTAATGTGTGTGTGCAATTTAATTAGTAGTTTAAAACCTATACATGCATAAATTACTCTACAAAAGATATGTCAAAGAAATAATCAATCTCCCTATGTTTTCTTCCATCTGCAACCTCTATGGCTCTTATACTTCCTTTCTAATTACAACCCTTAAATGGAATTCGTGCCTCATATCAAATTTACCGAGTATCATAATTCCTCCAAGTGCTAAAGATACCTCAAGACAAATGCTGGGAATAGAAGCCACAGGGCATAAATCTGTATAGAAGTAAAAAGCTAACCTTCTCAAACGATAAGGCTTCTCTCTCACTTACCAACATTGCATCTCCCTGTATGGCCCCAGAAGATGACTGGTTAGCCAGAGACGGGTAAGATTCCTCAAGGGAGGAACAACCTAAGACAGGCACAGTCTCAGGGGGCCCATCAGGTGAGAAACTGGGGATCAACAGAGGTGAGGCTTAGAACCTCTCCCCCCCCTGTTTTGAGAGAAATCTTCTGCATCCGTGGATATTTTATTGACCTTGTCTAGCTTTTATTAACACATAGTCTACAGGCACACACCCGATCATCTACATTTGCTCTCTTACAACACTAATCTAAGTTTTCTACCTTTATCTTACATGTAACTACCACTTCAGCGTTTTCTTTAAAATAATAATAATAATAATAATAATAATAAAGGGAGAAATGAGGGATCCACTTATAAATCAAGTATAAAAATCAAACGAATATTCATATATGACATTGTTTAGGGTTCATAATGCATGATCAAAACCGAAAGTTTCTGTGATGACTGTCCTTGCACTGTTCACCATGTAAGAACTTTTTCACTATGTAAGAATTTGTTCACCATATAAGAACTTGTTCATTATACTTTGGAAGATTGGAGACTGTTGAGAATTAGGCTTCGGGTTGATTAATGATTGTGCATTGTGTCCCCTATACAGAATTTTATTGTTGTTCACTACCATTTGATCAATAAATATAAAATATGCCCTCTCAAAAAAATATATTTATTACATCAGCAATTTCTCTGGAAGCAGATGATCTATAAAAAGTGGATCCTAGTATTTAACTTAGTTTTCTTGATTTCAGTTGACCATTCAGAAACAGAAGCTCTATGGGGGTACCCACCCACTCAGCCTACCATTGTCCGGTGCCTTAGATGTTCAGCCTGAGCCAGGGTGGAAGTCCATGGTGCAGCATTTGAGCCTCCCATTCAGAACCATTCCGCCTTGTCCCATCTTGTTGTTCATTTTTTGTCCTGGAAGTTGCTCAATCTAAGCCTGCACTGTGAGGCTCAGGCAGCACTCGCAGCTACAGGCTCTGAAAGGTGGAGCCCCTTTCCTACCCTCCCTGCAGTACATACACGTGAGAGGCCCAGAAAGCTCACCCAGAGACAGATACAGATAGCATGAGTGTGCATAATTGGCCCTACACAGGCAGGACAGAGCATCTCATGGCCTGCAGGCCCAGTGTTGGCGTGGGGCAGTTCTCAGAAGTGGACAGGGCAGGAGGTAGGTGGTCACAGAACATAGGCCATATTGGCTCTGGGTGTTTGTCTGGCACAGAATTCTAAAGTAATTTAAGTGGGTTGCTTCTATTTAAAATACAGATTTCTCCCTTTTTTTGAGAAATTGGAAGGCAAGGAAACCCTGGCAGGACCCACTTCCTCTTGTAGCTGGTTAGCCAGTAGTGGACCCACCATGTTCCTACCCAAGAGAAAAGGAAGCCTTTTCACTCATAATTTTCAGGAAGAAAATCATCAAGTGTATTACTTTGGTAGATTCAGATAGGGCCAGAAATAGAAGTTTCTACTTCCCTGCCATTCAGGGGGAGAATCAAGAGACAAGACAACTGGTAAATCCTGTCCTGATCCCGGTAGCTAGCAACTGACCATGGGCCACCCTAGGGATGGCAGGTGTGCTCCTCGCCTGTGGCCGTCCTCCTCATGCCCTGAGTACGGTGGCCCACAAACACTTGCTCCGCCCCTGAGCCAACGGAGCAGCACCTCTGAGGAGTCAGCAGGGGTTGGAAATGAGGTTTGGTTTTGTTTCCCCTTTTACATCTTACAGGTCAGGAAGGTGAGATTTAAATCTGGCCTCTGGGTTAAGGTTATCAGTTTATTTTGATTTCCAATATCTCTGTTCATTACATTTACAAAGGTACTGCTAATGTGAATTTTCTCGTCAACTCAATCCAGTAACTGACTTTTTAAAAAATAAATAAGTGGAACCTTAGGGAAGGCAAGTGGAAGATGATGGAGGTGCATGTTGGAGCTTCCGTGGTACTCAGCACACACCTGCGTACCTGGTGTGTCACTGGGTCACAAACCACGTGCATCACCAGTACCTTTGCTTGCTGTTAAAAGATGATTTTGGAAGACATGGGTCGAGTAGGACTGCATGATTGCTTTGAACCAAATCAGGACTGTGGTGGGTTTTTTATTTTTATTTTTATTTTTATTCTTTTATTGTTTGTAGATAATTATTTTTTATTGAAGGGTAGTTGACACACAGTATTACATTAGTTTCAGGTGTACAACACAGTTATTCAACATTTATATACATGATAATTCTAGCTACCAGCTATCACCATACAAAGTTGTTAGAATATTTTGACTACATTCCTTATGCAATAAATTACATCCCAGTTACTTATTTATTTTACAATTGGAAGTCTGTACTTTTTTTTTTGAGAGGGCATCTCTCATATTTGTTCATCAAATGTTTGTTAACAACAATAAAAATAAAATTCTGTATAGGGGTTCAGTGCTCAATGCACAATCATTAATAGACCCCAAGCCTAATTTTCGTCAGTCTCCAATCTTCTGAAGCATAACGAACAAGTTCTTACATGGAGAACAAATTCTTACATAGTGAATAAGTTACATGGTGAACAGTACAAGGGCAGTCATCACAGAAACTTTCGGTTTTGCTCAAGCATTATGAACTATAAACAATCAGTTCAAATACGAATATTCGTTTGATTTTTATACTTGATGTATATGTGGATACCACATTTCTCTATTATTATTATTTTAAATAAAATGCTGAAGTGGTAGGTAGATGCAAGATAAAGGTAGAAAACATAGTTTAGTGTTGTAAGAGAGCAAATGAAGATGATCGGGTGTGCCTGTAGACTATGTGTTAATTAAAGCTAGACAAGGGCAATAAAATATCCACGGATGCAGAAGATTTCTCTCAGAAGAGGGGGTTGAGGTTCTCTGCCTCACCTCTGTTGATCCCCAATTTCTCACCTGATGGCCCCCCTACGACTGTCCCTGTCTTAGGTTGTTCCTCCCTTGAGGAATCTTACCCGTCTCTGGGTAACCAGTCATCTTACGGGGCCATACAGGGAGATGTAAATTTGGTAAGTGAGAGAGAAGCCTTATCGTTTGAGAAGGTTAGCTTTTTACTTCTATGCAGATTTATGACCTGTGGCTTCTATGCCGAGCATTTGTCTTGAGGTATCTTTAGCACATGGAGGAATTATGATACTCTGAAATTTGTTATGAGGCACGAATTCTATTTAAGGGTTGTAATTAGGAAGGAAGAAGAAAAGCTAAAGAAGTAGCAGGCAGAAGAAAACATGGGTAGATTATTTTTTGACATAACTTCTTGTAGAGTAACTTCAGCATGTATAGGTTTTAAACTACTAATTAAATTGCGCACACACATTAACATAATAGGAGTACAGTTACATAACCAAAGCAGACCTATAATTATCAGCCATCTCCAGTTAAGCCAAGAAAACCAGTTAGGCACCTTAGACATTTGTGAAAACTTATCTATGATATGGTGGAGATTGTCCAACTGAACTTGAACCCTCTGGGAGAAATCAGACAAATTAAAACAACCTATTCCTGGGGACTCCACATCCCATATGTTCTTTTAACAGTAAATAGTCTGTAGTTGTAAGATTTTGGAGTGCTACAATTTGCACTTCTCCTAATTCTTGGTTGAGTTCCAACAGTATAAATCCAGTCAAATTGGTTGTTTTACTGTATGCACAGGCCAGCTTAGATATCTCCTTCTTCATTCCCATGGCAAGTCCAGGAATTGGTGCAATGAGTGCATCTACACCTGTAGCAGTGTGTCGACCTATGTTGGGGTTTTTTTGATGATCATCTTCTGGCGTGAGTCTTCCCGAGAGTGCTGATGTTGGAAGTTCTTTTTCATATCGTATGTTAGTTCATTTTTCCGGTAACCAAATTAGGCTTTGATCCTCTGTATAAATACAAACAGACCCTTTGCCTACACTTTTATATGCCCCTTATATCATTGTGTAGAACTCATTGGAGGTCACCACACAGGACTTGCTTTTTTTTTTTAATCATTAGTCTACACTTACATGACGAACACTTTGTTTACTAGGCTGACCCCTATACCAGGTCCCCCCTATATTCCCATTTACAGTCACTGTCCATCAGCATAGCAAAATGTTATAGAATCACTACTTGTCTTCTCTATGTTGTCTAGCCCTCCCCTTTCTCCCACCCCCCAATGGATGCTAATCTTAGTACCCCCCTTTTTCTCCCCCCCTTTATCCCTCCCTACACACGCATCCTCCCCAGTACCTTTCCCTTTGGTACCTGTTAGTCTATTCTTGAGTTCTGTGATTCTGCTGCTGTTTTGTTCCTTCAGTTTTTTTTTGTTCTTATACTCCACAGATGAGTGAAATCATTTGGTGTTTTTCTTTCTCCACTTGGCTTGTTTCACTGAGCATAATACCCTCCAGCACCATCATTGTTGCTGTAAATGGTAGCATTTGTCCTTTTCTTGTGGCTGAGTAGTATTCCATTTTGTATATGTACCACATCTTCTTTATCCTTTCATCTATCGATGGACATTTAAGTTGCTACCAATTCTTGGCTATTGTAAATAGTGCTGCGACAAACATAGGGGTGCATTGGTCTTTCTCTTACTTGATTGCTGCATTCTTAGGTTAAATTCTTAGGAGTCCAATCCCTGTGTCAAATGGTATGTCGGTTTTGAGCATTTTGATGTACCGCCATACTGCTTTCCACAATGGTTAAACTAATTTACTTTCCCACCAGCAGTGTAGGAGGGTTCCCCTTTCTCCGCAGCCTTGCCAACATTTGTTGTTGTTTGTCTTTTAGATGGCAGCCATCCTTACAGGTGTGAGGTGATATCTCATTGTAGTTTTAATTTGCATTTCTCTGATTATTAGTGATGTGGAACATCTTTTCATGTTTCTGTTGGCCATCTGTATTTCTTTTCCGGAGAACCGTCTGTTCAGTTCCTCTGCCCAATTTTTAATTGTGATATTTGTTTTTTGTTTGTTGAGGCGTGTGAGCTCTTTATATATTCTGGACGTCAATCCTTTAATGGATGTGTCATTTTCAAATATATTCTCCCATACTGTAGGGTTCCTTCTTGTTCTATTAATGGTGTCTTTTGCTATACAGAAGCTTTTCAGCTTAATATTGTCCCACTTGTTCATTTTTGCTGTTGTTTTCCTTGCCCGGGGAGATACGTTCAAGAAGAAGTCACTCATGTTTATGTCTAAGAGGTTTTTGCCTATGTTTTCTTCCAAGAGTTTAATGGTTTCGTGACTTACATTCAGGTCTTTGATCCATTTTGATTTTACTTTTGAATACGGGGTTAGACAATGGTCCAGTTTCATTCTCCTACATGTAGCTGTCCAGTTTTGCGAGCACCATCTGTTGAAGAGACTCTCATTTCGCCATTTATGTCCATGGCTCCTTTATCAAATATTAATTGACCATATATGTTTGGGTTAATATCTGGAGTCTCTAGTCTGTTCCACTGGTCTGTGGCTCTGTTCTTGTGCCAGTACTAAATTGTCTTGATTACTATGGCTTTATAATAGAGCTTGAAGTTGGGGAGTGAGATCCTCCCTACTTTTTTCGTCTTCCTCAGGATTGCTTTAGCTATTCTGTGTCTTTGGTGTTTCCATATGAATTTTTGAATTATTTGTTCCAGTTCATTGAAGAATGTTGCTGGTAGTTTCATAGGGATTGCATCAAATCTGTATATTGCTTTGGGCAGGATGGCCATTTCGATGATATTAATTCTTCCTAGCCACGAGCATGGGATGAGTTTCCATTTGTTAGTGTCCCTTTTAATATCTCTTAAGAGTGACTTGTAGTTTTCATAGTATATGTCTTTCACCTCTTTGGTTATTTTTGTACCTACGTATTTTTTTTTTATGCAATTGTGAATGGAGTTGTTTTCCTGATTTCTCTTTCTGTTGTTTCATTGTTAGTGTATAGGAAATCCACAGATTTCTGTGTGTTGATTTTTTATCCTGCACATTTGCTGTATTCCGATATCAGTTCTTGTAGTTTTGGGGTGGAGTCTTTAGGGTTTTTCATGTACAGTATCATGTCATTTGCAAATAGTGATAGTTTAATTTGTTCTTTACCAATCTGGACTCCTTGTATTTTTTGTTTTGTCTCATTGCATTAACTAGGTCCTCCAGTACTATGTTAAATAACAGTGGGGAGAGTTGGCATCCCTGTATAGTTCCCGATCTCAGAGGAAAAGCTTTCAGCTTCTCACTGTTCAATATAGTGTTGGCTGTTTGTTTTTCATAGATTGCCTTTTTTATGTTGAGGTAGTTGCCTTCTATTCCCATTTTGCTGAGAGATTTTATCATGAATGGATATTGAACTTTGTCAAATGCTTTTTCAGCGTCTATGGAGATGATCATGTGGTTTTTGTCTTTCTATTTTCTGATGTGGTGGATGTTGTTGATGGACTTTCGAAAGTTTTGCCATCCTTGAATCCCTTGGATGAATCCCACTTGGTCATCCTTTTGATGTATTTTTGAATTCGGTTTGCTAATATTTCGTTGAGTATTTTTGCATCTACATTCATCAGGGATATTGGTGTGTAGTTTTCTTTTTTGGTGGTGTCTTTGCCTGGTTTTGGTATTAGGGTGATGTTAGCTTCATAGAATGAGTTTGGGAGTATCCCCTCCTCTTCTATTATTTGGAAAACTTTAAGGAGAATGGGTATTATGTCTTCCCTGTATGTCTGATAAAATTCCGAGGTATATCCATCTGGCCCGGGGTTTTTGTTCTTTGGTAGATTTTGATTAACGCTTCAATTTCATTGCTGGTAATTGGTCTCTTTAGATTTTCTGTTTCTTTCTGGGTCAGTCTTGGAAGGTTCTTATTTTCTAGGATGTTGTCCATTTCTCTTAGGTTTCCCAGCTTGTTAGCATATAGGTTTTCATAGTACTCTCTAATAATTCTTTGTATTTTGGTGGGATCCCTCGTGATTTTTCCTTTCTCGTTTCTGATACTGTTGATTGTGTTGACTCTCTTTTCCTCTTAATAAGTGTGGCTAGAGGCTTATCTATTTTGTTTATTTTCTCAAAGAACCATCTCTTGGTTTCTTTGATTTTACCTAATGTTTTATTCTTCTTAGTTTTATTTATTTCTTCTCTGATCTTTATTATGTCCCTCCTTCTGCTGACCATAGGCCTCGTTTGTTCTTCTTTTCCCCATTTCAATAATTGTCACATTAGACCATTCATTTTTGGTTCTTCTTCCTTTTTTTAAATATGCCTGGATTGCTATATACTTTCCTCTTAAGACTGCTTTTGCTGTGTCCCACAGAAGTTGGGGCTTAGTGTTGTTGTTGTCATTTGTTTCCATATATTGCTGGATCTCCATTTTGATATGATCATTGATCCTTTGATTATTTAGGAGCGTGTTGTTTAGCCTCCATGTGTTTGTGAGCCTTTTTGCTTTCTTCATACAGTTTACTTCCAGTTTTATGCGTTTGTGGTCTGAAAAGTTGTTTGGTATAATTTCAGTCTTCGGGAATTTACTGAGGCTTTTTGTGGCCTAGTATGTGGTCTATTCTGGAGAATGTTCCATGTGTACTTGAGAAGAATGTGTATCCTGTTGCTTTCGGGTGTAGAGTTCTGTAGATGTCTGTTAAGTCCATCTGTTCTAGTGTGTTGTTCCGTGCCTCTTTGTCCTCACTTATTTTCTGTCTGGTGGATATGTCCTTTGCAGTGAGTGGTGTGTTGAATTCTCCTAGAATGAATGCATTGCATTCTATTTCCTCCTTTGTTCTGTTAATATTTGTTTCAGGTATGTTGGTGCTTCTGTATTTTGTCCATATATATTTATAATGGTTATGTCCTCTTGATGGGCTGAGCCCTTTATCATTATGTAATGTCCTTCTTTGTCTTTTGTTACTTTCTTTATTTAGAAGTCTGTTTTGTCTGTTACCAGAATTGCAACACCTGCTTTCTTCTCTCTGTTGTTTGCATGAAATATCTTTTTCCATCCCTTGACTTTAAGTCTGTGCATGTCTTTGCGTTTGAGGTGAGTCACTTCTAAGCAGCATATGGATGGATCTTGCTTTTTTATCCATTCTATTACTCTGTGTCTTTTGATTGGTGCATTCAGTCCATTTACATTTAGGGTGATTATTGAAAGGTATGAATTTATTGCATTGCAGGCTTTAAGTTTGTGGTTACCATAGGTTTAGGGTTAGCTTCTTTACTGTATTACTGTCTAACTTAACTCGCTTGTTGAGCTATTATAAAAGCGTTCTGATGATTCTTTATTTCTCTCCCTTCCTATTCCTCCTCCTTCCCTCTTCATATGTTGGGTGTTTTGTACTGTGCTCTTTTTAGGAGTGCTCCCATCTAGAGCAGTCCCTGTAGGATGCCCTGAATAGGTGGTTTATGAGAGGCAAATTCGCTCAACTTTTGCTTGTCTATGAATTGTTTTATCCCTCCTTCATATTTAAATGATATTCGTGCTGGATACAGTAGTCTTGGTTCGAGACCCTTCTGTTTCATTGCATTAAGTACATCATGCCATTCTCTTCTAGCCTGTAGGGATTCTGTTGAGAAGTCTGATGATAGCCTGATGGGTTTTCCTTTGTAGTTAACCTTTTTTTTCTCTCTGGCTGCCTTTAATACTTTGTCCTTATCTTTGATCTTTGCCATTTTAATTATTATGTGTCTTGGTGTTGCCCTCCTTGGATCCCTTCTCATTTGAGTTCTGTGTACCTCTGTGGTCTGAGAGGCCATTTCTTCCCCTAGTTTTGGGAAGTTTTTGGCAATTATTTCTTCAAAGACACTTTCCCTTTATCTGTCTCTTCTCCTTCTGGTATTCCTATAATTCCTACATTATTCCTTTTTGATTGGTCACTCAGCTCTCTTAAAATCCTTTCATTTCTGGAGAATCCTTTTATCTCTCTGTGCACCAGCTTCTCTGCATTCCTGTTCTCTGTTTTCTAGTCCATTAATGGTCTCTTGCATCTTGTCCATTCTGTTTTGAAGTCCTTCCAGAGCTTTTTTTATTTCTGTATTCTCCTTCCTTAGTTCTTGTATATTTCTCTGCAAGTCCATCAGCATGGTTACGACTTTTGTTTTGAATTCTTTTCAGGAAGACTGGCTAAATCTATCTCCCCAGGTTCCTTCTCAGGGGAAGATGTAGCAGATGCCAAAGCTGTCTGGTTTAGTCTTGTCTGGATCATATTTTTTTGCCTTTTCATGTTGACAGGTGCTATTGACTGTCAGCTGGGAGGGCCAAACTTTTCACATACTACTGGCCTTTCTTTACCTGGACATCTGCGACCCCTAGTGGCTTGTGTTGGGTAATTGCGTGTAGACTGGGTCTTTGTGTCTTGCCAGGCCGGAATGGAGGAACTTCCCTTTTTGTGGGCGTTTTTCCTTAGGCTTCTTCTCTGCTTTCGCAGCACCCAGACGTGTAATGGACTGGGGAGCTGTTTGGTGGTTTACCTCCATGAGGGGTCTCAGAGGTGCTGCCCAGGGGGTTAGTGCGCCTGGATTTCCCTGTACGTTCCAGCTGCTGGAATGTGACCTCTGTGGTTTCCGTCTAGCTGTTAAGTCCCTGTCCCTTTAAGACTTTCAAAAAACCCCATCATTTCTTTGTCACAGGAGCATCAGCTTCGTCACCTGCTCAGAGGTCTTGCTTTCCTCTTTCGCTAGTATCCAGGGCCCCCCGTGCACCCATGTGTCTGTGCTCTGTTGCGGGTGTCTGGGGCTGGGTGTTCCGCAGTCTTGGGATCCGTCTCCCTCCCTCTCTTCCTATTCTATTCCTGCCGGGACCTGGGGGTAGGGGCACTCGTGTCCCGCCGTGCTGGGGCATCTCTCTTACCCCTTTAACCAGGCGCTATGTTCTCGCTGGTGTAGTTGTAGTCTTGCTGTTGTCCTGTGTCTTCTGGTCTCTCTTATAGGTTTATTTGTGTTTGTTGTATTTTCAATAATATATGTGATTTTGGGAGGAGATTCCCACTGTCCTACTCATGCCGTCATGTTGGCTCTGCCCTTCAGTTTTATTTTCTGTAGCACCCTGAGCATGCTCCTGATGTTTATTTTGAGATCTCTTTCCCAGGAAGATAGATTTGAGTCCAGTTACCAGGTTCCTTTGAAAGTTCATATTTGTAGGTGGCACCCTCTAGCTCCCAGAAGCGTTACTCTCTGGAGATGCTCAGACCTTGGTTGGATGGCAGGGGTCCCAGGGAAACGGTGCCAGTGCCCACCACTGCCGGGAGGAAATAGGTCTTTCCTGCTTCCCGGCTGCAGTGCCCGTCTCCAATGCCAGGGCCAGTTTGTGGAACACAGAGTTAGAAGCTGGCGTAGGTGGGGGCGGCCATTTTGCATGCCAGTGCCTGTGAGGAGGCAGGCCGTGTACCAGTCACAGCACGGTAAGGGACCTCAGAGCTGCGAGGCCAGCCAGGGGGATGGAGTTCCCGGAGCTCCTGAAAACTCCCCCAACTGCCGGCCAGAATGCACCCGGGCAGTTTGGCGCACCTGTCCTTTCTCCTGAGCGGCAAGCCCTGTGGAAGCCTTGCCCCTTTAGCAGTTCTCTCGCTGTTAGGAAGTCTCTCAGACTGTCCACCTTTCTTTTGTCCCACAGTGGCCATATGTGGATCCCTGTGTTGTCCCATAAGTGGCTGGAATCTCAAGTATCTCGAAGTCTTCCGCCTGTCTTTGCTTTCCAACTCCACTGATCCTCCAGATCGCAGCACGTGTACGGTAGATTCATGCTCCCAGAGCACATCTCCAGGACTGTACGTCACACTTCTCCTTGAGTTGACAACCTGTCGCAGCAGTATTCTTCCCTGCTGCTCTTCCAGGATTTGGTGTAGTTGTTCTATTTCCATATAGTATATATGTATGTAGTTTTGGCTTTGGGATGTAGATTCCTACTCCCCTCTCACATGAGCCACCGTCTTTAAACTCATAAGCACATCTTTTTTTTTTTCAGCTTCTCTTGTCTAGGGTACCTGTCCAAATCCCCGCAATTTGTAGTTTTTCTTTGTTCTTGGATCTCAAGTGAGTCTCCTGAAAGGGAGCATGTAGGTGGTCTTGAGTTCTCATCCCTTCTTTTAACCCTGTGTCTTTTGATTCGAGTACTCAGAGCCTGTCCTTTTATTCTGAAAATTGAGAACTGTGCACTTATTGCCCTTAAAAAATATATTTTGTTATCATTAATCTACAATCACGCGAAGAACATTATGATCACCAAGTACACCAAGTCCCCACAAAAACCCCATTACAGTCGCTGTTCATCAGCGTAGTTGGATGCTGTAGGCCCCTTCACCATGTCCCCACACACACACCCCATTACAGTCGCTGTGCGTCAGCATGTAGTAAGATGATGTAGAATCACTATTGTTTTCTCTGTGTTGTACAGCATTCTCCATGCTCCCCCCTCCCCACACATTACAAATGCTAATCCTAATGAACCCTTCCTTTCTCACCGCCCTTATCCCTCCCTTCCCACCCACCCTGCCCAGTCCCTTTCCCTTTGCTAACTGTTAGTCCACTGTCAGGTTCTGTGAGTCTGCTGCTGTATTTTACCTTCAGTGTTTCTTTGTTGCCATATTCAACACGTGTGAAATCATTTGGTACTTGTCTTTCTCCGCCTGGCCTATTTCACTGAGCATACTACTGTCTCGCTCCATCCACGTCATTGCAAATGGTAGGATTTGTTTTCTTCTTATGGCTGCTTACTGCAGTTTTTAAACTGGACTTCATTCTAACTTTTTGTTCGTAGTTTCGCTATGTGCTTACACCATTGATCTTCTGGTTATAAGCAATAGCTTTGCGTTAATCAATATGTATCTGTATCTATCTATCTATCTGTCTGTCTGTCTATCTATCTATCTTTCCTTCTATCATTCTTTCTAGCTATCTATCATCTATCTATCTATCTGTCTATCTTCCTATCATCTATCTGTCATGTCTATCATCTATATTCTGTCATCTATCTATCTATGTATGAATCAATCATCTTTTTGTCTGCCCATCTGTCCTTATGTACAGAACAGTTAACAACATCGCCTATGTCATTTCCCTTCATTATGCTTCCAAAAACCTTGCAAGGTAACTAGGCCGTAGGTAGAGCACTGGGTTCACTGAGACACTTTCAGGTCGAGTCAGCCGCGTGTGCTTACAAAATCAGTATATGTTGGTGCAGGGACTTGCTCAGATATCTCTGTCCTCTGTCCTCTGTTACCTCCTTCTTGCTTCCTGACTGTATTTAGCCACATTCATTGACTAAGTGCTCCCTGAAGACCACAAGTATCCTTCCTCTGGGCCTGTTGAAGACAGAAAAGTATACTTGGTGCATTACTCACCACCATGTTTTAGGGACATCGGCGTGATCACCGCTGATAGGAGGAGGGACAAAATAAAAAGGAACAATTTTTTCTAGACAGGAGGATTTGTGAGCAAAGAGATTGTTTTGGAGTTACGTGTTTGTTTGAGTCTCGAAACTTCCCTCTTTAGGTAGTTATTAGTTCTTTACATTCGTGAACATCATAAAACCCACTGATTTCAAAAGCCCAGACACATATTATTACATCAATTTAGTTGTTCAGGTGAGAAAAAATTAGAAAGACTTTGCTATACCACTAAACCTATGGCTGGGCACTGCTGAAACCAAACAAAAAGAATTCACAGTGGCTAGATAGGGCTATTTTCTACTGACTGTCTCTGGGGACTCAAACCATTTGTTTGTTTATTTGTTTCTCAGTTACACTTGTGTAGGGTACCTGTCCCCACCCCTTCGGATTGTAGTTTTTCTGTGTCCTTGGATCTCAAGTGAGTCTCCAGTAAGGGAACACGTAGGTTTTCTTGAGTTTTCATCCCTACTTCTAACCCTGTGTCTTTTGATTGGAGCACTCAAAGCCTGTCCTTTTTTTCTGATATTTGAGAGCTGTGCTCTTACTGCACTTTGAAATTTTTTTTTGTTATCATTAAAGTACAATCACATGAAAAAAATTATGTTTACTAGGCTACCACATTCACCAAGTCCCCCGCAAAACCCCATTACAGTCACGGTCCATCCTCATGGTTGGTGGCTGTAGACCTCTTCACCATGTACCCCACGTGCAATCCGTTACAGTCGCTGTCCATCATCGTGTAGTAAGATGGTGTAGAATCACTACTTGTCTTCTCTGTGTTGTACAGCCCTCCCCATGCTCCCCCCACCCCACACATTATACGTGCCATTCCTAATGCCCTCTTTCTTTCTCCCCTCCCTTATCCCTCCTTTCCCACCCACCATGCCCAGTCCTTTCCCTTTGTTAACTCTTAGTCCACTCTCTGCTTCTGTGAGTCTGCTGCTGTTTATTTCCTTCAGTTTTTCTTTGTTTATATACTCCACACCTGAGTGAAATCATTTGGTACTTATCTTTCTTTGCCTGGCCTATTTCACTGAGCATAGTGCCCTCTAGCTCCATCCACGTTGTTGCAAATGATAGGATTGGTTTTCTTCTTATATCTGCTTACTGCACTTTTAAAGTGGATTTCATTATTCTTTTTTGTTTGTAGTTTTGCTATGTGCTTTCACCATTGCTCTCCTGGTTATGAGCAATAGCATTGTGTTAATCAATATGTACCTATATCTATCTATCTATCTATCAAATAATCAATCATCTTTTTGCCTGCCCATCTGTCCTTGTGTACAGAACAGTTAACCAGATAGAATATGTCACTTCCCTACATTATGCTTCCAAAAATCTTGCAAGGTAACTAGGCCATAGCAAGAGAACTGGGTTCACCAAGACTCTTGCAGGTCGAGTCAGCCACGTGTACTGAAAAAACCTGGAAATTGTGGTGCAGTGACTTGAACCCGTGTCTCTGTCCTCTCCTCTTTTATCTCCTCACTTGATGACTGTGTTTAGCCACATTCATTGACTAAGTACTCCCTGAAGACCAGAAGTATTCTTCCTCTGGGCCTGTTTCTGACAGAAAAGTAAGGTTGGTGATTTTCTCACCACCATGTTTGAGGGACATCGGCATGATCACCGCTGATAGGATGGAGGGACAAAAGAGAAGGAACACCAATTTCTAGACAGGAGCAGTTGGGAGCAAAGATTGTGTTGTGGAGTGACATGTTTATTTCAGTGTCCAAACTTTCCTCTTTATCTAGTTATTATTACTTTACATGCGTGAACATCATAAAAACCACTGATTTCAAAGGCCCAGACACATATTATTACAGCAATTCAATTGTTGAAGTGAGAGAAAATGAGAAGGATGTTGCTGTACCACTAAATCTGTGGCTGGGCACTGCTGAAGCAAAACAAAAGAATTCACGGTGGCTAGATAGCGATTTGTTCTACAGACTGTCTTTCGGGAATCAAAGAGAATCCATTTGTTTGAATGTTTATTTTTCAGTTTCACTACTGCTGGGAACCAGTCCCCACCCCTTCGGCTTGTAGTTTGTCTGTTCCATAGATCTCAAGTGAGTCTTCTGTAAGGGAGCACGTAGTTTGTCTTGAGTTTTCATCCCTTCTTTTAACCATGTGTCTTTTGTTTGGAGAACTCGAAGCCTGTCCTTTTTTTCTGATGATTCAGAGCTGTGCTCTTATTGTACTTAAGAAAATTTTTTTGTTATAATTAATCTACAATCACGTGAAGAACATTATGTTTACTAGGTTCTCCCCTTCTCCACGTCCCCTCCAAAAACCTCTTAGAGTTGCTGTTAATCAGCAGAGTTGGATCCTGTAGACCCCTTCACCATGTCCCCCCACACACACCCCGTTACAGTCGCTGTCCATCAGCGTGTAGTAAGATGCTGTAGAATTTCTACTTGTCTTCTCTGTGTTCTACAGCCCTCCCCATGCCCCCAGACACCATGCATTTTACATTCTTATCCTAATGCCCCTTTCTTTCACCCCGCCCTTATCCCTCCCTTCCCACACACCCTGCCCATTACCTTTCCCTTTGGTAACTGTTAGTCCTCTTTCTGGTTCTGTGAGTCTGCTGCTGTTTTTTTCCTTCAGTGTTTCTTTGTTATTATACTCCACACGAGTGAAATCATTTGGTATTTGTCTTTCTCCACCTGACCTATTTCACTGAGCATACTACAATCTTGCTCCATCCACGTCATTGCTAATGGTACGATTTGTTTTCTTCTTATGGCTGCTAACTGCAGTTTTTAAACTGGACTTCGTTCTAACTTTCTGTTTGTAGTTTCGCTATGTGCTTTCACCTTTGATCTCCTAGTTATGAGCAATAGCTTTGTGTTAATCGATATGTAACTGTATCTATCTGTCTGTCTGTCTGTCTGTTTGTCTATCTATCTATCCTTCTATCCTTCTTTCTTTCTTTCTTTCTTTCTGTCTATCTATCTATCTATCTATCTATCTATCTATCTATCTATCTATCTATCTATCTATCTATCTATCCTTCTGTCTTTCTATCTGTCTATCTGTCCATCTATCTATCTCTCTATCTTCCTATCACCTATCTATCATTTACCATCTATATTATATACCACCATATATAATAGATACCACCTATTATATACCACCTATATTATCTACCATCTATCTATCTATGATCTGTCATCTGTCTATGAATCAATCATCTTTCTTTCTTCCCATCTCTCCATGTGTACAGAAGAGTTAACAACATCGCCTATGTCACTTCCTACATTATGCTTCCAAAAATCTTGCAAGGTAACTAGGCCGTAGGGAGAGCACTGAGTTCATTGAGACACTTGAAGGTCGAGTCAGCTGCATGTGCTTACAAAACCAGTAAATGGTGGTATAGGGACTTGCTCCCATATCTCTGTCCTCTGTCTTTTCCCTCCTTCTCGCTTGCTGACTGTATTTAGCCACATTCATAGACTAAGTGCTCCCTGAAGACCACAAGTATCCTTCCTCTGTGCTTGTTGTCGATAGAAAAGTTAACTTGGTATTTTGCTCACCACCATGTTTGAGGGACATCGGCGTGATAACCACTGATAGAAGGGAGGCACAAGTGAAAGGGAACACCAATATCTACACAGGAGCAGTTGGGAGAGAAGAGTGTGTTGTGGAGTGACGTGTTTATTTGAGTGTCCATACTTCCCTCTTTATCGGGTTTTTACATCTTTACATCTGTGAACATCATAAAACCCACTGATTTCAAAGGCCCAGATGCATATTATTTCAGCAATTCAGTTCTTAGGTGAGAGAAAATGAGAAGGACGTTGCTGTACCACTAAATCTATGGCTGGGCACTGCTGAAACCAAACAAAAAGAATTCACGGTTGCTAGATAGGGCTATTTTCTACTGACTGTCTCTGGGGACTCAAACAGAATCCATTTGTTTGTTTGTTTGTTTCTCAGTTTCTCTTTTCTTGGGTACCTGTCCCTGCCCCTTCGGCTTTTAGTTTGTCTGTGTCCTTGGATCTCAAGTGAGTCTCCTGTAAGGGAGCACGTAGATGATCTTGAGTGAAAGATAGCTTTGTTTAGTATGATGCTTTCCTATCTACCTACCTACCTATTTCTTTATCTGTCTATGTAATCTATCTACCTATCTATCTGTCATCGATCTATGTATGGTCTGTCGTCTATCTACTATCATCTGTGTATCTATGTAATTAATCTATCATCTATATGTATGTATACCAGTCCTATCTATGTATTAGTCGTCTGTCTATGTATCCGTTTTCTCACTTTTGTCAACGTTCTGTCCCTAGGTGCACTTTGATTCCTCTGTGTCCTTCTCAGTCTCAATTCCTTGTGTGTTTTATGTGAGTTAGCTGTGTATTTGGGTCTTTAGAGGAGTGGACTTGGGTTGGAACTACTCCTGCGTAGGTGGCACGTGTCTGCTGTGTGTGGATTGTGTGGGTGGCGGGCTAGTCTCTTGAACCTATGCAGGCCAGGGCCTTCTGTCTGCTCTGCCCCTGGGCTGTTCCTGCTGTGGCGGCTGTGTGATCTGTGGGGAATATCTGAGTCCCCACGCAGGTAGCACCCTGGCGGGCCTGCGGGGTCTGAGGCAGGTGCATGCCCAGTAGTAGGTCTTTTTGCCTGTGCACCGATGTCAACTCGGCAGCCCTGCTTGGTGGCCCATCTTCAGAGAGCATGCGTGTAGTCACTGGTTAAGGGAACTGCCTTTTGGTGACACGCAGGGCTCTTGTGGGCCAGTGGCTCATGGGCTTGCTAAGGTGGCATTCCAGCTAGCTTGTGGGAAACTGCTCCCCTCTGCTGTCAAGGTGGAAGTTGAGTTTCAGTACATTTAGGTATTGAGATGTGAGTGAGGTCTATCTATAAAGGAACAGTAGCGTTGAGAGCTATGTTGCCTTTCATATGAAAGGGTGTTGAGCATAAAGTGTTGGGTGATGGTGGCAGGAATTCTAGGAATGTTTATGTCCACGCACTTATTTATTTTCTGTTAGGGGAGGTGATTCTGAAGTAACTTTTACTCACAGATGAAGGTGGTGCATAAGGTCATCCCACGTCAGCCATGGTGAGATGAAGTGGTGTAGTAGAGTTAAAGCCTGTACACCTTGACCTGATACATAATAGACACACCGTTTCTGCTGTTTGCTGCTCTCCTGTCCTGGCTTTTTGCCTTAACTAACTTGAAGGTTCAGAGTGGTCCCAGCAACATTTCCAGCAATGTCTTTCTAAAATTGCATAGAAACACTTGGCAAAGATATCCCCTGATTCTAGAGGAAAATTTTACTCTTTCTGGTCATTTGCAAGATGTTTGCCCTATCCTGCAATCCTTTGTTACTTTTGCATCTCCTGTGATTGTAGACCGATAGGGGAACTGGTGTACACACACACACGCACACGCACAGACACACACACACATCTGTGGGTTAACGGAGACCCCAGTTAGCGGAAACTGTACCCCACACTTTAAAAAAGAAACGTGCATAAGTTTTGCTCCTGGTGTTCCCCCCATACGGAGCAGACTTCAAAGTGCAGAGGTGGTTGGACACAGATACCTGTGCAGACAGCCTAGCACGTACATGTATGCGTAGGCTGTCTCCATCCACCGTCTAAATGCATCTCTGTTTACCTACATATCTGTGTTCGTCTACTCAAGCTGATTACCAGAGTGTCATTGAGTGTGGGCTTCATCCATAGACACTGATTTCTCACCATTCTGGAAGCAGAATTCCAAGACTAAGGCAGGTTCAGTTCCTGGTGAGGTCCCTTCTTCAGGCTTGCATACGGCCACATCCCTGCTGTTTCCTCACAGGGTCGAGGGAGAAAGCTCTGTCCTCTGTTCCTCTTAATAGCACTGATTGCATAATGGCAGCTTCACTCAGACCCTCATGATATCTTCCAAACCCAATAACCTCCAAAGACCCTACCTCCCAATACCATGACAGTGCGGGTTAGGCTTCAAACCTGTCTCAGTTCAATATGAACTTGTGTGTGTGTATGTGTGTGTGTGTGTGTGTGTGTGTGTGTGTGTGTGTGGTGGTGGCGGGTGGTTAGAGGAGCAGAAGATGGTGAGGTGAGGGCCCAAAAATTCAGTTCATAACTCTGTATCTATCATCTACCTGTCTAATCTAACCTACCTGTATCATCTATCCTATCTAGTATATCATCTGTCATCTATATGTATCTTATCTATCTGTCATCTCTGTCAATGTATTCGTCTAATCTATGAATATGTCTCATCTATCTAATGTATCTATTTCTGATGTATCATCTTTCACCTGTCATCTACCTGTCGTCATCTTTTTGACTACCCATCTATCCTTATTTACAGAACAGTGTAAAATAAATTCTAGCTGATATAAGCAGGTGAAGAGAGGCAAATAGGTCCCGGTAGTTTATCTGAATGCAAATACCCTGGTGAGATTGCCCCATTCTACAGAAATGGAGGCTGGGTATTCACACTTAAGTAGATAGGCAGTGAGATTTTAAAGAAGGTAGGGGGAGGCAGAGCTTAGATTTACAGCAGCGTGAGGATTGGCTAGCTCAAGGTGTATTTTTCCGGTTGGGAGGGGGCAACAGCCATGAACTTCGGTACATCATCAGGGTCCCATGTGGGAGGGGGCAGCAGCCAGACACATTGGCACATCATCAGTGTCTGACATGCTCGCTCCTCCTATCAGTGCCCCCAGCCTTACAAACAGTTAACAACACAGCTATCTAACATGGCTATCTATCTCTCTATCTCTCTATCTCTCTATCTCTGTATCTATCTATCTATCTATCTATCTATCTATCTATCTATCTATCTATCTATCTTTCTATCAATCTATCTGTCATCTATCTGTTCAATCTGTCTATACCTATCATCTGTCCTTTCTAATCTATCATCTATCTGTCCTATCTATCTATCATCATCTTTTTGTCTACCCATCTATCCTGATGTACAGAAAAGTTCACAAGATGGCTTATATGTCACTTCCCTACTTCTGTTTCCAAAAGCCTACAAGGTAACTAGACCCTAGAGACAGACAGCACTGGGTTCATAGAGACATTTGCACATCAAGTCAACAGCGTGTGACTACAAAACTAGTAAATGGTGGTGCGGGGACTTCAACCCATATCTCTGTCCCCAGTCATCTTTGCCCTCCTTGCTGAATGTATTCTATCTGCATTTGTTGACTGACTGCTCCCTGAAGACCACAAGCATCCTTCCTCTTGGCTTTTTCAGTAATTTATCCCATTGTATGGAATGCTTTTCCCTCAGATACCTGGTCCTGTCACCTCCTTCTAGACTGTTCAAGTCCCACCTCCCTGGTGAGTCTTACCTTGTCCACTGTTTATTTTGAAAGCCCTGCTTCTCCCTGCCCATAATCTCAGTCATCCATATCCTGCTTTTTATTCTTCATAGTGTTTGTTACTGGCTTAGCTACCAGAGAACTTACAGATGTTTATTGTCTCTTTCCTCCCCTCCAACTACAACGTGGTCTCCACAGGTTAGGAATTCTGCCGGTATTAAGTCTGGTGGAGACCCTGCAGACTCCAGGGTCAGCGAGATGTGGGCACAGTTGTAACTCAACGTGGTTTGACATGTTAGCAGTTTAGGTTAGATTCAGGCCAGGCAGTCATTAAGGAGGATCTTTTCTGATATTACTAAGCTACTTGACATATTCTAAGTAAGCATAAATTTTCTATAATAACACAGCAGGCAGAAGCACTTCCTTCTGTCGTTCCTCCAGCCTCGAGGTCCTGGATGCCAAATCCGTTCTCTCATGTGGAAGTGGGAATGTGTGACTATGATTGGCCAAATTCTTAAGTTACACAATTCCCACACATACAGAATTAAACATGTTTAAAATCCAAAATGATAAGAGTGGTTTCCTGTGTCACAGCAGGGATTCCCTAGCCTCCAGTGACCTCAGAGCAGTGGGAGAAGAGAGGGAAGGGGCCACATAAGCCAACCCAGTCTCCTTACTCTGGACTAGCCTCCCCCAGGGTTGTAATCCGTTAAACGCTCATCACGCAGATGTCGCGGTGAGCACGCAAGCCATAAAACACGGCTACTTCCACATCCCAGTCACTGGGGCATGGAACACGTTGCATAGTTAAGTGTGGCTCAGAACATTATCACTCATGTATGTGTGTCCTTCCTCTGTCGCCGAGTCAAAGAGTAAACAGAACAGAGGCATACAAACAAGAGCAAGGTTTAGTGTGAATATATATTATATACACACATATTGTGGGAAAAATTTTGTTAAATGGAAAGGAGGACATAGGCCTTGCCTGGAGCCGGGAGAGACCTGTAGGTGCCAATGGCAAGGGCTGTGGCATGTTCCCTGGGTCGGAGCCCGAATTTGGTGTAGGGCGTGGCCGTCGGCGGAGCTTCCCACGGCATCGTCTGTGTTCAGGGCTGACCGGAGGATGACTGCCCGTGCGATGGGTGTCTGATATGCACAGGAGGCCGTCGGTGGGGATGCCCGCGTCCTGGTGTGGGACCCGGTGTGGACTGGAAGATGACAGCTAGCGACGGTGTGGTCGTGTCCATTGGCTCATCTTGAGGGTCAGAGTGAGCCTTCGGGCCAGTGCTTGTATGGTCCACTGCGTTTTCTGGGGCATGCTGGGACAAGTAGTTGCCTTTCCAGTTGGCGGTGGCATGTCATCGGGTCCTAGTCCGACTTGCGGTTAGGTTCAATGCCATCGTCTGTGCCTCCCACGGCATCGTGTGGGGCCAGGGGAGAGAGAACGATGACCGCCCGCATGGTGGGTGTCTGAGGTGTGCCTGAGGCCGGCAATGGTGATGTGCACGGCCTCGTGTGTGGCACTGTGGGGCTAGTAGGTGCTTTTCCCTGGTTCGGTGGAATGCCCATTGGGTCATCGTCCAACTTGAGGGTAGGTCCGAGGGCTTCGTCTGTGCCTCCCATGGCATCGTGTGGGTCCAGGGTAGTCCGGAGGATGACTTCCCGTGTGGTGGGTGTATGTGGTGCACAGGAGGATGGCGGTGCTGCTGCCCACGGCCTCGTGTGGGGCTGGGGGTGAACAGAAGATGACGGCTATCGAGGGGGGTGTCATATCCCATCAGTTCATCTTGAGCATCAGCATCAGCCTTCGAGCCGGCGCTTGTGTTGCCCTGTGCCTTGTCTGGGGCCGGGGGGCAGTTGTAGGTGCCTTTTCCGAGGGTGGTAGTGTTGCCCTTCGGGTCCGAGGCTGACTTACGGGTAAGGCCGAGGCCGTCATTTGTGCCTTCCACGGCATCGTATGGGTCCAGGGGAGACCAGATGATGACGGCACACGCGGTGGGTGTCTGGGTGCAGAGAAGTCCGGCAGTGGTGCTGCCCACAGGCCCATGCGTGGCCATGGGCGACATAAAGATGATGGCCATCGAGGTAGGTGTCCTGTCCATGGGCTCATCTCGAGCGTCATTTCCGGCCCTCGGTCCAAAGGTGGTGGATCACACGGCCTCATGCAGGGCCGGGGAGGACCGGAAGATGATGGCCAGCAATGGTGGCGTCATGTCCATCGGCTCGTCCTGAGCATCAGAGCCAGCCATCCGGCCAGTGCTTGTGCTGCCCAAGGCCTTGTCTCTTGGTGACTCTGGATGGTGATGTTGCAGAGGCAGGATACCTTAAGGAGGGCTGGTAGTGGTGCCCGTGTGCCCTGCACAGGAGGAGCTCATCTGGGTGGTCTCTCTACAGCTGTCTGCTGGGAGCTTAGGATGGTCCAGAGGCCCAGGACTGCTCCCCAAGGCAGTGGGAAGTCTGCTGGGAAGAGTGGGAAAAGCCAGCTGCTAAAGGCACAGGATCCCGGTCGAAGAGCCTGTGACCAGGGCAGCAGGCAGGTGCAGGGTGCTACCTGGTAGGAGGGGTAGAGGGCAGCGCCCCGGGGAAGGGAAGGACCGGCGGGCGAAGTAGGTGGCACTGGGGAGGCGGTGGGCAGGGTGGGGCACGAACCTTAGGAAGGAGGAAAGAGTCCACACAGAAAAATGGGTTGTGGTGTGCGCCAAATGATCCGAGGAAAGGGTCTGAAGCTAGGGAGAGGGCCTCCTTTGCCACTAACTCCTTCTCAGGCCAAGCATGCACTGAGCTGCCCAGCTAGGGCGAGCCTGGTATGTATGTCACCAGGGGACGCATCACAAAGCGGCCTGGGCTGCTGTAACGTCACCCAGGCGCTGCATCACAATGCCAACATTGCCTTAAGCACACCGGCCCCGCCCAGAGACCCTGGGCCAAGGCCACGGTGCGTCCCCATGGCCAACCCCTGTAGAATCCCTAGTACCCGGGACTGCCCCCTGAAGGCCGTACAGGTGTTTGGACCAACGCGAAAACCATGCGGACAGTCGAGGGCTTCAGTGCAAGCGTCTGTAAGAGCTAAGCCCGCCCGGGTGCCCGCTCTGTATTGGCTCTGCACCAGTGGTGCTGCGGGCTTCAAGTGCCTTGCCTCCTCCGACTCCCACGATCACGGAGGCCAGGGCCTGCTCACAGCCAGTTGCGGAGACACCCAGAAGTTGCCCGGTGCACGGCCCGCCCTTTCCCAGGACTTCCCAGCTTCTGTGGGACACCTGGAGCCAGGCATGCCTTCTCGGCCATGGCCAGCCAGGTGGCTGACTTCTGAGGATGGCGCAGACCCCATGACGTGCCTTTCTAGCTAGCGGGCAGGTTCTTCCCTTGCTTCTCAAAGAAAGCGTAGTTCGGGGACCACCGGGTCTCAGCATAGAAACATCCCGCATTCTGACTGGGCCCGGCCGCCCAGATTTTCTCTTTGATCTAGTTTTGGGGGCCTGTGTCTCGTACGTGAATAACACAACACAGTAAACTGGGAAACACTTTTTATTTTTAAAATGCTTCTCTTTAGACACTTAGTCTCGGTGGCATCGTCGTTCTTGCCCATCAGCCAAGCTGGATGCTTGCGGGGCAACCTCGCCTCCTCTCAGCAGTCAGCCTGTCCATTCCCGGTCCTGACTGTTTATCCTTTATGTTATAACCTGTGAAGCTCGTGTCCCGTGTCAGTAACCCTGCTTCTAGTTTCTCAGGTCTTTCCTGGTGGACCTAGGCCCTGCTTGCTCACTGCTTCACTGCGGAAGCACTGACATTGTTCCAGAATAAAATGTGAAATTCTCCAGCCCCGACTCACGGTCTGGCCTTCACTTTGTCTACATCTCCATCCTATGAGCCAACCTCCCTGCTCCTTGAAAAGATCCCGTCTCATGCCTTTTTGTCTCTGAACTATTTCCTGTGGGGGTTCCCACCTCTTGCCTCTGGCTTTTAAGACATTTCACCCCAGCAGAAGAACATGGATCGTTGAAGACACACCTCTCTAGTTACCTCCTCTTGCAGGCTTCCCGTGCACTCTCACTTAGGCGTGCCCTATTCTCCCTTCTCCGTATTTGGTGAGAACCTCCCTTATCTAATGTGAGTGTGTCAGCTCGTGCACATCAGTCTTCGGGTCACGGGATCTGTTGAACAGTGGTGACAGTGAATGACTGGTCTCGGCTTCAAAGCTCAGCTGCCTGTTCAGTGGTACCTAATGCCACTTGCTCCTCTGCCAAACGTTCGTTATGTTCCAAACCGGGCGGAACATAAATGCTGGCGGTATGCCACCGACGAACCCTCAGTCCCTGCTGTGTATGCCTCTGGGTGCTGAGGGAGAAGCCCAGCGAACCAAGCCCAAGACCTTATTTTTAATGGCAATGAGCACAGTGTGTGGGGCAGGCCCCAGCTGCTGCTACTGCTGCTGCTGCTATTGCTACTGCTGCTGTGATGACTCCTCTCTCTGGCCCAGTGGGGTAAGTTTCCAGATCTCTTCTTGTTCTCTGCCTGTGCCTTCTCCATAGTTGTGTAGTTTTATTGTATGGGTGCGGCTGCTTTCGTGTCTCTGAAGGAATTAAGTATGGGTGTCAGAAGTCCCTTGTGTCAGTTTTCATTGTACTGTACAATCTTCTATTTCTACGTCTTTTGGTATTCTCCCACTGCTACTGCTTTTCCTCTGAGAGGAAATGTGGCTCAGGCATGTTGTAGACAGAAGAGTAAACTTGGTGCTTTCCTCACCACCAACTTTGAGGGACATTGGCATTATCACTGATAGGAGGAGGGACAGGTAGAAAGGAAAACCGAGTTCTAGACGGGAGCAGTTGGGAGCAAAGAGTGTGTTGTCGAGTAACGTGTTCTGTTGGGCATGCAAACTTCCCTCGATATCTGGTTATTGCTTCTTTACATTTGTAAACATCATAAAATCCACTGATTTCAAAAGCCCAGATGCACATTATTACAGCAATTCAGTTGTTGAGGTGAGAGAACATGAAAAGTTCCTCCCTATACCACTGAATCAATGACTGGGCACAGCCAAAACCGAACACAAAGCATCCACGGTTGTGGGAAGGGCTATTTTCTACTGACTGTCTCTCTGGGCACTCAAACAGAGTCACTTTTTTTTTGTGTCAGTAATGTACAATTACTTTAGCAACATTGTGGTTACTAGACTCCCCCTCCTCACCCCTCCCCACCATTATCAAGTCCACTATCCGCACCCCATTACAGTCGCTGTCCATCAATATAGTTAGATGCTATAGAATCACTACCTGTCTTCTGTGTGTTATACTTCAATCCCTGTGGCCCACCACCCCCTACATTACGTTTGTGGATCATAATACCCCTTTACACCCTTATCCCTCCATTCCCACCCATCCTCCCAGGTCCCTTTCCCTTTGGTAACTGTTAGTCCATTCTTGGGTTCTGTGAGTCTGCTGATGTTTTGTTCTTCCCGTTTTTGCTTTGTTCTCATACCTCACAGAGGAGTGAAATCCTTGGATACTTATCTTTCTCCACCTGCCTTATTTCACTGAGCATAACAACCTCTAGCTCCGTCCGTGTTCTTGCAAATGGTGGTAGGATTACTTTTCTTCTTATGGCTGAATGATATTCCATGGTGTGTATGTACAACCGCTTCTTTATCTGTCGGGAGCCGTAGGCCATAGAAACAATGGTCTCTCCCTTTTCGACTAGGCCTCTAGTTTCTCAAGCCTGCATCGTTTAGGAAACATCAATTGACCCAGCTTGCGATTAGATCACTGGGATAGAGATTATGCAGCTGCCGTGATAACATCTCCTCCTTAGTTAAACCTTCTGTCTTTTCTCAGTAATCCCCCACCCATGATCTTTTCCAGAGAACATTCCTCAGTTAGGTATCCTAGCAACCTAGATAAACCTTGCCACTTCAGCTGGGGCTGTTTCCCCCTCCTAGGTCCTATATAATATTGCTTGTAAAAATAAACATTGAGAACTTGATCAGACTTTTGACTTGGTCTCCTTCTTTGTGTCTGGTTTGTCTCTCATCGAGGTTAACTTCCCCTGGAGCCCTTGTTGAACTCTCCATCGGCCGAGGCATGTGGCGCCCAACGTGGGGCTCGAGGTACAAAGCCTGATCTGGACATCTCTAATATGGACGGGCGTCCTTCTTTCCTTGGATCACCACCCGACTGGTGATAGAAGATTCGCATGAAGATAACCACAGGAGTACCCGCCTGTGACACAGATCAATAAAGGTAAGGAATGCGATGCAGTCATGGGGCAAGCACTAAATAAGCATGAGTTATTTGGTAAGGGACTTAAGGCTTCTCTCAAGACATGAGAAATACGGGTTAAAAAAAAAGATTTAGTTAAATACTTTATCTTGCTAGAGGATGTCTGCCCATGGTTCCCCCAGGAAGAAATTATAGATGAAAAACAGTGGCGCCGAGTTGGCAACTTCCTCAATGATTATTATCATTCCTTTGGCCCTGAGAACGTCCCAGTACAGGTATTTTCTATTGGAATCTCATAAACGATATGTTGCAGGTCCGCCACTGTCACCCAGATGTTTCAAAGATTGTTGACGATAGTGAAAATTATTTGAAGGGAAAGTTTAAAACCAGTCAGACTTCTCTCCAAAAAAGGAAGTCTCCAAGGACCTTCGTCCTTCCTCCCCAGCCTCTAATTGTCCCTCTGTCTCCATTCCCATGCCCGAGGTTAAGGGTGATCCACCGTCTAGCGACCCCCCAAAAATCTATTTACCCAGTCCTGCCGGTCTCAAGTCCAACAGCCCTGATGATGATCCAATCTACCCTGAAGATGGGGCCAAATTAAAAGACGCTGCCGTTAAGCACCATAACCTTGATTGGCTCCCTCAAGCACCTTTAGGTGCAGGTCCACCACCCTATAACATACAACGCCCTATAACATACCACTGCCCTATGACATACCACACCCTTTAACAAGCCACTGTTAATCTCTCTCGGGAGGCGCAGTCCCTTAAGGCACTGCTTCAGAACAAAAGGGAGAGATCCCAATTGCTTAGGCAATTACGTGACCTTGACTTGAAATAAGCTCCCCCCCCCGACATCCTTGTTCAGAAAATAAAAGTAAGTCCCCCTCAACGCCCACCGTTCAGAAAGTTAAAACCAAAATAAAACCCTTCATGTCTTCCTGGTGACCCGATCCCAAACTAGACCAACCGAGGGAGAACCGACTGAGGGAGAGTCAAATGAGGATGAACCACGAGAATCAGAAGGGGCAGATACGGATGCAGAAGAGCCTATAGCCCAGCTTGAGTCAGAAAACACTGAGGGAGAGGACGAGAATGCAACTTCAACCATTAGGACTCAGCGGAATCGCTGCCTTAAATTTAAAAGTATAAAAGACTTAAAGAATGCTGTTTCCTCATATGGCCCTGTTGCCCCCTTTACAATTTCATTGTTAGAGTTTCTAAGCGAAGACTGGCTTACAGTTAATGATTGGGGCATGTTAACTAAAGCCACCTTAACAAGAGGTGACTTTCTCTTATGGAAAGCTGATACACTGAAAGATGCCAAGATACTGCAAACCACAATATGGCTTCCGGCGGTCCTTCCAAATCCTGGATGTTAGACAAACTTCTGGGCAATCGCCCCTATGACACAAATGAAAAACAGGCTAAGTTTTCTCCAGGCTTACTCACACAAATCCAACATGCAGCCCTTAAGGCCTGGAAGAGCCTCCCTTCTAAAGGGTCAGTTATCACCTCTCTTGACAATGTTAGACAGGGGCCGCAGGAACCTTACAGTGAATTCACAGGCCGCCTTACAGAGGCCGCCTAACGCCTCATGGGAAGGGAGGAAACAGATAATGAATTCATTAAACATCTTGCTTTTGAAAATGCTAATTCAACTTGTCAAGCAGCTATGCGTCCCCATCATAGCGCAAAAATTTCTCTGATTTTATAAAACTTTGTGCCAATGACCCAACCTCTCGCAATATCGGAATAGCCATAGGAAGAGCTCTTAAAGAGTTTACTCAGGGAGCCAGGCCCAAGACCTGCTTTAATTGCAAGCAAACAGGTCATTTTTCAAGAGAGTGCACATCCCCTAGGACTGAACGATCTCTCCCATCATTCCTGTGACTGCGATGCAAATGGGGTAAGCATTGGGCCTCCGAATGCCGCTCCAAGGCTGATATACAGGGTAATCCTCTGCCTCTGAAACAGGGAAACTTGATAAAGGGCCCACCCCAGGGCCCCAAAACCTACCCAGGACAGAACCCTGGTGTCACCAGGTGCGTTCCCCAGTCAGTCCAAAATCCAGCGTCACTCTCCTCTCCGGAGCAACCGCCGGTAGCGCAAGACTGGACCTCTGTTCCACCTCCCAGTCAGTATTGACCCCATAAATGGGAAATCAGATTCTTTCAATGGGGATTTTTGGCCCTTTGCCGCAAGGCACCTTTGTTCTGTTAATGGGTCGTGCCAGCTCCACTATTCAGGGCCTCACTATTTCTCCAGGAGTCATTGACAATGATTATACTGGAGAAATTAAATTTATGGCTACAGCCTTTCAGGGACCAATTACCATTTCCCCTGGCCAACGAATTGCTCAATTAATATTACTCCCCCTCGATGATAAAAATCCTAGCTATAAGCAAAAGAGAGGCCCCCATGGGTTTGGATCATCAGATGTTTATTGGGCACAATAGATCACTCAAAAAAGACCCCTTCTTAACTTAAAATTAAAAGGTAAAACCTTTGAAGGCCTTATAGATACTGGCGCGGATGCCACAATTATTTCCAGTAAGGATTGGCTTTCATCTTGACCTCTCACCGCTTCCATGACTCACCTTAGAGGTACTGGGCAGACCTCCAACCCCCTAAAAAGCTAAAAAGTTATTCAATGGGAAGATGAAGAAGGCAATCACGGTACTGTCCAGCCCTACGTGGTTGCAGGCCTACCTATCAACTTCTGGGGCAGAGACATTCTCTCTCAAGTGAAGCTCATTATGTGCAGCCCTAATGAACTAGTCACTCACCAGATGCTCAATCAAGGCTTTCGCCCTGGGCAAGGGTTTGGCAAACACTCTCAGGGATCAAAAGAGACGGTCCCGGTCACCATAAAAACTGATCATCCTGGAATTGGCTATGAAAATTTACCCTAACGGCCGTTGACATGCCTTTAACCCATGCAGATAAAATATCCTGGAAAACAACATAGTCTGTATGGGTTGATAAATGGCCCTTAACTTCTGAAAAACTGGCTGCAGCCACAATGTTAGTCCAGGAACAACTTGCTGCAGGCCATATCGAGCCTACCACCATCCCCTGGAATACTCCTATTTTTGTCATAAAGGAAAAATCAGGAAAATGGAGGTTACTTCAAGATCTTAGAAAAATTAATAAAGCTATAATACGTATGGGGGCCCTTCAACCAGGCCTCCCACTCCTGTGATAATTCCTGCAGGATACTGTGAAATCATAATTGACCTAAAAGATTGCTTTTTCACAATCCCCCTACATCCTAAAGACTGCAAGCATTTTGCATTTAGTTTGCTGGTGATTAATTTTAAAGACCCTATGCCAAGATTCCAATGGAAAGTTCTGCCGCAAGGAATGGCAAACAGCCCTACGCTGTGCCAAAAATTTGTAGCTCAAATTATAGACCCATTTAGACAAAGATGGCCCTCTACTTATTTAATTCATTACGTAGACAACATCCTCATGGCTGGTCCTAACCCCACTGAACTCCTTGATTATTCCCAAGAGCTTTCTAGGGCCCTTACCAGAACTGTCTTCAGATTGCCCCTGATAAAATTCAATTAAAACCCCCTTACATGCTTTTAGGCTTTGAACTCTTTCATAATAAGATTCTTTCACAAAAGGTTCAACTTAGAACCATTTGCTTAAAAACTTTAAATGATTTTCAAAAACTTCTAGGAGATATTAATTGGCTCAGGCCTTATCTCACGCTAACTACTGGAGAGCTTAAACCCTTGTTTAATATTCTTAAAGGGGACCCAGATCCTACTTCAAGTCGCTCATTAACAGCCCCCGCCCTAGAAGCCCTAAAGCAGTGGAAGCTGCAATTCTAAACCAAAGGGTCACCTTTATCTCTTATGAGAAGCCTCTTCTCCTAGTCATTTGTGCTACTGATTTTACAACCACCAGAGTGTTCTGGCAAGAGGGTCATCTTTTTTGGTTCCATTTACCTGCCTTCCCAGCCAAAGTCCTTATCCCCTATACCTCCTGGGTGGCTGAACTGATAAAAATCGGATGCGAACATAGCAGGAAAATATTCGGAAAAGACGCCGACAAAATTATCCTACCCTATTCCCCTACCCAAATCCAGTGGTTGATAGAGAATGACGATGAATGGGCAACATCCTGCAATTCTTTTCAGGGAGCCCTTGACAATCATTACCCTGCTAACAAGCTTCTCCATTTTCTAAGGACCCAACCATTTGTTTTCCTTACATTGACCTCCTCCCAACCCCTTCCTCATGCCCCCCTAGTTATCACCGATGGCTCCTCCAACGGAGTGACAGCCTTCACCATAGATAATCAAACCACCTCCCTACAATCCAAATTCCACTCCACTCAATTGGTTGAACTCTTCGCTATTTTACAAGTTTTTCAACAACTCCCAAATACTCCATTTAACCTATACATGATAGTGCTTATATTGCTCAATCCATTCCCCTTTTAGAGACCGTGCCCTATATAAAACCCACTACAAACGCCACCACTCTGTTTTTTTCCATCCAGCAGTGCATACATTACAGGCAACATTCCTTTTATATCAGCCATATTCTTGCCCATTCTGGTCTTCCTGGACCTCTAGCCACAGGCAATGCTGTGACCGATAAAGCTACCCAACTTTGTCTTCTCGTTGAGCTTGATCCTGCGGATCAAGCCAAAGAAGCTCACTCTTTACACCACCATATTTCTCAAACCTTACGTCTTCTTTTTAAAATTACTAGAGAACAAGCCCGTCAGATTGTTAAGCAATGTGCAAATTGTGTCACTCTCCTGCTTGTTCCTCACTTGGGTGTGAACCCTAGGGGCCTAGTTCCCAAATGAGATCTGGCAAATGGATGTAACACACGTCCCCTCATTCGGAAATCTTAAAAATCTTCATGTTACTGTAGATACATTTAGTGGATTTATTTTTGCCAGCCTCCACGTTGGAGAAGCTTCAAAAAACGTTATTGCTCATGTACTCAATTGTCTTAGTGTCATGGGAAAACCCGAGATTATCAAGATTGCTAATGGTCCTGGATATACTGGAAAAAATTTCCAAGAATTTTGTCGCCAATTACAAATTAAGCCTGTAACAGGCATACCATGCAATCCCCAAGGTCAAGGGAATGTCGAACGAGCCCATTTAACTATTAAACATACCTTCCACAAATTAAAAATGGGAGATTTATATCCCATGAAAGGCTCTCCAAGAAATATTCTTCATCATGCCTTGTTTATTCTTAATTTTCTAACTTTGGATGCTCATGGCAAATCTGCAGCTGGTCGCCTTTTGCACCCACAACATGGTAAATCTATGCCACTGTCATGTGGAGAGACAACCTCACATCCCATTGGTATGGGCCCGAGCCCATACTCATATGGGGCCGGGGATCTGCCTGTGTTTTTGACACCAAAGAAGGAGCTGCTCACTGGCTGCCAGAGCGTTTGATTAAACCAATAGATTTACCAGAAGATTTTTAAAAATCTTATCCAACTGTTCAGGGTGGTGACATCCCCTGAGACATCCTTTTTCTTCTTCTCTCCATAGATTTTGGCCGTCGGTTTAGTCCTTGCCTTTATCTGAGGCATACGACTTGCCGCCTCCACCCCTCCCCAGTGGACCCTTGTACAGCAGACTATTCTTGTTACCACTTACTGGATCCTTGTTGGCGTATTTGCACTTCTTAACAGCACCTTATAAAAAGATGAAGCCCATCAACTCTCTCATTTTCACCTTCTTCATGGAACCTTACAAGATCTTCTAGACCAAATAGATTCCCTTGCAGAAGTAGTCTTACAGAACAGGCGTGGCCTAGACATTCTCACCGTGGAACAAGGTGGAATCTGCTTAGCTTTAGAAAAGAAATGCTGCTTCTACGCAAACAAGTCTGGAGTAGTTCGTGACAAAATAAAAAGACTCCAAGAAGATCTCGTGCAAAGAAAGAAAAAACTGTTTGAAAATACCCTATGGACTGGGATGAACAGTTTTCTTCCTTATCTTCTCCCTATACTAGGACCCTTCCTTAGTCTCATGCTTGTGCTCTCCCTTGGCCCTTGGGCCTTCCAGAGAATTACCACCTTCATTAAAGAACAGATCAATACTGCCCTCGTCAGACAGATACAATTCCACTGTCACCATTTTTTCCTGGTGGAACAAGGCTATGATGTGCCAGATGACTCCCCTCCTTTAGAAGCTGCATAGGATACAGACCTATGCATATTGGCTCACAACAAAGTGAGTGCGATATGGGCACCAATGTGGTTGCGAAGCTAAGCATTGCAAGGGAAGGTCCATGAACCGCCTATGAATTCCCTGAGAGAAAAACCTGGCTTGCATGGAGGTTAGTATCTAATAAATACGCCCTTCCTCCCCTCCACAAAAGATACCAAGGGCCAACGTTGACCCCCATAAATGGGGAGTCTCGGAGGAGCCAAGTCACTAATCCCCAAATTGGTTAATGCCCACCGCTAAATAGCGGGCCTCCACCTCTTTTCTATAAAAGAACAGAGGAGATATCGGGAGCCGTAGGACATAGAAACAATGGTCTCGCCCTTTTCGCCTAGGCCTCTAATTTCTGCCCGGTTTAGGAAAGATCAACTGAACAGCTTGAGATTAGACGCTGGGATAGAGATTAAGCAGCTGCTGTGATAACATCTCCTCCTTAGTAAAACATTCTGTCTTTTCTCAGTAATCCCCCACCCATGATCTTTTCCAGAGAACATTCTTCATTTAGGTATCCTAGCAACCTAGATAATCCTTGCCAATTCAGCGGGGGCCATTTCCCCCTCCTAGCTCCTATATAATCTACCTTGTAACAATAAACTTTGAGACCTTGATCAGACTTTCGACTTGGTCTCCTTCTTTGTGTCTGGTTTGTCTCTCATCCAGTTTAACTTCCCCTCGAGCCCTTGTTGAACTCCCCACTGGCCGGGGCATTTATCCATTCATCTCTTGATGGACACTTAGGTTTCTTCCATTTCTTGGGTATTGTAAAGAGTGCTGGATCAACATAGGGGTGCATCTGTCTCTTTCATACTGGGCTCCTGCACTCTTAGGGTAAATTCAAGGAGAGGAATTCCTGGGTCAGATTTTATTTCTGTTCTTTGTTTTTTGGGGGATCATCCATACTGCTTTCCACAATGGTTGAGCTGACTGACATTCCCACCAGCAGTGTAGGAGGGTTCCCCTTTCTCCACACCCTTTCCGACATCTGTTGTCTGACTTTTAGGTGGTGGCCATCCTAACTGGTGTGAGGTGATACCCCATTGTGGTTTTAATTTGCATTTCTCTGATGGTTAGCAATGTGTAGCGTCTTTTCATGTGCCTGTCGGCCACCTGAAATTACTTCTGTGGAGAAGTGTCTGTTCAGATCCTCTGCCCATTTTGTGATTGGATTTATTTGCATTTTGTGTGTTGAGGTTCATGAGCTCTTGATACATGTTTTGGATGGCAATGCCTTATCAAATATGTCATCAGTGAATATATTCTCCCATACAGAAGGATGCCTTTGGTTCTACTGATGGTGGTCAAACAGAATCTTACTAAACCACCTAGCACTTCATTCCCAATCTGACTAAATTTTTTTTTTTTAGAACAACAACAAGCCGAGAAAACTGGAAGGAAGAGGAGAAGCTGTGATGCAGGAACTTCTAGCATAAAACTGAGAGGTGAGGTGGTGTGGAGACTGGTAGGTTGTATCTTCCCATGTGCTGCTTTCACGAGTCATAGGTAAAAAAGATTGCCAAGGAGATGAAGCCCGGGGTGTTGATGTCACCTGGTATCAATGGAGCCATGTAGCCTCTAGCCATTGATGGGAAAGCTAGCATGCGGCACTGATGTCTTTCTTGCGGAGTTACACGTGCGGCGTCCCCCGTTTGCAGTTCAGTCAGAGGCCGTGTGGGTCTGTCCTGGCAATGGCCGGGGTGGAACCGAGAGCTGTGCCGTTCCTGCTGGGCAGTCGCAGCACCCCTCTTGGAACAGGGCCTCAGCAGCGCTTCCTGGAGAGAGAGAGTAGAGAGAGATATGGGTTCGAGAGACATTGTTTTGTTTTCTTTAGCTCCCTGAGCATGCACCTGATGTTTACTTTTGAGATCTCTTTCTCACGAAGATTGATTTGAGGTCAGTTACCATTTTCCCTTGAAGTTTCATATTTGTAGGTGGTGCACTCTAGCTACCAGAAGCTTTACTCTCTGGAGATGCACAGCCATTGGTTGGATGTCAGGGGTCCAAGGGGAGCAGTGCCGGTGCCCATCTCTTCCGGGAGTAAAGAGGTCTTTCCTGCTTCCCCACCACAGTGCCCATCTCAACGGCCAGGGCGAGAGTGCAGAGCGTGCAGGGAGAAGCTGCCGTAGGTGTGGGTGGCCGTTTTGCAGGCCGGTGATGGCGGGGAGGCAGGCCAGGTACCAGTCACAGCACGGTAAGGGGCCTTGGAGCTGCGAGGCCAGCCAGGGAGATGGAGCGACCGGAGCTCCTGAAAGCTAACCCGCCTTCCGGGTAGAGTGCACCCGCGCAGTTTGACGCACCTGTCCTTTCTCCTGAGTGGGAAGCCCTGTGGAAGCCTTGCCCCTTTAGCAGTTCTCTCGCGGTTAGGAAGTCTCTCAGACTGTCCGCCTTTCTTTTGTCAAACCGTGGCCGGATGTGGCACCCTGTGTTGTCCCACAAGGGGCTGGAACCTCAAGTCTCTCGAAGACTTCCGCCTCCCTTTGCTTTCCAACCCCACCAATCCTCCGGTATGCACCACATTTACGGTACGTTCGTGCTCAGAGAGCACATCTCCACGGCTGTACGTCGCACTTCTCCTTGAGGTGACAGGCTGCCACAGCAGCGTTCCTCCCTGCTGCTCTTCCACGATTTGTTATAGTTGTTCTATTTCCAAATAGTACGTCCATATGTGGTTTTGATCTTGGGAGAAGGTTTCCGCATCCACTCTCATATCAGCCTGCGTCATTAATCCCATCAGCACATATCTTTTCTGTTTTTTCTCTTCAGTTTCACTTGTTTAGGGTACCTGTCCGCACCCCTCAATTTGTAGTTTGTCTTCGTCCTTGGATATCAAGTGAGTCTCCAGTAAGGGAACAGGTAGGTGTTCTTGAGTTTTCATCCCTTCTTTTAACCATGTGTCTTTTGATTGGAGCACTCAGAGCCTTTCCTTTTATTCTGATAATTGAGAGCTGAGTCCTTATTGCACTTAAAAAATCTTTTTTGTCATCATTAATCTACAATCAATCGAAGAACATTATGATCACCAAGTACACCAAGTCCTCCCCAAAAAACCCGTTATAGTCACTATCCATAAGCATTGTTGGATGCTGTAGACCCCTTCACAATGTAAACCCGCACACACCCAGTTACAGTCGCTGTCCATCAGCGTGTAGTAAGATGCTGTAGAATCTCGACTTGTCTTCTCAGGGTTGTACATCCCTCGCCATGTGCCACCGACCCCACACACTATACATGCTAATCCAAATGCCCCCTTTCTTTCAACTGCCCTTATCCCTCCCTTCCCCCCTACCCTGCCCAGTCACATTCCCTTTGGTAACTGTTAGTCCACTCTCGGGTTCTGTGAGTCCGCTGCTGTTTTTTTCCTTCAGCTTTTCTTTGCTGTAATACTCCACATATGAGTGAAATCATTTGGAACTTGTATTTCGCTGCCTGGCCTATTACACAGAGCATAATACCCTCTAGCTCCATTCACGTTGCTGCAAATGGTAGGATTTGTTTTCTTCTTAACGCTGCTTACTGCACTTTTTAAACTGGATTTCTGTCTTCTCTTTTGTCTGTAGTTTCGCTGTGTGCTTTCACCATTGCTCTCCTGGTTATGAGCAATAGCTTTGTGTTAATCGATATTTACCTATATTTATCTATCTGCCTGCCTATCTATCTATCATTCAATCAATCAGTCATCTTTTTATCTGAAAATCTGTCCTTGTATGCAGAACAGTTAACAACATAGACTATGTCCCTTCCCTACATTATGATTACAAAAATCTTGCAAGGTAACTAGGCCGTAAGGAGAGCACTGGGTTCACCGAGACACTTGCAGGTCGAGTCAGAAGTGTACCTACAAAACCAGGGAATTGTGGTGCATTGACTTGGACCCGTGTCTCTGTCCTCTCTCCTCTTTTATCTCCTTCTCACTTGCTGACTGTATTTAGCCACATTCATTGACTAAGTGCTCCCTGAAGACCACAAGTATCGTTCCTCTTTGACATTTGTCGACAGAAAAGTAAACTTGGTCCTTGCTCACCACCATGTTTGAGGGATATCGGCGTGATAAACCCTGATAGGAGGGAGGGACAAATAAAAAGTAGCACCAATTTCTAGACAGGAGCAGTTGGGAGAGAAGAGTGTGTTGTGGAGTGAAGTGTTTATTTGAGTGTCCAAACTTCCCTCTTTACCTGGTTATTAGTTCTTTACATTCGTGGACATCATAAAACCCACTGATTTCAAAGGCCCAGACCCATATTATGACAGCAATTCAGTTGTTGAGTTGAGAGAAAATGAGAAGGATGTTGCTGCACCACTAAATCTATGGCTGGGCACTGCTGATACCAAACAAAAAGCATTCATGGTGGCCAGATAGGTCTATTTACTGCTGACTGTCTCGGGGGAACAGACAGAATCCATTTGACTGTTTTTCAGATTCACTTGTGTTGGGTACCTCTCCCCACCCCTTCGGCTTGCAGTTTGTCTGTGTCCTTGGATCTCAAGTGAGTCTCCAGTAAGGGAGCACATAGTTGTTCTTGAGTTTTCATCCCTACTTTTAAACCTGTGTCTTTTGTTTGGAGCACTCAAAGCCTGTCCTTTTACACTGATGATTCAGAGCTGTGCCCTTATTGCACTTTAAAATTCTTTTTTTGTTATCATTAATCTACAGTCACATGCAGAACATTATGTTTACTAGTATCCCCCTTTCACCAAATTCGCCCCAAAAACTTCTTACATTCGTTGTCCATCAGCGTAGCTGGATGCTGTAGACTACTTCACCATGTCCTCCCCCACACACCCCGTTACAGTTGCTGTCCATCAGCTTGTAGTAAGATGCTGTAGAGTCTCTAATTTTCTTCTCTGTGTTGTACAGACCTCTCCATGCCCAGCCGACGCCGTGCATTAATCATGCTAATAATAATGTCCCCTTTCTTTCTTCCCACCCTTATCCCTCCCTTATCACCCACCCGGCCCAGTCCTTTTCCCTATGGTGTCTGTTAGTCCACTCTCGGGTTCTGGGATTCTGCTGCTGTTTTTTCCATCAGTTTTTTTTGTTTTTATACTCCACACATGAGGGAAATCATTTGGTACTTGTCTTTATCCTACTGTCCTATTACACTGATCATACTACTGTCTAGCTCCACCCACATCATTGTAAATGGTAGGATATGTTTTCTTCTTATGGCTGCTTACTGTACTTTTTAAACGAGATTTCATTCTTCATTTTGGTTTGCAGTATCGCTATGTGCTTTCACTATTTATCTCCCGGTTATGAGCAATAGCTTTCTGTTAATTGATATCTCTCTCTCTCTCTCTCTCTCTCTCTCTCTCTCTCTCTCTCTCTCTCTCTCTCTCTTCATCCGTCCATCCATCCAGCAATCCATCGATCCATCCATCCAGCAATCTATCTATCTAACTATCTATCTGTCTGTCTGTCTGTCTTTCTATCTATCTATCTATCTATCTATCTATCTATCTATCTATCTATCTATCTATCTATCTATCTATCTATCTATCTATCTATCTATCTATCTACCTACATATATTCCTATCTATCTATCTTGATAATCATCTATCAAGCCTATCATCTGTCATCTGTCATCTATCTATGAATCGATCATCTTTCTGTGTGCCCATCTATCATTATGTACAGAACAGTTAACAACATCGCCTATGTCACTTTCGTACAATATGCTTCCAAAAATCTTGCAATGTGAGTAGGCTGTATTGAGAGCACTGGGTTCACTGAGACACTTGCAGGTCGAGTCAGCAACGTGTGCTTACAAAACCAGTAAATGCTGGTGCAGGGACTTGAACCCATATCTCTGTCCTCTGTCCTCTTTTCCCTCCTTCTCGCTTGCTGACTGTATTTAGCTACGTTCATTGACTAAGTGCTTCCTGAATACCACAGGTATCTTTCCTCTGGGCCTTTTGTAGACAGTAAAGTATACTTGGTGCTTTGCTTACCACCATGTTTGAGGGACATCGGCGTGATCACCGTTGATATGAGGAGTGTCAAATATAAAGTAACACCTATTTCTAGACAGGAGCATTTGGAAGCAAAGAGTGTTTTGCGGAGTTACGTTTTTGTTTGAGTGTCCAAACTTCCCTCCTTAGGGGGTTATTACTCCTTTACATTCGTGAACATCATAAAACCCACTGATTTCAAAAGCCGAGCCTCATATTATTACAGCAGTTCATTTGTTGAGGTGAGAAAAAATGAGAAGGACGTTGGTGTACCACTAAATCTATGGCTGGGCACTGCTGAAACCAAACAAAAACAATTCACGGTGGCTAGAAAGGGCTATTTTCTACTGACAGTCTCTGGAGACTCAAACAGAATCCATCTGTTTGTTTGTTTGTTTATCAGTTTCACTTGTGTAGGGTACCTATCTCCACCCATTCGGCATGAAGTTTGTCTGTGTCCTTGGATCGCAAGTGAGTCTGCTGTAAGGGAGCACATAGATGGTCTTGAGTTTTCATCCCTTCTTCTAACTCTGTGTCTTTTGGTTGGAGCACTCAAAGCCTGTCCTTTTTTTCTGATGATTCAGGGCTGTTCCCTTATTGCACTTAAAAAAATTTTTTTGTTATCATTAATCTACAATCACGTGAAGAACATTATGTTTACTAGGCTTCCGATTCACCATCCCCCCCTAAAACCTCTTAGGTCACTGCCCATCAGCGTGTAGTAAGATGGTGTATAATCCCTACTGTCCTCTCTGTGTTGTACAGCCCTCCCCATGCTTCTCCCACCACACATATTATACAAGCTAATACTAATGCCCCCTTTCTTTCTCCCCGCCCTTATTCCTCCCTTCCCACCCAATCTGCCAGTCCCTTTCCCTTTCGTAACTGTTGGTCCACTCGCGGGTTCTGTGAGTCTGCTGCTATTCTTTTCCTTCAGATTTTCTTGTTTGTTATACTCCACACATGAGTGAAATCATCTGGTTCTTGTCTTTCTCTGCCTGGCCTATTTCACTGAGCATACTACCCTCTAGCTCCATCCACGTTGTTGCAAATGGTAGGATTTGTTTTCTTCTTACGGCTGCTTACTGCACTTCTTAAACTGGATTTCTGTCTTCTCTTTATTTTGTAGTTTCGCTATGTGCTTTCACCATTGCTCTCCTTGTTATGAGCAATAGCTTTGTTTTAATCGATATGTACCTATATCTATCTATCTGTCTGTATGTCTATCTATCTATCAGTCAATCATCTTTTTGTCTGCCCATCTGTCCTTTTGTACAGAACAGTTAACAACATAGCCTGTGTCACTTCCTTACATTGTGCTTCCAAAAATCTTTCAAGCTAACTAGGCTGCAGGGAAAGCACTGGGTTCAGCGAGACACTTGCAGGAAGATTCAGCCGCATATTCCTACAAAACCAGGAAATTTTGCTGCAGGGTCTTGGTCCCGTGTCTCTGTCCTCTCTCCTCTTTTATCTCCTTCTCACTTGCTGACTGTATTTAGTCACATTCATTGACTTAGGTCTCCCTGAAGACCACAAGTATCCTTCCTCTGGGCCTGTTTTTGACAGAAAAGTAAACTTGGTGCTTTGCTCACCGCCATGTTTGAGGGACATCGGCGTGATCACCGCTGATAGGATGGAAAGACAAATGAAAAGGAACACCAATTTCTAGACAGGAGCAGTTGGGAGCAAAGAGTGTATTATGGAGTGACGTGTTTATTTGAGTCTCCAAACTTCCCTCTTTATATAGTTATTACTTCTTCACATTCATGAACATCATAAAACCCACTGATTTCAAAGGCCCACACGCATATTTTTACAGCAATTCAGTTGTTGAGGTGAGAGAAAATGAGAAGGACGTTGCTGTACCACTAAATCTATGGCTGGGCACGGATGAAAAAAAAAGAAAAGAATTCACGGTGGAAAGATAGGGCTATGTTCTACTGACTGTCTGTGGGGACTCAAACAGAGTCCATTTGTTTGATTGTTTGTTTTTTAGTTTCACTTGTGTTGGGTACCTTTCCTCACCCCTTCGCTTTGTAGTTTGTCTGTTTCCTTGGATCTCAAGTGAGTCTCCTTTAAGGGAGCACATAAGTGGTCTTGAGTTTCCGTCCTTCTTTTAACCCTGCGTCTTTTGATTTGGAGCTCTCAAAGCCTGTCCTTATATTCTGATGATTCAGAGCTGTGCCCTTATTGAACTTAAAAAATTTTTTTGTTATGATTAACCTACAATCACTTGAGGAACATTATGTTTACTAAGCTCCCCCTTCACCAAGTCCCCCACAAAAACTTCTTACAGTTGCTGTTAATCAGCGGAGATGGATGCTGTAGACCCGTTCACCATGTCCCCCCCCACACACCCCATTACAATCGCTGCCCATCAGCGAGTAGTAAGATGCTGTAGAATCTCTACTTGTCTTCTCTGTGTTGTACAGCCCTCCCCATGCCCCCCTGAACCCACGCATTATACATGTTAAACCTAATATCCCATTTCTTTCTCCCCGCCCTTATCCCACCCTTCCCATCCACCCTGCCAAGTCCCTTACCCTTTCGTAACTGTTAGTCCACTTTCGGGTTCTGTGATTCTGCTGCTGTTTTTTTCCTTCAGTGTTTCTTTGTTGTTATACTCCACACGAGTGAAATCATTTGGTACTTGTCTTTCTCCGCCTGGCCTGTTTCACTGAGCATATTATTATCTTGCTCCATCAGCGTCATTGCAAATGGTACCATTTGTTTTCTTCTTATGGCTGCTAACTGCAGTTTTTAAACTGGACTTCATTCTAACTTTCTGTTTTTAGTTTCGCTATTTGCTTCCACCTTTGATCTCTTGGTTATGAGCAGTAGCTTTGTGTTAATTGATATGTATCTCTATCTATCTAACTATCTATCAGTCTGTCTGTCTGTCCATCTTTCTATCCTTCTATCTTTCTTTCTATCTATCTTTCTATCTATCAATCTATCTACTTATCATCTATCACTCATGTCCCTCTTCTATCTATGTATCTATGTATCTATCATCTACCATCTATCTATCTATCTATCGATGTATCTATGAACCAATCATCTTTTTTTCTGCCTATCTATCCTTATGTACAGAACTGTTAACAACATCGTCTATGTCACTTCCCTACATTATGCTTCCAAAAATCTTGCAAGGTAACTAGGCCATAGGGAGAGCACTGAGTTCATTGAGGCACTTGCACATCGAGTCAGCCACGTGTGCTTACAAAACCAGTAAATGGTGTTGCAGGGTCTTGCACCCATATCTCTGTCCTCTGTCCTCTTTTAACTCCTTCTCGCTTCCTGACTGTATTAGGCACATTCAATTACTAAGTGCTCCCTGAAGACCACAAGTATCCCTCCTCTTGGTTTGTTGAAGACAGAAAAGTATACATGGTGCTTTGCTCACCACCAAGTTTGAGGGACATCGGCGGGAGCACCGCTGATAGGAGGAGGGACAAATAAAAAGGAACACCTATTTCTAGACAGGAGCATTTGGGAGCAATGAGAGTGTTGCGGAGTTACGTGTTTGTTTGAGTGTCCAAACTTCCCTCTTTAGGTGGTTATTACTTCTTTACATTCAAGAACATTATAAAACCCACTGATTTCCAAAGACCAGATGCATATTATTACAGCAATTCAGTTGTTGAGGTGATAAGAAATGAGAAGGACGTTGCTGTACCACTAAACCTATGGCTGGGCACTGCTGAAACCAAACAAAAAGAATTCACGGTGGCTAGATAGGGCTATTTTGTATTGACTGTCTCTGGGTACTCAAACAGAATCCATTTGTTTGTTTGTTTCTCAGTTTCACTTGTGTAGGGTACCTGTCCCCACCCCTTCAGCTTGTAGTTTGTCTGTGTCCTTTGATCGCAAGTGAGTCTCCAGTAAGGGAACACGTAGGTGTTCTTGAGTTTTCATCCCTTCCTCTAACCTTGTGTCTTTTGATTGGAGCACTCAGAGTCTGTCCTTTTATTCTGACAATTGAGAGCAGTGTCCTTATTGCACTTACAAAAAATTTTTTGTTATCATTAATCTATAATCACGTGAAGATCATTATGATCACCAAGTACACCAAGTCCCCCCGAAAAGCCCCATTACAGATGCTGTCCATCAGCGTGGTTGGATGCTCTAGACCCCTTCACCATGTCTCCCTCCACACACCCCGTTACAGTCGCTGTCCATATGCGTGTAGTAAGATGCTGTAGAAACACTACTTCTCTTCTCTGTGTTGTACAGCCCTCCCCATGATCCCACAACCCCACACAGTATAAATGCTAATTCTAATGCCCCCTTTCTTTCTGCCCGCCCTTATCCCTCCCTTCCCACAAACCATGCCCAGTCCCCTTCCCTTTGGTAACTGTTAGTCCACTCTCGGCTTCTGTGAGTCTGCTGCTGTTTAGTTCCTTCAGTTTTTCTTTGTTTTTATACTCCACACATGAGTGAAATCATTTGTTACTTATCTTTCTTTGCCTGGCCTATTTCACTGAGCATAGTACCCTCTAGCTCCATCCACGTTGTTGCAAATGGTAGGATTTGTTTTCTTCTTACGGCTGCTTACTGCACTTTTTAAACTGGATTTCTGACTTCTCTTTTGTCTGTAGTTTCGCTATGTGCTTTCACCATTGCTCTCCTGGTTATGAGCAATAGCTTTGTTTTAATCGATATTTACCTATATTTATCTATCTGTCTGTCTAACTATCTATCATTCAATCAATCAGTCATCTTTTTATCTGAAAATCTGTCCTTGTATGCAGTACAGTTAACAACATAGACTATGTCCCTTCCCTACGTTATGCTTACAAAAATCTTGCAAGGTAACTAGGCCGTAAGGAGAGCACTGGGTTCACCGAGACACTTGCAGGTCGAGTCAGAAGTGTACCTACAAAACCAGGGAATTGTGGTGCAGGGACTTGTACCCGTGTCTCTGTCCTCTCTCCTCTTTTATCTCCTTCTCAATTGCTGACTGTATTTAGCCACATTCATTGACTAAGTGCTCCCTGAAGACCACAAGTATCGTTCCTCTTTGACATTTGTCGACAGAAAAGTAAACTTGGTCCTTGCTCACCACCATGTTTGAGGGATATCGGCGTGATAAACCCTGATAGGAGGGAGGGACAAATAAAAAGTAGCACCAATTTCTAGACAGGAGCAGTTGGGAGAGAAGAGTGTGTTGTGGAGTGAAGTGTTTATTTGAGTGTCCAAACTTCCCTCTTTACCTGGTTATTAGTTCTTTACATTCGTGGACATCATAAAACCCACTGATTTCAAAGGCCCAGACCCATATTATGACAGCAATTCAGTTGTTGAGTTGAGAGAAAATGAGAAGGATGTTGCTGCACCACTAAATCTATGGCTGGGCACTGCTGATACCAAACAAAAAGCATTCATGGTGGCCAGATAGGTCTATTTACTGCTGACTGTCTCGGGGGAACAGACAGAATCCGTTTGACTGTTTTTCAGATTCACTTGTGTTGGGTACCTCTCCCCACCCCTTCGGCTTGCAGTTTGTCTGTGTCCTTGGATCTCAAGTGAGTCTCCTGTAAGGGAGCACGTAGTTGTTCTTGAGTTTTCATCCCTTCTTTTAAACCTGTGTCTTTTGTTTGGAGCACTCCAAGCCTGTCCTTTTACACTGATGATTCAGAGCTGTGCCCTTATTGCACTTTAAAATACTTTTTTTGTTATCATTAATCTGCAATCACATGCAGAACATTATGTTTACTAGGATCCCCCTTTCACCAAGTTCGCCCCAAAAACCTCTTACAGTCGGTGTCCATCAGCGTAGTTGGATGCTGTAGACTACCACACCATGTCCCCCCACACACACCCCGTTACAGTCGCTGTCCATCAGCGTGTAGTAAGATGCTGTAGAATCTCTAATTTTCTTCTCTGTGTTGTACAGCCCTCCCCATGGCCAGCCGACGCCGTGCATTAATCATGCTAATGATAATGTCCCCTTTCTTTCTTCCCACCCTTATCCCTCCCTTATCACCCACCCGGCCCAGTCCTTTTCCCTTTGGTATCTGTTAGTCCACTCTCGGGTTCTCTGATTCTGCTGCTGCTTTTTCCATCAGTTTTTTTTTTGTTTTTATACTCCACACATGAGGGAAATCATTTGGTACTTGTTTTTCTCCTCCTGGCCTATTTCATTGAGCATACTTCCGTCTAGCTCCACCCACATCATTGAAAATGGTAGGATTTGTTTTCTTCTTATGGCTGCTTACTGTACTTCTTAAACGGGATTTCATTCTTCCTTTTTGTTTGTAGTATCGCTATGTGCTTTCACCATTTATCTCCCGTTTATGAGCAATATCTTACTGTTAATTAATATGTATTTGTATCTATGTATGTATCAATCAATCAATCTATCTTTCTACCTATCTATCTATCTATCTATCTATCTATCTATCTATCTATCTATCTATCTATCATCTATCTATCTATCTATATACCTATCTATCATCTGTCTATCTATCTATCTAATCTATCATCTACCTATATTCCTATCTATCTATCATGACTATCATCTAACTATCATGTCTATCATCTATCTATCATCTGTCATCTATCTATCTATCTATGAATCAATCATCTTTCTGGTTGCCCTTCTATCCTTATGTACAGAACGGTTAACAACATCGCCTATGACACTTTCCTACATTATGCTTTCAAAAATCTTGCAAGGTGAGTAGGCTGTATTGAGAGCACTGGGTTCACTGAGACACTTGCAGGTCGAGTCAGCAACGTGTGCTTACAAAACCAGTAAATGCTGGTGCAGGGACTTGAACCCATATCTCTGTCCTCTGTCCTCTTTTCCCTCCTTCTCGCTTGCTGACTGTATTTAGCTACATTCATTGACTAAGTGCTTCCTGAATACCACAAGTATCCTTCCTCTGGGCCTGTTTTAGACAGTAAAGTATACTTGGTGCTTTGCTTACCACCATGTTTGAGGGACATCGGCATGATCACCGTTGATATGAGGAGTGTCAAATGAAAAGGAGCACCTATTTCTAGACAGGAGCATTTGGAAGCAAAGAGTGTTTTACGGAGTTACGTTTTTGTTTGAGTGTCCAAACTTCCCTCCTTAGGGGGTTATTACTTCTTTACATTCGTGAACATCATAAAACCCACTGATTTCAAAAGCCCAGACTCATATTATTACAGCAGTTCATTTGTTGAGGTGAGAGGAAATGAGAAGGACGTTGGTGTACCACGAAATCTATGGCTGGTCTCTGCTGAAACCAAACAAAAAGAATTCACGGGGGCTAGAAAGGGCTATTTTCTACTGACAGTCTCTGGAGACTCAAACAGAATCCATCTGTTTGTTTGTTTGTTTATCAGTTACACTTGTGTAGGGTACCTATCTCCACCCATTCGGCATGAAGTTTGTGTCCTTGGATCGCAAGTGAGTCTGCTGTAAGGGAGCACATAGATGGTCTTGAGTTTTCATCCCTTCTTCTAACTCTGTGTCTTTTGGTTGGAGCACTCAAAGCCTGTCCTTTTTTTCTGATGATTCAGGGCTGTTCCCTTATTGCACTTAAAAAAACTTTTTTGTTATCATTAATCTACAATCACGTGAAGAACATTATGTTTACTAGGCTTCCGATTCACCATCCCCCCCTAAAACCTCTTAGGTCACTGCCCATCAGCGTGTAGTAAGATGGTGTATAATCCCTACTGTCCTCTCTGTGTTGTACAGCCCTCCCCATGCTTCTCCCACCACACATATTATACAAGCTAATACTAATGCCCCCTTTCTTTCTCCCCGCCCTTATTCCTCCCTTCCCACCCAATCTGCCAGTCCCTTTCCCTTTCGTAACTGTTGGTCCACTCGCGGGTTCTGTGAGTCTGCTGCTATTCTTTTCCTTCAGATTTTCTTGTTTGTTATACTCCACACATGAGTGAAATCATCTGGTTCTTGTCTTTCTCTGCCTGGCCTATTTCACTGAGCATACTACCCTCTAGCTCCATCCACGTTGTTGCAAATGGTAGGATTTGTTTTCTTCTTACGGCTGCTTACTGCACTTCTTAAACTGGATTTCTGTCTTCTCTTTATTTTGTAGTTTCGCTATGTGCTTTCACCATTGCTCTCCTTGTTATGAGCAATAGCTTTGTTTTAATCGATATGTACCTATATCTATCTATCTGTCTGTATGTCTATCTATCTATCAGTCAATCATCTTTTTGTCTGCCCATCTGTCCTTTTGTACAGAACAGTTAACAACATAGCCTGTGTCACTTCCTTACATTGTGCTTTTTAAATGGATTTCATTCTTCCTTTTTGCTTGTAGTTTAGCTATGCTATTCACCATTCAACTCATGGTTATGAACAATAGCTTTGTGTCAATCGATATGTATCTGTATCTATCTATCTAACGGTCTGTCTGTCTATCTATGTATGTATGTATGTATCTATCTATCTATATATATATCTTCCTATCATCTATGATGTCTATCATCTATCAATCTAGGTACCTAACGATCTATCTTTCATCTCTCCTCTGTCTACCTATCTGTCTATGAATCAATCATCTTTTTGTCTGCCCATCTATCCTTCTTTACAGAACAGTTAACAACATAGCCTAAGTCTCTTCCCTACTTTATGCTTCCAGAAACCTTGCAAGGTAACTAAGCCATAAGGAGAGCACTGTGTTCACCGATACACTTTCAGGTAGTGTCATCCGCGTGTGCTTACAAAGCCAGGAAATGGAGGTGAAAGGACTTGAACCCGTATCTCTGTCCTCTGTCCTCTTATACTTCCTGCTCGCTTGGTGACTTTATTTAGCCACATTCACTGAGTAAGTGATCCGTGAAGACCACAAGTATCTTCCGTCTGGGCCTGTTGTCAACAGAAAAGTGTACTTGGTTCTTTGTACACCACCTTGTTTGAGGGACATCGGCGTGATCACTGCTGATAGGTGGAGGGACAAATATAAAGGAACACCTATTTCTGGACAGGAGCAGTTGGGAACAAAGAGTGTGTTGTGGAGTGAAGTGTTTATTTGAGGGTCCAAACTTCCCTCTTTAGGTGGTTATTACTTCTTTACATTCGTGAACGTCATAAAAAGCAATGATTTTAAAAGCCCAGACGCATATTATTACTGTATTTCATTTGTTGAGGTGAGAGCAAATGAGAAGGAAGTTGCTGCACCACTAAGTCTATGCCTGAGCACTGCTGAAACCAAACAAAAAGAATTCACGGTGGCTAGATAGGGTTATTTTCTACTGACTCTCCCTGGGGACTCAAACAGAATCCATTTGTTTGTTTGTTTCTCAGTTTCACTTGTATAGGGTACCTTACCCGCCCCTTCAGCTTGTAGTTTGTCTGTGTCCTTGGATCTCAAGTGATTCTCCAGTAAGGGAGCACGTAGGTGGTCTTGAGTTTTAATCAGTACTTCTAACCCTGTGTCTTTAGATTGGAGCACTCAAAGCCTGTACTTTTTTTCTGATATTTGAGAGCTGTGCTCTTACTGCACTTTGAAATTTTTTTGTTCTCATTAATATACAATCACATGCAGATCATTATGTTTTCCAATCTACCCACTTCACCAAGTCTCCCCCAAATCCCAGTTACAGTCGCTGTCCGTCAGCATGTGCTAAGATGCTGTAGAAACACTACAAGTCTTCTCTGTGTTGTAAAGCCCTACCCATGACACCCCACCCTACACATTATACATGCTAATCATAATGCCTCCATTCTTTTTCCCCGCCCTTATTATTCCCTTCCCACAAACCCTACCCAGTCCCTTTCTCTTTGGTAACTGTTAGTCCACTCTCGGGTTCTGTGAGGCTGCTGCTGTTTTTTTCCTTCAGTTTTTCTTTGTTGTTATACTCCACACATGAGTAAAGTCACTTGGTACTTCTCTTTCTCCGCCTGGCCTATTTATCTGAACATACTACCGTCTAGCTCCGTCCACGTCATTGCAAATGGTTGTATTTGTTTTTTCTTAAGGCTGCTTACTGCACTTTTTTAACTGGATTTCATTCTTCCTTTTTGCTTGTTGTTTAGCTATGCTATTCACCATTCATCTCATGGTTATGAACAATAGCTTTGTGTCAATCGATATGTATCTGTATCTATCTATCTAACGGTCTGTCTGTCTATCTATGTATGTATGTATGTATCTATCTATCTATCTATATATCTTCCTATCATCTATGATGTCTATCATCTATCAATCTAGGTACCTAACTATCTATCTTTCATCTCACCTCTGTCTACCTATCTGTCTATGAATCAATCATCTTTTTGTCTGCCCATCTATCCTTCTTCACAGAACAGTTAACAACATAGCCTATGTCTGTTCCCTACTTTATGCTTCCAGAAACCTTGCAAGGTAACTAAGCCATAAGGAGAGCACTGTGTTCACCGATACACTTTCAGGTAGTGTCATCCGCGTGTGCTTACAAAGCCAGGAAATGGAGGTGAAAGGACTTGAACCCGTATCTCTGTCCTCTGTCCTCTTATACTTCCTGCTCGCTTGGTGACTTTATTTAGCCACATTCACTGAGTAAGTGATCCCTGAAGACCACAAGTATCTTCCGTCTGGGCCTGTTGTCAACAGAAAAGTGTACTTGGTTCTTTGCACACCACCTTGTTTGAGGGACATCGGCGTGATCACTGCTGATAGGTGGAGGGACAAATATAAAGGAACAGCTATTTCTGGACAGGAGCAGTTGGGAACAAAGAGTGTGTTGTGGAGTGAAGTGTTTATTTGAGGGTCCAAACTTCCCTCTTTAGGTGGTTATTACTTCTTTACATTCGTGAACGTCATAAAAAGCAATGATTTTAAAAGCCCAGACGCATATTATTACTGTATTTCATTTGTTGAGGTGAGAGCAAATGAGAAGGAAGTTGCTGCACCACTAAGTCTATGCCTGAGCACTGCTGAAACCAAACAAAAAGAATTCACGGTGGCTAGATAGGGTTATTTTCTACTGACTCTCTCTGGGGACTCAAACAGAATCCATTTGTTTGTTTGTTTCTCAGTTTCACTTGTATAGGGTACCTTACCCGCCCCTTCAGCTTGTAGTTTGTCTGTGTCCTTGGATCTCAAGTGATTCTCCAGTAAGGGAGCACGTAGGTGGTCTTGAGTTTTCATCAGTACTTCTAACCCTGTGTCTTTAGATTGGAGCACTCAAAGCCTGTACTTTTATTCTGATATTTGAGAGCTGTGCTCTTACTGCACTTTGAAATTTTTTTGTTCTCATTAATATACAATCACATGCAGATCATTATGTTTTCCAATCTACCCACTTCACCAAGTCTCCCCCAAATCCCAGTTACAGTCGCTGTCCGTCAGCATGTGCTAAGATGCTGTAGAATCACTACAAGTCTTCTCTGTGTTGTACAGCCCTACCCATGACACCCCACCCTACACATTATACATGCTAATCATAATGCCTCCATTCTTTTTCCCCGCCCTTATTACTCCCTTCCCACAAACCCTACCCAGTCCCTTTCTCTTTGGTAACTGTTAGTCCACTCTCGGGTTCTGTGAGTCTGCTGCTGTCTTTTCCTTCAGTTTTTCTTTGTTATCATACTCCACACATGAGTGAAATCATTTGGTACATGTATTTCTCCGCCTGGCCTATTTGACTGAGCATAATACCCTCTAGCTACATCCACGTTATTGCAAATGATAGTAATTTTTTTCTTCTTATGGCTGCTTACTGCACTTTTTAAACTGGATTTCATTCTTCTTTTTTGTTTGTAGTTTCGCTATGTCCTTTCACCATTGCTCTCCCGGTTATGAGCAGCAGCTGTGTGTTAATCGATATGTACCTATATCTATCTATCTGTCTGTCTATCTATTTATCAATCAATCATCTTTTTGTCTGCCCATCTGTCCTTGTGTAGAGAACATTTCACCATATATCCTCTATCACTTTCCTACACTATGCTTCCAAAAATCCTGCAAAGTGTCTAGGCTGTAGAGAGAGCACTGGGTTCACCGAGACACTTGCAGGTCGAGTCGGCCGCGTGTACCTACAAAACCAGGAAATGGTTGTGCTGGGACTTGAACCCGTGTCTCTATCCTCTGTCCTCTTTCATCTCCTTCTAACTTGCTGTCTGTATTTAGCCACATTCATTGAATAAGTGCTCCCTGAAGACCACAAGTATCATTCCTCTGTGGCTGCTGTCGACAGAAAAGTAAACTTGTTGCTTTGCTCACCACCATGTTTGAAGGACATCAGCGTGATCACTGCCGATAGGACGGAGGGTCAAATAAAACGGAACACCAATTACTAGACAGGAGCAGTTGGGAGCTGAGAGTGTATTGTGGAGTGACGTGTTTATTTGAGTGTCCAAACTTCCCTCTTTAGGTGGTTATTAGATCTTCACATTCGTGAACATCATAAAAACCACTGATTTCAAAGGCCCAGATGCTTATTATTACAGCAAATCAGTTGTTGAGGTGAGAGAAAATGAGAAGCATGTTGCTGCACCACTAAATCTATGGCTGGGAACTGCTGAAACGAAATAAAAAGAATTCACGGTGGCCAGATAGGGCTATTTTCTGCTGACTGTCTCTGGGGACTCAAACAGAATCCATTTGTTCGATTGTTTGTTTTTCAGTTTCACTCGTGTAGGGTACTTGTCCACACACCTTCGGCTTGTAGTTTGTGTCCTTGGATCTCAAGTGAGTCTCCTGTAAGTAAGCACGTAGGTGTCTTGAGTTTTCATCCCTTCTTTTAACCCTGTGTCTTTTGTTTGCAGCACTCAGTGCCTGACCTTTTATTCTGATGATTCAGAGCTGTGCACTTATTGCACTTAAAGAATTTTTTTTATCATTAATCCACAATCACGTGAAGAACATTATGTTTACTATGCTCCCCCTTCACCAAGTCCCCCCGAAAAACATCTTCAGTCGCTGTCGATCAGCGTTGTTGGAAGCTGTAGACTCCTTCACCATGACCCTCCCCGCAGACCCCGTTACAGTCGCTGTCCATCAGTGAGTAGTATGATGCTATATGATCTCTACTAGTCTTCTCTGTGTTGTACAGTACTCCTCATGCACCCCCGACCCCACGCATTATACATGCTAATCCTAATGCCCCCATTCTTCCTCCCCACACTTATCCATCCCTTCAGACCCACCCTGCCCAGTCCTTTTCCCTTTGGTAACTTTTAGTCAACTCTCGGGTTCTGTGAGGCTGCTGCTGTTTTTTTCCTTCAGTTTTACTTTGTTGTTATGCTCCACACATGAGTAAAGTCACTTGGTACTTCTCTTTCTCCGCTTGGCCTATTTCTCTGAACATACTACCGTCTAGCTCCGTCCACGTCATTGCAAATGGTTGTATTTGTTTTCTTCTTAAGGCTGCTTACTGCACTTTTTTAACTGGATTTCATTCTTCCTTTTTGCTTGTAGTTTAGCTATGCTATTCACCATTCAACTCATGGTTATGAACAATAGCTTTGTGTCAATCGATATGTATCTGTATCTATCTATCTAACGGTCTGTCTGTCTATCTATGTATGTATGTATGTATGTATCTATCTATCTATATATCTTCCTATCATCTATGATGTCTGTCATCTATCAATCTAGGTACCTAACTATCTATCTTTCATCTCACCTCTGTCTACCTATCTGTCTATGAATCAATCATCTTTTTGTCTGCCCATCTATCCTTCTTTACAGAACAGTTAACAACATAGCCTATGTCTGTTCCCTACTTTATGCTTCCAGAAAACTTGCAAGGTAACTAAGCCATAAGGAGAGCACTGTGTTCACCGATACACTTTCAGGTAGTGTCATCCGCGTGTGCTTACAAAGCCAGGAAATGGAGGTGAAAGGACTTGAACCCGTATCTCTGTCCTCTGTCCTCTTATACTTCCTGCTCGCTTGGTGACTTTATTTAGCCACATTCACTGAGTAAGTGATCCCTGAAGACCACAAGTATCTTCCGTCTGGGCCTGTTGTCAACAGAAAAGTGTACTTGGTTCTTTGCACACCACCTTGTTTGAGGGACATCGGCGTGATCACTGCTGATAGGTGGAGGGACAAATATAAAGGAACAGCTATTTCTGGACAGGAGCAGTTGGGAACAAAGAGTGTGTTGTGGAGTGAAGTGTTTATTTGAGGGTCCAAACTTCCCTCTTTAGGTGGTTATTACTTCTTTACATTCGTGAACGTCATAAAAAGCAATGATTTTAAAAGCCCAGACGCATATTATTACTGTATTTCATTTGTTGAGGTGAGAGCAAATGAGAAGGAAGTTGCTGCACCACTAAGTCTATGCCTGAGCACTGCTGAAACCAAACAAAAAGAATTCACGGTGGCTAGATAGGGTTATTTTCTACTGACTCTCTCTGGGGACTCAAACAGAATCCATTTGTTTGTTTGTTTCTCAGTTTCACTTGTATCGGGTACCTTACCCGACCCTTCAGCTTGTAGTTTGTCTGTGTCCTTGGATCTCAAGAGATTCTCCAGTAAGGGAGCACGTAGGTGGTCTTGAGTTTTCATCAGTACTTCTAACCCTGTGTCTTTAGATTGGAGCACTCAAAGCCTGTACTTTTATTCTGATATTTGAGAGCTGTGCTCTTACTGCACTTTGAAATTTTTTTGTTCTCATTAATATACAATCACATGCAGATCATTATGTTTTCCAATCTACCCACTTCACCAAGTCTCCCCCAAATCCCAGTTACAGTCGCTGTCCGTCAGCATGTGCTAAGATGCTGTAGAATCACTACAAGTCTTCTCTGTGTTGTACAGCCCTACCCATGACACCCCACCCTACACATTATACATGCTAATCATAATGCCTCCATTCTTTTTCCCCGCCCTTATTACTCCCTTCCCACAAACCCTACCCAGTCCCTTTCTCTTTGGTAACTGTTAGTCCACTCTCGGGTTCTGTGAGTCTGCTGCTGTCTTTTCCTTCAGTTTTTCTTTGTTATCATACTCCACACATGAGTGAAATCATTTGGTACATGTATTTCTCCGCCTGGCCTATTTGACTGAGCATAATACCCTCTAGCTACATCCACGTTATTGCAAATGATAGTAATTTTTTTCTTCTTATGGCTGCTTACTGCACTTTTTAAACTGGATTTCATTCTTCTTTTTTGTTTGTAGTTTCGCTATGTCCTTTCACCATTGCTCTCCCGGTTATGAGCAGCAGCTGTGTGTTAATCGATATGTACCTATATCTATCTATCTGTCTGTCTATCTATTTATCAATCAATCATCTTTTTGTCTGCCCATCTGTCCTTGTGTAGAGAACATTTCACCATATATCCTCTATCACTTTCCTACACTATGCTTCCAAAAATCCTGCAAAGTGTCTAGGCTGTAGAGAGAGCACTGGGTTCACCGAGACACTTGCAGGTCGAGTCGGCCGCGTGTACCTACAAAACCAGGAAATGGTTGTGCTGGGACTTGAACCCGTGTCTCTATCCTCTGTCCTCTTTCATCTCCTTCTAACTTGCTGTCTGTATTTAGCCACATTCATTGAATAAGTGCTCCCTGAAGACCACAAGTATCATTCCTCTGTGGCTGCTGTCGACAGAAAAGTAAACTTGTTGCTTTGCTCACCACCATGTTTGAAGGACATCAGCGTGATCACTGCCGATAGGACGGAGGGTCAAATAAAACGGAACACCAATTACTAGACAGGAGCAGTTGGGAGCTGAGAGTGTATTGTGGAGTGACGTGTTTATTTGAGTGTCCAAACTTCCCTCTTTAGGTGGTTATTAGATCTTCACATTCGTGAACATCATAAAAACCACTGATTTCAAAGGCCCAGATGCTTATTATTACAGCAAATCAGTTGTTGAGGTGAGAGAAAATGAGAAGCATGTTGCTGCACCACTAAATCTATGGCTGGGAACTGCTGAAACGAAATAAAAAGAATTCACGGTGGCCAGATAGGGCTATTTTCTGCTGACTGTCTCTGGGGACTCAAACAGAATCCATTTGTTCGATTGTTTGTTTTTCAGTTTCACTCGTGTAGGGTACTTGTCCACACACCTTCGGCTTGTAGTTTGTGTCCTTGGATCTCAAGTGAGTCTCCTGTAAGTAAGCACGTAGGTGTCTTGAGTTTTCATCCCTTCTTTTAACCCTGTGTCTTTTGTTTGCAGCACTCAGTGCCTGACCTTTTATTCTGATGATTCAGAGCTGTGCACTTATTGCACTTAAAGAATTTTTTTTATCATTAATCCACAATCACGTGAAGAACATTATGTTTACTATGCTCCCCCTTCACCAAGTCCCCCCGAAAAACATCTTCAGTCGCTGTCGATCAGCGTTGTTGGAAGCTGTAGACTCCTTCACCATGACCCTCCCCGCAGACCCCGTTACAGTCGCTGTCCATCAGTGAGTAGTATGATGCTATATGATCTCTACTAGTCTTCTCTGTGTTGTACAGTACTCCTCATGCACCCCCGACCCCACGCATTATACATGCTAATCCTAATGCCCCCATTCTTCCTCCCCACACTTATCCATCCCTTCAGACCCACCCTGCCCAGTCCTTTTCCCTTTGGTAACTTTTAGTCAACTCTCGGGTTCTGTGAGGCTGCTGCTGTTTTTTTCCTTCAGTTTTACTTTGTTGTTATGCTCCACACATGAGTAAAGTCACTTGGTACTTCTCTTTCTCCGCTTGGCCTATTTCTCTGAACATACTACCGTCTAGCTCCGTCCACGTCATTGCAAATGGTTGTATTTGTTTTCTTCTTAAGGCTGCTTACTGCACTTTTTTAACTGGATTTCATTCTTCCTTTTTGCTTGTAGTTTAGCTATGCTATTCACCATTCAACTCATGGTTATGAACAATAGCTTTGTGTCAATCGATATGTATCTGTATCTATCTATCTAACGGTCTGTCTGTCTATCTATGTATGTATGTATGTATCTATCTATCTATCTATATATCTTCCTATCATCTATGATGTCTGTCATCTATCAATCTAGGTACCTAACTATCTATCTTTCATCTCACCTCTGTCTACCTATCTGTCTATGAATCAATCATCTTTTTGTCTGCCCATCTATCCTTCTTTACAGAACAGTTAACAACATAGCCTATGTCTGTTCCCTACTTTATGCTTCCAGAAAACTTGCAAGGTAACTAAGCCATAAGGAGAGCACTGTGTTCACCGATACACTTTCAGGTAGTGTCATCCGCGTGTGCTTACAAAGCCAGGAAATGGAGATGAAAGGACTTGAACCCGTATCTCTGTCCTCTGTCCTCTTATACTTCCTGCTCGCTTGGTGACTTTATTTAGCCACATTCACTAAGTGATCCCTGAAGACCACAAGTATCTTCCGTCTGGGCCTGTTGTCAACAGAAAAGTGTACTTGGTTCTTTGCACACCACCTTGTTTGAGGGACATCGGCGTGATCACTGCTGATAGGTGGAGGGACAAATATAAAGGAACAGCTATTTCTGGACAGGAGCAGTTGGGAACAAAGAGTGTGTTGTGGAGTGAAGTGTTTATTTGAGGGTCCAAACTTCCCTCTTTAGGTGGTTATTACTTCTTTACATTCGTGAACGTCATAAAAAGCAATGATTTTAAAAGCCCAGACGCATATTATTACTGTATTTCATTTGTTGAGGTGAGAGCAAATGAGAAGGAAGTTGCTGCACCACTAAGTCTATGCCTGAGCACTGCTGAAACCAAACAAAAAGAATTCACGGTGGCTAGATAGGGTTATTTTCTACTGACTCTCTCTGGGGACTCAAACAGAATCCATTTGTTTGTTTGTTTCTCAGTTTCACTTGTATCGGGTACCTTACCCGACCCTTCAGCTTGTAGTTTGTCTGTGTCCTTGGATCTCAAGAGATTCTCCAGTAAGGGAGCACGTAGGTGGTCTTGAGTTTTCATCAGTACTTCTAACCCTGTGTCTTTAGATTGGAGCACTCAAAGCCTGTACTTTTATTCTGATATTTGAGAGCTGTGCTCTTACTGCACTTTGAAATTTTTTTGTTCTCATTAATATACAATCACATGCAGATCATTATGTTTTCCAATCTACCCACTTCACCAAGTCTCCCCCAAATCCCAGTTACAGTCGCTGTCCGTCAGCATGTGCTAAGATGCTGTAGAATCACTACAAGTCTTCTCTGTGTTGTACAGCCCTACCCATGACACCCCACCCTACACATTATACATGCTAATCATAATGCCTCCATTCTTTTTCCCCGCCCTTATTACTCCCTTCCCACAAACCCTACCCAGTCCCTTTCTCTTTGGTAACTGTTAGTCCACTCTCGGGTTCTGTGAGTCTGCTGCTGTCTTTTCCTTCAGTTTTTCTTTGTTATCATACTCCACACATGAGTGAAATCATTTGGTACATGTATTTCTCCGCCTGGCCTATTTGACTGAGCATAATACCCTCTAGCTACATCCACGTTATTGCAAATGATAGTAATTTTTTTCTTCTTATGGCTGCTTACTGCACTTTTTAAACTGGATTTCATTCTTCTTTTTTGTTTGTAGTTTCGCTATGTCCTTTCACCATTGCTCTCCCGGTTATGAGCAGCAGCTGTGTGTTAATCGATATGTACCTATATCTATCTATCTGTCTGTCTATCTATCAATCAATCAATCATCTTTTTGTCTGCCCATCTGTCCTTGTGTAGAGAACATTTCACCATATATCCTCTATCACTTTCCTACACTATGCTTCCAAAAATCCTGCAAAGTGTCTAGGCTGTAGAGAGAGCACTGGGTTCACCGAGACACTTGCAGGTCGAGTCGGCCGCGTGTACCTACAAAACCAGGAAATGGTTGTGCTGGGACTTGAACCCGTGTCTCTATCCTCTGTCCTCTTTCATCTCCTTCTAACTTGCTGTCTGTATTTAGCCACATTCATTGAATAAGTGCTCCCTGAAGACCACAAGTATCATTCCTCTGTGGCTGCTGTCGACAGAAAAGTAAACTTGTTGCTTTGCTCACCACCATGTTTGAAGGACATCAGCGTGATCACTGCCGATAGGACGGAGGGTCAAATAAAACGGAACACCAATTACTAGACAGGAGCAGTTGGGAGCTGAGAGTGTATTGTGGAGTGACGTGTTTATTTGAGTGTCCAAACTTCCCTCTTTAGGTGGTTATTAGATCTTCACATTCGTGAACATCATAAAAACCACTGATTTCAAAGGCCCAGATGCTTATTATTACAGCAAATCAGTTGTTGAGGTGAGAGAAAATGAGAAGCATGTTGCTGCACCACTAAATCTATGGCTGGGAACTGCTGAAACGAAATAAAAAGAATTCACGGTGGCCAGATAGGGCTATTTTCTGCTGACTGTCTCTGGGGACTCAAACAGAATCCATTTGTTCGATTGTTTGTTTTTCAGTTTCACTCGTGTAGGGTACTTGTCCACACACCTTCGGCTTGTAGTTTGTGTCCTTGGATCTCAAGTGAGTCTCCTGTAAGTAAGCACGTAGGTGTCTTGAGTTTTCATCCCTTCTTTTAACCCTGTGTCTTTTGTTTGCAGCACTCAGTGCCTGACCTTTTATTCTGATGATTCAGAGCTGTGCACTTATTGCACTTAAAGAATTTTTTTTATCATTAATCCACAATCACGTGAAGAACATTATGTTTACTATGCTCCCCCTTCACCAAGTCCCCCCGAAAAACATCTTCAGTCGCTGTCGATCAGCGTTGTTGGAAGCTGTAGACTCCTTCACCATGACCCTCCCCGCAGACCCCGTTACAGTCGCTGTCCATCAGTGAGTAGTATGATGCTATATGATCTCTACTAGTCTTCTCTGTGTTGTACAGTACTCCTCATGCACCCCCGACCCCACGCATTATACATGCTAATCCTAATGCCCCCATTCTTCCTCCCCACACTTATCCATCCCTTCAGACCCACCCTGCCCAGTCCTTTTCCCTTTGGTAACTTTTAGTCAACTCTCGGGTTCTGTGAGGCTGCTGCTGTTTTTTTCCTTCAGTTTTTCTTTGTTGTTATGTTCCACACATGAGTAAAGTCACTTGGTACTTCTCTTTCTCCGCTTGGCCTATTTCTCTGAACATACTACCGTCTAGCTCCGTCCACGTCATTGCAAATGGTTGTATTTGTTTTCTTCTTAAGGCTGCTTACTGCACTTTTTTAACTGGATTTCATTCTTCCTTTTTGCTTGTAGTTTAGCTATGCTATTCACCATTCAACTCATGGTTATGAACAATAGCTTTGTGTCAATCGATATGTATCTGTATCTATCTATCTAACGGTCTGTCTATGTATGTATGTATGTATGTATCTATCTATCTATATATATATCTTCCTATCATCTATGATGTCTATCATCTATCAATCTAGGTACCTAACTATCTATCTTTCATCTCTCCTCTGTCTACCTATCTGTCTATGAATCAATCATATTTTTGTCTGCCCGTCTATCCTTCTTTACAGAACAGTTAACAACATAGACTATGTCTCTTCCCTACACTATGCTTCCAGAAATCTTGCAAGGTAACTAAGCCTTAAGGAGAGCACTGTGTTCACCGATACACTTTCAGGTAGTGTCATCCGCGTGTGCTTACAAAACCAGGAAATGGAGGTGAAAGGACTTGAACCCGTATCTCTGTCCTCTGTCCTCTTATACTTCCTGCTCGCTTGGTGACTTTATTTAGCCACATTCACTGAGTAAGTGATCCCTGAAGACCACAAGTATCTTCCGTCTGGGCCTGTTGTCAACAGAAAAGTGTACTTGGTTCTTTGCACACCACCTTGTTTGAGGGACATCGGCGTGATCACTGCTGATATTTGGAGGGACAAATATAAAGGAACAGCTATTTCTGGACAGGAGCAGTTGGGAACAAAGAGTGTGTTGTGGAGTGAAGTGTTTATTTGAGGGTCCAAACTTCCCTCTTTAGGTGGTTATTACTTCTTTACATTCGTGAACGTCATAAAAAGCAATGATTTTAAAAGCCCAGACGCATATTATTACTGTATTTCATTTGTTGAGGTGAGAGCAAATGAGAAGGAAGTTGCTGCACCACTAAGTCTATGCCTGAGCACTGCTGAAACCAAACAAAAAGAATTCACGGTGGCTAGATAGGGTTATTTTCTACTGACTCTCTCTGGGGACTCAAACAGAATCCATTTGTTTGTTTGTTTCTCAGTTTCACTTGTATCGGGTACCTTACCCGACCCTTCAGCTTGTAGTTTGTCTGTGTCCTTGGATCTCAAGAGATTCTCCAGTAAGGGAGCACGTAGGTGGTCTTGAGTTTTCATCAGTACTTCTAACCCTGTGTCTTTAGATTGGAGCACTCAAAGCCTGTACTTTTATTCTGATATTTGAGAGCTGTGCTCTTACTGCACTTTGAAATTTTTTTGTTCTCATTAATATACAATCACATGCAGATCATTATGTTTTCCAATCTACCCACTTCACCAAGTCTCCCCCAAATCCCAGTTACAGTCGCTGTCCGTCAGCATGTGCTAAGATGCTGTAGAATCACTACAAGTCTTCTCTGTGTTGTACAGCCCTACCCATGACACCCCACCCTACACATTATACATGCTAATCATAATGCCTCCATTCTTTTTCCCCGCCCTTATTACTCCCTTCCCACAAACCCTACCCAGTCCCTTTCTCTTTGGTAACTGTTAGTCCACTCTCGGGTTCTGTGAGTCTGCTGCTGTCTTTTCCTTCAGTTTTTCTTTGTTATCATACTCCACACATGAGTGAAATCATTTGGTACATGTATTTCTCCGCCTGGCCTATTTGACTGAGCATAATACCCTCTAGCTACATCCACGTTATTGCAAATGATAGTAATTTTTTTCTTCTTATGGCTGCTTACTGCACTTTTTAAACTGGATTTCATTCTTCTTTTTTGTTTGTAGTTTCGCTATGTCCTTTCACCATTGCTCTCCCGGTTATGAGCAGCAGCTGTGTGTTAATCGATATGTACCTATATCTATCTATCTGTCTGTCTATCTATTTATCAATCAATCATCTTTTTGTCTGCCCATCTGTCCTTGTGTAGAGAACATTTCACCATATATCCTCTATCACTTTCCTACACTATGCTTCCAAAAATCCTGCAAAGTGTCTAGGCTGTAGAGAGAGCACTGGGTTCACCGAGACACTTGCAGGTCGAGTCGGCCGCGTGTACCTACAAAACCAGGAAATGGTTGTGCTGGGACTTGAACCCGTGTCTCTATCCTCTGTCCTCTTTCATCTCCTTCTAACTTGCTGTCTGTATTTAGCCACATTCATTGAATAAGTGCTCCCTGAAGACCACAAGTATCATTCCTCTGTGGCTGCTGTCAACAGAAAAGTAAACTTGTTGCTTTGCTCACCACCATGTTTGAAGGACATCAGCGTGATCACTGCCGATAGGACGGAGGGTCAAATAAAACGGAACACCAATTACTAGACAGGAGCAGTTGGGAGCTGAGAGTGTATTGTGGAGTGACGTGTTTATTTGAGTGTCCAAACTTCCCTCTTTAGGTGGTTATTAGATCTTCACATTCGTGAACATCATAAAAACCACTGATTTCAAAGGCCCAGATGCTTATTATTACAGCAAATCAGTTGTTGAGGTGAGAGAAAATGAGAAGCATGTTGCTGCACCACTAAATCTATGGCTGGGAACTGCTGAAACGAAATAAAAAGAATTCACGGTGGCCAGATAGGGCTATTTTCTGCTGACTGTCTCTGGGGACTCAAACAGAATCCATTTGTTCGATTGTTTGTTTTTCAGTTTCACTCGTGTAGGGTACTTGTCCACACACCTTCGGCTTGTAGTTTGTGTCCTTGGATCTCAAGTGAGTCTCCTGTAAGTAAGCACGTAGGTGTCTTGAGTTTTCATCCCTTCTTTTAACCCTGTGTCTTTTGTTTGCAGCACTCAGTGCCTGACCTTTTATTCTGATGATTCAGAGCTGTGCACTTATTGCACTTAAAGAATTTTTTTTATCATTAATCCACAATCACGTGAAGAACATTATGTTTACTATGCTCCCCCTTCACCAAGTCCCCCCGAAAAACATCTTCAGTCGCTGTCGATCAGCGTTGTTGGAAGCTGTAGACTCCTTCACCATGACCCTCCCCGCAGACCCCGTTACAGTCGCTGTCCATCAGTGAGTAGTATGATGCTATATGATCTCTACTAGTCTTCTCTGTGTTGTACAGTACTCCTCATGCACCCCCGACCCCACGCATTATACATGCTAATCCTAATGCCCCCATTCTTCCTCCCCACACTTATCCATCCCTTCAGACCCACCCTGCCCAGTCCTTTTCCCTTTGGTAACTTTTAGTCAACTCTCGGGTTCTGTGAGGCTGCTGCTGTTTTTTTCCTTCAGTTTTTCTTTGTTGTTATGTTCCACACATGAGTAAAGTCACTTGGTACTTCTCTTTCTCCGCTTGGCCTATTTCTCTGAACATACTACCGTCTAGCTCCGTCCACGTCATTGCAAATGGTTGTATTTGTTTTCTTCTTAAGGCTGCTTACTGCACTTTTTTAACTGGATTTCATTCTTCCTTTTTGCTTGTAGTTTAGCTATGCTATTCACCATTCAACTCATGGTTATGAACAATAGCTTTGTGTCAATCGATATGTATCTGTATCTATCTATCTAACGGTCTGTCTATGTATGTATGTATGTATGTATCTATCTATCTATATATATATCTTCCTATCATCTATGATGTCTATCATCTATCAATCTAGGTACCTAACTATCTATCTTTCATCTCTCCTCTGTCTACCTATCTGTCTATGAATCAATCATATTTTTGTCTGCCCGTCTATCCTTCTTTACAGAACAGTTAACAACATAGACTATGTCTCTTCCCTACACTATGCTTCCAGAAATCTTGCAAGGTAACTAAGCCTTAAGGAGAGCACTGTGTTCACCGATACACTTTCAGGTAGTGTCATCCGCGTGTGCTTACAAAACCAGGAAATGGAGGTGAAAGGACTTGAACCCGTATCTCTGTCCTCTGTCCTCTTATACTTCCTGCTCGCTTGGTGACTTTATTTAGCCACATTCACTGAGTAAGTGATCCCTGAAGACCACAAGTATCTTCCGTCTGGGCCTGTTGTCAACAGAAAAGTGTACTTGGTTCTTTGCACACCACCTTGTTTGAGGGACATCGGCGTGATCACTGCTGATATTTGGAGGGACAAATATAAAGGAACAGCTATTTCTGGACAGGAGCAGTTGGGAACAAAGAGTGTGTTGTGGAGTGAAGTGTTTATTTGAGGGTCCAAACTTCCCTCTTTAGGTGGTTATTACTTCTTTACATTCGTGAACGTCATAAAAAGCAATGATTTTAAAAGCCCAGACGCATATTATTACTGTATTTCATTTGTTGAGGTGAGAGCAAATGAGAAGGAAGTTGCTGCACCACTAAGTCTATGCCTGAGCACTGCTGAAACCAAACAAAAAGAATTCACGGTGGCTAGATAGGGTTATTTTCTACTGACTCTCTCTGGGGACTCAAACAGAATCCATTTGTTTGTTTGTTTCTCAGTTTCACTTGTATCGGGTACCTTACCCGACCCTTCAGCTTGTAGTTTGTCTGTGTCCTTGGATCTCAAGAGATTCTCCAGTAAGGGAGCACGTAGGTGGTCTTGAGTTTTCATCAGTACTTCTAACCCTGTGTCTTTAGATTGGAGCACTCAAAGCCTGTACTTTTATTCTGATATTTGAGAGCTGTGCTCTTACTGCACTTTGAAATTTTTTTGTTCTCATTAATATACAATCACATGCAGATCATTATGTTTTCCAATCTACCCACTTCACCAAGTCTCCCCCAAATCCCAGTTACAGTCGCTGTCCGTCAGCATGTGCTAAGATGCTGTAGAATCACTACAAGTCTTCTCTGTGTTGTACAGCCCTACCCATGACACCCCACCCTACACATTATACATGCTAATCATAATGCCTCCATTCTTTTTCCCCGCCCTTATTACTCCCTTCCCACAAACCCTACCCAGTCCCTTTCTCTTTGGTAACTGTTAGTCCACTCTCGGGTTCTGTGAGTCTGCTGCTGTCTTTTCCTTCAGTTTTTCTTTGTTATCATACTCCACACATGAGTGAAATCATTTGGTACATGTATTTCTCCGCCTGGCCTATTTGACTGAGCATAATACCCTCTAGCTACATCCACGTTATTGCAAATGATAGTAATTTTTTTCTTCTTATGGCTGCTTACTGCACTTTTTAAACTGGATTTCATTCTTCTTTTTTGTTTGTAGTTTCGCTATGTCCTTTCACCATTGCTCTCCCGGTTATGAGCAGCAGCTGTGTGTTAATCGATATGTACCTATATCTATCTATCTGTCTGTCTATCTATCAATCAATCAATCATCTTTTTGTCTGCCCATCTGTCCTTGTGTAGAGAACATTTCACCATATATCCTCTATCACTTTCCTACACTATGCTTCCAAAAATCCTGCAAAGTGTCTAGGCTGTAGAGAGAGCACTGGGTTCACCGAGACACTTGCAGGTCGAGTCGGCCGCGTGTACCTACAAAACCAGGAAATGGTTGTGCTGGGACTTGAACCCGTGTCTCTATCCTCTGTCCTCTTTCATCTCCTTCTAACTTGCTGTCTGTATTTAGCCACATTCATTGAATAAGTGCTCCCTGAAGACCACAAGTATCATTCCTCTGTGGCTGCTGTCGACAGAAAAGTAAACTTGTTGCTTTGCTCACCACCATGTTTGAAGGACATCAGCGTGATCACTGCCGATAGGACGGAGGGTCAAATAAAACGGAACACCAATTACTAGACAGGAGCAGTTGGGAGCTGAGAGTGTATTGTGGAGTGACGTGTTTATTTGAGTGTCCAAACTTCCCTCTTTAGGTGGTTATTAGATCTTCACATTCGTGAACATCATAAAAACCACTGATTTCAAAGGCCCAGATGCTTATTATTACAGCAAATCAGTTGTTGAGGTGAGAGAAAATGAGAAGCATGTTGCTGCACCACTAAATCTATGGCTGGGAACTGCTGAAACGAAATAAAAAGAATTCACGGTGGCCAGATAGGGCTATTTTCTGCTGACTGTCTCTGGGGACTCAAACAGAATCCATTTGTTCGATTGTTTGTTTTTCAGTTTCACTCGTGTAGGGTACTTGTCCACACACCTTCGGCTTGTAGTTTGTGTCCTTGGATCTCAAGTGAGTCTCCTGTAAGTAAGCACGTAGGTGTCTTGAGTTTTCATCCCTTCTTTTAACCCTGTGTCTTTTGTTTGCAGCACTCAGTGCCTGACCTTTTATTCTGATGATTCAGAGCTGTGCACTTATTGCACTTAAAGAATTTTTTTTATCATTAATCCACAATCACGTGAAGAACATTATGTTTACTATGCTCCCCCTTCACCAAGTCCCCCCGAAAAACATCTTCAGTCGCTGTCGATCAGCGTTGTTGGAAGCTGTAGACTCCTTCACCATGACCCTCCCCGCAGACCCCGTTACAGTCGCTGTCCATCAGTGAGTAGTATGATGCTATATGATCTCTACTAGTCTTCTCTGTGTTGTACAGTACTCCTCATGCACCCCCGACCCCACGCATTATACATGCTAATCCTAATGCCCCCATTCTTCCTCCCCACACTTATCCATCCCTTCAGACCCACCCTGCCCAGTCCTTTTCCCTTTGGTAACTTTTAGTCAACTCTCGGGTTCTGTGAGGCTGCTGCTGTTTTTTTCCTTCAGTTTTTCTTTGTTGTTATGTTCCACACATGAGTAAAGTCACTTGGTACTTCTCTTTCTCCGCTTGGCCTATTTCTCTGAACATACTACCGTCTAGCTCCGTCCACGTCATTGCAAATGGTTGTATTTGTTTTCTTCTTAAGGCTGCTTACTGCACTTTTTTAACTGGATTTCATTCTTCCTTTTTGCTTGTAGTTTAGCTATGCTATTCACCATTCAACTCATGGTTATGAACAATAGCTTTGTGTCAATCGATATGTATCTGTATCTATCTATCTAACGGTCTGTCTATGTATGTATGTATGTATGTATCTATCTATCTATATATATATCTTCCTATCATCTATGATGTCTATCATCTATCAATCTAGGTACCTAACTATCTATCTTTCATCTCTCCTCTGTCTACCTATCTGTCTATGAATCAATCATATTTTTGTCTGCCCGTCTATCCTTCTTTACAGAACAGTTAACAACATAGACTATGTCTCTTCCCTACACTATGCTTCCAGAAATCTTGCAAGGTAACTAAGCCTTAAGGAGAGCACTGTGTTCACCGATACACTTTCAGGTAGTGTCATCCGCGTGTGCTTACAAAACCAGGAAATGGAGGTGAAAGGACTTGAACCCGTATCTCTGTCCTCTGTCCTCTTATACTTCCTGCTCGCTTGGTGACTTTATTTAGCCACATTCACTGAGTAAGTGATCCCTGAAGACCACAAGTATCTTCCGTCTGGGCCTGTTGTCAACAGAAAAGTGTACTTGGTTCTTTGCACACCACCTTGTTTGAGGGACATCGGCGTGATCACTGCTGATATTTGGAGGGACAAATATAAAGGAACAGCTATTTCTGGACAGGAGCAGTTGGGAACAAAGAGTGTGTTGTGGAGTGAAGTGTTTATTTGAGGGTCCAAACTTCCCTCTTTAGGTGGTTATTACTTCTTTACATTCGTGAACGTCATAAAAAGCAATGATTTTAAAAGCCCAGACGCATATTATTACTGTATTTCATTTGTTGAGGTGAGAGCAAATGAGAAGGAAGTTGCTGCACCACTAAGTCTATGCCTGAGCACTGCTGAAACCAAACAAAAAGAATTCACGGTGGCTAGATAGGGTTATTTTCTACTGACTCTCTCTGGGGACTCAAACAGAATCCATTTGTTTGTTTGTTTCTCAGTTTCACTTGTATCGGGTACCTTACCCGACCCTTCAGCTTGTAGTTTGTCTGTGTCCTTGGATCTCAAGAGATTCTCCAGTAAGGGAGCACGTAGGTGGTCTTGAGTTTTCATCAGTACTTCTAACCCTGTGTCTTTAGATTGGAGCACTCAAAGCCTGTACTTTTATTCTGATATTTGAGAGCTGTGCTCTTACTGCACTTTGAAATTTTTTTGTTCTCATTAATATACAATCACATGCAGATCATTATGTTTTCCAATCTACCCACTTCACCAAGTCTCCCCCAAATCCCAGTTACAGTCGCTGTCCGTCAGCATGTGCTAAGATGCTGTAGAATCACTACAAGTCTTCTCTGTGTTGTACAGCCCTACCCATGACACCCCACCCTACACATTATACATGCTAATCATAATGCCTCCATTCTTTTTCCCCGCCCTTATTACTCCCTTCCCACAAACCCTACCCAGTCCCTTTCTCTTTGGTAACTGTTAGTCCACTCTCGGGTTCTGTGAGTCTGCTGCTGTCTTTTCCTTCAGTTTTTCTTTGTTATCATACTCCACACATGAGTGAAATCATTTGGTACATGTATTTCTCCGCCTGGCCTATTTGACTGAGCATAATACCCTCTAGCTACATCCACGTTATTGCAAATGATAGTAATTTTTTTCTTCTTATGGCTGCTTACTGCACTTTTTAAACTGGATTTCATTCTTCTTTTTTGTTTGTAGTTTCGCTATGTCCTTTCACCATTGCTCTCCCGGTTATGAGCAGCAGCTGTGTGTTAATCGATATGTACCTATATCTATCTATCTGTCTGTCTATCTATTTATCAATCAATCATCTTTTTGTCTGCCCATCTGTCCTTGTGTAGAGAACATTTCACCATATATCCTCTATCACTTTCCTACACTATGCTTCCAAAAATCCTGCAAAGTGTCTAGGCTGTAGAGAGAGCACTGGGTTCACCGAGACACTTGCAGGTCGAGTCGGCCGCGTGTACCTACAAAACCAGGAAATGGTTGTGCTGGGACTTGAACCCGTGTCTCTATCCTCTGTCCTCTTTCATCTCCTTCTAACTTGCTGTCTGTATTTAGCCACATTCATTGAATAAGTGCTCCCTGAAGACCACAAGTATCATTCCTCTGTGGCTGCTGTCAACAGAAAAGTAAACTTGTTGCTTTGCTCACCACCATGTTTGAAGGACATCAGCGTGATCACTGCCGATAGGACGGAGGGTCAAATAAAACGGAACACCAATTACTAGACAGGAGCAGTTGGGAGCTGAGAGTGTATTGTGGAGTGACGTGTTTATTTGAGTGTCCAAACTTCCCTCTTTAGGTGGTTATTAGATCTTCACATTCGTGAACATCATAAAAACCACTGATTTCAAAGGCCCAGATGCTTATTATTACAGCAAATCAGTTGTTGAGGTGAGAGAAAATGAGAAGCATGTTGCTGCACCACTAAATCTATGGCTGGGAACTGCTGAAACGAAATAAAAAGAATTCACGGTGGCCAGATAGGGCTATTTTCTGCTGACTGTCTCTGGGGACTCAAACAGAATCCATTTGTTCGATTGTTTGTTTTTCAGTTTCACTCGTGTAGGGTACTTGTCCACACACCTTCGGCTTGTAGTTTGTGTCCTTGGATCTCAAGTGAGTCTCCTGTAAGTAAGCACGTAGGTGTCTTGAGTTTTCATCCCTTCTTTTAACCCTGTGTCTTTTGTTTGCAGCACTCAGTGCCTGACCTTTTATTCTGATGATTCAGAGCTGTGCACTTATTGCACTTAAAGAATTTTTTTTATCATTAATCCACAATCACGTGAAGAACATTATGTTTACTATGCTCCCCCTTCACCAAGTCCCCCCGAAAAACATCTTCAGTCGCTGTCGATCAGCGTTGTTGGAAGCTGTAGACTCCTTCACCATGACCCTCCCCGCAGACCCCGTTACAGTCACTGTCCATCAGTGAGTAGTATGATGCTATATGATCTCTACTAGTCTTCTCTGTGTTGTACAGTACTCCTCATGCACCCCCGACCCCACGCATTATACATGCTAATCCTAATGCCCCCATTCTTCCTCCCCACACTTATCCATCCCTTCAGACCCACCCTGCCCAGTCCTTTTCCCTTTGGTAACTTTTAGTCAACTCTCGGGTTCTGTGAGGCTGCTGCTGTTTTTTTCCTTCAGTTTTTCTTTGTTGTTATGTTCCACACATGAGTAAAGTCACTTGGTACTTCTCTTTCTCCGCTTGGCCTATTTCTCTGAACATACTACCGTCTAGCTCCGTCCACGTCATTGCAAATGGTTGTATTTGTTTTCTTCTTAAGGCTGCTTACTGCACTTTTTTAACTGGATTTCATTCTTCCTTTTTGCTTGTAGTTTAGCTATGCTATTCACCATTCAACTCATGGTTATGAACAATAGCTTTGTGTCAATCGATATGTATCTGTATCTATCTATCTAACGGTCTGTCTGTCTATCTATGTATGTATGTATGTATCTATCTATCTATATATATATCTTCCTATCATCTATGATGTCTATCATCTATCAATCTAGGTACCTAACTATCTATCTTTCATCTCTCCTCTGTCTACCTATCTGTCTATGAATCAATCATATTTTTGTCTGCCCGTCTATCCTTCTTTACAGAACAGTTAACAACATAGACTATGTCTCTTCCCTACACTATGCTTCCAGAAATCTTGCAAGGTAACTAAGCCTTAAGGAGAGCACTGTGTTCACCGATACACTTTCAGGTAGTGTCATCCGCGTGTGCTTACAAAACCAGGAAATGGAGGTGAAAGGACTTGAACCCGTATCTCTGTCCTCTGTCCTCTTATACTTCCTGCTCGCTTGGTGACTTTATTTAGCCACATTCACTGAGTAAGTGATCCCTGAAGACCACAAGTATCTTCCGTCTGGGCCTGTTGTCAACAGAAAAGTGTACTTGGTTCTTTGCACACCACCTTGTTTGAGGGACATCGGCGTGATCACTGCTGATATTTGGAGGGACAAATATAAAGGAACAGCTATTTCTGGACAGGAGCAGTTGGGAACAAAGAGTGTGTTGTGGAGTGAAGTGTTTATTTGAGGGTCCAAACTTCCCTCTTTAGGTGGTTATTACTTCTTTACATTCGTGAACGTCATAAAAAGCAATGATTTTAAAAGCCCAGACGCATATTATTACTGTATTTCATTTGTTGAGGTGAGAGCAAATGAGAAGGAAGTTGCTGCACCACTAAGTCTATGCCTGAGCACTGCTGAAACCAAACAAAAAGAATTCACGGTGGCTAGATAGGGTTATTTTCTACTGACTCTCTCTGGGGACTCAAACAGAATCCATTTGTTTGTTTGTTTCTCAGTTTCACTTGTATCGGGTACCTTACCCGACCCTTCAGCTTGTAGTTTGTCTGTGTCCTTGGATCTCAAGAGATTCTCCAGTAAGGGAGCACGTAGGTGGTCTTGAGTTTTCATCAGTACTTCTAACCCTGTGTCTTTAGATTGGAGCACTCAAAGCCTGTACTTTTATTCTGATATTTGAGAGCTGTGCTCTTACTGCACTTTGAAATTTTTTTGTTCTCATTAATATACAATCACATGCAGATCATTATGTTTTCCAATCTACCCACTTCACCAAGTCTCCCCCAAATCCCAGTTACAGTCGCTGTCCGTCAGCATGTGCTAAGATGCTGTAGAATCACTACAAGTCTTCTCTGTGTTGTACAGCCCTACCCATGACACCCCACCCTACACATTATACATGCTAATCATAATGCCTCCATTCTTTTTCCCCGCCCTTATTACTCCCTTCCCACAAACCCTACCCAGTCCCTTTCTCTTTGGTAACTGTTAGTCCACTCTCGGGTTCTGTGAGTCTGCTGCTGTCTTTTCCTTCAGTTTTTCTTTGTTATCATACTCCACACATGAGTGAAATCATTTGGTACATGTATTTCTCCGCCTGGCCTATTTGACTGAGCATAATACCCTCTAGCTACATCCACGTTATTGCAAATGATAGTAATTTTTTTCTTCTTATGGCTGCTTACTGCACTTTTTAAACTGGATTTCATTCTTCTTTTTTGTTTGTAGTTTCGCTATGTCCTTTCACCATTGCTCTCCCGGTTATGAGCAGCAGCTGTGTGTTAATCGATATGTACCTATATCTATCTATCTGTCTGTCTATCTATTTATCAATCAATCATCTTTTTGTCTGCCCATCTGTCCTTGTGTAGAGAACATTTCACCATATATCCTCTATCACTTTCCTACACTATGCTTCCAAAAATCCTGCAAAGTGTCTAGGCTGTAGAGAGAGCACTGGGTTCACCGAGACACTTGCAGGTCGAGTCGGCCGCGTGTACCTACAAAACCAGGAAATGGTTGTGCTGGGACTTGAACCCGTGTCTCTATCCTCTGTCCTCTTTCATCTCCTTCTAACTTGCTGTCTGTATTTAGCCACATTCATTGAATAAGTGCTCCCTGAAGACCACAAGTATCATTCCTCTGTGGCTGCTGTCGACAGAAAAGTAAACTTGTTGCTTTGCTCACCACCATGTTTGAAGGACATCAGCGTGATCACTGCCGATAGGACGGAGGGTCAAATAAAACGGAACACCAATTACTAGACAGGAGCAGTTGGGAGCTGAGAGTGTATTGTGGAGTGACGTGTTTATTTGAGTGTCCAAACTGCCCTCTTTAGGTGGTTATTAGATCTTCACATTCGTGAACATCATAAAAACCACTGATTTCAAAGGCCCAGATGCTTATTATTACAGCAAATCAGTTGTTGAGGTGAGAGAAAATGAGAAGCATGTTGCTGCACCACTAAATCTATGGCTGGGAACTGCTGAAACGAAATAAAAAGAATTCACGGTGGCCAGATAGGGCTATTTTCTGCTGACTGTCTCTGGGGACTCAAACAGAATCCATTTGTTCGATTGTTTGTTTTTCAGTTTCACTCGTGTAGGGTACTTGTCCACACACCTTCGGCTTGTAGTTTGTGTCCTTGGATCTCAAGTGAGTCTCCTGTAAGTAAGCACGTAGGTGTCTTGAGTTTTCATCCCTTCTTTTAACCCTGTGTCTTTTGTTTGCAGCACTCAGTGCCTGACCTTTTATTCTGATGATTCAGAGCTGTGCACTTATTGCACTTAAAGAATTTTTTTTATCATTAATCCACAATCACGTGAAGAACATTATGTTTACTATGCTCCCCCTTCACCAAGTCCCCCCGAAAAACATCTTCAGTCGCTGTCGATCAGCGTTGTTGGAAGCTGTAGACTCCTTCACCATGACCCTCCCCGCAGACCCCGTTACAGTCGCTGTCCATCAGTGAGTAGTATGATGCTATATGATCTCTACTAGTCTTCTCTGTGTTGTACAGTACTCCTCATGCACCCCCGACCCCACGCATTATACATGCTAATCCTAATGCCCCCATTCTTCCTCCCCACACTTATCCATCCCTTCAGACCCACCCTGCCCAGTCCTTTTCCCTTTGGTAACTTTTAGTCAACTCTCGGGTTCTGTGAGGCTGCTGCTGTTTTTTTCCTTCAGTTTTACTTTGTTGTTATGCTCCACACATGAGTAAAGTCACTTGGTACTTCTCTTTCTCCGCTTGGCCTATTTCTCTGAACATACTACCGTCTAGCTCCGTCCACGTCATTGCAAATGGTTGTATTTGTTTTCTTCTTAAGGCTGCTTACTGCACTTTTTTAACTGGATTTCATTCTTCCTTTTTGCTTGTAGTTTAGCTATGCTATTCACCATTCAACTCATGGTTATGAACAATAGCTTTGTGTCAATCGATATGTATCTGTATCTATCTATCTAATGGTCTGTCTATGTATGTATGTATGTATGTATCTATCTATCTATATATATATCTTCCTATCATCTATGATGTCTATCATCTATCAATCTAGGTACCTAACTATCTATCTTTCATCTCTCCTCTGTCTACCTATCTGTCTATGAATCAATCATATTTTTGTCTGCCCGTCTATCCTTCTTTACAGAACAGTTAACAACATAGACTATGTCTCTTCCCTACACTATGCTTCCAGAAATCTTGCAAGGTAACTAAGCCTTAAGGAGGGCACTGTGTTCACCGATACACTTTCAGGTAGTGTCATCCGCGTGTGCTTACAAAACCAGGAAATGGAGGTGAAAGGACTTGAACCCGTATCTCTGTCCTCTGTCCTCTTATACTTCCTGCTCCCTTGGTGACTTTATTTAGCCACATTCACTGAGTAAGTGATCCCTGAAGACCACAAGTATCTTCCGTCTGGGCCTGTTGTCAACAGAAAAGTGTACTTGGTTCTTTGCACACCACCTTGTTTGAGGGACATCGGCGTGATCACTGCTGATATTTGGAGGGACAAATATAAAGGAACAGCTATTTCTGGACAGGAGCAGTTGGGAACAAAGAGTGTGTTGTGGAGTGAAGTGTTTATTTGAGAGTCCAAACTTCCCTCTTTAGGTGGTTATTACTTCTTTACATTCGTGAACGTCATAAAAAGCAATGATTTTAAAAGCCCAGACGCATATTATTACTGTATTTCATTTGTTGAGGTGAGAGCAAATGAGAAGGAAGTTGCTGCACCACTAAGTCTATGCCTGAGCACTGCTGAAACCAAACAAAAAGAATTCACGGTGGCTAGATAGGGTTATTTTCTACTGACTCTCTCTGGGGACTCAAACAGAATCCATTTGTTTGTTTGTTTCTCAGTTTCACTTGTATCGGGTACCTTACCCGACCCTTCAGCTTGTAGTTTGTCTGTGTCCTTGGATCTCAAGAGATTCTCCAGTAAGGGAGCACGTAGGTGGTCTTGAGTTTTCATCAGTACTTCTAACCCTGTGTCTTTAGATTGGAGCACTCAAAGCCTGTACTTTTATTCTGATATTTGAGAGCTGTGCTCTTACTGCACTTTGAAATTTTTTTGTTCTCATTAATATACAATCACATGCAGATCATTATGTTTTCCAATCTACCCACTTCACCAAGTCTCCCCCAAATCCCAGTTACAGTCGCTGTCCGTCAGCATGTGCTAAGATGCTGTAGAATCACTACAAGTCTTCTCTGTGTTGTACAGCCCTACCCATGACACCCCACCCTACACATTATACATGCTAATCATAATGCCTCCATTCTTTTTCCCCGCCCTTATTACTCCCTTCCCACAAACCCTACCCAGTCCCTTTCTCTTTGGTAACTGTTAGTCCACTCTCGGGTTCTGTGAGTCTGCTGCTGTCTTTTCCTTCAGTTTTTCTTTGTTATCATACTCCACACATGAGTGAAATCATTTGGTACATGTATTTCTCCGCCTGGCCTATTTGACTGAGCATAATACCCTCTAGCCACATCCACGTTATTGCAAATGATAGTAATTTTTTTCTTCTTATGGCTGCTTACTGCACTTTTTAAACTGGATTTCATTCTTCTTTTTTGTTTGTAGTTTCGCTATGTCCTTTCACCATTGCTCTCCCGGTTATGAGCAGCAGCTGTGTGTTAATCGATATGTACCTATATCTATCTATCTGTCTGTCTATCTATTTATCAATCAATCATCTTTTTGTCTGCCCATCTGTCCTTGTGTAGAGAACATTTCACCATATATCCTCTATCACTTTCCTACACTATGCTTCCAAAAATCCTGCAAAGTGTCTAGGCTGTAGAGAGAGCACTGGGTTCACCGAGACACTTGCAGGTCGAGTCGGCCGCGTGTACCTACAAAACCAGGAAATGGTTGTGCTGGGACTTGAACCCGTGTCTCTATCCTCTGTCCTCTTTCATCTCCTTCTAACTTGCTGTCTGTATTTAGCCACATTCATTGAATAAGTGCTCCCTGAAGACCACAAGTATCATTCCTCTGTGGCTGCTGTCAACAGAAAAGTAAACTTGTTGCTTTGCTCACCACCATGTTTGAAGGACATCAGCGTGATCACTGCCGATAGGACGGAGGGTCAAATAAAACGGAACACCAATTACTAGACAGGAGCAGTTGGGAGCTGAGAGTGTATTGTGGAGTGACGTGTTTATTTGAGTGTCCAAACTGCCCTCTTTAGGTGGTTATTAGATCTTCACATTCGTGAACATCATAAAAACCACTGATTTCAAAGGCCCAGATGCTTATTATTACAGCAAATCAGTTGTTGAGGTGAGAGAAAATGAGAAGCATGTTGCTGCACCACTAAATCTATGGCTGGGAACTGCTGAAACGAAATAAAAAGAATTCACGGTGGCCAGATAGGGCTATTTTCTGCTGACTGTCTCTGGGGACTCAAACAGAATCCATTTGTTCGATTGTTTGTTTTTCAGTTTCACTCGTGTAGGGTACTTGTCCACACACCTTCGGCTTGTAGTTTGTGTCCTTGGATCTCAAGTGAGTCTCCTGTAAGTAAGCACGTAGGTGTCTTGAGTTTTCATCCCTTCTTTTAACCCTGTGTCTTTTGTTTGCAGCACTCAGTGCCTGACCTTTTATTCTGATGATTCAGAGCTGTGCACTTATTGCACTTAAAGAATTTTTTTATCATTAATCCACAATCACGTGAAGAACATTATGTTTACTATGCTCCCCCTTCACCAAGTCCCCCCGAAAAACATCTTCAGTCGCTGTCGATCAGCGTTGTTGGAAGCTGTAGACTCCTTCACCATGACCCTCCCCGCAGACCCCGTTACAGTCGCTGTCCATCAGTGAGTAGTATGATGCTATATGATCTCTACTAGTCTTCTCTGTGTTGTACAGTACTCCTCATGCACCCCCGACCCCACGCATTATACATGCTAATCCTAATGCCCCCATTCTTCCTCCCCACACTTATCCATCCCTTCAGACCCACCCTGCCCAGTCCTTTTCCCTTTGGTAACTTTTAGTCAACTCTCGGGTTCTGTGAGGCTGCTGCTGTTTTTTTCCTTCAGTTTTTCTTTGTTGTTATGCTCCACACATGAGTAAAGTCACTTGGTACTTCTCTTTCTCCGCTTGGCCTATTTCTCTGAACATACTACCGTCTAGCTCCGTCCACGTCATTGCAAATGGTTGTATTTGCTTTCTTCTTAAGGCTGCTTACTGCACTTTTTTAACTGGATTTCATTCTTCCTTTTTGCTTGTAGTTTAGCTATGCTATTCACCATTCAACTCATGGTTATGAACAATAGCTTTGTGTCAATCGATATGTATCTGTATCTATCTATCTAACGGTCTGTCTGTCTATCTATGTATGTATGTATGTATCTATCTATCTATATATATATCTTCCTATCATCTATGATGTCTATCATCTATCAATCTAGGTACCTAACTATCTATCTTTCATCTCTCCTCTGTCTACCTATCTGTCTATGAATCAATCATATTTTTGTCTGCCCGTCTATCCTTCTTTACAGAACAGTTAACAACATAGACTATGTCTCTTCCCTACACTATGCTTCCAGAAATCTTGCAAGGTAACTAAGCCTTAAGGAGAGCACTGTGTTCACCGATACACTTTCAGGTAGTGTCATCCGCGTGTGCTTACAAAACCAGGAAATGGAGGTGAAAGGACTTGAACCCGTATCTCTGTCCTCTGTCCTCTTATACTTCCTGCTCGCTTGGTGACTTTATTTAGCCACATTCACTGAGTAAGTGATCCCTGAAGACCACAAGTATCTTCCGTCTGGGCCTGTTGTCAACAGAAAAGTGTACTTGGTTCTTTGCACACCACCTTGTTTGAGGGACATCGGCGTGATCACTGCTGATAGGTGGAGGGACAAATATAAAGGAACAGCTATTTCTGGACAGGAGCAGTTGGGAACAAAGAGTGTGTTGTGGAGTGAAGTGTTTATTTGAGGGTCCAAACTTCCCTCTTTAGGTGGTTATTACTTCTTTACATTCGTGAACGTCATAAAAAGCAATGATTTTAAAAGCCCAGACGCATATTATTACTGTATTTCATTTGTTGAGGTGAGAGCAAATGAGAAGGAAGTTGCTGCACCACTAAGTCTATGCCTGAGCACTGCTGAAACCAAACAAAAAGAATTCACGGTGGCTAGATAGGGTTATTTTCTACTGACTCTCTCTGGGGACTCAAACAGAATCCATTTGTTTGTTTGTTTCTCAGTTTCACTTGTATCGGGTACCTTACCCGACCCTTCAGCTTGTAGTTTGTCTGTGTCCTTGGATCTCAAGAGATTCTCCAGTAAGGGAGCACGTAGGTGGTCTTGAGTTTTCATCAGTACTTCTAACCCTGTGTCTTTAGATTGGAGCACTCAAAGCCTGTACTTTTATTCTGATATTTGAGAGCTGTGCTCTTACTGCACTTTGAAATTTTTTTGTTCTCATTAATATACAATCACATGCAGATCATTATGTTTTCCAATCTACCCACTTCACCAAGTCTCCCCCAAATCCCAGTTACAGTCGCTGTCCGTCAGCATGTGCTAAGATGCTGTAGAATCACTACAAGTCTTCTCTGTGTTGTACAGCCCTACCCATGACACCCCACCCTACACATTATACATGCTAATCATAATGCCTCCATTCTTTTTCCCCGCCCTTATTACTCCCTTCCCACAAACCCTACCCAGTCCCTTTCTCTTTGGTAACTGTTAGTCCACTCTCGGGTTCTGTGAGTCTGCTGCTGTCTTTTCCTTCAGTTTTTCTTTGTTATCATACTCCACACATGAGTGAAATCATTTGGTACATGTATTTCTCCGCCTGGCCTATTTGACTGAGCATAATACCCTCTAGCTACATCCACGTTATTGCAAATGATAGTAATTTTTTTCTTCTTATGGCTGCTTACTGCACTTTTTAAACTGGATTTCATTCTTCTTTTTTGTTTGTAGTTTCGCTATGTCCTTTCACCATTGCTCTCCCGGTTATGAGCAGCAGCTGTGTGTTAATCGATATGTACCTATATCTATCTATCTGTCTGTCTATCTATTTATCAATCAATCATCTTTTTGTCTGCCCATCTGTCCTTGTGTAGAGAACATTTCACCATATATCCTCTATCACTTTCCTACACTATGCTTCCAAAAATCCTGCAAAGTGTCTAGGCTGTAGAGAGAGCACTGGGTTCACCGAGACACTTGCAGGTCGAGTCGGCCGCGTGTACCTACAAAACCAGGAAATGGTTGTGCTGGGACTTGAACCCGTGTCTCTATCCTCTGTCCTCTTTCATCTCCTTCTAACTTGCTGTCTGTATTTAGCCACATTCATTGAATAAGTGCTCCCTGAAGACCACAAGTATCATTCCTCTGTGGCTGCTGTCGACAGAAAAGTAAACTTGTTGCTTTGCTCACCACCATGTTTGAAGGACATCAGCGTGATCACTGCCGATAGGACGGAGGGTCAAATAAAACGGAACACCAATTACTAGACAGGAGCAGTTGGGAGCTGAGAGTGTATTGTGGAGTGACGTGTTTATTTGAGTGTCCAAACTTCCCTCTTTAGGTGGTTATTAGATCTTCACATTCGTGAACATCATAAAAACCACTGATTTCAAAGGCCCAGATGCTTATTATTACAGCAAATCAGTTGTTGAGGTGAGAGAAAATGAGAAGCATGTTGCTGCACCACTAAATCTATGGCTGGGAACTGCTGAAACGAAATAAAAAGAATTCACGGTGGCCAGATAGGGCTATTTTCTGCTGACTGTCTCTGGGGACTCAAACAGAATCCATTTGTTCGATTGTTTGTTTTTCAGTTTCACTCGTGTAGGGTACTTGTCCACACACCTTCGGCTTGTAGTTTGTGTCCTTGGATCTCAAGTGAGTCTCCTGTAAGTAAGCACGTAGGTGTCTTGAGTTTTCATCCCTTCTTTTAACCCTGTGTCTTTTGTTTGCAGCACTCAGTGCCTGACCTTTTATTCTGATGATTCAGAGCTGTGCACTTATTGCACTTAAAGAATTTTTTTTATCATTAATCCACAATCACGTGAAGAACATTATGTTTACTATGCTCCCCCTTCACCAAGTCCCCCCGAAAAACATCTTCAGTCGCTGTCGATCAGCGTTGTTGGAAGCTGTAGACTCCTTCACCATGACCCTCCCCGCAGACCCCGTTACAGTCGCTGTCCATCAGTGAGTAGTATGATGCTATATGATCTCTACTAGTCTTCTCTGTGTTGTACAGTACTCCTCATGCACCCCCGACCCCACGCATTATACATGCTAATCCTAATGCCCCCATTCTTCCTCCCCACACTTATCCATCCCTTCAGACCCACCCTGCCCAGTCCTTTTCCCTTTGGTAACTTTTAGTCAACTCTCGGGTTCTGTGAGGCTGCTGCTGTTTTTTTCCTTCAGTTTTTCTTTGTTGTTATGCTCCACACATGAGTAAAGTCACTTGGTACTTCTCTTTCTCCGCTTGGCCTATTTCTCTGAACATACTACCGTCTAGCTCCGTCCACGTCATTGCAAATGGTTGTATTTGTTTTCTTCTTAAGGCTGCTTACTGCACTTTTTTAACTGGATTTCATTCTTCCTTTTTGCTTGTAGTTTAGCTATGCTATTCACCATTCAACTCATGGTTATGAACAATAGCTTTGTGTCAATCGATATGTATCTGTATCTATCTATCTAACGGTCTGTCTGTCTATGTATGTATGTATGTATGTATGTATCTATCTATCTATATATCTTCCTATCATCTATGATGTCTATCATCTATCAATCTAGGTACCTAACTATCTATCTTTCATCTCACCTCTGTCTACCTATCTGTCTATGAATCAATCATCTTTTTGTCTGCCCATCTATCCTTCTTTACAGAACAGTTAACAACATAGCCTATGTCTGTTCCCTACTTTATGCTTCCAGAAACCTTGCAAGGTAACTAAGCCATAAGGAGAGCACTGTGTTCACCGATACACTTTCAGGTAGTGTCATCCGCGTGTGCTTACAAAGCCAGGAAATGGAGGTGAAAGGACTTGAACCCGTATCTCTGTCCTCTGTCCTCTTATACTTCCTGCTCGCTTGGTGACTTTATTTACCCACATTCACTGAGTAAGTGATCCCTGAAGACCACAAGTATCTTCCGTCTGGGCCTGTTGTCAACAGAAAAGTGTACTTGGTTCTTTGCACACCACCTTGTTTGAGGGACATCGGCGTGATCACTGCTGATAGGTGGAGGGACAAATATAAAGGAACAGCTATTTCTGGACAGGAGCAGTTGGGAACAAAGAGTGTGTTGTGGAGTGAAGTGTTTATTTGAGGGTCCAAACTTCCCTCTTTAGGTGGTTATTACTTCTTTACATTCGTGAACGTCATAAAAAGCAATGATTTTAAAAGCCCAGACGCATATTATTACTGTATTTCATTTGTTGAGGTGAGAGCAAATGAGAAGGAAGTTGCTGCACCACTAAGTCTATGCCTGAGCACTGCTGAAACCAAACAAAAAGAATTCACGGTGGCTAGATAGGGTTATTTTCAACTGACTCTCTCTGGGGACTCAAACAGAATCCATTTGTTTGTTTGTTTCTCAGTTTCACTTGTATCGGGTACCTTACCCGACCCTTCAGCTTGTAGTTTGTCTGTGTCCTTGGATCTCAAGAGATTCTCCAGTAAGGGAGCACGTAGGTGGTCTTGAGTTTTCATCAGTACTTCTAACCCTGTGTCTTTAGATTGGAGCACTCAAAGCCTGTACTTTTATTCTGATATTTGAGAGCTGTGCTCTTACTGCACTTTGAAATTTTTTTGTTCTCATTAATATACAATCACATGCAGATCATTATGTTTTCCAATCTACCCACTTCACCAAGTCTCCCCCAAATCCCAGTTACAGTCGCTGTCCGTCAGCATGTGCTAAGATGCTGTAGAATCACTACAAGTCTTCTCTGTGTTGTACAGCCCTACCCATGACACCCCACCCTACACATTATACATGCTAATCATAATGCCTCCATTCTTTTTCCCCGCCCTTATTACTCCCTTCCCACAAACCCTACCCAGTCCCTTTCTCTTTGGTAACTGTTAGTCCACTCTCGGGTTCTGTGAGTCTGCTGCTGTCTTTTCCTTCAGTTTTTCTTTGTTATCATACTCCACACATGAGTGAAATCATTTGGTACATGTATTTCTCCGCCTGGCCTATTTGACTGAGCATAATACCCTCTAGCTACATCCACGTTATTGCAAATGATAGTAATTTTTTTCTTCTTATGGCTGCTTACTGCACTTTTTAAACTGGATTTCATTCTTCTTTTTTGTTTGTAGTTTCGCTATGTCCTTTCACCATTGCTCTCCCGGTTATGAGCAGCAGCTGTGTGTTAATCGATATGTACCTATATCTATCTATCTGTCTGTCTATCTATTTATCAATCAATCATCTTTTTGTCTGCCCATCTGTCCTTGTGTAGAGAACATTTCACCATATATCCTCTATCACTTTCCTACACTATGCTTCCAAAAATCCTGCAAAGTGTCTAGGCTGTAGAGAGAGCACTGGGTTCACCGAGACACTTGCAGGTCGAGTCGGCCGCGTGTACCTACAAAACCAGGAAATGGTTGTGCTGGGACTTGAACCCGTGTCTCTATCCTCTGTCCTCTTTCATCTCCTTCTAACTTGCTGTCTGTATTTAGCCACATTCATTGAATAAGTGCTCCCTGAAGACCACAAGTATCATTCCTCTGTGGCTGCTGTCGACAGAAAAGTAAACTTGTTGCTTTGCTCACCACCATGTTTGAAGGACATCAGCGTGATCACTGCCGATAGGACGGAGGGTCAAATAAAACGGAACACCAATTACTAGACAGGAGCAGTTGGGAGCTGAGAGTGTATTGTGGAGTGACGTGTTTATTTGAGTGTCCAAACTTCCCTCTTTAGGTGGTTATTAGATCTTCACATTCGTGAACATCATAAAAACCACTGATTTCAAAGGCCCAGATGCTTATTATTACAGCAAATCAGTTGTTGAGGTGAGAGAAAATGAGAAGCATGTTGCTGCACCACTAAATCTATGGCTGGGAACTGCTGAAAAGAAATAAAAAGAATTCACGGTGGCCAGATAGGGCTATTTTCTGCTGACTGTCTCTGGGGACTCAAACAGAATCCATTTGTTCGATTGTTTGTTTTTCAGTTTCACTCGTGTAGGGTACTTGTCCACACACCTTCGGCTTGTAGTTTGTGTCCTTGGATCTCAAGTGAGTCTCCTGTAAGTAAGCACGTAGGTGTCTTGAGTTTTCATCCCTTCTTTTAACCCTGTGTCTTTTGTTTGCAGCACTCAGTGCCTGACCTTTTATTCTGATGATTCAGAGCTGTGCACTTATTGCACTTAAAGAATTTTTTTTATCATTAATCCACAATCACGTGAAGAACATTATGTTTACTATGCTCCCCCTTCACCAAGTCCCCCCGAAAAACATCTTCAGTCGCTGTCGATCAGCGTTGTTGGAAGCTGTAGACTCCTTCACCATGACCCTCCCCGCAGACCCCGTTACAGTCGCTGTCCATCAGTGAGTAGTATGATGCTATATGATCTCTACTAGTCTTCTCTGTGTTGTACAGTACTCCTCATGCACCCCCGACCCCACGCATTATACATGCTAATCCTAATGCCCCCATTCTTCCTCCCCACACTTATCCATCCCTTCAGACCCACCCTGCCCAGTCCTTTTCCCTTTGGTAACTTTTAGTCAACTCTCGGGTTCTGTGAGGCTGCTGCTGTTTTTTTCCTTCAGTTTTTCTTTGTTGTTATGCTCCACACATGAGTAAAGTCACTTGGTACTTCTCTTTCTCCGCTTGGCCTATTTCTCTGAACATACTACCGTCTAGCTCCGTCCACGTCATTGCAAATGGTTGTATTTGTTTTCTTCTTAAGGCTGCTTACTGCACTTTTTTAACTGGATTTCATTCTTCCTTTTTGCTTGTAGTTTAGCTATGCTATTCACCATTCAACTCATGGTTATGAACAATAGCTTTGTGTCAATCGATATGTGTCTGTATCTATCTATCTAACGGTCTGTCTATCTATGTATGTATGTATCTATCTGTCTATCTATATATATATCTTCCTATCATCTATGATGTCTATCATCTATCAATCTAGGTACCTAACTATCTATCTTTCATCTCTCCTCTGTCTACCTATCTGTCTATGAATCAATCATCTTTTTGTCTGCCCATCTATCCTTCTTTACAGAACAGTTAACAACATAGCCTAAGTCTCTTCCCTACTTTATGCTTCCAGAAACCTTGCAAGGTAACTAAGCCATAAGGAGAGCACTGTGTTCACCGATACACTTTCAGGTAGTGTCATCCGCGTGTGCTTACAAAGCCAGGAAATGGAGGTGAAAGGACTTGAACCCGTATCTCTGTCCTCTGTCCTCTTATACTTCCTGCTCGCTTGGTGACTTTATTTAGCCACATTCACTGAGTAAGTGATCCCTGAAGACCACAAGTATCTTCCGTCTGGGCCTGTTGTCAACAGAAAAGTGTACTTGGTTCTTTGCACACCACCTTGTTTGAGGGACATCGGCGTGATCACTGCTGATAGGTGGAGGGACAAATATAAAGGAACACCTATTTCTGGACAGGAGCAGTTGGGAACAAAGAGTGTGTTGTGGAGTGAAGTGTTTATTTGAGGGTCCAAACTTCCCTCTTTAGGTGGTTATTACTTCTTTACATTCGTGAACGTCATAAAAAGCAATGATTTTAAAAGCCCAGACGCATATTATTACTGTATTTCATTTGTTGAGGTGAGAGCAAATGAGAAGGAAGTTGCTGCACCACTAAGTCTATGCCTGAGCACTGCTGAAACCAAACAAAAAGAATTCACGGTGGCTAGATAGGGTTATTTTCTACTGACTCTCTCTGGGGACTCAAACAGAATCCATTTGTTTGTTTGTTTCTCAGTTTCACTTGTATCGGGTACCTTACCCGACCCTTCAGCTTGTAGTTTGTCTGTGTCCTTGGATCTCAAGAGATTCTCCAGTAAGGGAGCACGTAGGTGGTCTTGAGTTTTCATCAGTACTTCTAACCCTGTGTCTTTAGATTGCAGCACTCAAAGCCTGTACTTTTATTCTGATATTTGAGAGCTGTGCTCTTACTGCACTTTGAAATTTTTTTGTTCTCATTAATATACAATCACATGCAGATCATTATGTTTTCCAATCTACCCACTTCACCAAGTCTCCCCCAAATCCCAGTTACAGTCGCTGTCCGTCAGCATGTGCTAAGATGCTGTAGAATCACTACAAGTCTTCTCTGTGTTGTACAGCCCTACCCATGACACCCCACCCTACACATTATACATGCTAATCATAATGCCTCCATTCTTTTTCCCCGCCCTTATTACTCCCTTCCCACAAACCCTACCCAGTCCCTTTCTCTTTGGTAACTGTTAGTCCACTCTCGGGTTCTGTGAGTCTGCTGCTGTCTTTTCCTTCAGTTTTTCTTTGTTATCATACTCCACACATGAGTGAAATCATTTGGTACATGTATTTCTCCGCCTGGCCTATTTGACTGAGCATAATACCCTCTAGCCACATCCACGTTATTGCAAATGATAGTAATTTTTTTCTTCTTATGGCTGCTTACTGCACTTTTTAAACTGGATTTCATTCTTCTTTTTTGTTTGTAGTTTCGCTATGTCCTTTCACCATTGCTCTCCCGGTTATGAGCAGCAGCTGTGTGTTAATCGATATGTACCTATATCTATCTATCTGTCTGTCTATCTATTTATCAATCAATCATCTTTTTGTCTGCCCATCTGTCCGTGTGTAGAGAACATTTCACCATATATCCTCTATCACTTTCCTACACTATGCTTCCAAAAATCCTGCAAAGTGTCTAGGCTGTAGAGAGAGCACTGGGTTCACCGAGACACTTGCAGGTCGAGTCGGCCGCGTGTACCTACAAAACCAGGAAATGGTTGTGCTGGGACTTGAACCCGTGTCTCTATCCTCTGTCCTCTTTCATCTCCTTCTAACTTGCTGTCTGTATTTAGCCACATTCATTGAATAAGTGCTCCCTGAAGACCACAAGTATCATTCCTCTGTGGCTGCTGTCGACAGAAAAGTAAACTTGTTGCTTTGCTCACCACCATGTTTGAAGGACATCAGCGTGATCACTGCCGATAGGACGGAGGGTCAAATAAAACGGAACACCAATTACTAGACAGGAGCAGTTGGGAGCTGAGAGTGTATTGTGGAGTGACGTGTTTATTTGAGTGTCCAAACTGCCCTCTTTAGGTGGTTATTAGATCTTCACATTCGTGAACATCATAAAAACCACTGATTTCAAAGGCCCAGATGCTTATTATTACAGCAAATCAGTTGTTGAGGTGAGAGAAAATGAGAAGCATGTTGCTGCACCACTAAATCTATGGCTGGGAACTGCTGAAACGAAATAAAAAGAATTCACGGTGGCCAGATAGGGCTATTTTCTGCTGACTGTCTCTGGGGACTCAAACAGAATCCATTTGTTCGATTGTTTGTTTTTCAGTTTCACTCGTGTAGGGTACTTGTCCACACACCTTCGGCTTGTAGTTTGTGTCCTTGGATCTCAAGTGAGTCTCCTGTAAGTAAGCACGTAGGTGTCTTGAGTTTTCATCCCTTCTTTTAACCCTGTGTCTTTTGTTTGCAGCACTCAGTGCCTGACCTTTTATTCTGATGATTCAGAGCTGTGCACTTATTGCACTTAAAGAATTTTTTTATCATTAATCCACAATCACGTGAAGAACATTATGTTTACTATGCTCCCCCTTCACCAAGTCCCCCCGAAAAACATCTTCAGTCGCTGTCGATCAGCGTTGTTGGAAGCTGTAGACTCCTTCACCATGACCCTCCCCGCAGACCCCGTTACAGTCGCTGTCCATCAGTGAGTAGTATGATGCTATATGATCTCTACTAGTCTTCTCTGTGTTGTACAGTACTCCTCATGCACCCCCGACCCCACGCATTATACATGCTAATCCTAATGCCCCCATTCTTCCTCCCCACACTTATCCATCCCTTCAGACCCACCCTGCCCAGTCCTTTTCCCTTTGGTAACTTTTAGTCAACTCTCGGGTTCTGTGAGGCTGCTGCTGTTTTTTTCCTTCAGTTTTTCTTTGTTGTTATGCTCCACACATGAGTAAAGTCACTTGGTACTTCTCTTTCTCCGCTTGGCCTATTTCTCTGAACATACTACCGTCTAGCTCCGTCCACGTCATTGCAAATGGTTGTATTTGCTTTCTTCTTAAGGCTGCTTACTGCACTTTTTTAACTGGATTTCATTCTTCCTTTTTGCTTGTAGTTTAGCTATGCTATTCACCATTCAACTCATGGTTATGAACAATAGCTTTGTGTCAATCGATATGTATCTGTATCTATCTATCTAACGGTCTGTCTGTCTATCTATGTATGTATGTATGTATCTATCTATCTATATATATATCTTCCTATCATCTATGATGTCTATCATCTATCAATCTAGGTACCTAACTATCTATCTTTCATCTCTCCTCTGTCTACCTATCTGTCTATGAATCAATCATATTTTTGTCTGCCCGTCTATCCTTCTTTACAGAACAGTTAACAACATAGACTATGTCTCTTCCCTACACTATGCTTCCAGAAATCTTGCAAGGTAACTAAGCCTTAAGGAGAGCACTGTGTTCACCGATACACTTTCAGGTAGTGTCATCCGCGTGTGCTTACAAAACCAGGAAATGGAGGTGAAAGGACTTGAACCCGTATCTCTGTCCTCTTATACTTCCTGCTCGCTTGGTGACTTTATTTAGCCACATTCACTGAGTAAGTGATCCCTGAAGACCACAAGTATCTTCCGTCTGGGCCTGTTGTCAACAGAAAAGTGTACTTGGTTCTTTGCACACCACCTTGTTTGAGGGACATCGGCGTGATCACTGCTGATAGGTGGAGGGACAAATATAAAGGAACAGCTATTTCTGGACAGGAGCAGTTGGGAACAAAGAGTGTGTTGTGGAGTGAAGTGTTTATTTGAGGGTCCAAACTTCCCTCTTTAGGTGGTTATTACTTCTTTACATTCGTGAACGTCATAAAAAGCAATGATTTTAAAAGCCCAGACGCATATTATTACTGTATTTCATTTGTTGAGGTGAGAGCAAATGAGAAGGAAGTTGCTGCACCACTAAGTCTATGCCTGAGCACTGCTGAAACCAAACAAAAAGAATTCACGGTGGCTAGATAGGGTTATTTTCTACTGACTCTCTCTGGGGACTCAAACAGAATCCATTTGTTTGTTTGTTTCTCAGTTTCACTTGTATCGGGTACCTTACCCGACCCTTCAGCTTGTAGTTTGTCTGTGTCCTTGGATCTCAAGAGATTCTCCAGTAAGGGAGCACGTAGGTGGTCTTGAGTTTTCATCAGTACTTCTAACCCTGTGTCTTTAGATTGGAGCACTCAAAGCCTGTACTTTTATTCTGATATTTGAGAGCTGTGCTCTTACTGCACTTTGAAATTTTTTTGTTCTCATTAATATACAATCACATGCAGATCATTATGTTTTCCAATCTACCCACTTCACCAAGTCTCCCCCAAATCCCAGTTACAGTCGCTGTCCGTCAGCATGTGCTAAGATGCTGTAGAATCACTACAAGTCTTCTCTGTGTTGTACAGCCCTACCCATGACACCCCACCCTACACATTATACATGCTAATCATAATGCCTCCATTCTTTTTCCCCGCCCTTATTACTCCCTTCCCACAAACCCTACCCAGTCCCTTTCTCTTTGGTAACTGTTAGTCCACTCTCGGGTTCTGTGAGTCTGCTGCTGTCTTTTCCTTCAGTTTTTCTTTGTTATCATACTCCACACATGAGTGAAATCATTTGGTACATGTATTTCTCCGCCTGGCCTATTTGACTGAGCATAATACCCTCTAGCTACATCCACGTTATTGCAAATGATAGTAATTTTTTTCTTCTTATGGCTGCTTACTGCACTTTTTAAACTGGATTTCATTCTTCTTTTTTGTTTGTAGTTTCGCTATGTCCTTTCACCATTGCTCTCCCGGTTATGAGCAGCAGCTGTGTGTTAATCGATATGTACCTATATCTATCTATCTGTCTGTCTATCTATTTATCAATCAATCATCTTTTTGTCTGCCCATCTGTCCTTGTGTAGAGAACATTTCACCATATATCCTCTATCACTTTCCTACACTATGCTTCCAAAAATCCTGCAAAGTGTCTAGGCTGTAGAGAGAGCACTGGGTTCACCGAGACACTTGCAGGTCGAGTCGGCCGCGTGTACCTACAAAACCAGGAAATGGTTGTGCTGGGACTTGAACCCGTGTCTCTATCCTCTGTCCTCTTTCATCTCCTTCTAACTTGCTGTCTGTATTTAGCCACATTCATTGAATAAGTGCTCCCTGAAGACCACAAGTATCATTCCTCTGTGGCTGCTGTCGACAGAAAAGTAAACTTGTTGCTTTGCTCACCACCATGTTTGAAGGACATCAGCGTGATCACTGCCGATAGGACGGAGGGTCAAATAAAACGGAACACCAATTACTAGACAGGAGCAGTTGGGAGCTGAGAGTGTATTGTGGAGTGACGTGTTTATTTGAGTGTCCAAACTTCCCTCTTTAGGTGGTTATTAGATCTTCACATTCGTGAACATCATAAAAACCACTGATTTCAAAGGCCCAGATGCTTATTATTACAGCAAATCAGTTGTTGAGGTGAGAGAAAATGAGAAGCATGTTGCTGCACCACTAAATCTATGGCTGGGAACTGCTGAAACGAAATAAAAAGAATTCACGGTGGCCAGATAGGGCTATTTTCTGCTGACTGTCTCTGGGGACTCAAACAGAATCCATTTGTTCGATTGTTTGTTTTTCAGTTTCACTCGTGTAGGGTACTTGTCCACACACCTTCGGCTTGTAGTTTGTGTCCTTGGATCTCAAGTGAGTCTCCTGTAAGTAAGCACGTAGGTGTCTTGAGTTTTCATCCCTTCTTTTAACCCTGTGTCTTTTGTTTGCAGCACTCAGTGCCTGACCTTTTATTCTGATGATTCAGAGCTGTGCACTTATTGCACTTAAAGAATTTTTTTTATCATTAATCCACAATCACGTGAAGAACATTATGTTTACTATGCTCCCCCTTCACCAAGTCCCCCCGAAAAACATCTTCAGTCGCTGTCGATCAGCGTTGTTGGAAGCTGTAGACTCCTTCACCATGACCCTCCCCGCAGACCCCGTTACAGTCGCTGTCCATCAGTGAGTAGTATGATGCTATATGATCTCTACTAGTCTTCTCTGTGTTGTACAGTACTCCTCATGCACCCCCGACCCCACGCATTATACATGCTAATCCTAATGCCCCCATTCTTCCTCCCCACACTTATCCATCCCTTCAGACCCACCCTGCCCAGTCCTTTTCCCTTTGGTAACTTTTAGTCAACTCTCGGGTTCTGTGAGGCTGCTGCTGTTTTTTTCCTTCAGTTTTTCTTTGTTGTTATGCTCCACACATGAGTAAAGTCACTTGGTACTTCTCTTTCTCCGCTTGGCCTATTTCTCTGAACATACTACCGTCTAGCTCCGTCCACGTCATTGCAAATGGTTGTATTTGTTTTCTTCTTAAGGCTGCTTACTGCACTTTTTTAACTGGATTTCATTCTTCCTTTTTGCTTGTAGTTTAGCTATGCTATTCACCATTCAACTCATGGTTATGAACAATAGCTTTGTGTCAATCGATATGTATCTGTATCTATCTATCTAACGGTCTGTCTGTCTATGTATGTATGTATGTATGTATGTATCTATCTATCTATATATCTTCCTATCATCTATGATGTCTATCATCTATCAATCTAGGTACCTAACTATCTATCTTTCATCTCACCTCTGTCTACCTATCTGTCTATGAATCAATCATCTTTTTGTCTGCCCATCTATCCTTCTTTACAGAACAGTTAACAACATAGCCTATGTCTGTTCCCTACTTTATGCTTCCAGAAACCTTGCAAGGTAACTAAGCCATAAGGAGAGCACTGTGTTCACCGATACACTTTCAGGTAGTGTCATCCGCGTGTGCTTACAAAGCCAGGAAATGGAGGTGAAAGGACTTGAACCCGTATCTCTGTCCTCTGTCCTCTTATACTTCCTGCTCGCTTGGTGACTTTATTTACCCACATTCACTGAGTAAGTGATCCCTGAAGACCACAAGTATCTTCCGTCTGGGCCTGTTGTCAACAGAAAAGTGTACTTGGTTCTTTGCACACCACCTTGTTTGAGGGACATCGGCGTGATCACTGCTGATAGGTGGAGGGACAAATATAAAGGAACAGCTATTTCTGGACAGGAGCAGTTGGGAACAAAGAGTGTGTTGTGGAGTGAAGTGTTTATTTGAGGGTCCAAACTTCCCTCTTTAGGTGGTTATTACTTCTTTACATTCGTGAACGTCATAAAAAGCAATGATTTTAAAAGCCCAGACGCATATTATTACTGTATTTCATTTGTTGAGGTGAGAGCAAATGAGAAGGAAGTTGCTGCACCACTAAGTCTATGCCTGAGCACTGCTGAAACCAAACAAAAAGAATTCACGGTGGCTAGATAGGGTTATTTTCAACTGACTCTCTCTGGGGACTCAAACAGAATCCATTTGTTTGTTTGTTTCTCAGTTTCACTTGTATCGGGTACCTTACCCGACCCTTCAGCTTGTAGTTTGTCTGTGTCCTTGGATCTCAAGAGATTCTCCAGTAAGGGAGCACGTAGGTGGTCTTGAGTTTTCATCAGTACTTCTAACCCTGTGTCTTTAGATTGGAGCACTCAAAGCCTGTACTTTTATTCTGATATTTGAGAGCTGTGCTCTTACTGCACTTTGAAATTTTTTTGTTCTCATTAATATACAATCACATGCAGATCATTATGTTTTCCAATCTACCCACTTCACCAAGTCTCCCCCAAATCCCAGTTACAGTCGCTGTCCGTCAGCATGTGCTAAGATGCTGTAGAATCACTACAAGTCTTCTCTGTGTTGTACAGCCCTACCCATGACACCCCACCCTACACATTATACATGCTAATCATAATGCCTCCATTCTTTTTCCCCGCCCTTATTACTCCCTTCCCACAAACCCTACCCAGTCCCTTTCTCTTTGGTAACTGTTAGTCCACTCTCGGGTTCTGTGAGTCTGCTGCTGTCTTTTCCTTCAGTTTTTCTTTGTTATCATACTCCACACATGAGTGAAATCATTTGGTACATGTATTTCTCCGCCTGGCCTATTTGACTGAGCATAATACCCTCTAGCTACATCCACGTTATTGCAAATGATAGTAATTTTTTTCTTCTTATGGCTGCTTACTGCACTTTTTAAACTGGATTTCATTCTTCTTTTTTGTTTGTAGTTTCGCTATGTCCTTTCACCATTGCTCTCCCGGTTATGAGCAGCAGCTGTGTGTTAATCGATATGTACCTATATCTATCTATCTGTCTGTCTATCTATTTATCAATCAATCATCTTTTTGTCTGCCCATCTGTCCTTGTGTAGAGAACATTTCACCATATATCCTCTATCACTTTCCTACACTATGCTTCCAAAAATCCTGCAAAGTGTCTAGGCTGTAGAGAGAGCACTGGGTTCACCGAGACACTTGCAGGTCGAGTCGGCCGCGTGTACCTACAAAACCAGGAAATGGTTGTGCTGGGACTTGAACCCGTGTCTCTATCCTCTGTCCTCTTTCATCTCCTTCTAACTTGCTGTCTGTATTTAGCCACATTCATTGAATAAGTGCTCCCTGAAGACCACAAGTATCATTCCTCTGTGGCTGCTGTCGACAGAAAAGTAAACTTGTTGCTTTGCTCACCACCATGTTTGAAGGACATCAGCGTGATCACTGCCGATAGGACGGAGGGTCAAATAAAACGGAACACCAATTACTAGACAGGAGCAGTTGGGAGCTGAGAGTGTATTGTGGAGTGACGTGTTTATTTGAGTGTCCAAACTTCCCTCTTTAGGTGGTTATTAGATCTTCACATTCGTGAACATCATAAAAACCACTGATTTCAAAGGCCCAGATGCTTATTATTACAGCAAATCAGTTGTTGAGGTGAGAGAAAATGAGAAGCATGTTGCTGCACCACTAAATCTATGGCTGGGAACTGCTGAAAAGAAATAAAAAGAATTCACGGTGGCCAGATAGGGCTATTTTCTGCTGACTGTCTCTGGGGACTCAAACAGAATCCATTTGTTCGATTGTTTGTTTTTCAGTTTCACTCGTGTAGGGTACTTGTCCACACACCTTCGGCTTGTAGTTTGTGTCCTTGGATCTCAAGTGAGTCTCCTGTAAGTAAGCACGTAGGTGTCTTGAGTTTTCATCCCTTCTTTTAACCCTGTGTCTTTTGTTTGCAGCACTCAGTGCCTGACCTTTTATTCTGATGATTCAGAGCTGTGCACTTATTGCACTTAAAGAATTTTTTTTATCATTAATCCACAATCACGTGAAGAACATTATGTTTACTATGCTCCCCCTTCACCAAGTCCCCCCGAAAAACATCTTCAGTCGCTGTCGATCAGCGTTGTTGGAAGCTGTAGACTCCTTCACCATGACCCTCCCCGCAGACCCCGTTACAGTCGCTGTCCATCAGTGAGTAGTATGATGCTATATGATCTCTACTAGTCTTCTCTGTGTTGTACAGTACTCCTCATGCACCCCCGACCCCACGCATTATACATGCTAATCCTAATGCCCCCATTCTTCCTCCCCACACTTATCCATCCCTTCAGACCCACCCTGCCCAGTCCTTTTCCCTTTGGTAACTTTTAGTCAACTCTCGGGTTCTGTGAGGCTGCTGCTGTTTTTTTCCTTCAGTTTTTCTTTGTTGTTATGCTCCACACATGAGTAAAGTCACTTGGTACTTCTCTTTCTCCGCTTGGCCTATTTCTCTGAACATACTACCGTCTAGCTCCGTCCACGTCATTGCAAATGGTTGTATTTGTTTTCTTCTTAAGGCTGCTTACTGCACTTTTTTAACTGGATTTCATTCTTCCTTTTTGCTTGTAGTTTAGCTATGCTATTCACCATTCAACTCATGGTTATGAACAATAGCTTTGTGTCAATCGATATGTGTCTGTATCTATCTATCTAACGGTCTGTCTATCTATGTATGTATGTATCTATCTGTCTATCTATATATATATCTTCCTATCATCTATGATGTCTATCATCTATCAATCTAGGTACCTAACTATCTATCTTTCATCTCTCCTCTGTCTACCTATCTGTCTATGAATCAATCATCTTTTTGTCTGCCCATCTATCCTTCTTTACAGAACAGTTAACAACATAGCCTAAGTCTCTTCCCTACTTTATGCTTCCAGAAACCTTGCAAGGTAACTAAGCCATAAGGAGAGCACTGTGTTCACCGATACACTTTCAGGTAGTGTCATCCGCGTGTGCTTACAAAGCCAGGAAATGGAGGTGAAAGGACTTGAACCCGTATCTCTGTCCTCTGTCCTCTTATACTTCCTGCTCGCTTGGTGACTTTATTTAGCCACATTCACTGAGTAAGTGATCCCTGAAGACCACAAGTATCTTCCGTCTGGGCCTGTTGTCAACAGAAAAGTGTACTTGGTTCTTTGCACACCACCTTGTTTGAGGGACATCGGCGTGATCACTGCTGATAGGTGGAGGGACAAATATAAAGGAACAGCTATTTCTGGACAGGAGCAGTTGGGAACAAAGAGTGTGTTGTGGAGTGAAGTGTTTATTTGAGGGTCCAAACTTCCCTCTTTAGGTGGTTATTACTTCTTTACATTCGTGAACGTCATAAAAAGCAATGATTTTAAAAGCCCAGACGCATATTATTACTGTATTTCATTTGTTGAGGTGAGAGCAAATGAGAAGGAAGTTGCTGCACCACTAAGTCTATGCCTGAGCACTGCTGAAACCAAACAAAAAGAATTCACGGTGGCTAGATAGGGTTATTTTCTACTGACTCTCTCTGGGGACTCAAACAGAATCCATTTGTTTGTTTGTTTCTCAGTTTCACTTGTATCGGGTACCTTACCCGACCCTTCAGCTTGTAGTTTGTCTGTGTCCTTGGATCTCAAGAGATTCTCCAGTAAGGGAGCACGTAGGTGGTCTTGAGTTTTCATCAGTACTTCTAACCCTGTGTCTTTAGATTGGAGCACTCAAAGCCTGTACTTTTATTCTGATATTTGAGAGCTGTGCTCTTACTGCACTTTGAAATTTTTTTGTTCTCATTAATATACAATCACATGCAGATCATTATGTTTTCCAATCTACCCACTTCACCAAGTCTCCCCCAAATCCCAGTTACAGTCGCTGTCCGTCAGCATGTGCTAAGATGCTGTAGAATCACTACAAGTCTTCTCTGTGTTGTACAGCCCTACCCATGACACCCCACCCTACACATTATACATGCTAATCATAATGCCTCCATTCTTTTTCCCCGCCCTTATTACTCCCTTCCCACAAACCCTACCCAGTCCCTTTCTCTTTGGTAACTGTTAGTCCACTCTCGGGTTCTGTGAGTCTGCTGCTGTCTTTTCCTTCAGTTTTTCTTTGTTATCATACTCCACACATGAGTGAAATCATTTGGTACATGTATTTCTCCGCCTGGCCTATTTGACTGAGCATAATACCCTCTAGCTACATCCACGTTATTGCAAATGATAGTAATTTTTTTCTTCTTATGGCTGCTTACTGCACTTTTTAAACTGGATTTCATTCTTCTTTTTTGTTTGTAGTTTCGCTATGTCCTTTCACCATTGCTCTCCCGGTTATGAGCAGCAGCTGTGTGTTAATCGATATGTACCTATATCTATCTATCTGTCTGTCTATCTATTTATCAATCAATCATCTTTTTGTCTGCCCATCTGTCCTTGTGTAGAGAACATTTCACCATATATCCTCTATCACTTTCCTACACTATGCTTCCAAAAATCCTGCAAAGTGTCTAGGCTGTAGAGAGAGCACTGGGTTCACCGAGACACTTGCAGGTCGAGTCGGCCGCGTGTACCTACAAAACCAGGAAATGGTTGTGCTGGGACTTGAACCCGTGTCTCTATCCTCTGTCCTCTTTCATCTCCTTCTAACTTGCTGTCTGTATTTAGCCACATTCATTGAATAAGTGCTCCCTGAAGACCACAAGTATCATTCCTCTGTGGCTGCTGTCGACAGAAAAGTAAACTTGTTGCTTTGCTCACCACCATGTTTGAAGGACATCAGCGTGATCACTGCCGATAGGACGGAGGGTCAAATAAAACGGAACACCAATTACTAGACAGGAGCAGTTGGGAGCTGAGAGTGTATTGTGGAGTGACGTGTTTATTTGAGTGTCCAAACTTCCCTCTTTAGGTGGTTATTAGATCTTCACATTCGTGAACATCATAAAAACCACTGATTTCAAAGGCCCAGATGCTTATTATTACAGCAAATCAGTTGTTGAGGTGAGAGAAAATGAGAAGCATGTTGCTGCACCACTAAATCTATGGCTGGGAACTGCTGAAACGAAATAAAAAGAATTCACGGTGGCCAGATAGGGCTATTTTCTGCTGACTGTCTCTGGGGACTCAAACAGAATCCATTTGTTCGATTGTTTGTTTTTCAGTTTCACTCGTGTAGGGTACTTGTCCACACACCTTCGGCTTGTAGTTTGTGTCCTTGGATCTCAAGTGAGTCTCCTGTAAGTAAGCACGTAGGTGTCTTGAGTTTTCATCCCTTCTTTTAACCCTGTGTCTTTTGTTTGCAGCACTCAGTGCCTGACCTTTTATTCTGATGATTCAGAGCTGTGCACTTATTGCACTTAAAGAATTTTTTATCATTAATCCACAATCACGTGAAGAACATTATGTTTACTATGCTCCCCCTTCACCAAGTCCCCCCGAAAAACATCTTCAGTCGCTGTCGATCAGCGTTGTTGGAAGCTGTAGACTCCTTCACCATGACCCTCCCCGCAGACCCCGTTACAGTCGCTGTCCATCAGTGAGTAGTATGATGCTATATGATCTCTACTAGTCTTCTCTGTGTTGTACAGTACTCCTCATGCACCCCCGACCCCACGCATTATACATGCTAATCCTAATGCCCCCATTCTTCCTCCCCACACTTATCCATCCCTTCAGACTCACCCTGCCCAGTCCTTTTCCCTTTGGTAACTTTTAGTCAACTCTCGGGTTCTGTGAGGCTGCTGCTGTTTTTTTCCTTCAGTTTTTCTTTGTTGTTATGTTCCACACATGAGTAAAGTCACTTGGTACTTCTCTTTCTCCGCTTGGCCTATTTCTCTGAACATACTACCGTCTAGCTCCGTCCACGTCATTGCAAATGGTTGTATTTGCTTTCTTCTTAAGGCTGCTTACTGCACTTTTTTAACTGGATTTCATTCTTCCTTTTTGCTTGTAGTTTAGCTATGCTATTCACCATTCAACTCATGGTTATGAACAATAGCTTTGTGTCAATCGATATGTATCTGTATCTATCTATCTAACGGTCTGTCTGTCTATGTATGTATGTATGTATGTATGTATCTATCTATCTATATATATATCTTCCTATCATCTATGATGTCTATCATCTATCAATCTAGGTACCTAACTATCTATCTTTCATCTCTCCTCTGTCTACCTATCTGTCTATGAATCAATCATATTTTTGTCTGCCCGTCTATCCTTCTTTACAGAACAGTTAACAACATAGACTATGTCTCTTCCTTACACTATGCTTCCAGAAATCTTGCAAGGTAACTAAGCCTTAAGGAGAGCACTGTGTTCACCGATACACTTTCAGGTAGTGTCATCCGCGTGTGCTTACAAAACCAGGAAATGGAGGTGAAAGGACTTGAACCCGTATCTCTGTCCTCTGTCCTCTTATACTTCCTGCTCGCTTGGTGACTTTATTTAGCCACATTCACTGAGTAAGTGATCCCTGAAGACCACAAGTATCTTCCGTCTGGGCCTGTTGTCAACAGAAAAGTGTACTTGGTTCTTTGCACACCACCTTGTTTGAGGGACATCGGCGTGATCACTGCTGATATTTGGAGGGACAAATATAAAGGAACAGCTATTTCTGGACAGGAGCAGTTGGGAACAAAGAGTGTGTTGTGGAGTGAAGTGTTTATTTGAGAGTCCAAACTTCCCTCTTTAGGTGGTTATTACTTCTTTACATTCGTGAACGTCATAAAAAGCAATGATTTTAAAAGCCCAGACGCATATTATTACTGTATTTCATTTGTTGAGGTGAGAGCAAATGAGAAGGAAGTTGCTGCACCACTAAGTCTATGCCTGAGCACTGCTGAAACCAAACAAAAAGAATTCACGGTGGCTAGATAGGGTTATTTTCTACTGACTCTCTCTGGGGACTCAAACAGAATCCATTTGTTTGTTTGTTTCTCAGTTTCACTTGTATCGGGTACCTTACCCGACCCTTCAGCTTGTAGTTTGTCTGTGTCCTTGGATCTCAAGAGATTCTCCAGTAAGGGAGCACGTAGGTGGTCTTGAGTTTTCATCAGTACTTCTAACCCTGTGTCTTTAGATTGGAGCACTCAAAGCCTGTACTTTTATTCTGATATTTGAGAGCTGTGCTCTTACTGCACTTTGAAATTTTTTTGTTCTCATTAATATACAATCACATGCAGATCATTATGTTTTCCAATCTACCCACTTCACCAAGTCTCCCCCAAATCCCAGTTACAGTCGCTGTCCGTCAGCATGTGCTAAGATGCTGTAGAATCACTACAAGTCTTCTCTGTGTTGTACAGCCCTACCCATGACACCCCACCCTACACATTATACATGCTAATCATAATGCCTCCATTCTTTTTCCCCGCCCTTATTACTCCCTTCCCACAAACCCTACCCAGTCCCTTTCTCTTTGGTAACTGTTAGTCCACTCTCGGGTTCTGTGAGTCTGCTGCTGTCTTTTCCTTCAGTTTTTCTTTGTTATCATACTCCACACATGAGTGAAATCATTTGGTACATGTATTTCTCCGCCTGGCCTATTTGACTGAGCATAATACCCTCTAGCTACATCCACGTTATTGCAAATGATAGTAATTTTTTTCTTCTTATGGCTGCTTACTGCACTTTTTAAACTGGATTTCATTCTTCTTTTTTGTTTGTAGTTTCGCTATGTCCTTTCACCATTGCTCTCCCGGTTATGAGCAGCAGCTGTGTGTTAATCGATATGTACCTATATCTATCTATCTGTCTGTCTATCTATTTATCAATCAATCATCTTTTTGTCTGCCCATCTGTCCTTGTGTAGAGAACATTTCACCATATATCCTCTATCACTTTCCTACACTATGCTTCCAAAAATCCTGCAAAGTGTCTAGGCTGTAGAGAGAGCACTGGGTTCACCGAGACACTTGCAGGTCGAGTCGGCCGCGTGTACCTACAAAACCAGGAAATGGTTGTGCTGGGACTTGAACCCGTGTCTCTATCCTCTGTCCTCTTTCATCTCCTTCTAACTTGCTGTCTGTATTTAGCCACATTCATTGAATTAGTGCTCCCTGAAGACCACAAGTATCATTCCTCTGTGGCTGCTGTCGACAGAAAAGTAAACTTGTTGCTTTGCTCACCACCATGTTTGAAGGACATCAGCGTGATCACTGCCGATAGGACGGAGGGTCAAATAAAACGGAACACCAATTACTAGACAGGAGCAGTTGGGAGCTGAGAGTGTATTGTGGAGTGACGTGTTTATTTGAGTGTCCAAACTGCCCTCTTTAGGTGGTTATTAGATCTTCACATTCGTGAACATCATAAAAACCACTGATTTCAAAGGCCCAGATGCTTATTATTACAGCAAATCAGTTGTTGAGGTGAGAGAAAATGAGAAGCATGTTGCTGCACCACTAAATCTATGGCTGGGAACTGCTGAAACGAAATAAAAAGAATTCACGGTGGCCAGATAGGGCTATTTTCTGCTGACTGTCTCTGGGGACTCAAACAGAATCCATTTGTTCGATTGTTTGTTTTTCAGTTTCACTCGTGTAGGGTACTTGTCCACACACCTTCGGCTTGTAGTTTGTGTCCTTGGATCTCAAGTGAGTCTCCTGTAAGTAAGCACGTAGGTGTCTTGAGTTTTCATCCCTTCTTTTAACCCTGTGTCTTTTGTTTGCAGCACTCAGTGCCTGACCTTTTATTCTGATGATTCAGAGCTGTGCACTTATTGCACTTAAAGAATTTTTTTTATCATTAATCCACAATCACGTGAAGAACATTATGTTTACTATGCTCCCCCTTCACCAAGTCCCCCCGAAAAACATCTTCAGTCGCTGTCGATCAGCGTTGTTGGAAGCTGTAGACTCCTTCACCATGACCCTCCCCGCAGACCCCGTTACAGTCGCTGTCCATCAGTGAGTAGTATGATGCTATATGATCTCTACTAGTCTTCTCTGTGTTGTACAGTACTCCTCATGCACCCCCGACCCCACGCATTATACATGCTAATCCTAATGCCCCCATTCTTCCTCCCCACACTTATCCATCCCTTCAGACCCACCCTGCCCAGTCCTTTTCCCTTTGGTAACTTTTAGTCAACTCTCGGGTTCTGTGAGGCTGCTGCTGTTTTTTTCCTTCAGTTTTACTTTGTTGTTATGCTCCACACATGAGTAAAGTCACTTGGTACTTCTCTTTCTCCGCTTGGCCTATTTCTCTGAACATACTACCGTCTAGCTCCGTCCACGTCATTGCAAATGGTTGTATTTGTTTTCTTCTTAAGGCTGCTTACTGCACTTTTTTAACTGGATTTCATTCTTCCTTTTTGCTTGTAGTTTAGCTATGCTATTCACCATTCAACTCATGGTTATGAACAATAGCTTTGTGTCAATCGATATGTATCTGTATCTATCTATCTAATGGTCTGTCTATGTATGTATGTATGTATGTATCTATCTATCTATATATATATCTTCCTATCATCTATGATGTCTATCATCTATCAATCTAGGTACCTAACTATCTATCTTTCATCTCTCCTCTGTCTACCTATCTGTCTATGAATCAATCATATTTTTGTCTGCCCGTCTATCCTTCTTTACAGAACAGTTAACAACATAGACTATGTCTCTTCCCTACACTATGCTTCCAGAAATCTTGCAAGGTAACTAAGCCTTAAGGAGGGCACTGTGTTCACCGATACACTTTCAGGTAGTGTCATCCGCGTGTGCTTACAAAACCAGGAAATGGAGGTGAAAGGACTTGAACCCGTATCTCTGTCCTCTGTCCTCTTATACTTCCTGCTCCCTTGGTGACTTTATTTAGCCACATTCACTGAGTAAGTGATCCCTGAAGACCACAAGTATCTTCCGTCTGGGCCTGTTGTCAACAGAAAAGTGTACTTGGTTCTTTGCACACCACCTTGTTTGAGGGACATCGGCGTGATCACTGCTGATATTTGGAGGGACAAATATAAAGGAACAGCTATTTCTGGACAGGAGCAGTTGGGAACAAAGAGTGTGTTGTGGAGTGAAGTGTTTATTTGAGAGTCCAAACTTCCCTCTTTAGGTGGTTATTACTTCTTTACATTCGTGAACGTCATAAAAAGCAATGATTTTAAAAGCCCAGACGCATATTATTACTGTATTTCATTTGTTGAGGTGAGAGCAAATGAGAAGGAAGTTGCTGCACCACTAAGTCTATGCCTGAGCACTGCTGAAACCAAACAAAAAGAATTCACGGTGGCTAGATAGGGTTATTTTCTACTGACTCTCTCTGGGGACTCAAACAGAATCCATTTGTTTGTTTGTTTCTCAGTTTCACTTGTATCGGGTACCTTACCCGACCCTTCAGCTTGTAGTTTGTCTGTGTCCTTGGATCTCAAGAGATTCTCCAGTAAGGGAGCACGTAGGTGGTCTTGAGTTTTCATCAGTACTTCTAACCCTGTGTCTTTAGATTGGAGCACTCAAAGCCTGTACTTTTATTCTGATATTTGAGAGCTGTGCTCTTACTGCACTTTGAAATTTTTTTGTTCTCATTAATATACAATCACATGCAGATCATTATGTTTTCCAATCTACCCACTTCACCAAGTCTCCCCCAAATCCCAGTTACAGTCGCTGTCCGTCAGCATGTGCTAAGATGCTGTAGAATCACTACAAGTCTTCTCTGTGTTGTACAGCCCTACCCATGACACCCCACCCTACACATTATACATGCTAATCATAATGCCTCCATTCTTTTTCCCCGCCCTTATTACTCCCTTCCCACAAACCCTACCCAGTCCCTTTCTCTTTGGTAACTGTTAGTCCACTCTCGGGTTCTGTGAGTCTGCTGCTGTCTTTTCCTTCAGTTTTTCTTTGTTATCATACTCCACACATGAGTGAAATCATTTGGTACATGTATTTCTCCGCCTGGCCTATTTGACTGAGCATAATACCCTCTAGCCACATCCACGTTATTGCAAATGATAGTAATTTTTTTCTTCTTATGGCTGCTTACTGCACTTTTTAAACTGGATTTCATTCTTCTTTTTTGTTTGTAGTTTCGCTATGTCCTTTCACCATTGCTCTCCCGGTTATGAGCAGCAGCTGTGTGTTAATCGATATGTACCTATATCTATCTATCTGTCTGTCTATCTATTTATCAATCAATCATCTTTTTGTCTGCCCATCTGTCCTTGTGTAGAGAACATTTCACCATATATCCTCTATCACTTTCCTACACTATGCTTCCAAAAATCCTGCAAAGTGTCTAGGCTGTAGAGAGAGCACTGGGTTCACCGAGACACTTGCAGGTCGAGTCGGCCGCGTGTACCTACAAAACCAGGAAATGGTTGTGCTGGGACTTGAACCCGTGTCTCTATCCTCTGTCCTCTTTCATCTCCTTCTAACTTGCTGTCTGTATTTAGCCACATTCATTGAATAAGTGCTCCCTGAAGACCACAAGTATCATTCCTCTGTGGCTGCTGTCAACAGAAAAGTAAACTTGTTGCTTTGCTCACCACCATGTTTGAAGGACATCAGCGTGATCACTGCCGATAGGACGGAGGGTCAAATAAAACGGAACACCAATTACTAGACAGGAGCAGTTGGGAGCTGAGAGTGTATTGTGGAGTGACGTGTTTATTTGAGTGTCCAAACTGCCCTCTTTAGGTGGTTATTAGATCTTCACATTCGTGAACATCATAAAAACCACTGATTTCAAAGGCCCAGATGCTTATTATTACAGCAAATCAGTTGTTGAGGTGAGAGAAAATGAGAAGCATGTTGCTGCACCACTAAATCTATGGCTGGGAACTGCTGAAACGAAATAAAAAGAATTCACGGTGGCCAGATAGGGCTATTTTCTGCTGACTGTCTCTGGGGACTCAAACAGAATCCATTTGTTCGATTGTTTGTTTTTCAGTTTCACTCGTGTAGGGTACTTGTCCACACACCTTCGGCTTGTAGTTTGTGTCCTTGGATCTCAAGTGAGTCTCCTGTAAGTAAGCACGTAGGTGTCTTGAGTTTTCATCCCTTCTTTTAACCCTGTGTCTTTTGTTTGCAGCACTCAGTGCCTGACCTTTTATTCTGATGATTCAGAGCTGTGCACTTATTGCACTTAAAGAATTTTTTTATCATTAATCCACAATCACGTGAAGAACATTATGTTTACTATGCTCCCCCTTCACCAAGTCCCCCCGAAAAACATCTTCAGTCGCTGTCGATCAGCGTTGTTGGAAGCTGTAGACTCCTTCACCATGACCCTCCCCGCAGACCCCGTTACAGTCGCTGTCCATCAGTGAGTAGTATGATGCTATATGATCTCTACTAGTCTTCTCTGTGTTGTACAGTACTCCTCATGCACCCCCGACCCCACGCATTATACATGCTAATCCTAATGCCCCCATTCTTCCTCCCCACACTTATCCATCCCTTCAGACCCACCCTGCCCAGTCCTTTTCCCTTTGGTAACTTTTAGTCAACTCTCGGGTTCTGTGAGGCTGCTGCTGTTTTTTTCCTTCAGTTTTTCTTTGTTGTTATGCTCCACACATGAGTAAAGTCACTTGGTACTTCTCTTTCTCCGCTTGGCCTATTTCTCTGAACATACTACCGTCTAGCTCCGTCCACGTCATTGCAAATGGTTGTATTTGCTTTCTTCTTAAGGCTGCTTACTGCACTTTTTTAACTGGATTTCATTCTTCCTTTTTGCTTGTAGTTTAGCTATGCTATTCACCATTCAACTCATGGTTATGAACAATAGCTTTGTGTCAATCGATATGTATCTGTATCTATCTATCTAACGGTCTGTCTGTCTATCTATGTATGTATGTATGTATCTATCTATCTATATATATATCTTCCTATCATCTATGATGTCTATCATCTATCAATCTAGGTACCTAACTATCTATCTTTCATCTCTCCTCTGTCTACCTATCTGTCTATGAATCAATCATATTTTTGTCTGCCCGTCTATCCTTCTTTACAGAACAGTTAACAACATAGACTATGTCTCTTCCCTACACTATGCTTCCAGAAATCTTGCAAGGTAACTAAGCCTTAAGGAGAGCACTGTGTTCACCGATACACTTTCAGGTAGTGTCATCCGCGTGTGCTTACAAAACCAGGAAATGGAGGTGAAAGGACTTGAACCCGTATCTCTGTCCTCTGTCCTCTTATACTTCCTGCTCGCTTGGTGACTTTATTTAGCCACATTCACTGAGTAAGTGATCCCTGAAGACCACAAGTATCTTCCGTCTGGGCCTGTTGTCAACAGAAAAGTGTACTTGGTTCTTTGCACACCACCTTGTTTGAGGGACATCGGCGTGATCACTGCTGATAGGTGGAGGGACAAATATAAAGGAACAGCTATTTCTGGACAGGAGCAGTTGGGAACAAAGAGTGTGTTGTGGAGTGAAGTGTTTATTTGAGGGTCCAAACTTCCCTCTTTAGGTGGTTATTACTTCTTTACATTCGTGAACGTCATAAAAAGCAATGATTTTAAAAGCCCAGACGCATATTATTACTGTATTTCATTTGTTGAGGTGAGAGCAAATGAGAAGGAAGTTGCTGCACCACTAAGTCTATGCCTGAGCACTGCTGAAACCAAACAAAAAGAATTCACGGTGGCTAGATAGGGTTATTTTCTACTGACTCTCTCTGGGGACTCAAACAGAATCCATTTGTTTGTTTGTTTCTCAGTTTCACTTGTATCGGGTACCTTACCCGACCCTTCAGCTTGTAGTTTGTCTGTGTCCTTGGATCTCAAGAGATTCTCCAGTAAGGGAGCACGTAGGTGGTCTTGAGTTTTCATCAGTACTTCTAACCCTGTGTCTTTAGATTGGAGCACTCAAAGCCTGTACTTTTATTCTGATATTTGAGAGCTGTGCTCTTACTGCACTTTGAAATTTTTTTGTTCTCATTAATATACAATCACATGCAGATCATTATGTTTTCCAATCTACCCACTTCACCAAGTCTCCCCCAAATCCCAGTTACAGTCGCTGTCCGTCAGCATGTGCTAAGATGCTGTAGAATCACTACAAGTCTTCTCTGTGTTGTACAGCCCTACCCATGACACCCCACCCTACACATTATACATGCTAATCATAATGCCTCCATTCTTTTTCCCCGCCCTTATTACTCCCTTCCCACAAACCCTACCCAGTCCCTTTCTCTTTGGTAACTGTTAGTCCACTCTCGGGTTCTGTGAGTCTGCTGCTGTCTTTTCCTTCAGTTTTTCTTTGTTATCATACTCCACACATGAGTGAAATCATTTGGTACATGTATTTCTCCGCCTGGCCTATTTGACTGAGCATAATACCCTCTAGCTACATCCACGTTATTGCAAATGATAGTAATTTTTTTCTTCTTATGGCTGCTTACTGCACTTTTTAAACTGGATTTCATTCTTCTTTTTTGTTTGTAGTTTCGCTATGTCCTTTCACCATTGCTCTCCCGGTTATGAGCAGCAGCTGTGTGTTAATCGATATGTACCTATATCTATCTATCTGTCTGTCTATCTATTTATCAATCAATCATCTTTTTGTCTGCCCATCTGTCCTTGTGTAGAGAACATTTCACCATATATCCTCTATCACTTTCCTACACTATGCTTCCAAAAATCCTGCAAAGTGTCTAGGCTGTAGAGAGAGCACTGGGTTCACCGAGACACTTGCAGGTCGAGTCGGCCGCGTGTACCTACAAAACCAGGAAATGGTTGTGCTGGGACTTGAACCCGTGTCTCTATCCTCTGTCCTCTTTCATCTCCTTCTAACTTGCTGTCTGTATTTAGCCACATTCATTGAATAAGTGCTCCCTGAAGACCACAAGTATCATTCCTCTGTGGCTGCTGTCGACAGAAAAGTAAACTTGTTGCTTTGCTCACCACCATGTTTGAAGGACATCAGCGTGATCACTGCCGATAGGACGGAGGGTCAAATAAAACGGAACACCAATTACTAGACAGGAGCAGTTGGGAGCTGAGAGTGTATTGTGGAGTGACGTGTTTATTTGAGTGTCCAAACTTCCCTCTTTAGGTGGTTATTAGATCTTCACATTCGTGAACATCATAAAAACCACTGATTTCAAAGGCCCAGATGCTTATTATTACAGCAAATCAGTTGTTGAGGTGAGAGAAAATGAGAAGCATGTTGCTGCACCACTAAATCTATGGCTGGGAACTGCTGAAACGAAATAAAAAGAATTCACGGTGGCCAGATAGGGCTATTTTCTGCTGACTGTCTCTGGGGACTCAAACAGAATCCATTTGTTCGATTGTTTGTTTTTCAGTTTCACTCGTGTAGGGTACTTGTCCACACACCTTCGGCTTGTAGTTTGTGTCCTTGGATCTCAAGTGAGTCTCCTGTAAGTAAGCACGTAGGTGTCTTGAGTTTTCATCCCTTCTTTTAACCCTGTGTCTTTTGTTTGCAGCACTCAGTGCCTGACCTTTTATTCTGATGATTCAGAGCTGTGCACTTATTGCACTTAAAGAATTTTTTTTATCATTAATCCACAATCACGTGAAGAACATTATGTTTACTATGCTCCCCCTTCACCAAGTCCCCCCGAAAAACATCTTCAGTCGCTGTCGATCAGCGTTGTTGGAAGCTGTAGACTCCTTCACCATGACCCTCCCCGCAGACCCCGTTACAGTCGCTGTCCATCAGTGAGTAGTATGATGCTATATGATCTCTACTAGTCTTCTCTGTGTTGTACAGTACTCCTCATGCACCCCCGACCCCACGCATTATACATGCTAATCCTAATGCCCCCATTCTTCCTCCCCACACTTATCCATCCCTTCAGACCCACCCTGCCCAGTCCTTTTCCCTTTGGTAACTTTTAGTCAACTCTCGGGTTCTGTGAGGCTGCTGCTGTTTTTTTCCTTCAGTTTTTCTTTGTTGTTATGCTCCACACATGAGTAAAGTCACTTGGTACTTCTCTTTCTCCGCTTGGCCTATTTCTCTGAACATACTACCGTCTAGCTCCGTCCACGTCATTGCAAATGGTTGTATTTGTTTTCTTCTTAAGGCTGCTTACTGCACTTTTTTAACTGGATTTCATTCTTCCTTTTTGCTTGTAGTTTAGCTATGCTATTCACCATTCAACTCATGGTTATGAACAATAGCTTTGTGTCAATCGATATGTATCTGTATCTATCTATCTAACGGTCTGTCTGTCTATGTATGTATGTATGTATGTATGTATCTATCTATCTATATATCTTCCTATCATCTATGATGTCTATCATCTATCAATCTAGGTACCTAACTATCTATCTTTCATCTCACCTCTGTCTACCTATCTGTCTATGAATCAATCATCTTTTTGTCTGCCCATCTATCCTTCTTTACAGAACAGTTAACAACATAGCCTATGTCTGTTCCCTACTTTATGCTTCCAGAAACCTTGCAAGGTAACTAAGCCATAAGGAGAGCACTGTGTTCACCGATACACTTTCAGGTAGTGTCATCCGCGTGTGCTTACAAAGCCAGGAAATGGAGGTGAAAGGACTTGAACCCGTATCTCTGTCCTCTGTCCTCTTATACTTCCTGCTCGCTTGGTGACTTTATTTACCCACATTCACTGAGTAAGTGATCCCTGAAGACCACAAGTATCTTCCGTCTGGGCCTGTTGTCAACAGAAAAGTGTACTTGGTTCTTTGCACACCACCTTGTTTGAGGGACATCGGCGTGATCACTGCTGATAGGTGGAGGGACAAATATAAAGGAACAGCTATTTCTGGACAGGAGCAGTTGGGAACAAAGAGTGTGTTGTGGAGTGAAGTGTTTATTTGAGGGTCCAAACTTCCCTCTTTAGGTGGTTATTACTTCTTTACATTCGTGAACGTCATAAAAAGCAATGATTTTAAAAGCCCAGACGCATATTATTACTGTATTTCATTTGTTGAGGTGAGAGCAAATGAGAAGGAAGTTGCTGCACCACTAAGTCTATGCCTGAGCACTGCTGAAACCAAACAAAAAGAATTCACGGTGGCTAGATAGGGTTATTTTCAACTGACTCTCTCTGGGGACTCAAACAGAATCCATTTGTTTGTTTGTTTCTCAGTTTCACTTGTATCGGGTACCTTACCCGACCCTTCAGCTTGTAGTTTGTCTGTGTCCTTGGATCTCAAGAGATTCTCCAGTAAGGGAGCACGTAGGTGGTCTTGAGTTTTCATCAGTACTTCTAACCCTGTGTCTTTAGATTGGAGCACTCAAAGCCTGTACTTTTATTCTGATATTTGAGAGCTGTGCTCTTACTGCACTTTGAAATTTTTTTGTTCTCATTAATATACAATCACATGCAGATCATTATGTTTTCCAATCTACCCACTTCACCAAGTCTCCCCCAAATCCCAGTTACAGTCGCTGTCCGTCAGCATGTGCTAAGATGCTGTAGAATCACTACAAGTCTTCTCTGTGTTGTACAGCCCTACCCATGACACCCCACCCTACACATTATACATGCTAATCATAATGCCTCCATTCTTTTTCCCCGCCCTTATTACTCCCTTCCCACAAACCCTACCCAGTCCCTTTCTCTTTGGTAACTGTTAGTCCACTCTCGGGTTCTGTGAGTCTGCTGCTGTCTTTTCCTTCAGTTTTTCTTTGTTATCATACTCCACACATGAGTGAAATCATTTGGTACATGTATTTCTCCGCCTGGCCTATTTGACTGAGCATAATACCCTCTAGCTACATCCACGTTATTGCAAATGATAGTAATTTTTTTCTTCTTATGGCTGCTTACTGCACTTTTTAAACTGGATTTCATTCTTCTTTTTTGTTTGTAGTTTCGCTATGTCCTTTCACCATTGCTCTCCCGGTTATGAGCAGCAGCTGTGTGTTAATCGATATGTACCTATATCTATCTATCTGTCTGTCTATCTATTTATCAATCAATCATCTTTTTGTCTGCCCATCTGTCCTTGTGTAGAGAACATTTCACCATATATCCTCTATCACTTTCCTACACTATGCTTCCAAAAATCCTGCAAAGTGTCTAGGCTGTAGAGAGAGCACTGGGTTCACCGAGACACTTGCAGGTCGAGTCGGCCGCGTGTACCTACAAAACCAGGAAATGGTTGTGCTGGGACTTGAACCCGTGTCTCTATCCTCTGTCCTCTTTCATCTCCTTCTAACTTGCTGTCTGTATTTAGCCACATTCATTGAATAAGTGCTCCCTGAAGACCACAAGTATCATTCCTCTGTGGCTGCTGTCGACAGAAAAGTAAACTTGTTGCTTTGCTCACCACCATGTTTGAAGGACATCAGCGTGATCACTGCCGATAGGACGGAGGGTCAAATAAAACGGAACACCAATTACTAGACAGGAGCAGTTGGGAGCTGAGAGTGTATTGTGGAGTGACGTGTTTATTTGAGTGTCCAAACTTCCCTCTTTAGGTGGTTATTAGATCTTCACATTCGTGAACATCATAAAAACCACTGATTTCAAAGGCCCAGATGCTTATTATTACAGCAAATCAGTTGTTGAGGTGAGAGAAAATGAGAAGCATGTTGCTGCACCACTAAATCTATGGCTGGGAACTGCTGAAAAGAAATAAAAAGAATTCACGGTGGCCAGATAGGGCTATTTTCTGCTGACTGTCTCTGGGGACTCAAACAGAATCCATTTGTTCGATTGTTTGTTTTTCAGTTTCACTCGTGTAGGGTACTTGTCCACACACCTTCGGCTTGTAGTTTGTGTCCTTGGATCTCAAGTGAGTCTCCTGTAAGTAAGCACGTAGGTGTCTTGAGTTTTCATCCCTTCTTTTAACCCTGTGTCTTTTGTTTGCAGCACTCAGTGCCTGACCTTTTATTCTGATGATTCAGAGCTGTGCACTTATTGCACTTAAAGAATTTTTTTTATCATTAATCCACAATCACGTGAAGAACATTATGTTTACTATGCTCCCCCTTCACCAAGTCCCCCCGAAAAACATCTTCAGTCGCTGTCGATCAGCGTTGTTGGAAGCTGTAGACTCCTTCACCATGACCCTCCCCGCAGACCCCGTTACAGTCGCTGTCCATCAGTGAGTAGTATGATGCTATATGATCTCTACTAGTCTTCTCTGTGTTGTACAGTACTCCTCATGCATCCCCGACCCCACGCATTATACATGCTAATCCTAATGCCCCCATTCTTCCTCCCCACACTTATCCATCCCTTCAGACCCACCCTGCCCAGTCCTTTTCCCTTTGGTAACTTTTAGTCAACTCTCGGGTTCTGTGAGGCTGCTGCTGTTTTTTTCCTTCAGTTTTTCTTTGTTGTTATGCTCCACACATGAGTAAAGTCACTTGGTACTTCTCTTTCTCCGCTTGGCCTATTTCTCTGAACATACTACCGTCTAGCTCCGTCCACGTCATTGCAAATGGTTGTATTTGTTTTCTTCTTAAGGCTGCTTACTGCACTTTTTTAACTGGATTTCATTCTTCCTTTTTGCTTGTAGTTTAGCTATGCTATTCACCATTCAACTCATGGTTATGAACAATAGCTTTGTGTCAATCGATATGTGTCTGTATCTATCTATCTAACGGTCTGTCTATCTATGTATGTATGTATCTATCTGTCTATCTATATATATATCTTCCTATCATCTATGATGTCTATCATCTATCAATCTAGGTACCTAACTATCTATCTTTCATCTCTCCTCTGTCTACCTATCTGTCTATGAATCAATCATCTTTTTGTCTGCCCATCTATCCTTCTTTACAGAACAGTTAACAACATAGCCTAAGTCTCTTCCCTACTTTATGCTTCCAGAAACCTTGCAAGGTAACTAAGCCATAAGGAGAGCACTGTGTTCACCGATACACTTTCAGGTAGTGTCATCCGCGTGTGCTTACAAAGCCAGGAAATGGAGGTGAAAGGACTTGAACCCGTATCTCTGTCCTCTGTCCTCTTATACTTCCTGCTCGCTTGGTGACTTTATTTAGCCACATTCACTGAGTAAGTGATCCCTGAAGACCACAAGTATCTTCCGTCTGGGCCTGTTGTCAACAGAAAAGTGTACTTGGTTCTTTGCACACCACCTTGTTTGAGGGACATCGGCGTGATCACTGCTGATAGGTGGAGGGACAAATATAAAGGAACACCTATTTCTGGACAGGAGCAGTTGGGAACAAAGAGTGTGTTGTGGAGTGAAGTGTTTATTTGAGGGTCCAAACTTCCCTCTTTAGGTGGTTATTACTTCTTTACATTCGTGAACGTCATAAAAAGCAATGATTTTAAAAGCCCAGACGCATATTATTACTGTATTTCATTTGTTGAGGTGAGAGCAAATGAGAAGGAAGTTGCTGCACCACTAAGTCTATGCCTGAGCACTGCTGAAACCAAACAAAAAGAATTCACGGTGGCTAGATAGGGTTATTTTCTACTGACTCTCTCTGGGGACTCAAACAGAATCCATTTGTTTGTTTGTTTCTCAGTTTCACTTGTATCGGGTACCTTACCCGACCCTTCAGCTTGTAGTTTGTCTGTGTCCTTGGATCTCAAGAGATTCTCCAGTAAGGGAGCACGTAGGTGGTCTTGAGTTTTCATCAGTACTTCTAACCCTGTGTCTTTAGATTGCAGCACTCAAAGCCTGTACTTTTATTCTGATATTTGAGAGCTGTGCTCTTACTGCACTTTGAAATTTTTTTGTTCTCATTAATATACAATCACATGCAGATCATTATGTTTTCCAATCTACCCACTTCACCAAGTCTCCCCCAAATCCCAGTTACAGTCGCTGTCCGTCAGCATGTGCTAAGATGCTGTAGAATCACTACAAGTCTTCTCTGTGTTGTACAGCCCTACCCATGACACCCCACCCTACACATTATACATGCTAATCATAATGCCTCCATTCTTTTTCCCCGCCCTTATTACTCCCTTCCCACAAACCCTACCCAGTCCCTTTCTCTTTGGTAACTGTTAGTCCACTCTCGGGTTCTGTGAGTCTGCTGCTGTCTTTTCCTTCAGTTTTTCTTTGTTATCATACTCCACACATGAGTGAAATCATTTGGTACATGTATTTCTCCGCCTGGCCTATTTGACTGAGCATAATACCCTCTAGCCACATCCACGTTATTGCAAATGATAGTAATTTTTTTCTTCTTATGGCTGCTTACTGCACTTTTTAAACTGGATTTCATTCTTCTTTTTTGTTTGTAGTTTCGCTATGTCCTTTCACCATTGCTCTCCCGGTTATGAGCAGCAGCTGTGTGTTAATCGATATGTACCTATATCTATCTATCTGTCTGTCTATCTATTTATCAATCAATCATCTTTTTGTCTGCCCATCTGTCCTTGTGTAGAGAACATTTCACCATATATCCTCTATCACTTTCCTACACTATGCTTCCAAAAATCCTGCAAAGTGTCTAGGCTGTAGAGAGAGCACTGGGTTCACCGAGACACTTGCAGGTCGAGTCGGCCGCGTGTACCTACAAAACCAGGAAATGGTTGTGCTGGGACTTGAACCCGTGTCTCTATCCTCTGTCCTCTTTCATCTCCTTCTAACTTGCTGTCTGTATTTAGCCACATTCATTGAATAAGTGCTCCCTGAAGACCACAAGTATCATTCCTCTGTGGCTGCTGTCGACAGAAAAGTAAACTTGTTGCTTTGCTCACCACCATGTTTGAAGGACATCAGCGTGATCACTGCCGATAGGACGGAGGGTCAAATAAAACGGAACACCAATTACTAGACAGGAGCAGTTGGGAGCTGAGAGTGTATTGTGGAGTGACGTGTTTATTTGAGTGTCCAAACTGCCCTCTTTAGGTGGTTATTAGATCTTCACATTCGTGAACATCATAAAAACCACTGATTTCAAAGGCCCAGATGCTTATTATTACAGCAAATCAGTTGTTGAGGTGAGAGAAAATGAGAAGCATGTTGCTGCACCACTAAATCTATGGCTGGGAACTGCTGAAACGAAATAAAAAGAATTCACGGTGGCCAGATAGGGCTATTTTCTGCTGACTGTCTCTGGGGACTCAAACAGAATCCATTTGTTCGATTGTTTGTTTTTCAGTTTCACTCGTGTAGGGTACTTGTCCACACACCTTCGGCTTGTAGTTTGTGTCCTTGGATCTCAAGTGAGTCTCCTGTAAGTAAGCACGTAGGTGTCTTGAGTTTTCATCCCTTCTTTTAACCCTGTGTCTTTTGTTTGCAGCACTCAGTGCCTGACCTTTTATTCTGATGATTCAGAGCTGTGCACTTATTGCACTTAAAGAATTTTTTTATCATTAATCCACAATCACGTGAAGAACATTATGTTTACTATGCTCCCCCTTCACCAAGTCCCCCCGAAAAACATCTTCAGTCGCTGTCGATCAGCGTTGTTGGAAGCTGTAGACTCCTTCACCATGACCCTCCCCGCAGACCCCGTTACAGTCGCTGTCCATCAGTGAGTAGTATGATGCTATATGATCTCTACTAGTCTTCTCTGTGTTGTACAGTACTCCTCATGCACCCCCGACCCCACGCATTATACATGCTAATCCTAATGCCCCCATTCTTCCTCCCCACACTTATCCATCCCTTCAGACCCACCCTGCCCAGTCCTTTTCCCTTTGGTAACTTTTAGTCAACTCTCGGGTTCTGTGAGGCTGCTGCTGTTTTTTTCCTTCAGTTTTTCTTTGTTGTTATGCTCCACACATGAGTAAAGTCACTTGGTACTTCTCTTTCTCCGCTTGGCCTATTTCTCTGAACATACTACCGTCTAGCTCCGTCCACGTCATTGCAAATGGTTGTATTTGCTTTCTTCTTAAGGCTGCTTACTGCACTTTTTTAACTGGATTTCATTCTTCCTTTTTGCTTGTAGTTTAGCTATGCTATTCACCATTCAACTCATGGTTATGAACAATAGCTTTGTGTCAATCGATATGTATCTGTATCTATCTATCTAACGGTCTGTCTGTCTATCTATGTATGTATGTATGTATCTATCTATCTATATATATATCTTCCTATCATCTATGATGTCTATCATCTATCAATCTAGGTACCTAACTATCTATCTTTCATCTCTCCTCTGTCTACCTATCTGTCTATGAATCAATCATATTTTTGTCTGCCCGTCTATCCTTCTTTACAGAACAGTTAACAACATAGACTATGTCTCTTCCCTACACTATGCTTCCAGAAATCTTGCAAGGTAACTAAGCCTTAAGGAGAGCACTGTGTTCACCGATACACTTTCAGGTAGTGTCATCCGCGTGTGCTTACAAAACCAGGAAATGGAGGTGAAAGGACTTGAACCCGTATCTCTGTCCTCTTATACTTCCTGCTCGCTTGGTGACTTTATTTAGCCACATTCACTGAGTAAGTGATCCCTGAAGACCACAAGTATCTTCCGTCTGGGCCTGTTGTCAACAGAAAAGTGTACTTGGTTCTTTGCACACCACCTTGTTTGAGGGACATCGGCGTGATCACTGCTGATAGGTGGAGGGACAAATATAAAGGAACAGCTATTTCTGGACAGGAGCAGTTGGGAACAAAGAGTGTGTTGTGGAGTGAAGTGTTTATTTGAGGGTCCAAACTTCCCTCTTTAGGTGGTTATTACTTCTTTACATTCGTGAACGTCATAAAAAGCAATGATTTTAAAAGCCCAGACGCATATTATTACTGTATTTCATTTGTTGAGGTGAGAGCAAATGAGAAGGAAGTTGCTGCACCACTAAGTCTATGCCTGAGCACTGCTGAAACCAAACAAAAAGAATTCACGGTGGCTAGATAGGGTTATTTTCTACTGACTCTCTCTGGGGACTCAAACAGAATCCATTTGTTTGTTTGTTTCTCAGTTTCACTTGTATCGGGTACCTTACCCGACCCTTCAGCTTGTAGTTTGTCTGTGTCCTTGGATCTCAAGAGATTCTCCAGTAAGGGAGCACGTAGGTGGTCTTGAGTTTTCATCAGTACTTCTAACCCTGTGTCTTTAGATTGGAGCACTCAAAGCCTGTACTTTTATTCTGATATTTGAGAGCTGTGCTCTTACTGCACTTTGAAATTTTTTTGTTCTCATTAATATACAATCACATGCAGATCATTATGTTTTCCAATCTACCCACTTCACCAAGTCTCCCCCAAATCCCAGTTACAGTCGCTGTCCGTCAGCATGTGCTAAGATGCTGTAGAATCACTACAAGTCTTCTCTGTGTTGTACAGCCCTACCCATGACACCCCACCCTACACATTATACATGCTAATCATAATGCCTCCATTCTTTTTCCCCGCCCTTATTACTCCCTTCCCACAAACCCTACCCAGTCCCTTTCTCTTTGGTAACTGTTAGTCCACTCTCGGGTTCTGTGAGTCTGCTGCTGTCTTTTCCTTCAGTTTTTCTTTGTTATCATACTCCACACATGAGTGAAATCATTTGGTACATGTATTTCTCCGCCTGGCCTATTTGACTGAGCATAATACCCTCTAGCTACATCCACGTTATTGCAAATGATAGTAATTTTTTTCTTCTTATGGCTGCTTACTGCACTTTTTAAACTGGATTTCATTCTTCTTTTTTGTTTGTAGTTTCGCTATGTCCTTTCACCATTGCTCTCCCGGTTATGAGCAGCAGCTGTGTGTTAATCGATATGTACCTATATCTATCTATCTGTCTGTCTATCTATTTATCAATCAATCATCTTTTTGTCTGCCCATCTGTCCTTGTGTAGAGAACATTTCACCATATATCCTCTATCACTTTCCTACACTATGCTTCCAAAAATCCTGCAAAGTGTCTAGGCTGTAGAGAGAGCACTGGGTTCACCGAGACACTTGCAGGTCGAGTCGGCCGCGTGTACCTACAAAACCAGGAAATGGTTGTGCTGGGACTTGAACCCGTGTCTCTATCCTCTGTCCTCTTTCATCTCCTTCTAACTTGCTGTCTGTATTTAGCCACATTCATTGAATAAGTGCTCCCTGAAGACCACAAGTATCATTCCTCTGTGGCTGCTGTCGACAGAAAAGTAAACTTGTTGCTTTGCTCACCACCATGTTTGAAGGACATCAGCGTGATCACTGCCGATAGGACGGAGGGTCAAATAAAACGGAACACCAATTACTAGACAGGAGCAGTTGGGAGCTGAGAGTGTATTGTGGAGTGACGTGTTTATTTGAGTGTCCAAACTTCCCTCTTTAGGTGGTTATTAGATCTTCACATTCGTGAACATCATAAAAACCACTGATTTCAAAGGCCCAGATGCTTATTATTACAGCAAATCAGTTGTTGAGGTGAGAGAAAATGAGAAGCATGTTGCTGCACCACTAAATCTATGGCTGGGAACTGCTGAAACGAAATAAAAAGAATTCACGGTGGCCAGATAGGGCTATTTTCTGCTGACTGTCTCTGGGGACTCAAACAGAATCCATTTGTTCGATTGTTTGTTTTTCAGTTTCACTCGTGTAGGGTACTTGTCCACACACCTTCGGCTTGTAGTTTGTGTCCTTGGATCTCAAGTGAGTCTCCTGTAAGTAAGCACGTAGGTGTCTTGAGTTTTCATCCCTTCTTTTAACCCTGTGTCTTTTGTTTGCAGCACTCAGTGCCTGACCTTTTATTCTGATGATTCAGAGCTGTGCACTTATTGCACTTAAAGAATTTTTTTTATCATTAATCCACAATCACGTGAAGAACATTATGTTTACTATGCTCCCCCTTCACCAAGTCCCCCCGAAAAACATCTTCAGTCGCTGTCGATCAGCGTTGTTGGAAGCTGTAGACTCCTTCACCATGACCCTCCCCGCAGACCCCGTTACAGTCGCTGTCCATCAGTGAGTAGTATGATGCTATATGATCTCTACTAGTCTTCTCTGTGTTGTACAGTACTCCTCATGCACCCCCGACCCCACGCATTATACATGCTAATCCTAATGCCCCCATTCTTCCTCCCCACACTTATCCATCCCTTCAGACCCACCCTGCCCAGTCCTTTTCCCTTTGGTAACTTTTAGTCAACTCTCGGGTTCTGTGAGGCTGCTGCTGTTTTTTTCCTTCAGTTTTTCTTTGTTGTTATGCTCCACACATGAGTAAAGTCACTTGGTACTTCTCTTTCTCCGCTTGGCCTATTTCTCTGAACATACTACCGTCTAGCTCCGTCCACGTCATTGCAAATGGTTGTATTTGTTTTCTTCTTAAGGCTGCTTACTGCACTTTTTTAACTGGATTTCATTCTTCCTTTTTGCTTGTAGTTTAGCTATGCTATTCACCATTCAACTCATGGTTATGAACAATAGCTTTGTGTCAATCGATATGTATCTGTATCTATCTATCTAACGGTCTGTCTGTCTATGTATGTATGTATGTATGTATGTATCTATCTATCTATATATCTTCCTATCATCTATGATGTCTATCATCTATCAATCTAGGTACCTAACTATCTATCTTTCATCTCACCTCTGTCTACCTATCTGTCTATGAATCAATCATCTTTTTGTCTGCCCATCTATCCTTCTTTACAGAACAGTTAACAACATAGCCTATGTCTGTTCCCTACTTTATGCTTCCAGAAACCTTGCAAGGTAACTAAGCCATAAGGAGAGCACTGTGTTCACCGATACACTTTCAGGTAGTGTCATCCGCGTGTGCTTACAAAGCCAGGAAATGGAGGTGAAAGGACTTGAACCCGTATCTCTGTCCTCTGTCCTCTTATACTTCCTGCTCGCTTGGTGACTTTATTTACCCACATTCACTGAGTAAGTGATCCCTGAAGACCACAAGTATCTTCCGTCTGGGCCTGTTGTCAACAGAAAAGTGTACTTGGTTCTTTGCACACCACCTTGTTTGAGGGACATCGGCGTGATCACTGCTGATAGGTGGAGGGACAAATATAAAGGAACAGCTATTTCTGGACAGGAGCAGTTGGGAACAAAGAGTGTGTTGTGGAGTGAAGTGTTTATTTGAGGGTCCAAACTTCCCTCTTTAGGTGGTTATTACTTCTTTACATTCGTGAACGTCATAAAAAGCAATGATTTTAAAAGCCCAGACGCATATTATTACTGTATTTCATTTGTTGAGGTGAGAGCAAATGAGAAGGAAGTTGCTGCACCACTAAGTCTATGCCTGAGCACTGCTGAAACCAAACAAAAAGAATTCACGGTGGCTAGATAGGGTTATTTTCAACTGACTCTCTCTGGGGACTCAAACAGAATCCATTTGTTTGTTTGTTTCTCAGTTTCACTTGTATCGGGTACCTTACCCGACCCTTCAGCTTGTAGTTTGTCTGTGTCCTTGGATCTCAAGAGATTCTCCAGTAAGGGAGCACGTAGGTGGTCTTGAGTTTTCATCAGTACTTCTAACCCTGTGTCTTTAGATTGGAGCACTCAAAGCCTGTACTTTTATTCTGATATTTGAGAGCTGTGCTCTTACTGCACTTTGAAATTTTTTTGTTCTCATTAATATACAATCACATGCAGATCATTATGTTTTCCAATCTACCCACTTCACCAAGTCTCCCCCAAATCCCAGTTACAGTCGCTGTCCGTCAGCATGTGCTAAGATGCTGTAGAATCACTACAAGTCTTCTCTGTGTTGTACAGCCCTACCCATGACACCCCACCCTACACATTATACATGCTAATCATAATGCCTCCATTCTTTTTCCCCGCCCTTATTACTCCCTTCCCACAAACCCTACCCAGTCCCTTTCTCTTTGGTAACTGTTAGTCCACTCTCGGGTTCTGTGAGTCTGCTGCTGTCTTTTCCTTCAGTTTTTCTTTGTTATCATACTCCACACATGAGTGAAATCATTTGGTACATGTATTTCTCCGCCTGGCCTATTTGACTGAGCATAATACCCTCTAGCTACATCCACGTTATTGCAAATGATAGTAATTTTTTTCTTCTTATGGCTGCTTACTGCACTTTTTAAACTGGATTTCATTCTTCTTTTTTGTTTGTAGTTTCGCTATGTCCTTTCACCATTGCTCTCCCGGTTATGAGCAGCAGCTGTGTGTTAATCGATATGTACCTATATCTATCTATCTGTCTGTCTATCTATTTATCAATCAATCATCTTTTTGTCTGCCCATCTGTCCTTGTGTAGAGAACATTTCACCATATATCCTCTATCACTTTCCTACACTATGCTTCCAAAAATCCTGCAAAGTGTCTAGGCTGTAGAGAGAGCACTGGGTTCACCGAGACACTTGCAGGTCGAGTCGGCCGCGTGTACCTACAAAACCAGGAAATGGTTGTGCTGGGACTTGAACCCGTGTCTCTATCCTCTGTCCTCTTTCATCTCCTTCTAACTTGCTGTCTGTATTTAGCCACATTCATTGAATAAGTGCTCCCTGAAGACCACAAGTATCATTCCTCTGTGGCTGCTGTCGACAGAAAAGTAAACTTGTTGCTTTGCTCACCACCATGTTTGAAGGACATCAGCGTGATCACTGCCGATAGGACGGAGGGTCAAATAAAACGGAACACCAATTACTAGACAGGAGCAGTTGGGAGCTGAGAGTGTATTGTGGAGTGACGTGTTTATTTGAGTGTCCAAACTTCCCTCTTTAGGTGGTTATTAGATCTTCACATTCGTGAACATCATAAAAACCACTGATTTCAAAGGCCCAGATGCTTATTATTACAGCAAATCAGTTGTTGAGGTGAGAGAAAATGAGAAGCATGTTGCTGCACCACTAAATCTATGGCTGGGAACTGCTGAAAAGAAATAAAAAGAATTCACGGTGGCCAGATAGGGCTATTTTCTGCTGACTGTCTCTGGGGACTCAAACAGAATCCATTTGTTCGATTGTTTGTTTTTCAGTTTCACTCGTGTAGGGTACTTGTCCACACACCTTCGGCTTGTAGTTTGTGTCCTTGGATCTCAAGTGAGTCTCCTGTAAGTAAGCACGTAGGTGTCTTGAGTTTTCATCCCTTCTTTTAACCCTGTGTCTTTTGTTTGCAGCACTCAGTGCCTGACCTTTTATTCTGATGATTCAGAGCTGTGCACTTATTGCACTTAAAGAATTTTTTTTATCATTAATCCACAATCACGTGAAGAACATTATGTTTACTATGCTCCCCCTTCACCAAGTCCCCCCGAAAAACATCTTCAGTCGCTGTCGATCAGCGTTGTTGGAAGCTGTAGACTCCTTCACCATGACCCTCCCCGCAGACCCCGTTACAGTCGCTGTCCATCAGTGAGTAGTATGATGCTATATGATCTCTACTAGTCTTCTCTGTGTTGTACAGTACTCCTCATGCACCCCCGACCCCACGCATTATACATGCTAATCCTAATGCCCCCATTCTTCCTCCCCACACTTATCCATCCCTTCAGACCCACCCTGCCCAGTCCTTTTCCCTTTGGTAACTTTTAGTCAACTCTCGGGTTCTGTGAGGCTGCTGCTGTTTTTTTCCTTCAGTTTTTCTTTGTTGTTATGCTCCACACATGAGTAAAGTCACTTGGTACTTCTCTTTCTCCGCTTGGCCTATTTCTCTGAACATACTACCGTCTAGCTCCATCCACGTCATTGCAAATGGTTGTATTTGTTTTCTTCTTAAGGCTGCTTACTGCACTTTTTTAACTGGATTTCATTCTTCCTTTTTGCTTGTAGTTTAGCTATGCTATTCACCATTCAACTCATGGTTATGAACAATAGCTTTGTGTCAATCGATATGTGTCTGTATCTATCTATCTAACGGTCTGTCTATCTATGTATGTATGTATCTATCTGTCTATCTATATATATATCTTCCTATCATCTATGATGTCTATCATCTATCAATCTAGGTACCTAACTATCTATCTTTCATCTCTCCTCTGTCTACCTATCTGTCTATGAATCAATCATCTTTTTGTCTGCCCATCTATCCTTCTTTACAGAACAGTTAACAACATAGCCTAAGTCTCTTCCCTACTTTATGCTTCCAGAAACCTTGCAAGGTAACTAAGCCATAAGGAGAGCACTGTGTTCACCGATACACTTTCAGGTAGTGTCATCCGCGTGTGCTTACAAAGCCAGGAAATGGAGGTGAAAGGACTTGAACCCGTATCTCTGTCCTCTGTCCTCTTATACTTCCTGCTCGCTTGGTGACTTTATTTAGCCACATTCACTGAGTAAGTGATCCCTGAAGACCACAAGTATCTTCCGTCTGGGCCTGTTGTCAACAGAAAAGTGTACTTGGTTCTTTGCACACCACCTTGTTTGAGGGACATCGGCGTGATCACTGCTGATAGGTGGAGGGACAAATATAAAGGAACACCTATTTCTGGACAGGAGCAGTTGGGAACAAAGAGTGTGTTGTGGAGTGAAGTGTTTATTTGAGGGTCCAAACTTCCCTCTTTAGGTGGTTATTACTTCTTTACATTCGTGAACGTCATAAAAAGCAATGATTTTAAAAGCCCAGACGCATATTATTACTGTATTTCATTTGTTGAGGTGAGAGCAAATGAGAAGGAAGTTGCTGCACCACTAAGTCTATGCCTGAGCACTGCTGAAACCAAACAAAAAGAATTCACGGTGGCTAGATAGGGTTATTTTCTACTGACTCTCTCTGGGGACTCAAACAGAATCCATTTGTTTGTTTGTTTCTCAGTTTCACTTGTATCGGGTACCTTACCCGACCCTTCAGCTTGTAGTTTGTCTGTGTCCTTGGATCTCAAGAGATTCTCCAGTAAGGGAGCACGTAGGTGGTCTTGAGTTTTCATCAGTACTTCTAACCCTGTGTCTTTAGATTGCAGCACTCAAAGCCTGTACTTTTATTCTGATATTTGAGAGCTGTGCTCTTACTGCACTTTGAAATTTTTTTGTTCTCATTAATATACAATCACATGCAGATCATTATGTTTTCCAATCTACCCACTTCACCAAGTCTCCCCCAAATCCCAGTTACAGTCGCTGTCCGTCAGCATGTGCTAAGATGCTGTAGAATCACTACAAGTCTTCTCTGTGTTGTACAGCCCTACCCATGACACCCCACCCTACACATTATACATGCTAATCATAATGCCTCCATTCTTTTTCCCCGCCCTTATTACTCCCTTCCCACAAACCCTACCCAGTCCCTTTCTCTTTGGTAACTGTTAGTCCACTCTCGGGTTCTGTGAGTCTGCTGCTGTCTTTTCCTTCAGTTTTTCTTTGTTATCATACTCCACACATGAGTGAAATCATTTGGTACATGTATTTCTCCGCCTGGCCTATTTGACTGAGCATAATACCCTCTAGCTACATCCACGTTATTGCAAATGATAGTAATTTTTTTCTTCTTATGGCTGCTTACTGCACTTTTTAAACTGGATTTCATTCTTCTTTTTTGTTTGTAGTTTCGCTATGTCCTTTCACCATTGCTCTCCCGGTTATGAGCAGCAGCTGTGTGTTAATCGATATGTACCTATATCTATCTATCTGTCTGTCTATCTATCAATCAATCAATCATCTTTTTGTCTGCCCATCTGTCCTTGTGTAGAGAACATTTCACCATATATCCTCTATCACTTTCCTACACTATGCTTCCAAAAATCCTGCAAAGTGTCTAGGCTGTAGAGAGAGCACTGGGTTCACCGAGACACTTGCAGGTCGAGTCGGCCGCGTGTACCTACAAAACCAGGAAATGGTTGTGCTGGGACTTGAACCCGTGTCTCTATCCTCTGTCCTCTTTCATCTCCTTCTAACTTGCTGTCTGTATTTAGCCACATTCATTGAATAAGTGCTCCCTGAAGACCACAAGTATCATTCCTCTGTGGCTGCTGTCGACAGAAAAGTAAACTTGTTGCTTTGCTCACCACCATGTTTGAAGGACATCAGCGTGATCACTGCCGATAGGACGGAGGGTCAAATAAAACGGAACACCAATTACTAGACAGGAGCAGTTGGGAGCTGAGAGTGTATTGTGGAGTGACGTGTTTATTTGAGTGTCCAAACTTCCCTCTTTAGGTGGTTATTAGATCTTCACATTCGTGAACATCATAAAAACCACTGATTTCAAAGGCCCAGATGCTTATTATTACAGCAAATCAGTTGTTGAGGTGAGAGAAAATGAGAAGCATGTTGCTGCACCACTAAATCTATGGCTGGGAACTGCTGAAACGAAATAAAAAGAATTCACGGTGGCCAGATAGGGCTATTTTCTGCTGACTGTCTCTGGGGACTCAAACAGAATCCATTTGTTCGATTGTTTGTTTTTCAGTTTCACTCGTGTAGGGTACTTGTCCACACACCTTCGGCTTGTAGTTTGTGTCCTTGGATCTCAAGTGAGTCTCCTGTAAGTAAGCACGTAGGTGTCTTGAGTTTTCATCCCTTCTTTTAACCCTGTGTCTTTTGTTTGCAGCACTCAGTGCCTGACCTTTTATTCTGATGATTCAGAGCTGTGCACTTATTGCACTTAAAGAATTTTTTATCATTAATCCACAATCACGTGAAGAACATTATGTTTACTATGCTCCCCCTTCACCAAGTCCCCCCGAAAAACATCTTCAGTCGCTGTCGATCAGCGTTGTTGGAAGCTGTAGACTCCTTCACCATGACCCTCCCCGCAGACCCCGTTACAGTCGCTGTCCATCAGTGAGTAGTATGATGCTATATGATCTCTACTAGTCTTCTCTGTGTTGTACAGTACTCCTCATGCACCCCCGACCCCACGCATTATACATGCTAATCCTAATGCCCCCATTCTTCCTCCCCACACTTATCCATCCCTTCAGACTCACCCTGCCCAGTCCTTTTCCCTTTGGTAACTTTTAGTCAACTCTCGGGTTCTGTGAGGCTGCTGCTGTTTTTTTCCTTCAGTTTTTCTTTGTTGTTATGTTCCACACATGAGTAAAGTCACTTGGTACTTCTCTTTCTCCGCTTGGCCTATTTCTCTGAACATACTACCGTCTAGCTCCGTCCACGTCATTGCAAATGGTTGTATTTGCTTTCTTCTTAAGGCTGCTTACTGCACTTTTTTAACTGGATTTCATTCTTCCTTTTTGCTTGTAGTTTAGCTATGCTATTCACCATTCAACTCATGGTTATGAACAATAGCTTTGTGTCAATCGATATGTATCTGTATCTATCTATCTAACGGTCTGTCTGTCTATGTATGTATGTATGTATGTATGTATCTATCTATCTATATATATATCTTCCTATCATCTATGATGTCTATCATCTATCAATCTAGGTACCTAACTATCTATCTTTCATCTCTCCTCTGTCTACCTATCTGTCTATGAATCAATCATATTTTTGTCTGCCCGTCTATCCTTCTTTACAGAACAGTTAACAACATAGACTATGTCTCTTCCCTACACTATGCTTCCAGAAATCTTGCAAGGTAACTAAGCCTTAAGGAGAGCACTGTGTTCACCGATACACTTTCAGGTAGTGTCATCCGCGTGTGCTTACAAAACCAGGAAATGGAGGTGAAAGGACTTGAACCCGTATCTCTGTCCTCTGTCCTCTTATACTTCCTGCTCGCTTGGTGACTTTATTTAGCCACATTCACTGAGTAAGTGATCCCTGAAGACCACAAGTATCTTCCGTCTGGGCCTGTTGTCAACAGAAAAGTGTACTTGGTTCTTTGCACACCACCTTGTTTGAGGGACATCGGCGTGATCACTGCTGATAGGTGGAGGGACAAATATAAAGGAACAGCTATTTCTGGACAGGAGCAGTTGGGAACAAAGAGTGTGTTGTGGAGTGAAGTGTTTATTTGAGGGTCCAAACTTCCCTCTTTAGGTGGTTATTACTTCTTTACATTCGTGAACGTCATAAAAAGCAATGATTTTAAAAGCCCAGACGCATATTATTACTGTATTTCATTTGTTGAGGTGAGAGCAAATGAGAAGGAAGTTGCTGCACCACTAAGTCTATGCCTGAGCACTGCTGAAACCAAACAAAAAGAATTCACGGTGGCTAGATAGGGTTATTTTCTACTGACTCTCTCTGGGGTCTCAAACAGAATCCATTTGTTTGTTTGTTTCTCAGTTTCACTTGTATCGGGTACCTTACCCGACCCTTCAGCTTGTAGTTTGTCTGTGTCCTTGGATCTCAAGAGATTCTCCAGTAAGGGAGCACGTAGGTGGTCTTGAGTTTTCATCAGTACTTCTAACCCTGTGTCTTTAGATTGGAGCACTCAAAGCCTGTACTTTTATTCTGATATTTGAGAGCTGTGCTCTTACTGCACTTTGAAATTTTTTTGTTCTCATTAATATACAATCACATGCAGATCATTATGTTTTCCAATCTACCCACTTCACCAAGTCTCCCCCAAATCCCAGTTACAGTCGCTGTCCGTCAGCATGTGCTAAGATGCTGTAGAATCACTACAAGTCTTCTCTGTGTTGTACAGCCCTACCCATGACACCCCACCCTACACATTATACATGCTAATCATAATGCCTCCATTCTTTTTCCCCGCCCTTATTACTCCCTTCCCACAAACCCTACCCAGTCCCTTTCTCTTTGGTAACTGTTAGTCCACTCTCGGGTTCTGTGAGTCTGCTGCTGTCTTTTCCTTCAGTTTTTCTTTGTTATCATACTCCACACATGAGTGAAATCATTTGGTACATGTATTTCTCCGCCTGGCCTATTTGACTGAGCATAATACCCTCTAGCTACATCCACGTTAATGCAAATGATAGTAATTTTTTTCTTCTTATGGCTGCTTACTGCACTTTTTAAACTGGATTTCATTCTTCTTTTTTGTTTGTAGTTTCGCTATGTCCTTTCACCATTGCTCTCCCGGTTATGAGCAGCAGCTGTGTGTTAATCGATATGTACCTATATCTATCTATCTGTCTGTCTATCTATTTATCAATCAATCATCTTTTTGTCTGCCCATCTGTCCTTGTGTAGAGAACATTTCACCATATATCCTCTATCACTTTCCTACACTATGCTTCCAAAAATCCTGCAAAGTGTCTAGGCTGTAGAGAGAGCACTGGGTTCACCGAGACACTTGCAGGTCGAGTCGGCCGCGTGTACCTACAAAACCAGGAAATGGTTGTGCTGGGACTTGAACCCGTGTCTCTATCCTCTGTCCTCTTTCATCTCCTTCTAACTTGCTGTCTGTATTTAGCCACATTCATTGAATTAGTGCTCCCTGAAGACCACAAGTATCATTCCTCTGTGGCTGCTGTCGACAGAAAAGTAAACTTGTTGCTTTGCTCACCACCATGTTTGAAGGACATCAGCGTGATCACTGCCGATAGGACGGAGGGTCAAATAAAACGGAACACCAATTACTAGACAGGAGCAGTTGGGAGCTGAGAGTGTATTGTGGAGTGACGTGTTTATTTGAGTGTCCAAACTTCCCTCTTTAGGTGGTTATTAGATCTTCACATTCGTGAACATCATAAAAACCACTGATTTCAAAGGCCCAGATGCTTATTATTACAGCAAATCAGTTGTTGAGGTGAGAGAAAATGAGAAGCATGTTGCTGCACCACTAAATCTATGGCTGGGAACTGCTGAAACGAAATAAAAAGAATTCACGGTGGCCAGATAGGGCTATTTTCTGCTGACTGTCTCTGGGGACTCAAACAGAATCCATTTGTTCGATTGTTTGTTTTTCAGTTTCACTCGTGTAGGGTACTTGTCCACACACCTTCGGCTTGTAGTTTGTGTCCTTGGATCTCAAGTGAGTCTCCTGTAAGTAAGCACGTAGGTGTCTTGAGTTTTCATCCCTTCTTTTAACCCTGTGTCTTTTGTTTGCAGCACTCAGTGCCTGACCTTTTATTCTGATGATTCAGAGCTGTGCACTTATTGCACTTAAAGAATTTTTTTTATCATTAATCCACAATCACGTGAAGAACATTATGTTTACTATGCTCCCCCTTCACCAAGTCCCCCCGAAAAACATCTTCAGTCGCTGTCGATCAGCGTTGTTGGAAGCTGTAGACTCCTTCACCATGACCCTCCCCGCAGACCCCGTTACAGTCGCTGTCCATCAGTGAGTAGTATGATGCTATATGATCTCTACTAGTCTTCTCTGTGTTGTACAGTACTCCTCATGCACCCCCGACCCCACGCATTATACATGCTAATCCTAATGCCCCCATTCTTCCTCCCTACACTTATCCATCCCTTCAGACCCACCCTGCCCAGTCCTTTTCCCTTTGGTAACTTTTAGTCAACTCTCGGGTTCTGTGAGGCTGCTGCTGTTTTTTTCCTTCAGTTTTTCTTTGTTGTTATGCTCCACACATGAGTAAAGTCACTTGGTACTTCTCTTTCTCCGCTTGGCCTATTTCTCTGAACATACTACCGTCTAGCTCCGTCCACGTCATTCCAAATGGTTGTATTTCTTTTCTTCTTAAGGCTGCTTACTGCACTTTTTTAACTGGATTTCATTCTTCCTTTTTGCTTGTAGTTTAGCTATGCTATTCACCATTCAACTCATGGTTATGAACAATAGCTTTGTGTCAATCGATATGTGTCTGTATCTATCTATCTAACGGTCTGTCTATCTATGTATGTATGTATCTATCTGTCTATCTATATATATATCTTCCTATCATCTATGATGTCTATCATCTATCAATCTAGGTACCTAACTATCTATCTTTCATCTCTCCTCTGTCTACCTATCTGTCTATGAATCAATCATCTTTTTGTCTGCCCATCTATCCTTCTTTACAGAACAGTTAACAACATAGCCTAAGTCTCTTCCCTACTTTATGCTTCCAGAAACCTTGCAAGGTAACTAAGCCATAAGGAGAGCACTGTGTTCACCGATACACTTTCAGGTAGTGTCATCCGCGTGTGCTTACAAAGCCAGGAAATGGAGGTGAAAGGACTTGAACCCGTATCTCTGTCCTCTGTCCTCTTATACTTCCTGCTCGCTTGGTGACTTTATTTAGCCACATTCACTGAGTAAGTGATCCCTGAAGACCACAAGTATCTTCCGTCTGGGCCTGTTGTCAACAGAAAAGTGTACTTGGTTCTTTGCACACCACCTTGTTTGAGGGACATCGGCGTGATCACTGCTGATAGGTGGAGGGACAAATATAAAGGAACACCTATTTCTGGACAGGAGCAGTTGGGAACAAAGAGTGTGTTGTGGAGTGAAGTGTTTATTTGAGGGTCCAAACTTCCCTCTTTAGGTGGTTATTACTTCTTTACATTCGTGAACGTCATAAAAAGCAATGATTTTAAAAGCCCAGACGCATATTATTACTGTATTTCATTTGTTGAGGTGAGAGCAAATGAGAAGGAAGTTGCTGCACCACTAAGTCTATGCCTGAGCACTGCTGAAACCAAACAAAAAGAATTCACGGTGGCTAGATAGGGTTATTTTCTACTGACTCTCTCTGGGGACTCAAACAGAATCCATTTGTTTGTTTGTTTCTCAGTTTCACTTGTATCGGGTACCTTACCCGACCCTTCAGCTTGTAGTTTGTCTGTGTCCTTGGATCTCAAGAGATTCTCCAGTAAGGGAGCACGTAGGTGGTCTTGAGTTTTCATCAGTACTTCTAACCCTGTGTCTTTAGATTGCAGCACTCAAAGCCTGTACTTTTATTCTGATATTTGAGAGCTGTGCTCTTACTGCACTTTGAAATTTTTTTGTTCTCATTAATATACAATCACATGCAGATCATTATGTTTTCCAATCTACCCACTTCACCAAGTCTCCCCCAAATCCCAGTTACAGTCGCTGTCCGTCAGCATGTGCTAAGATGCTGTAGAATCACTACAAGTCTTCTCTGTGTTGTACAGCCCTACCCATGACACCCCACCCTACACATTATACATGCTAATCATAATGCCTCCATTCTTTTTCCCCGCCCTTATTACTCCCTTCCCACAAACCCTACCCAGTCCCTTTCTCTTTGGTAACTGTTAGTCCACTCTCGGGTTCTGTGAGTCTGCTGCTGTCTTTTCCTTCAGTTTTTCTTTGTTATCATACTCCACACATGAGTGAAATCATTTGGTACATGTATTTCTCCGCCTGGCCTATTTGACTGAGCATAATACCCTCTAGCTACATCCACGTTATTGCAAATGATAGTAATTTTTTTCTTCTTATGGCTGCTTACTGCACTTTTTAAACTGGATTTCATTCTTCTTTTTTGTTTGTAGTTTCGCTATGTCCTTTCACCATTGCTCTCCCGGTTATGAGCAGCAGCTGTGTGTTAATCGATATGTACCTATATCTATCTATCTGTCTGTCTATCTATTTATCAATCAATCATCTTTTTGTCTGCCCATCTGTCCTTGTGTAGAGAACATTTCACCATATATCCTCTATCACTTTCCTACACTATGCTTCCAAAAATCCTGCAAAGTGTCTAGGCTGTAGAGAGAGCACTGGGTTCACCGAGACACTTGCAGGTCGAGTCGGCCGCGTGTACCTACAAAACCAGGAAATGGTTGTGCTGGGACTTGAACCCGTGTCTCTATCCTCTGTCCTCTTTCATCTCCTTCTAACTTGCTGTCTGTATTTAGCCACATTCATTGAATAAGTGCTCCCTGAAGACCACAAGTATCATTCCTCTGTGGCTGCTGTCGACAGAAAAGTAAACTTGTTGCTTTGCTCACCACCATGTTTGAAGGACATCAGCGTGATCACTGCCGATAGGACGGAGGGTCAAATAAAACGGAACACCAATTACTAGACAGGAGCAGTTGGGAGCTGAGAGTGTATTGTGGAGTGACGTGTTTATTTGAGTGTCCAAACTTCCCTCTTTAGGTGGTTATTAGATCTTCACATTCGTGAACATCATAAAAACCACTGATTTCAAAGGCCCAGATGCTTATTATTACAGCAAATCAGTTGTTGAGGTGAGAGAAAATGAGAAGCATGTTGCTGCACCACTAAATCTATGGCTGGGAACTGCTGAAACGAAATAAAAAGAATTCACGGTGGCCAGATAGGGCTATTTTCTGCTGACTGTCTCTGGGGACTCAAACAGAATCCATTTGTTCGATTGTTTGTTTTTCAGTTTCACTCGTGTAGGGTACTTGTCCACACACCTTCGGCTTGTAGTTTGTGTCCTTGGATCTCAAGTGAGTCTCCTGTAAGTAAGCACGTAGGTGTCTTGAGTTTTCATCCCTTCTTTTAACCCTGTGTCTTTTGTTTGCAGCACTCAGTGCCTGACCTTTTATTCTGATGATTCAGAGCTGTGCACTTATTGCACTTAAAGAATTTTTTATCATTAATCCACAATCACGTGAAGAACATTATGTTTACTATGCTCCCCCTTCACCAAGTCCCCCCGAAAAACATCTTCAGTCGCTGTCGATCAGCGTTGTTGGAAGCTGTAGACTCCTTCACCATGACCCTCCCCGCAGACCCCGTTACAGTCGCTGTCCATCAGTGAGTAGTATGATGCTATATGATCTCTACTAGTCTTCTCTGTGTTGTACAGTACTCCTCATGCACCCCCGACCCCACGCATTATACATGCTAATCCTAATGCCCCCATTCTTCCTCCCCACACTTATCCATCCCTTCAGACTCACCCTGCCCAGTCCTTTTCCCTTTGGTAACTTTTAGTCAACTCTCGGGTTCTGTGAGGCTGCTGCTGTTTTTTTCCTTCAGTTTTTCTTTGTTGTTATGTTCCACACATGAGTAAAGTCACTTGGTACTTCTCTTTCTCCGCTTGGCCTATTTCTCTGAACATACTACCGTCTAGCTCCGTCCACGTCATTGCAAATGGTTGTATTTGCTTTCTTCTTAAGGCTGCTTACTGCACTTTTTTAACTGGATTTCATTCCTCCTTTTTGCTTGTAGTTTAGCTATGCTATTCACCATTCAACTCATGGTTATGAACAATAGCTTTGTGTCAATCGATATGTATCTGTATCTATCTATCTAACGGTCTGTCTGTCTATCTATGTATGTATGTATGTATGTATCTATCTATCTATATATATATCTTCCTATCATCTATGATGTCTATCATCTATCAATCTAGGTACCTAACTATCTATCTTTCATCTCTCCTCTGTCTACCTATCTGTCTATGAATCAATCATATTTTTGTCTGCCCGTCTATCCTTCTTTACAGAACAGTTAACAACATAGACTATGTCTCTTCCCTACACTATGCTTCCAGAAATCTTGCAAAGTAACTAAGCCTTAAGGAGAGCACTGTGTTCACCGATACACTTTCAGGTAGTGTCATCCGCGTGTGCTTACAAAACCAGGAAATGGAGGTGAAAGGACTTGAACCCGTATCTCTGTCCTCTGTCCTCTTATACTTCCTGCTCGCTTGGTGACTTTATTTAGCCACATTCACTGAGTAAGTGATCCCTGAAGACCACAAGTATCTTCCGTCTGGGCCTGTTGTCAACAGAAAAGTGTACTTGGTTCTTTGCACACCACCTTGTTTGAGGGACATCGGCGTGATCACTGCTGATAGGTGGAGGGACAAATATAAAGGAACAGCTATTTCTGGACAGGAGCAGTTGGGAACAAAGAGTGTGTTGTGGAGTGAAGTGTTTATTTGAGGGTCCAAACTTCCCTCTTTAGGTGGTTATTACTTCTTTACATTCGTGAACGTCATAAAAAGCAATGATTTTAAAAGCCCAGACGCATATTATTACTGTATTTCATTTGTTGAGGTGAGAGCAAATGAGAAGGAAGTTGCTGCACCACTAAGTCTATGCCTGAGCACTGCTGAAACCAAACAAAAAGAATTCACGGTGGCTAGATAGGGTTATTTTCTACTGACTCTCTCTGGGGTCTCAAACAGAATCCATTTGTTTGTTTGTTTCTCAGTTTCACTTGTATCGGGTACCTTACCCGACCCTTCAGCTTGTAGTTTGTCTGTGTCCTTGGATCTCAAGAGATTCTCCAGTAAGGGAGCACGTAGGTGGTCTTGAGTTTTCATCAGTACTTCTAACCCTGTGTCTTTAGATTGGAGCACTCAAAGCCTGTACTTTTATTCTGATATTTGAGAGCTGTGCTCTTACTGCACTTTGAAATTTTTTTGTTCTCATTAATAGACAATCACATGCAGATCATTATGTTTTCCAATCTACCCACTTCACCAAGTCTCCCCCAAATCCCAGTTACAGTCGCTGTCCGTCAGCATGTGCTAAGATGCTGTAGAATCACTACAAGTCTTCTCTGTGTTGTACAGCCCTACCCATGACACCCCACCCTACACATTATACATGCTAATCATAATGCCTCCATTCTTTTTCCCCGCCCTTATTACTCCCTTCCCACAAACCCTACCCAGTCCCTTTCTCTTTGGTAACTGTTAGTCCACTCTCGGGTTCTGTGAGTCTGCTGCTGTCTTTTCCTTCAGTTTTTCTTTGTTATCATACTCCACACATGAGTGAAATCATTTGGTACATGTATTTCTCCGCCTGGCCTATTTGACTGAGCATAATACCCTCTAGCTACATCCACGTTAATGCAAATGATAGTAATTTTTTTCTTCTTATGGCTGCTTACTGCACTTTTTAAACTGGATTTCATTCTTCTTTTTTGTTTGTAGTTTCGCTATGTCCTTTCACCATTGCTCTCCCGGTTATGAGCAGCAGCTGTGTGTTAATCGATATGTACCTATATCTATCTATCTGTCTGTCTATCTATTTATCAATCAATCATCTTTTTGTCTGCCCATCTGTCCTTGTGTAGAGAACATTTCACCATATATCCTCTATCACTTTCCTACACTATGCTTCCAAAAATCCTGCAAAGTGTCTAGGCTGTAGAGAGAGCACTGGGTTCACCGAGACACTTGCAGGTCGAGTCGGCCGCGTGTACCTACAAAACCAGGAAATGGTTGTGCTGGGACTTGAACCCGTGTCTCTATCCTCTGTCCTCTTTCATCTCCTTCTAACTTGCTGTCTGTATTTAGCCACATTCATTGAATTAGTGCTCCCTGAAGACCACAAGTATCATTCCTCTGTGGCTGCTGTCGACAGAAAAGTAAACTTGTTGCTTTGCTCACCACCATGTTTGAAGGACATCAGCGTGATCACTGCCGATAGGACGGAGGGTCAAATAAAACGGAACACCAATTACTAGACAGGAGCAGTTGGGAGCTGAGAGTGTATTGTGGAGTGACGTGTTTATTTGAGTGTCCAAACTTCCCTCTTTAGGTGGTTATTAGATCTTCACATTCGTGAACATCATAAAAACCACTGATTTCAAAGGCCCAGATGCTTATTATTACAGCAAATCAGTTGTTGAGGTGAGAGAAAATGAGAAGCATGTTGCTGCACCACTAAATCTATGGCTGGGAACTGCTGAAACGAAATAAAAAGAATTCACGGTGGCCAGATAGGGCTATTTTCTGCTGACTGTCTCTGGGGACTCAAACAGAATCCATTTGTTCGATTGTTTGTTTTTCAGTTTCACTCGTGTAGGGTACTTGTCCACACACCTTCGGCTTGTAGTTTGTGTCCTTGGATCTCAAGTGAGTCTCCTGTAAGTAAGCACGTAGGTGTCTTGAGTTTTCATCCCTTCTTTTAACCCTGTGTCTTTTGTTTGCAGCACTCAGTGCCTGACCTTTTATTCTGATGATTCAGAGCTGTGCACTTATTGCACTTAAAGAATTTTTTTTATCATTAATCCACAATCACGTGAAGAACATTATGTTTACTATGCTCCCCCTTCACCAAGTCCCCCCGAAAAACATCTTCAGTCGCTGTCGATCAGCGTTGTTGGAAGCTGTAGACTCCTTCACCATGACGCTCCCCGCAGACCCCGTTACAGTCGCTGTCCATCAGTGAGTAGTATGATGCTATATGATCTCTACTAGTCTTCTCTGTGTTGTACAGTACTCCTCATGCACCCCCGACCCCACGCATTATACATGCTAATCCTAATGCCCCCATTCTTCCTCCCCACACTTATCCATCCCTTCAGACCCACCCTGCCCAGTCCTTTTCCCTTTGGTAACTTTTAGTCAACTCTCGGGTTCTGTGAGGCTGCTGCTGTTTTTTTCCTTCAGTTTTTCTTTGTTGTTATGCTCCACACATGAGTAAAGTCACTTGGTACTTCTCTTTCTCCGCTTGGCCTATTTCTCTGAACATACTACCGTCTAGCTCCGTCCACGTCATTCCAAATGGTTGTATTTCTTTTCTTCTTAAGGCTGCTTACTGCACTTTTTTAACTGGATTTCATTCTTCCTTTTTGCTTGTAGTTTAGCTATGCTATTCACCATTCAACTCATGGTTATGAACAATAGCTTTGTGTCAATCGATATGTGTCTGTATCTATCTATCTAACGGTCTGTCTATCTATGTATGTATGTATCTATCTGTCTATCTATATATATATCTTCCTATCATCTATGATGTCTATCATCTATCAATCTAGGTACCTAACTATCTATCTTTCATCTCTCCTCTGTCTACCTATCTGTCTATGAATCAATCATCTTTTTGTCTGCCCATCTATCCTTCTTTACAGAACAGTTAACAACATAGCCTAAGTCTCTTCCCTACTTTATGCTTCCAGAAACCTTGCAAGGTAACTAAGCCATAAGGAGAGCACTGTGTTCACCGATACACTTTCAGGTAGTGTCATCCGCGTGTGCTTACAAAGCCAGGAAATGGAGGTGAAAGGACTTGAACCCGTATCTCTGTCCTCTGTCCTCTTATACTTCCTGCTCGCTTGGTGACTTTATTTAGCCACATTCACTGAGTAAGTGATCCCTGAAGACCACAAGTATCTTCCGTCTGGGCCTGTTGTCAACAGAAAAGTGTACTTGGTTCTTTGCACACCACCTTGTTTGAGGGACATCGGCGTGATCACTGCTGATAGGTGGAGGGACAAATATAAAGGAACACCTATTTCTGGACAGGAGCAGTTGGGAACAAAGAGTGTGTTGTGGAGTGAAGTGTTTATTTGAGGGTCCAAACTTCCCTCTTTAGGTGGTTATTACTTCTTTACATTCGTGAACGTCATAAAAAGCAATGATTTTAAAAGCCCAGACGCATATTATTACTGTATTTCATTTGTTGAGGTGAGAGCAAATGAGAAGGAAGTTGCTGCACCACTAAGTCTATGCCTGAGCACTGCTGAAACCAAACAAAAAGAATTCACGGTGGCTAGATAGGGTTATTTTCTACTGACTCTCTCTGGGGACTCAAACAGAATCCATTTGTTTGTTTGTTTCTCAGTTTCACTTGTATCGGGTACCTTACCCGCCCCTTCAGCTTGTAGTTTGTCTGTGTCCTTGGATCTCAAGTGATTCTCCACTAAGGGAGCACGTAGGTGGTCTTGAGTTTTCATCAGTACTTCTAACCCTGTGTCTTTAGATTGGAGCACTCAAAGCCTGTACTTTTTTTCTGATATTTGAGAGCTGTGCTCTTACTGCACTTTGAAATTTTTTTGTTCTCATTAATATACAATCACATGCAGATCATTATGTTTTCCAACCTACCCACTTCACCAAGTCTCCCCCAAATCCCAGTTACAGTCGCTTTCCGTCAGCATGTGCTAAGATGCTGTAGAATCACTACAAGTCTTCTCTGTGTTGTACAGCCCTACCCATGACACCCCACCCTACACATTATACATGCTAATCATAATGCCTCCATTCTTTTTCCCCGCCCTTATTACTCCCTTCCCACAAACCCTACCCAGTCCCTTTCTCTTTGGTAACTGTTAGTCCACTCTCGGGTTCTGTGAGTCTGCTGCTGTCTTTTCCTTCAGTTTTTCTTTGTTATCATACTCCACACATGAGTGAAATCATTTGGTACATGTATTTCTCCGCCTGGCCTATTTGACTGAGCATAATACCCTCTAGCTACATCCACGTTAATGCAAATGATAGTAATTTTTTTCTTCTTATGGCTGCTTACTGCACTTTTTAAACTGGATTTCATTCTTCTTTTTTGTTTGTAGTTTCGCTATGTCCTTTCACCATTGCTCTCCCGGTTATGAGCAGCAGCTGTGTGTTAATCGATATGTACCTATATCTATCTATCTGTCTGTCTATCTATTTATCAATCAATCATCTTTTTGTCTGCCCATCTGTCCTTGTGTAGAGAACATTTCACCATATATCCTCTATCACTTTCCTACACTATGCTTCCAAAAATCCTGCAAAGTGTCTAGGCTGTAGAGAGAGCACTGGGTTCACCGAGACACTTGCAGGTCGAGTCGGCCGCGTGTACCTACAAAACCAGGAAATGGTTGTGCTGGGACTTGAACCCGTGTCTCTATCCTCTGTCCTCTTTCATCTCCTTCTAACTTGCTGTCTGTATTTAGCCACATTCATTGAATAAGTGCTCCCTGAAGACCACAAGTATCATTCCTCTGTGGCTGCTGTCGACAGAAAAGTAAACTTGTTGCTTTGCTCACCACCATGTTTGAAGGACATCAGCGTGATCACTGCCGATAGGACGGAGGGTCAAATAAAACGGAACACCAATTACTAGACAGGAGCAGTTGGGAGCTGAGAGTGTATTGTGGAGTGACGTGTTTATTTGAGTGTCCAAACTTCCCTCTTTAGGTGGTTATTAGATCTTCACATTCGTGAACATCATAAAAACCACTGATTTCAAAGGCCCAGATGCTTATTATTACAGCAAATCAGTTGTTGAGGTGAGAGAAAATGAGAAGCATGTTGCTGCACCACTAAATCTATGGCTGGGAACTGCTGAAACGAAATAAAAAGAATTCACGGTGGCCAGATAGGGCTATTTTCTGACTGTCTCTGGGGACTCAAACAGAATCCATTTGTTCGATTGTTTGTTTTTCAGTTTCACTCGTGTAGGGTACTTGTCCACACACCTTCGGCTTGTAGTTTGTGTCCTTGGATCTCAAGTGAGTCTCCTGTAAGTAAGCACGTAGGTGTCTTGAGTTTTCATCCCTTCTTTTAACCCTGTGTCTTTTGTTTGCAGCACTCAGTGCCTGACCTTTTATTCTGATGATTCAGAGCTGTGCACTTATTGCACTTAAAGAATTTTTTTTATCATTAATCCACAATCACGTGAAGAACATTATGTTTACTATGCTCCCCCTTCACCAAGTCCCCCCGAAAAACATCTTCAGTCGCTGTCGATCAGCGTTGTTGGAAGCTGTAGACTCCTTCACCATGACCCTCCCCGCAGACCCCGTTACAGTCGCTGTCCATCAGTGAGTAGTATGATGCTATATGATCTCTACTAGTCTTCTCTGTGTTGTACAGTACTCCTCATGCACCCCCGACCCCACGCATTATACATGCTAATCCTAATGCCCCCATTCTTCCTCCCCACACTTATCCATCCCTTCAGACCCACCCTGCCCAGTCCTTTTCCCTTTGGTAACTTTTAGTCAACTCTCGGGTTCTGTGAGGCTGCTGCTGTTTTTTTCCTTCAGTTTTTCTTTGTTGTTATGCTCCACACATGAGTAAAGTCACTTGGTACTTCTCTTTCTCCGCTTGGCCTATTTCTCTGAACATACTACCGTCTAGCTCCGTCCACGTCATTGCAAATGGTTGTATTTGTTTTCTTCTTAAGGCTGCTTACTGCACTTTTTTAACTGGATTTCATTCTTCCTTTTTGCTTGTAGTTTAGCTATGCTATTCACCATTCAACTCATGGTTATGAACAATAGCTTTGTGTCAATCGATATGTGTCTGTATCTATCTATCTAACGGTCTGTCTATCTATGTATGTATGTATCTATCTGTCTATCTATATATATATCTTCCTATCATCTATGATGTCTATCATCTATCAGTCTAGGTACCTAACTATCTATCTTTCATCTCTCCTCTGTCTACCTATCTGTCTATGAATCAATCATCTTTTTGTCTGCCCATCTATCCTTCTTTACAGAACAGTTAACAACATAGCCTAAGTCTCTTCCCTACTTTATGCTTCCAGAAACCTTGCAAGGTAACTAAGCCATAAGGAGAGCACTGTGTTCACCGATACACTTTCAGGTAGTGTCATCCGCGTGTGCTTACAAAGCCAGGAAATGGAGGTGAAAGGACTTGAACCCGTATCTCTGTCCTCTGTCCTCTTATACTTCCTGCTCGCTTGGTGACTTTATTTAGCCACATTCACTGAGTAAGTGATCCCTGAAGACCACAAGTATCTTCCGTCTGGGCCTGTTGTCAACAGAAAAGTGTACTTGGTTCTTTGCACACCACCTTGTTTGAGGGACATCGGCGTGATCACTGCTGATAGGTGGAGGGACAAATATAAAGGAACACCTATTTCTGGACAGGAGCAGTTGGGAACAAAGAGTGTGTTGTGGAGTGAAGTGTTTATTTGAGGGTCCAAACTTCCCTCTTTAGGTGGTTATTACTTCTTTACATTCGTGAACGTCATAAAAAGCAATGATTTTAAAAGCCCAGACGCATATTATTACTGTATTTCATTTGTTGAGGTGAGAGCAAATGAGAAGGAAGTTGCTGCACCACTAAGTCTATGCCTGAGCACTGCTGAAACCAAACAAAAAGAATTCACGGTGGCTAGATAGGGTTATTTTCTACTGACTCTCTCTGGGGACTCAAACAGAATCCATTTGTTTGTTTGTTTCTCAGTTTCACTTGTATCGGGTACCTTACCCGCCCCTTCAGCTTGTAGTTTGTCTGTGTCCTTGGATCTCAAGTGATTCTCCAGTAAGGGAGCACGTAGGTGGTCTTGAGTTTTCATCAGTACTTCTAACCCTGTGTCTTTAGATTGGAGCACTCAAAGCCTGTACTTTTTTTCTGATATTTGAGAGCTGTGCTCTTACTGCACTTTGAAATTTTTTTGTTCTCATTAATATACAATCACATGCAGATCATTATGTTTTCCAATCTACCCACTTCACCAAGTCTCCCCCAAATCCCAGTTACAGTCGCTGTCCGTCAGCATGTGCTAAGATGCTGTAGAAACACTACAAGTCTTCTCTGTGTTGTAAAGCCCTACCCATGACACCCCACCCTACACATTATACATGCTAATCATAATGCCTCCATTCTTTTTCCCCGCCCTTATTATTCCCTTCCCACAAACCCTACCCAGTCCCTTTCTCTTTGGTAACTGTTAGTCAACTCTCGGGTTCTGTGAGGCTGCTGCTGTTTTTTTCCTTCAGTTTTTCTTTGTTGTTATGCTCCACACATGAGTAAAGTCACTTGGTACTTCTCTTTCTCCGCTTGGCCTATTTCTCTGAACATACTACCGTCTAGCTCCGTCCACGTCATTGCAAATGGTTGTATTTGTTTTCTTCTTAAGGCTGCTTACTGCACTTTTTTAACTGGATTTCATTCTTCCTTTTTGCTTGTAGTTTAGCTATGCTATTCACCATTCAACTCATGGTTATGAACAATAGCTTTGTGTCAATCGATATGTATCTGTATCTATCTATCTAACGGTCTGTCTGTCTATCTATGTATGTATGTATCTATCTATCTATCTATATATATATCTTCCTATCATCTATGATGTCTATCATCTATCAATCTAGGTACCTAACTATCTATCTTTCATCTCTCCTCTGTCTACCTATCTGTCTATGAATCAATCATCTTTTTGTCTGCCCATCTATCCTTCCTTACAGAACAGTTAACAACATAGCCTAAGTCTCTTCCCTACTTTATGCTTCCAGAAACCTTGCAAGGTAACTAAGCCATAAGGAGAGCACTGTGTTCACCGATACACTTTCAGGTAGTGTCATCCGCGTGTGCTTACAAAGCCAGGAAATGGAGGTGAAAGGACTTGAACCCGTATCTCTGTCCTCTGTCCTCTTATACTTCCTGCTCGCTTGGTGACTTTATTTAGCCACATTCACTGAGTAAGTGATCCCTGAAGACCACAAGTATCTTCCGTCTGGGCCTGTTGTCAACAGAAAAGTGTACTTGGTTCTTTGCACACCACCTTGTTTGAGGGACATCGGCGTGATCACTGCTGATAGGTGGAGGGACAAATATAAAGGAACACCTATTTCTGGACAGGAGCAGTTGGGAACAAAGAGTGTGTTGTGGAGTGAAGTGTTTATTTGAGGGTCCAAACTTCCCTCTTTAGGTGGTTATTACTTCTTTACATTCGTGAACGTCATAAAAAGCAATGATTTTAAAAGCCCAGACGCATATTATTACTGTATTTCATTTGTTGAGGTGAGAGCAAATGAGAAGGAAGTTGCTGCACCACTAAGTCTATGCCTGAGCACTGCTGAAACCAAACAAAAAGAATTCACGGTGGCTAGATAGGGTTATTTTCTACTGACTCTCTCTGGGGACTCAAACAGAATCCATTTGTTTGTTTGTTTCTCAGTTTCACTTGTATCGGGTACCTTACCCGCCCCTTCAGCTTGTAGTTTGTCTGTGTCCTTGGATCTCAAGTGATTCTCCAGTAAGGGAGCACGTAGGTGGTCTTGAGTTTTCATCAGTACTTCTAACCCTGTGTCTTTAGATTGGAGCACTCAAAGCCTGTACTTTTTTTCTGATATTTGAGAGCTGTGCTCTTACTGCACTTTGAAATTTTTTTGTTCTCATTAATATACAATCACATGCAGATCATTATGTTTTCCAATCTACACACTTCACCAAGTCTCCCCCAAATCCCAGTTACAGTCGCTGTCCGTCAGCATGTGCTAAGATGCTGTAGAAACACTACAAGTCTTCTCTGTGTTGTAAAGCCCTACCCATGACACCCCACCCTACACATTATACATGCTAATCATAATGCCTCCATTCTTTTTCCCCGCCCTTATTATTCCCTTCCCACAAACCCTACCCAGTCCCTTTCTCTTTGGTAACTGTTAGTCCACTCTCGGGTTCTGTGAGGCTGCTGCTGTTTTTTTCCTTCAGTTTTTCTTTGTTGTTATACTCCACACATGAGTAAAGTCACTTGGTACTTCTCTTTCTCCGCCTGGCCTATTTCTCTGAACATACTACCGTCTAGCTCCGTCCACGTCATTGCAAATGTTTGTATTTGTTTTCTTCTTAAGGCTGCTTACTGCACTTTTTTAACTGGATTTCATTCTTTCTTTTTGCTTGTTGTTTAGCTATGCTATTCACCATTCATCTCATGGTTATGAACAATAGCTTTGTGTCAATCGATATGTATCTGTATCTATCTATCTAACGGTCTGTCTGTCTATCTATGTATGTATGTATGTATGTATGTATCTATCTATCTATATATCTTCCTATCATCTATGATGTCTATCATCTATCAATCTAGGTACCTAACTATCTATCTTTCATCTCACCTCTGTCTACCTATCTGTCTATGAATCAATCATCTTTTTGTCTGCCCATCTATCCTTCTTTACAGAACAGTTAACAACATAGCCTATGTCTGTTCCCTACTTTATGCTTCCAGAAACCTTGCAAGGTAACTAAGCCATAAGGAGAGCACTGTGTTCACCGATACACTTTCAGGTAGTGTCATCCGCGTGTGCTTACAAAGCCAGGAAATGGAGGTGAAAGGACTTGAACCCGTATCTCTGTCCTCTGTCCTCTTATAATTCCTGCTCGCTTGGTGACTTTATTTAGCTACATTCACTGAGTAAGTGATCCCTGAAGACCACAAGTATCTTCCGTCTGGGCCTGTTGTCAACAGAAAAGTGTACTTGGTTCTTTGCACACCACCTTGTTTGAGGGACATCGGCGTGATCACTGCTGATAGGTGGAGGGACAAATATAAAGGAACACCTATTTCTGGACAGGAGCAGTTGGGAACAAAGAGTGTGTTGTGGAGTGAAGTGTTTATTTGAGGGTCCAAACTTCCCTCTTTAGGTGGTTATTACTTCTTTACATTCGTGAACGTCATAAAAAGCAATGATTTTAAAAGCCCAGACGCATATTATTACTGTACTTCATTTGTTGAGGTGAGAGCAAATGAGAAGGAAGTTGCTGCACCACTAAGTCTATGCCTGAGCACTGCTGAAACCAAACAAAAAGAATTCACAGTGGCTAGATAGGGTTATTTTCTACTGACTCTCTCTGGGGACTCAAACAGAATCCATTTGTTTGTTTGTTTCTCAGTTTCACTTGTATCGGGTACCTTACCCGACCCTTCAGCTTGTAGTTTGTCTGTGTCCTTGGATCTCAAGTGATTCTCCAGTAAGGGAGCACATAGGTGGTCTTGAGTTTTCATCAGTACTTCTAACCCTGTGTCTTTAGATTGGAGCACTCAAAGCCTGTACTTTTATTCTGATATTTGAGAGCTGTGCTCTTACTGCACTTTGAAATTTTTTTGTTCTCATTAATATACAATCACATGCAGATCATTATGTTTTCCAATCTACCCACTTCACCAAGTCTCCCCCAAATCCCAGTTACAGTCGCTGTCCGTCAGCATGTGCTAAGATGCTGTAGAATCACTACAAGTCTTCTCTGTGTTGTACAGCCCTACCCATGACACCCCACCCTACACATTATACATGCTAATCATAATGCCTCCATTCTTTTTCCCCGCCCTTATTACTCCCTTCCCACAAACCCTACCCAGTCCCTTTCTCTTTGGTAACTGTTAGTCCACTCTCGGGTTCTGTGAGTCTGCTGCTGTCTTTTCCTTCAGTTTTTCTTTGTTATCATACTCCACACATGAGTGAAATCATTTGGTACATGTATTTCTCCGCCTGGCCTATTTGACTGAGCATAATACCCTCTAGCTACATCCACGTTATTGCAAATGATAGTAATTTTTTTCTTCTTATGGCTGCTTACTGCACTTTTTAAACTGGATTTCATTCTTCTTTTTTGTTTGTAGTTTCGCTATGTCCTTTCACCATTGCTCTCCCGGTTATGAGCAGCAGCTGTGTGTTAATCGATATGTACCTATATCTATCTATCTGTCTGTCTATCTATTTATCAATCAATCATCTTTTTGTCTGCCCATCTGTCCTTGTGTAGAGAACATTTCACCATATATCCTCTATCACTTTCCTACACTATGCTTCCAAAAATCCTGCAAAGTGTCTAGGCTGTAGAGAGAGCACTGGGTTCACCGAGACACTTGCAGGTCGAGTCGGCCGCGTGTACCTACAAAACCAGGAAATGGTTGTGCTGGGACTTGAACCCGTGTCTCTATCCTCTGTCCTCTTTCATCTCCTTCTAACTTGCTGTCTGTATTTAGCCACATTCATTGAATAAGTGCTCCCTGAAGACCACAAGTATCATTCCTCTGTGGCTGCTGTCGACAGAAAAGTAAACTTGTTGCTTTGCTCACCACCATGTTTGAAGGACATCAGCGTGATCACTGCCGATAGGACGGAGGGTCAAATAAAACGGAACACCAATTACTAGACAGGAGCAGTTGGGAGCTGAGAGTGTATTGTGGAGTGACGTGTTTATTTGAGTGTCCAAACTTCCCTCTTTAGGTGGTTATTAGATCTTCACATTCGTGAACATCATAAAAACCACTGATTTCAAAGGCCCAGATGCTTATTATTACAGCAAATCAGTTGTTGAGGTGAGAGAAAATGAGAAGCATGTTGCTGCACCACTAAATCTATGGCTGGGAACTGCTGAAACGAAATAAAAAGAATTCACGGTGGCCAGATAGGGCTATTTTCTGCTGACTGTCTCTGGGGACTCAAACAGAATCCATTTGTTCGATTGTTTGTTTTTCAGTTTCACTCGTGTAGGGTACTTGTCCACACACCTTCGGCTTGTAGTTTGTGTCCTTGGATCTCAAGTGAGTCTCCTGTAAGTAAGCACGTAGGTGTCTTGAGTTTTCATCCCTTCTTTTAACCCTGTGTCTTTTGTTTGCAGCACTCAGTGCCTGACCTTTTATTCTGATGATTCAGAGCTGTGCACTTATTGCACTTAAAGAATTTTTTATCATTAATCCACAATCACGTGAAGAACATTATGTTTACTATGCTCCCCCTTCACCAAGTCCCCCCGAAAAACATCTTCAGTCGCTGTCGATCAGCGTTGTTGGAAGCTGTAGACTCCTTCACCATGACCCTCCCCGCAGACCCCGTTACAGTCGCTGTCCATCAGTGAGTAGTATGATGCTATATGATCTCTACTAGTCTTCTCTGTGTTGTACAGTACTCCTCATGCACCCCCGACCCCACGCATTATACATGCTAATCCTAATGCCCCCATTCTTCCTCCCCACACTTATCCATCCCTTCAGACTCACCCTGCCCAGTCCTTTTCCCTTTGGTAACTTTTAGTCAACTCTCGGGTTCTGTGAGGCTGCTGCTGTTTTTTTCCTTCAGTTTTTCTTTGTTGTTATGTTCCACACATGAGTAAAGTCACTTGGTACTTCTCTTTCTCCGCTTGGCCTATTTCTCTGAACATACTACCGTCTAGCTCCGTCCACGTCATTGCAAATGGTTGTATTTGCTTTCTTCTTAAGGCTGCTTACTGCACTTTTTTAACTGGATTTCATTCTTCCTTTTTGCTTGTAGTTTAGCTATGCTATTCACCATTCAACTCATGGTTATGAACAATAGCTTTGTGTCAATCGATATGTATCTGTATCTATCTATCTAACGGTCTGTCTGTCTATGTATGTATGTATGTATGTATGTATCTATCTATCTATATATATATCTTCCTATCATCTATGATGTCTATCATCTATCAATCTAGGTACCTAACTATCTATCTTTCATCTCACCTCTGTCTACCTATCTGTCTATGAATCAATCATCTTTTTGTCTGCCCATCTATCCTTCTTTACAGAACAGTTAACAACATAGCCTATGTCTGTTCCCTACTTTATGCTTCCAGAAACCTTGCAAGGTAACTAAGCCATAAGGAGAGCACTGTGTTCACCGATACACTTTCAGGTAGTGTCATCCGCGTGTGCTTACAAAGCCAGGAAATGGAGGTGAAAGGACTTGAACCCGTATCTCTGTCCTCTGTCCTCTTATACTTCCTGCTCGCTTGGTGACTTTATTTAGCCACATTCACTGAGTAAGTGATCCCTGAAGACCACAAGTATCTTCCGTCTGGGCCTGTTGTCAACAGAAAAGTGTACTTGGTTCTTTGCACACCACCTTGTTTGAGGGACATCGGCGTGATCACTGCTGATAGGTGGAGGGACAAATATAAAGGAACAGCTATTTCTGGACAGGAGCAGTTGGGAACAAAGAGTGTGTTGTGGAGTGAAGTGTTTATTTGAGGGTCCAAACTTCCCTCTTTAGGTGGTTATTACTTCTTTACATTCGTGAACGTCATAAAAAGCAATGATTTTAAAAGCCCAGACACATATTATTACTGTATTTCATTTGTTGAGGTGAGAGCAAATGAGAAGGAAGTTGCTGCACCACTAAGTCTATGCCTGAGCACTGCTGAAACCAAACAAAAAGAATTCACGGTGGCTAGATAGGGTTATTTTCTACTGACTCTCTCTGGGGACTCAAACAGAATCCATTTGTTTGTTTGTTTCTCAGTTTCACTTGTATCGGGTACCTTACCCGACCCTTCAGCTTGTAGTTTGTCTGTGTCCTTGGATCTCAAGAGATTCTCCAGTAAGGGAGCACGTAGGTGGTCTTGAGTTTTCATCAGTACTTCTAACCCTGTGTCTTTAGATTGGAGCACTCAAAGCCTGTACTTTTATTCTGATATTTGAGAGCTGTGCTCTTACTGCACTTTGAAATTTTTTTGTTCTCATTAATATACAATCACATGCAGATCATTATGTTTTCCAATCTACCCACTTCACCAAGTCTCCCCCAAATCCCAGTTACAGTCGCTGTCCGTCAGCATGTGCTAAGATGCTGTAGAATCACTACAAGTCTTCTCTGTGTTGTACAGCCCTACCCATGACACCCCACCCTACACATTATACATGCTAATCATAATGCCTCCATTCTTTTTCCCCGCCCTTATTACTCCCTTCCCACAAACCCTACCCAGTCCCCTTCTCTTTGGTAACTGTTAGTCCACTCTCGGGTTCTGTGAGTCTGCTGCTGTCTTTTCCTTCAGTTTTTCTTTGTTATCATACTCCACACATGAGTGAAATCATTTGGTACATGTATTTCTCCGCCTGGCCTATTTGACTGAGCATAATACCCTCTAGCTACATCCACGTTATTGCAAATGATAGTAATTTTTTTCTTCTTATGGCTGCTTACTGCACTTTTTAAACTGGATTTCATTCTTCTTTTTTGTTTGTAGTTTCGCTATGTCCTTTCACCATTGCTCTCCCGGTTATGAGCAGCAGCTGTGTGTTAATCGATATGTACCTATATCTATCTATCTGTCTGTCTATCTATTTATCAATCAATCATCTTTTTGTCTGCCCATCTGTCCTTGTGTAGAGAACATTTCACCATATATCCTCTATCACTTTCCTACACTATGCTTCCAAAAATCCTGCAAAGTGTCTAGGCTGTAGAGAGAGCACTGGGTTCACCGAGACACTTGCAGGTCGAGTCGGCCGCGTGTACCTACAAAACCAGGAAATGGTTGTGCTGGGACTTGAACCCGTGTCTCTATCCTCTGTCCTCTTTCATCTCCTTCTAACTTGCTGTCTGTATTTAGCCACATTCATTGAATAAGTGCTCCCTGAAGACCACAAGTATCATTCCTCTGTGGCTGCTGTCGACAGAAAAGTAAACTTGTTGCTTTGCTCACCACCATGTTTGAAGGACATCAGCGTGATCACTGCCGATAGGACGGAGGGTCAAATAAAACGGAACACCAATTACTAGACAGGAGCAGTTGGGAGCTGAGAGTGTATTGTGGAGTGACGTGTTTATTTGAGTGTCCAAACTTCCCTCTTTAGGTGGTTATTAGTTCTTCACATTCGTGAACATCATAAAAACCACTGATTTCAAAGGCCCAGATGCTTATTATTACAGCAAATCAGTTGTTGAGGTGAGAGAAAATGAGAAGCATGTTGCTGCACCACTAAATCTATGGCTGGGAACTGCTGAAACGAAATAAAAAGAATTCACGGTGGCCAGATAGGGCTATTTTCTGCTGACTGTCTCTGGGGACTCAAACAGAATCCATTTGTTCGATTGTTTGTTTTTCAGTTTCACTCGTGTAGGGTACTTGTCCACACACCTTCGGCTTGTAGTTTGTGTCCTTGGATCTCAAGTGAGTCTCCTGTAAGTAAGCACGTAGGTGTCTTGAGTTTTCATCCCTTCTTTTAACCCTGTGTCTTTTGTTTGCAGCACTCAGTGCCTGACCTTTTATTCTGATGATTCAGAGCTGTGCACTTATTGCACTTAAAGAATTTTTTTTATCATTAATCCACAATCACGTGAAGAACATTATGTTTACTATGCTCCCCCTTCACCAAGTCCCCCCGAAAAACATCTTCATTCGCTGTCGATCAGCGTTGTTGGAAGCTGTAGACTCCTTCACCATGACCCTCCCCGCAGACCCCGTTACAGTCGCTGTCCATCAGTGAGTAGTATGATGCTATATGATCTCTACTAGTCTTCTCTGTGTTGTACAGTACTCCTCATGCACCCCCGACCCCACGCATTATACATGCTAATCCTAATGCCCCCATTCTTCCTCCCCACACTTATCCATCCCTTCAGACCCACCCTGCCCAGTCCTTTTCCCTTTGGTAACTTTTAGTCTACTCTCGGGTTCTGTGAGGCTGCTGCTGTTTTTTTCCTTCAGTTTTTCTTTGTTGTTATGCTCCACACATGAGTAAAGTCACTTGGTACTTCTCTTTCTCCGCTTGGCCTATTTCTCTGAACATACTACCGTCTAGCTCCGTCCACGTCATTGCAAATGGTTGTATTTGTTTTCTTCTTAAGGCTGCTTACTGCACTTTTTTAACTGGATTTCATTCTTCCTTTTTGCTTGTAGTTTAGCTATGCTATTCACCATTCAACTCATGGTTATGAACAATAGCTTTGTGTCAATCGATATGTATCTGTATCTATCTATCTAACGGTCTGTCTGTCTATCTATGTATGTATGTATGTATGTATCTATCTATCTATATATCTTCCTATCATCTATGATGTCTATCATCTATCAATCTAGGTACCTAACTATCTATCTTTCATCTCACCTCTGTCTACCTATCTGTCTATGAATCAATCATCTTTTTGTCTGCCCATCTATCCTTCTTTACAGAACAGTTAACAACATAGCCTATGTCTGTTCCCTACTTTATGCTTCCAGAAACCTTGCAAGGTAACTAAGCCATAAGGAGAGCACTGTGTTCACCGATACACTTTCAGGTAGTGTCATCCGCGTGTGCTTACAAAGCCAGGAAATGGAGGTGAAAGGACTTGAACCCGTATCTCTGTCCTCTGTCCTCTTATACTTCCTGCTCGCTTGGTGACTTTATTTAGCCACATTCACTGAGTAAGTGATCCCTGAAGACCACAAGTATCTTCCGTCTGGGCCTGTTGTCAACAGAAAAGTGTACTTGGTTCTTTGCACACCACCTTGTTTGAGGGACATCGGCGTGATCACTGCTGATAGGTGGAGGGACAAATATAAAGGAACAGCTATTTCTGGACAGGAGCAGTTGGGAACAAAGAGTGTGTTGTGGAGTGAAGTGTTTATTTGAGGGTCCAAACTTCCCTCTTTAGGTGGTTATTACTTCTTTACATTCGTGAACGTCATAAAAAGCAATGATTTTAAAAGCCCAGACACATATTATTACTGTATTTCATTTGTTGAGGTGAGAGCAAATGAGAAGGAAGTTGCTGCACCACTAAGTCTATGCCTGAGCACTGCTGAAACCAAACAAAAAGAATTCACGGTGGCTAGATAGGGTTATTTTCTACTGACTCTCTCTGGGGACTCAAACAGAATCCATTTGTTTGTTTGTTTCTCAGTTTCACTTGTATCGGGTACCTTACCCGACCCTTCAGCTTGTAGTTTGTCTGTGTCCTTGGATCTCAAGAGATTCTCCAGTAAGGGAGCACGTAGGTGGTCTTGAGTTTTCATCAGTACTTCTAACCCTGTGTCTTTAGATTGGAGCACTCAAAGCCTGTACTTTTATTCTGATATTTGAGAGCTGTGCTCTTACTGCACTTTGAAATTTTTTTGTTCTCATTAATATACAATCACATGCAGATCATTATGTTTTCCAATCTACCCACTTCACCAAGTCTCCCCCAAATCCCAGTTACAGTCGCTGTCCGTCAGCATGTGCTAAGATGCTGTAGAATCACTACAAGTCTTCTCTGTGTTGTACAGCCCTACCCATGACACCCCACCCTACACATTATACATGCTAATCATAATGCCTCCATTCTTTTTCCCCGCCCTTATTACTCCCTTCCCACAAACCCTACCCAGTCCCCTTCTCTTTGGTAACTGTTAGTCCACTCTCGGGTTCTGTGAGTCTGCTGCTGTCTTTTCCTTCAGTTTTTCTTTGTTATCATACTCCACACATGAGTGAAATCATTTGGTACATGTATTTCTCCGCCTGGCCTATTTGACTGAGCATAATACCCTCTAGCTACATCCACGTTATTGCAAATGATAGTAATTTTTTTCTTCTTATGGCTGCTTACTGCACTTTTTAAACTGGATTTCATTCTTCTTTTTTGTTTGTAGTTTCGCTATGTCCTTTCACCATTGCTCTCCCGGTTATGAGCAGCAGCTGTGTGTTAATCGATATGTACCTATATCTATCTATCTGTCTGTCTATCTATTTATCAATCAATCATCTTTTTGTCTGCCCATCTGTCCTTGTGTAGAGAACATTTCACCATATATCCTCTATCACTTTCCTACACTATGCTTCCAAAAATCCTGCAAAGTGTCTAGGCTGTAGAGAGAGCACTGGGTTCACCGAGACACTTGCAGGTCGAGTCGGCCGCGTGTACCTACAAAACCAGGAAATGGTTGTGCTGGGACTTGAACCCGTGTCTCTATCCTCTGTCCTCTTTCATCTCCTTCTAACTTGCTGTCTGTATTTAGCCACATTCATTGAATAAGTGCTCCCTGAAGACCACAAGTATCATTCCTCTGTGGCTGCTGTCGACAGAAAAGTAAACTTGTTGCTTTGCTCACCACCATGTTTGAAGGACATCAGCGTGATCACTGCCGATAGGACGGAGGGTCAAATAAAACGGAACACCAATTACTAGACAGGAGCAGTTGGGAGCTGAGAGTGTATTGTGGAGTGACGTGTTTATTTGAGTGTCCAAACTTCCCTCTTTAGGTGGTTATTAGTTCTTCACATTCGTGAACATCATAAAAACCACTGATTTCAAAGGCCCAGATGCTTATTATTACAGCAAATCAGTTGTTGAGGTGAGAGAAAATGAGAAGCATGTTGCTGCACCACTAAATCTATGGCTGGGAACTGCTGAAACGAAATAAAAAGAATTCACGGTGGCCAGATAGGGCTATTTTCTGCTGACTGTCTCTGGGGACTCAAACAGAATCCATTTGTTCGATTGTTTGTTTTTCAGTTTCACTCGTGTAGGGTACTTGTCCACACACCTTCGGCTTGTAGTTTGTGTCCTTGGATCTCAAGTGAGTCTCCTGTAAGTAAGCACGTAGGTGTCTTGAGTTTTCATCCCTTCTTTTAACCCTGTGTCTTTTGTTTGCAGCACTCAGTGCCTGACCTTTTATTCTGATGATTCAGAGCTGTGCACTTATTGCACTTAAAGAATTTTTTTTATCATTAATCCACAATCACGTGAAGAACATTATGTTTACTATGCTCCCCCTTCACCAAGTCCCCCCGAAAAACATCTTCATTCGCTGTCGATCAGCGTTGTTGGAAGCTGTAGACTCCTTCACCATGACCCTCCCCGCAGACCCCGTTACAGTCGCTGTCCATCAGTGAGTAGTATGATGCTATATGATCTCTACTAGTCTTCTCTGTGTTGTACAGTACTCCTCATGCACCCCCGACCCCACGCATTATACATGCTAATCCTAATGCCCCCATTCTTCCTCCCCACACTTATCCATCCCTTCAGACCCACCCTGCCCAGTCCTTTTCCCTTTGGTAACTTTTAGTCAACTCTCGGGTTCTGTGAGGCTGCTGCTGTTTTTTTCCTTCAGTTTTTCTTTGTTGTTATGCTCCACACATGAGTAAAGTCACTTGGTACTTCTCTTTCTCCGCTTGGCCTATTTCTCTGAACATACTACCGTCTAGCTCCGTCCACGTCATTGCAAATGGTTGTATTTGTTTTCTTCTTAAGGCTGCTTACTGCACTTTTTTAACTGGATTTCATTCTTCCTTTTTGCTTGTAGTTTAGCTATGCTATTCACCATTCAACTCATGGTTATGAACAATAGCTTTGTGTCAATCGATATGTATCTGTATCTATCTATCTAACGGTCTGTCTGTCTATCTATGTATGTATGTATGTATGTATCTATCTATCTATATATCTTCCTATCATCTATGATGTCTATCATCTATCAATCTAGGTACCTAACTATCTATCTTTCATCTCACCTCTGTCTACCTATCTGTCTATGAATCAATCATCTTTTTGTCTGCCCATCTATCCTTCTTTACAGAACAGTTAACAACATAGCCTATGTCTGTTCCCTACTTTATGCTTCCAGAAACCTTGCAAGGTAACTAAGCCATAAGGAGAGCACTGTGTTCACCGATACACTTTCAGGTAGTGTCATCCGCGTGTGCTTACAAAGCCAGGAAATGGAGGTGAAAGGACTTGAACCCGTATCTCTGTCCTCTGTCCTCTTATACTTCCTGCTCGCTTGGTGACTTTATTTAGCCACATTCACTGAGTAAGTGATCCCTGAAGACCACAAGTATCTTCCGTCTGGGCCTGTTGTCAACAGAAAAGTGTACTTGGTTCTTTGCACACCACCTTGTTTGAGGGACATCGGCGTGATCACTGCTGATAGGTGGAGGGACAAATATAAAGGAACAGCTATTTCTGGACAGGAGCAGTTGGGAACAAAGAGTGTGTTGTGGAGTGAAGTGTTTATTTGAGGGTCCAAACTTCCCTCTTTAGGTGGTTATTACTTCTTTACATTCGTGAACGTCATAAAAAGCAATGATTTTAAAAGCCCAGACACATATTATTACTGTATTTCATTTGTTGAGGTGAGAGCAAATGAGAAGGAAGTTGCTGCACCACTAAGTCTATGCCTGAGCACTGCTGAAACCAAACAAAAAGAATTCACGGTGGCTAGATAGGGTTATTTTCTACTGACTCTCTCTGGGGACTCAAACAGAATCCATTTGTTTGTTTGTTTCTCAGTTTCACTTGTATCGGGTACCTTACCCGACCCTTCAGCTTGTAGTTTGTCTGTGTCCTTGGATCTCAAGAGATTCTCCAGTAAGGGAGCACGTAGGTGGTCTTGAGTTTTCATCAGTACTTCTAACCCTGTGTCTTTAGATTGGAGCACTCAAAGCCTGTACTTTTATTCTGATATTTGAGAGCTGTGCTCTTACTGCACTTTGAAATTTTTTTGTTCTCATTAATATACAATCACATGCAGATCATTATGTTTTCCAATCTACCCACTTCACCAAGTCTCCCCCAAATCCCAGTTACAGTCGCTGTCCGTCAGCATGTGCTAAGATGCTGTAGAATCACTACAAGTCTTCTCTGTGTTGTACAGCCCTACCCATGACACCCCACCCTACACATTATACATGCTAATCATAATGCCTCCATTCTTTTTCCCCGCCCTTATTACTCCCTTCCCACAAACCCTACCCAGTCCCTTTCTCTTTGGTAACTGTTAGTCCACTCTCGGGTTCTGTGAGTCTGCTGCTGTCTTTTCCTTCAGTTTTTCTTTGTTATCATACTCCACACATGAGTGAAATCATTTGGTACATGTATTTCTCCGCCTGGCCTATTTGACTGAGCATAATACCCTCTAGCTACATCCACGTTATTGCAAATGATAGTAATTTTTTTCTTCTTATGGCTGCTTACTGCACTTTTTAAACTGGATTTCATTCTTCTTTTTTGTTTGTAGTTTCGCTATGTCCTTTCACCATTGCTCTCCCGGTTATGAGCAGCAGCTGTGTGTTAATCGATATGTACCTATATCTATCTATCTGTCTGTCTATCTATTTATCAATCAATCATCTTTTTGTCTGCCCATCTGTCCTTGTGTAGAGAACATTTCACCATATATCCTCTATCACTTTCCTACACTATGCTTCCAAAAATCCTGCAAAGTGTCTAGGCTGTAGAGAGAGCACTGGGTTCACCGAGACACTTGCAGGTCGAGTCGGCCGCGTGTACCTACAAAACCAGGAAATGGTTGTGCTGGGACTTGAACCCGTGTCTCTATCCTCTGTCCTCTTTCATCTCCTTCTAACTTGCTGTCTGTATTTAGCCACATTCATTGAATAAGTGCTCCCTGAAGACCACAAGTATCATTCCTCTGCGGCTGCTGTCGACAGAAAAGTAAACTTGTTGCTTTGCTCACCACCATGTTTGAAGGACATCAGCGTGATCACTGCCGATAGGACGGAGGGTCAAATAAAACGGAACACCAATTACTAGACAGGAGCAGTTGGGAGCTGAGAGTGTATTGTGGAGTGACGTGTTTATTTGAGTGTCCAAACTTCCCTCTTTAGGTGGTTATTAGATCTTCACATTCGTGAACATCATAAAAACCACTGATTTCAAAGGCCCAGATGCTTATTATTACAGCAAATCAGTTGTTGAGGTGAGAGAAAATGAGAAGCATGTTGCTGCACCACTAAATCTATGGCTGGGAACTGCTGAAACGAAATAAAAAGAATTCACGGTGGCCAGATAGGGCTATTTTCTGCTGACTGTCTCTGGGGACTCAAACAGAATCCATTTGTTCGATTGTTTGTTTTTCAGTTTCACTCGTGTAGGGTACTTGTCCACACACCTTCGGCTTGTAGTTTGTGTCCTTGGATCTCAAGTGAGTCTCCTGTAAGTAAGCACGTAGGTGTCTTGAGTTTTCATCCCTTCTTTTAACCCTGTGTCTTTTGTTTGCAGCACTCAGTGCCTGACCTTTTATTCTGATGATTCAGAGCTGTGCACTTATTGCACTTAAAGAATTTTTTATCATTAATCCACAATCACGTGAAGAACATTATGTTTACTATGCTCCCCCTTCACCAAGTCCCCCCGAAAAACATCTTCAGTCGCTGTCGATCAGCGTTGTTGGAAGCTGTAGACTCCTTCACCATGACCCTCCCCGCAGACCCCGTTACAGTCGCTGTCCATCAGTGAGTAGTATGATGCTATATGATCTCTACTAGTCTTCTCTGTGTTGTACAGTACTCCTCATGCACCCCCGACCCCACGCATTATACATGCTAATCCTAATGCCCCCATTCTTCCTCCCCACACTTATCCATCCCTTCAGACCCACCCTGCCCAGTCCTTTTCCCTTTGGTAACTTTTAGTCAACTCTCGGGTTCTGTGAGGCTGCTGCTGTTTTTTTCCTTCAGTTTTTCTTTGTTGTTATGTTCCACACATGAGTAAAGTCACTTGGTACTTCTCTTTCTCCGCTTGGCCTATTTCTCTGAACATACTACCGTCTAGCTCAGTCCACGTCATTGCAAATGGTTGTATTTGCTTTCTTCTTAAGGCTGCTTACTGCACTTTTTTAACTGGATTTCATTCTTCCTTTTTGCTTGTAGTTTAGCTATGCTATTCACCATTCAACTCATGGTTATGAACAATAGCTTTGTGTCAATCGATATGTATCTGTATCTATCTATCTAACGGTCTGTCTGTCTATCTATGTATGTATGTATGTATCTATCTATCTATATATATATCTTCCTATCATCTATGATGTCTATCATCTATCAATCTAGGTACCTAACTATCTATCTTTCATCTCTCCTCTGTCTACCTATCTGTCTATGAATCAATCATATTTTTGTCTGCCCGTCTATCCTTCTTTACAGAACAGTTAACAACATAGACTATGTCTCTTCCCTACACTATGCTTCCAGAAATCTTGCAAGGTAACTAAGCCTTAAGGAGAGCACTGTGTTCACCGATACACTTTCAGGTAGTGTCATCCGCGTGTGCTTACAAAACCAGGAAATGGAGGTGAAAGGACTTGAACCCGTATCTCTGTCCTCTGTCCTCTTATACTTCCTGCTCGCTTGGTGACTTTATTTAGCCACATTCACTGAGTAAGTGATCCCTGAAGACCACAAGTATCTTCCGTCTGGGCCTGTTGTCAACAGAAAAGTGTACTTGGTTCTTTGCACACCACCTTGTTTGAGGGACATCGGCGTGATCACTGCTGATAGGTGGAGGGACAAATATAAAGGAACAGCTATTTCTGGACAGGAGCAGTTGGGAACAAAGAGTGTGTTGTGGAGTGAAGTGTTTATTTGAGGGTCCAAACTTCCCTCTTTAGGTGGTTATTACTTCTTTACATTCGTGAACGTCATAAAAAGCAATGATTTTAAAAGCCCAGACGCATATTATTACTGTATTTCATTTGTTGAGGTGAGAGCAAATGAGAAGGAAGTTGCTGCACCACTAAGTCTATGCCTGAGCACTGCTGAAACCAAACAAAAAGAATTCACGGTGGCTAGATAGGGTTATTTTCTACTGACTCTCTCTGGGGACTCAAACAGAATCCATTTGTTTGTTTGTTTCTCAGTTTCACTTGTATCGGGTACCTTACCCGACCCTTCAGCTTGTAGTTTGTCTGTGTCCTTGGATCTCAAGAGATTCTCCAGTAAGGGAGCACGTAGGTGGTCTTGAGTTTTCATCAGTACTTCTAACCCTGTGTCTTTAGATTGGAGCACTCAAAGCCTGTACTTTTATTCTGATATTTGAGAGCTGTGCTCTTACTGCACTTTGAAATTTTTTTGTTCTCATTAATATACAATCACATGCAGATCATTATGTTTTCCAATCTACCCACTTCACCAAGTCTCCCCCAAATCCCAGTTACAGTCGCTGTCCGTCAGCATGTGCTAAGATGCTGTAGAATCACTACAAGTCTTCTCTGTGTTGTACAGCCCTACCCATGACACCCCACCCTACACATTATACATGCTAATCATAATGCCTCCATTCTTTTTCCCCGCCCTTATTACTCCCTTCCCACAAACCCTACCCAGTCCCTTTCTCTTTGGTAACTGTTAGTCCACTCTCGGGTTCTGTGAGTCTGCTGCTGTCTTTTCCTTCAGTTTTTCTTTGTTATCATACTCCACACATGAGTGAAATCATTTGGTACATGTATTTCTCCGCCTGGCCTATTTGACTGAGCATAATACCCTCTAGCTACATCCACGTTATTGCAAATGATAGTAATTTTTTTCTTCTTATGGCTGCTTACTGCACTTTTTAAACTGGATTTCATTCTTCTTTTTTGTTTGTAGTTTCGCTATGTCCTTTCACCATTGCTCTCCCGGTTATGAGCAGCAGCTGTGTGTTAATCGATATGTACCTATATCTATCTATCTGTCTGTCTATCTATTTATCAATCAATCATCTTTTTGTCTGCCCATCTGTCCTTGTGTAGAGAACATTTCACCATATATCCTCTATCACTTTCCTACACTATGCTTCCAAAAATCCTGCAAAGTGTCTAGGCTGTAGAGAGAGCACTGGGTTCACCGAGACACTTGCAGGTCGAGTCGGCCGCGTGTACCTACAAAACCAGGAAATGGTTGTGCTGGGACTTGAACCCGTGTCTCTATCCTCTGTCCTCTTTCATCTCCTTCTAACTTGCTGTCTGTATTTAGCCACATTCATTGAATAAGTGCTCCCTGAAGACCACAAGTATCATTCCTCTGTGGCTGCTGTCGACAGAAAAGTAAACTTGTTGCTTTGCTCACCACCATGTTTGAAGGACATCAGCGTGATCACTGCCGATAGGACGGAGGGTCAAATAAAACGGAACACCAATTACTAGACAGGAGCAGTTGGGAGCTGAGAGTGTATTGTGGAGTGACGTGTTTATTTGAGTGTCCAAACTTCCCTCTTTAGGTGGTTATTAGATCTTCACATTCGTGAACATCATAAAAACCACTGATTTCAAAGGCCCAGATGCTTATTATTACAGCAAATCAGTTGTTGAGGTGAGAGAAAATGAGAAGCATGTTGCTGCACCACTAAATCTATGGCTGGGAACTGCTGAAACGAAATAAAAAGAATTCACGGTGGCCAGATAGGGCTATTTTCTGCTGACTGTCTCTGGGGACTCAAACAGAATCCATTTGTTCGATTGTTTGTTTTTCAGTTTCTCTCGTGTAGGGTACTTGTCCACACACCTTCGGCTTGTAGTTTGTGTCCTTGGATCTCAAGTGAGTCTCCTGTAAGTAAGCACGTAGGTGTCTTGAGTTTTCATCCCTTCTTTTAACCCTGTGTCTTTTGTTTGCAGCACTCAGTGCCTGACCTTTTATTCTGATGATTCAGAGCTGTGCACTTATTGCACTTAAAGAATTTTTTTTATCATTAATCCACAATCACGTGAAGAACATTATGTTTACTATGCTCCCCCTTCACCAAGTCCCCCCGAAAAACATCTTCAGTCGCTGTCGATCAGCGTTGTTGGAAGCTGTAGACTCCTTCACCATGACCCTCCCCGCAGACCCCGTTACAGTCGCTGTCCATCAGTGAGTAGTATGATGCTATATGATCTCTACTAGTCTTCTCTGTGTTGTACAGTACTCCTCATGCACCCCCGACCCCACGCATTATACATGCTAATCCTAATGCCCCCATTCTTCCTCCCCACACTTATCCATCCCTTCAGACCCACCCTGCCCAGTCCTTTTCCCTTTGGTAACTTTTAGTCAACTCTCGGGTTCTGTGAGGCTGCTGCTGTTTTTTTCCTTCAGTTTTTCTTTGTTGTTATGCTCCACACATGAGTAAAGTCACTTGGTACTTCTCTTTCTCCGCTTGGCCTATTTCTCTGAACATACTACCGTCTAGCTCCGTCCACGTCATTGCAAATGGTTGTATTTGTTTTCTTCTTAAGGCTGCTTACTGCACTTTTTTAACTGGATTTCATTCTTCCTTTTTGCTTGTAGTTTATCTATGCTATTCACCATTCAACTCATGGTTATGAACAATAGCTTTGTGTCAATCGATATGTGTCTGTATCTATCTATCTAACGGTCTGTCTATCTATGTATGTATGTATCTATCTGTCTATCTATATATATATCTTCCTATCATCTATGATGTCTATCATCTATCAATCTAGGTACCTAACTATCTATCTTTCATCTCTCCTCTGTCTACCTATCTGTCTATGAATCAATCATCTTTTTGTCTGCCCATCTATCCTTCTTTACAGAACAGTTAACAACATAGCCTAAGTCTCTTCCCTACTTTATGCTTCCAGAAACCTTGCAAGGTAACTAAGCCATAAGGAGAGCACTGTGTTCACCGATACACTTTCAGGTAGTGTCATCCGCGTGTGCTTACAAAGCCAGGAAATGGAGGTGAAAGGACTTGAACCCGTATCTCTGTCCTCTGTCCTCTTATACTTCCTGCTCGCTTGGTGACTTTATTTAGCCACATTCACTGAGTAAGTGATCCCTGAAGACCACAAGTATCTTCCGTCTGGGCCTGTTGTCAACAGAAAAGTGTACTTGGTTCTTTGCACACCACCTTGTTTGAGGGACATCGGCGTGATCACTGCTGATAGGTGGAGGGACAAATATAAAGGAACACCTATTTCTGGACAGGAGCAGTTGGGAACAAAGAGTGTGTTGTGGAGTGAAGTGTTTATTTGAGGGTCCAAACTTCCCTCTTTAGGTGGTTATTACTTCTTTACATTCGTGAACGTCATAAAAAGCAATGATTTTAAAAGCCCAGACGCATATTATTACTGTATTTCATTTGTTGAGGTGAGAGCAAATGAGAAGGAAGTTGCTGCACCACTAAGTCTATGCCTGAGCACTGCTGAAACCAAACAAAAAGAATTCACGGTGGCTAGATAGGGTTATTTTCTACTGACTCTCTCTGGGGACTCAAACAGAATCCATTTGTTTGTTTGTTTCTCAGTTTCACTTGTATCGGGTACCTTACCCGACCCTTCAGCTTGTAGTTTGTCTGTGTCCTTGGATCTCAAGTGATTCTCCACTAAGGTAGCACGTAGGTGGTCTTGAGTTTTCATCAGTACTTCTAACCCTGTGTCTTTAGATTGGAGCACTCAAAGCCTGTACTTTTATTCTGATATTTGAGAGCTGTGCTCTTACTGCACTTTGAAATTTTTTTGTTCTCATTAATATACAATCACATGCAGATCATTATGTTTTCCAACCTACCCACTTCACCAAGTCTCCCCCAAATCCCAGTTACAGTCGCTGTCCGTCAGCATGTGCTAAGATGCTGTAGAATCACTACAAGTCTTCTCTGTGTTGTACAGCCCTACCCATGACACCCCACCCTACACATTATACATGCTAATCATAATGCCTCCATTCTTTTTCCCCACCCTTATTACTCCCTTCCCACAAACCCTACCCAGTCCCTTTCTCTTTGGTAACTGTTAGTCCACTCTCGGGTTCTGTGAGTCTGCTGCTGTCTTTTCCTTCAGTTTTTCTTTGTTATCATACTCCACACATGAGTGAAATCATTTGGTACATGTATTTCTCCGCCTGGCCTATTTGACTGAGCATAATACCCTCTAGCTACATCCACGTTATTGCAAATGATAGTAATTTTTTTCTTCTTATGGCTGCTTACTGCACTTTTTAAACTGGATTTCATTCTTCTTTTTTGTTTGTAGTTTCGCTATGTCCTTTCACCATTGCTCTCCCGGTTATGAGCAGCAGCTGTGTGTTAATCGATATGTACCTATATCTATCTATCTGTCTGTCTATCTATTTATCAATCAATCATCTTTTTGTCTGCCCATCTGTCCTTGTGTAGAGAACATTTCACCATATATCCTCTATCACTTTCCTACACTATGCTTCCAAAAATCCTGCAAAGTGTCTAGGCTGTAGAGAGAGCACTGGGTTCACCGAGACACTTGCAGGTCGAGTCGGCCGCGTGTACCTACAAAACCAGGAAATGGTTGTGCTGGGACTTGAACCCGTGTCTCTATCCTCTGTCCTCTTTCATCTCCTTCTAACTTGCTGTCTGTATTTAGCCACATTCATTGAATAAGTGCTCCCTGAAGACCACAAGTATCATTCCTCTGTGGCTGCTGTCGACAGAAAAGTAAACTTGTTGCTTTGCTCACCACCATGTTTGAAGGACATCAGCGTGATCACTGCCGATAGGACGGAGGGTCAAATAAAACGGAACACCAATTACTAGACAGGAGCAGTTGGGAGCTGAGAGTGTATTGTGGAGTGACGTGTTTATTTGAGTGTCCAAACTTCCCTCTTTAGGTGGTTATTAGATCTTCACATTCGTGAACATCATAAAAACCACTGATTTCAAAGGCCCAGATGCTTATTATTACAGCAAATCAGTTGTTGAGGTGAGAGAAAATGAGAAGCATGTTGCTGCACCACTAAATCTATGGCTGGGAACTGCTGAAACGAAATAAAAAGAATTCACGGTGGCCAGATAGGGCTATTTTCTGCTGACTGTCTCTGGGGACTCAAACAGAATCCATTTGTTCGATTGTTTGTTTTTCAGTTTCTCTCGTGTAGGGTACTTGTCCACACACCTTCGGCTTGTAGTTTGTGTCCTTGGATCTCAAGTGAGTCTCCTGTAAGTAAGCACGTAGGTGTCTTGAGTTTTCATCCCTTCTTTTAACCCTGTGTCTTTTGTTTGCAGCACTCAGTGCCTGACCTTTTATTCTGATGATTCAGAGCTGTGCACTTATTGCACTTAAAGAATTTTTTTTATCATTAATCCACAATCACGTGAAGAACATTATGTTTACTATGCTCCCCCTTCACCAAGTCCCCCCGAAAAACATCTTCAGTCGCTGTCGATCAGCGTTGTTGGAAGCTGTAGACTCCTTCACCATGACCCTCCCCGCAGACCCCGTTACAGTCGCTGTCCATCAGTGAGTAGTATGATGCTATATGATCTCTACTAGTCTTCTCTGTGTTGTACAGTACTCCTCATGCACCCCCGACCCCACGCATTATACATGCTAATCCTAATGCCCCCATTCTTCCTCCCCACACTTATCCATCCCTTCAGACCCACCCTGCCCAGTCCTTTTCCCTTTGGTAACTTTTAGTCAACTCTCGGGTTCTGTGAGGCTGCTGCTGTTTTTTTCCTTCAGTTTTTCTTTGTTGTTATGCTCCACACATGAGTAAAGTCACTTGGTACTTCTCTTTCTCCGCTTGGCCTATTTCTCTGAACATACTACCGTCTAGCTCCGTCCACGTCATTGCAAATGGTTGTATTTGTTTTCTTCTTAAGGCTGCTTACTGCACTTTTTTAACTGGATTTCATTCTTCCTTTTTGCTTGTAGTTTATCTATGCTATTCACCATTCAACTCATGGTTATGAACAATAGCTTTGTGTCAATCGATATGTGTCTGTATCTATCTATCTAACGGTCTGTCTATCTATGTATGTATGTATCTATCTGTCTATCTATATATATATCTTCCTATCATCTATGATGTCTATCATCTATCAATCTAGGTACCTAACTATCTATCTTTCATCTCTCCTCTGTCTACCTATCTGTCTATGAATCAATCATCTTTTTGTCTGCCCATCTATCCTTCTTTACAGAACAGTTAACAACATAGCCTAAGTCTCTTCCCTACTTTATGCTTCCAGAAACCTTGCAAGGTAACTAAGCCATAAGGAGAGCACTGTGTTCACCGATACACTTTCAGGTAGTGTCATCCGCGTGTGCTTACAAAGCCAGGAAATGGAGGTGAAAGGACTTGAACCCGTATCTCTGTCCTCTGTCCTCTTATACTTCCTGCTCGCTTGGTGACTTTATTTAGCCACATTCACTGAGTAAGTGATCCCTGAAGACCACAAGTATCTTCCGTCTGGGCCTGTTGTCAACAGAAAAGTGTACTTGGTTCTTTGCACACCACCTTGTTTGAGGGACATCGGCGTGATCACTGCTGATAGGTGGAGGGACAAATATAAAGGAACACCTATTTCTGGACAGGAGCAGTTGGGAACAAAGAGTGTGTTGTGGAGTGAAGTGTTTATTTGAGGGTCCAAACTTCCCTCTTTAGGTGGTTATTACTTCTTTACATTCGTGAACGTCATAAAAAGCAATGATTTTAAAAGCCCAGACGCATATTATTACTGTATTTCATTTGTTGAGGTGAGAGCAAATGAGAAGGAAGTTGCTGCACCACTAAGTCTATGCCTGAGCACTGCTGAAACCAAACAAAAAGAATTCACGGTGGCTAGATAGGGTTATTTTCTACTGACTCTCTCTGGGGACTCAAACAGAATCCATTTGTTTGTTTGTTTCTCAGTTTCACTTGTATCGGGTACCTTACCCGCCCCTTCAGCTTGTAGTTTGTCTGTGTCCTTGGATCTCAAGTGATTCTCCACTAAGGGAGCACGTAGGTGGTCTTGAGTTTTCATCAGTACTTCTAACCCTGTGTCTTTAGATTGGAGCACTCAAAGCCTGTACTTTTATTCTGATATTTGAGAGCTGTGCTCTTACTGCACTTTGAAATTTTTTTGTTCTCATTAATATACAATCACATGCAGATCATTATGTTTTCCAACCTACCCACTTCACCAAGTCTCCCCCAAATCCCAGTTACAGTCGCTGTCCGTCAGCATGTGCTAAGATGCTGTAGAATCACTACAAGTCTTCTCTGTGTTGTACAGCCCTACCCATGACACCCCACCCTACACATTATACATGCTAATCATAATGCCTCCATTCTTTTTCCCCGCCCTTATTACTCCCTTCCCACAAACCCTACCCAGTCCCTTTCTCTTTGGTAACTGTTAGTCCACTCTCGGGTTCTGTGAGTCTGCTGCTGTCTTTTCCTTCAGTTTTTCTTTGTTATCATACTCCACACATGAGTGAAATCATTTGGTACATGTATTTCTCCGCCTGGCCTATTTGACTGAGCATAATACCCTCTAGCTACATCCACGTTATTGCAAATGATAGTAATTTTTTTCTTCTTATGGCTGCTTACTGCACTTTTTAAACTGGATTTCATTCTTCTTTTTTGTTTGTAGTTTCGCTATGTCCTTTCACCATTGCTCTCCCGGTTATGAGCAGCAGCTGTGTGTTAATCGATATGTACCTATATCTATCTATCTGTCTGTCTATCTATTTATCAATCAATCATCTTTTTGTCTGCCCATCTGTCCTTGTGTAGAGAACATTTCACCATATATCCTCTATCACTTTCCTACACTATGCTTCCAAAAATCCTGCAAAGTGTCTAGGCTGTAGAGAGAGCACTGGGTTCACCGAGACACTTGCAGGTCGAGTCGGCCGCGTGTACCTACAAAACCAGGAAATGGTTGTGCTGGGACTTGAACCCGTGTCTCTATCCTCTGTCCTCTTTCATCTCCTTCTAACTTGCTGTCTGTATTTAGCCACATTCATTGAATAAGTGCTCCCTGAAGACCACAAGTATCATTCCTCTGTGGCTGCTGTCGACAGAAAAGTAAACTTGTTGCTTTGCTCACCACCATGTTTGAAGGACATCAGCGTGATCACTGCCGATAGGACGGAGGGTCAAATAAAACGGAACACCAATTACTAGACAGGAGCAGTTGGGAGCTGAGAGTGTATTGTGGAGTGACGTGTTTATTTGAGTGTCCAAACTTCCCTCTTTAGGTGGTTATTAGATCTTCACATTCGTGAACATCATAAAAACCACTGATTTCAAAGGCCCAGATGCTTATTATTACAGCAAATCAGTTGTTGAGGTGAGAGAAAATGAGAAGCATGTTGCTGCACCACTAAATCTATGGCTGGGAACTGCTGAAACGAAATAAAAAGAATTCACGGTGGCCAGATAGGGCTATTTTCTGCTGACTGTCTCTGGGGACTCAAACAGAATCCATTTGTTCGATTGTTTGTTTTTCAGTTTCTCTCGTGTAGGGTACTTGTCCACACACCTTCGGCTTGTAGTTTGTGTCCTTGGATCTCAAGTGAGTCTCCTGTAAGTAAGCACGTAGGTGTCTTGAGTTTTCATCCCTTCTTTTAACCCTGTGTCTTTTGTTTGCAGCACTCAGTGCCTGACCTTTTATTCTGATGATTCAGAGCTGTGCACTTATTGCACTTAAAGAATTTTTTTTATCATTAATCCACAATCACGTGAAGAACATTATGTTTACTATGCTCCCCCTTCACCAAGTCCCCCCGAAAAACATCTTCAGTCGCTGTCGATCAGCGTTGTTGGAAGCTGTAGACTCCTTCACCATGACCCTCCCCGCAGACCCCGTTACAGTCGCTGTCCATCAGTGAGTAGTATGATGCTATATGATCTCTACTAGTCTTCTCTGTGTTGTACAGTACTCCTCATGCACCCCCGACCCCACGCATTATACATGCTAATCCTAATGCCCCCATTCTTCCTCCCCACACTTATCCATCCCTTCAGACCCACCCTGCCCAGTCCTTTTCCCTTTGGTAACTTTTAGTCAACTCTCGGGTTCTGTGAGGCTGCTGCTGTTTTTTTCCTTCAGTTTTTCTTTGTTGTTATGCTCCACACATGAGTAAAGTCACTTGGTACTTCTCTTTCTCCGCTTGGCCTATTTCTCTGAACATACTACCGTCTAGCTCCGTCCACGTCATTGCAAATGGTTGTATTTGTTTTCTTCTTAAGGCTGCTTACTGCACTTTTTTAACTGGATTTCATTCTTCCTTTTTGCTTGTAGTTTAGCTATGCTATTCACCATTCAACTCATGGTTATGAACAATAGCTTTGTGTCAATCGATATGTGTCTGTATCTATCTATCTAACGGTCTGTCTATCTATGTATGTATGTATCTATCTGTCTATCTATATATATATCTTCCTATCATCTATGATGTCTATCATCTATCAATCTAGGTACCTAACTATCTATCTTTCATCTCTCCTCTGTCTACCTATCTGTCTATGAATCAATCATCTTTTTGTCTGCCCATCTATCCTTCTTTACAGAACAGTTAACAACATAGCCTAAGTCTCTTCCCTACTTTATGCTTCCAGAAACCTTGCAAGGTAACTAAGCCATAAGGAGAGCACTGTTTTCACCGATACACTTTCAGGTAGTGTCATCCGCGTGTGCTTACAAAGCCAGGAAATGGAGGTGAAAGGACTTGAACCCGTATCTCTGTCCTCTGTCCTCTTATACTTCCTGCTCGCTTGGTGACTTTATTTAGCCACATTCACTGAGTAAGTGATCCCTGAAGACCACAAGTATCTTCCGTCTGGGCCTGTTGTCAACAGAAAAGTGTACTTGGTTCTTTGCACACCACCTTGTTTGAGGGACATCGGCGTGATCACTGCTGATAGGTGGAGGGACAAATATAAAGGAACACCTATTTCTGGACAGGAGCAGTTGGGAACAAAGAGTGTGTTGTGGAGTGAAGTGTTTATTTGAGGGTCCAAACTTCCCTCTTTAGGTGGTTATTACTTCTTTACATTCGTGAACGTCATAAAAAGCAATGATTTTAAAAGCCCAGACGCATATTATTACTGTATTTCATTTGTTGAGGTGAGAGCAAATGAGAAGGAAGTTGCTGCACCACTAAGTCTATGCCTGAGCACTGCTGAAACCAAACAAAAAGAATTCACGGTGGCTAGATAGGGTTATTTTCTACTGACTCTCTCTGGGGACTCAAACAGAATCCATTTGTTTGTTTGTTTCTCAGTTTCACTTGTATCGGGTACCTTACCCGCCCCTTCAGCTTGTAGTTTGTCTGTGTCCTTGGATCTCAAGTGATTCTCCAGTAAGGGAGCACGTAGGTGGTCTTGAGTTTACATCAGTACTTCTAACCCTGTGTCTTTAGATTGGAGCACTCAAAGCCTGTACTTTTATTCTGATATTTGAGAGCTGTGCTCTTACTGCACTTTGAAATTTTTTTGTTCTCATTAATATACAATCACATGCAGATCATTATGTTTTCCAACCTACCCACTTCACCAAGTCTCCCCCAAATCCCAGTTACAGTCGCTGTCCGTCAGCATGTGCTAAGATGCTGTAGAATCACTACAAGTCTTCTCTGTGTTGTACAGCCCTACCCATGACACCCCACCCTACACATTATACATGCTAATCATAATGCCTCCATTCTTTTTCCCCGCCCTTATTACTCCCTTCCCACAAACCCTACCCAGTCCCTTTCTCTTGGGTAACTGTTAGTCCACTCTCGGGTTCTGTGAGTCTGCTGCTGTCTTTTCCTTCAGTTTTTCTTTGTTATCATACTCCACACATGAGTGAAATCATTTGGTACATGTATTTCTCCGCCTGGCCTATTTGACTGAGCATAATACCCTCTAGCTACATCCACGTTAATGCAAATGATAGTAATTTTTTTCTTCTTATGGCTGCTTACTGCACTTTTTAAACTGGATTTCATTCTTCTTTTTTGTTTGTAGTTTTGCTATGTCCTTTCACCATTGCTCTCCCGGTTATGAGCAGCAGCTGTGTGTTAATCGATATGTACCTATATCTATCTATCTGTCTGTCTATCTATTTATCAATCAATCATCTTTTTGTCTGCCCATCTGTCCTTGTGTAGAGAACATTTCACCATATATCCTCTATCACTTTCCTACACTATGCTTCCAAAAATCCTGCAAAGTGTCTAGGCTGTAGAGAGAGCACTGGGTTCACCGAGACACTTGCAGGTCGAGTCGGCCGCGTGTACCTACAAAACCAGGAAATGGTTGTGCTGGGACTTGAACCCGTGTCTCTATCCTCTGTCCTCTTTCATCTCCTTCTAACTTGCTGTCTGTATTTAGCCACATTCATTGAATAAGTGCTCCCTGAAGACCACAAGTATCATTCCTCTGTGGCTGCTGTCGACAGAAAAGTAAACTTGTTGCTTTGCTCACCACCATGTTTGAAGGACATCAGCGTGATCACTGCCGATAGGACGGAGGGTCAAATAAAACGGAACACCAATTACTAGACAGGAGCAGTTGGGAGCTGAGAGTGTATTGTGGAGTGACGTGTTTATTTGAGTGTCCAAACTTCCCTCTTTAGGTGGTTATTAGATCTTCACATTCGTGAACATCATAAAAACCACTGATTTCAAAGGCCCAGATGCTTATTATTACAGCAAATCAGTTGTTGAGGTGAGAGAAAATGAGAAGCATGTTGCTGCACCACTAAATCTATGGCTGGGAACTGCTGAAACGAAATAAAAAGAATTCACGGTGGCCAGATAGGGCTATTTTCTGCTGACTGTCTCTGGGGACTCAAACAGAATCCATTTGTTCGATTGTTTGTTTTTCAGTTTCACTCGTGTAGGGTACTTGTCCACACACATTCGGCTTGTAGTTTGTGTCCTTGGATCTCAAGTGAGTCTCCTGTAAGTAAGCACGTAGGTGTCTTGAGTTTTCATCCCTTCTTTTAACCCTGTGTCTTTTGTTTGCAGCACTCAGTGCCTGACCTTTTATTCTGATGATTCAGAGCTGTGCACTTATTGCACTTAAAGAATTTTTTTTATCATTAATCCACAATCACGTGAAGAACATTATGTTTACTATGCTCCCCCTTCACCAAGTCCCCCCGAAAAACATCTTCAGTCGCTGTCGATCAGCGTTGTTGGAAGCTGTAGACTCCTTCACCATGACCCTCCCCGCAGACCCCGTTACAGTCGCTGTCCATCAGTGAGTAGTATGATGCTATATGATCTCTACTAGTCTTCTCTGTGTTGTACAGTACTCCTCATGCACCCCCGACCCCACGCATTATACATGCTAATCCTAATGCCCCCATTCTTCCTCCCCACACTTATCCATCCCTTCAGACCCACCCTGCCCAGTCCTTTTCCCTTTGGTAACTTTTAGTCAACTCTCGGGTTCTGTGAGGCTGCTGCTGTTTTTTTCCTTCAGTTTTTCTTTGTTGTTATGCTCCACACATGAGTAAAGTCACTTGGTACTTCTCTTTCTCCGCTTGGCCTATTTCTCTGAACATACTACCGTCTAGCTCCGTCCACGTCATTGCAAATGGTTGTATTTGTTTTCTTCTTAAGGCTGCTTACTGCACTTTTTTAACTGGATTTCATTCTTCCTTTTTGCTTGTAGTTTATCTATGCTATTCACCATTCAACTCATGGTTATGAACAATAGCTTTGTGTCAATCGATATGTGTCTGTATCTATCTATCTAACGGTCTGTCTATCTATGTATGTATGTATCTATCTGTCTATCTATATATATATCTTCCTATCATCTATGATGTCTATCATCTATCAATCTAGGTACCTAACTATCTATCTTTCATCTCTCCTCTGTCTACCTATCTGTCTATGAATCAATCATCTTTTTGTCTGCCCATCTATCCTTCTTTACAGAACAGTTAACAACATAGCCTAAGTCTCTTCCCTACTTTATGCTTCCAGAAACCTTGCAAGGTAACTAAGCCATAAGGAGAGCACTGTGTTCACCGATACACTTTCAGGTAGTGTCATCCGCGTGTGCTTACAAAGCCAGGAAATGGAGGTGAAAGGACTTGAACCCGTATCTCTGTCCTCTGTCCTCTTATACTTCCTGCTCGCTTGGTGACTTTATTTAGCCACATTCACTGAGTAAGTGATCCCTGAAGACCACAAGTATCTTCCGTCTGGGCCTGTTGTCAACAGAAAAGTGTACTTGGTTCTTTGCACACCACCTTGTTTGAGGGACATCGGCGTGATCACTGCTGATAGGTGGAGGGACAAATATAAAGGAACACCTATTTCTGGACAGGAGCAGTTGGGAACAAAGAGTGTGTTGTGGAGTGAAGTGTTTATTTGAGGGTCCAAACTTCCCTCTTTAGGTGGTTATTACTTCTTTACATTCGTGAACGTCATAAAAAGCAATGATTTTAAAAGCCCAGACGCATATTATTACTGTATTTCATTTGTTGAGGTGAGAGCAAATGAGAAGGAAGTTGCTGCACCACTAAGTCTATGCCTGAGCACTGCTGAAACCAAACAAAAAGAATTCACGGTGGCTAGATAGGGTTATTTTCTACTGACTCTCTCTGGGGACTCAAACAGAATCCATTTGTTTGTTTGTTTCTCAGTTTCACTTGTATCGGGTACCTTACCCGCCCCTTCAGCTTGTAGTTTGTCTGTGTCCTTGGATCTCAAGTGATTCTCCACTAAGGGAGCACGTAGGTGGTCTTGAGTTTTCATCAGTACTTCTAACCCTGTGTCTTTAGATTGGAGCACTCAAAGCCTGTACTTTTATTCTGATATTTGAGAGCTGTGCTCTTACTGCACTTTGAAATTTTTTTGTTCTCATTAATATACAATCACATGCAGATCATTATGTTTTCCAATCTACCCACTTCACCAAGTCTCCCCCAAATCCCAGTTACAGTCGCTGTCCGTCAGCATGTGCTAAGATGCTGTAGAATCACTACAAGTCTTTTCTGTGTTGTACAGCCCTACCCATGACACCCCACCCTACACATTATACATGCTAATCATAATGCCTCCATTCTTTTTCCCCGCCCTTATTACTCCCTTCCCACAAACCCTACCCAGTCCCTTTCTCTTTGGTAACTGTTCACTCTCGGGTTCTGTGAGTCTACTGCTGTCTTTTCCTTCAGTTTTTCTTTGTTATCATACTCCACACATGAGTGAAATCATTTGGTACATGTATTTCTCCGCCTGGCCTATTTGACTGAGCATAATACCCACTAGCTACATCCACGTTATTGCAAATGATAGTAATTTTTTTCTTCTTATGGCTGCTTACTGCACTTTTTAAACTGGATTTCATTCTTCTTTTTTGTTTGTAGTTTTGCTATGTCCTTTCACCATTGCTCTCCCGGTTATGAGCAGCAGCTGTGTGTTAATCGATATGTACCTATATCTATCTATCTGTCTGTCTATCTATTTATCAATCAATCATCTTTTTGTCTGCCCATCTGTCCTTGTGTAGAGAACATTTCACCATATATCCTCTATCACTTTCCTACACTATGCTTCCAAAAATCCTGCAAAGTGTCTAGGCTGTAGAGAGAGCACTGGGTTCACCGAGACACTTGCAGGTCGAGTCGGCCGCGTGTACCTACAAAACCAGGAAATGGTTGTGCTGGGACTTGAACCCGTGTCTCTATCCTCTGTCCTCTTTCATCTCCTTCTAACTTGCTGTCTGTATTTAGCCACATTCATTGAATAAGTGCTCCCTGAAGACCACAAGTATCATTCCTCTGTGGCTGCTGTCGACAGAAAAGTAAACTTGTTGCTTTGCTCACCACCATGTTTGAAGGACATCAGCGTGATCACTGCCGATAGGACGGAGGGTCAAATAAAACGGAACACCAATTACTAGACAGGAGCAGTTGGGAGCTGAGAGTGTATTGTGGAGTGACGTGTTTATTTGAGTGTCCAAACTTCCCTCTTTAGGTGGTTATTAGATCTTCACATTCGTGAACATCATAAAAACCACTGATTTCAAAGGCCCAGATGCTTATTATTACAGCAAATCAGTTGTTGAGGTGAGAGAAAATGAGAAGCATGTTGCTGCACCACTAAATCTATGGCTGGGAACTGCTGAAACGAAATAAAAAGAATTCACGGTGGCCAGATAGGGCTATTTTCTGCTGACTGTCTCTGGGGACTCAAACAGAATCCATTTGTTCGATTGTTTGTTTTTCAGTTTCACTCGTGTAGGGTACTTGTCCACACACATTCGGCTTGTAGTTTGTGTCCTTGGATCTCAAGTGAGTCTCCTGTAAGTAAGCACGTAGGTGTCTTGAGTTTTCATCCCTTCTTTTAACCCTGTGTCTTTTGTTTGCAGCACTCAGTGCCTGACCTTTTATTCTGATGATTCAGAGCTGTGCACTTATTGCACTTAAAGAATTTTTTTTATCATTAATCCACAATCACGTGAAGAACATTATGTTTACTATGCTCCCCCTTCACCAAGTCCCCCCGAAAAACATCTTCAGTCGCTGTCGATCAGCGTTGTTGGAAGCTGTAGACTCCTTCACCATGACCCTCCCCGCAGACCCCGTTACAGTCGCTGTCCATCAGTGAGTAGTATGATGCTATATGATCTCTACTAGTCTTCTCTGTGTTGTACAGTACTCCTCATGCACCCCCGACCCCACGCATTATACATGCTAATCCTAATGCCCCCATTCTTCCTCCCCACACTTATCCATCCCTTCAGACCCACCCTGCCCAGTCCTTTTCCCTTTGGTAACTTTTAGTCAACTCTCGGGTTCTGTGAGGCTGCTGCTGTTTTTTTCCTTCAGTTTTTCTTTGTTGTTATGCTCCACACATGAGTAAAGTCACTTGGTACTTCTCTTTCTCCGCTTGGCCTATTTCTCTGAACATACTACCGTCTAGCTCCGTCCACGTCATTGCAAATGGTTGTATTTGTTTTCTTCTTAAGGCTGCTTACTGCACTTTTTTAACTGGATTTCATTCTTCCTTTTTGCTTGTAGTTTAGCTATGCTATTCACCATTCAACTCATGGTTATGAACAATAGCTTTGTGTCAATCGATATGTATCTGTATCTATCTATCTAACGGTCTGTCTGTCTATCTATGTATGTATGTATGTATCTATCTATCTATCTATATATCTTCCTATCATCTATGATGTCTATCATCTATCAATCTAGGTACCTAACTATCTATCTTTCATCTCACCTCTGTCTACCTATCTGTCTATGAATCAATCATCTTTTTGTCTGCCCATCTATCCTTCTTTACAGAACAGTTAACAACATAGCCTATGTCTGTTCCCTACACTATGCTTCCAGAAACCTTGCAAGGTAACTAAGCCATAAGGAGAGCACTGTGTTCACCGATACACTTTCAGGTAGTGTCATCCGCGTGTGCTTACAAAGCCAGGAAATGGAGGTGAAAGGACTTGAACCCGTATCTCTGTCCTCTGTCCTCTTATACTTCCTGCTCGCTTGGTGACTTTATTTAGCCACATTCACTGAGTAAGTGATCCCTGAAGACCACAAGTATCTTCCGTCTGGGCCTGTTGTCAACAGAAAAGTGTACTTGGTTCTTTGCACACCACCTTGTTTGAGGGACATCGGCGTGATCACTGCTGATAGGTGGAGGGACAAATATAAAGGAACACCTATTTCTGGACAGGAGCAGTTGGGAACAAAGAGTGTGTTGTGGAGTGAAGTGTTTATTTGAGGGTCCAAACTTCCCTCTTTAGGTGGTTATTACTTCTTTACATTCGTGAACGTCATAAAAAGCAATGATTTTAAAAGCCCAGACGCATATTATTACTGTATTTCATTTGTTGAGGTGAGAGCAAATGAGAAGGAAGTTGCTGCACCACTAAGTCTATGCCTGAGCACTGCTGAAACCAAACAAAAAGAATTCACGGTGGCTAGATAGGGTTATTTTCTACTGACTCTCTCTGGGGACTCAAACAGAATCCATTTGTTTGTTTGTTTCTCAGTTTCACTTGTATCGGGTACCTTACCCGCCCCTTCAGCTTGTAGTTTGTCTGTGTCCTTGGATCTCAAGTGATTCTCCAGTAAGGGAGCACGTAGGTGGTCTTGAGTTTTCATCAGTACTTCTAACCCTGTGTCTTTAGATTGGAGCACTCAAAGCCTGTACTTTTATTCTGATATTTGAGAGCTGTGCTCTTACTGCACTTTGAAATTTTTTTGTTCTCATTAATATACAATCACATGCAGATCATTATGTTTTCCAATCTACCCACTTCACCAAGTCTCCCCCAAATCCCAGTTACAGTCGCTGTCCGTCAGCATGTGCTAAGATGCTGTAGAATCACTACAAGTCTTCTCTGTGTTGTACAGCCCTACCCATGACACCCCACCCTACACATTATACATGCTAATCATAATGCCTCCATTCTTTTTCCCCGCCCTTATTACTCCCTTCCCACAAACCCTACCCAGTCCCTTTCTCTTTGGTAACTGTTAGTCCACTCTCGGGTTCTGTGAGTCTGCTGCTGTCTTTTCCTTCAGTTTTTCTTTGTTATCATACTCCACACATGAGTGAAATCATTTGGTACATGTATTTCTCCGCCTGGCCTATTTGACTGAGCATAATACCCTCTAGCTACATCCACGTTATTGCAAATGATAGTAATTTTTTTCTTCTTATGGCTGCTTACTGCACTTTTTAAACTGGATTTCATTCTTCTTTTTTGTTTGTAGTTTCGCTATGTCCTTTCACCATTGCTCTCCCGGTTATGAGCAGCAGCTGTGTGTTAATCGATATGTACCTATATCTATCTATCTGTCTGTCTATCTATTTATCAATCAATCATCTTTTTGTCTGCCCATCTGTCCTTGTGTAGAGAACATTTCACCATATATCCTCTATCACTTTCCTACACTATGCTTCCAAAAATCCTGCAAAGTGTCTAGGCTGTAGAGAGAGCACTGGGTTCACCGAGACACTTGCAGGTCGAGTCGGCCGCGTGTACCTACAAAACCAGGAAATGGTTGTGCTGGGACTTGAACCCGTGTCTCTATCCTCTGTCCTCTTTCATCTCCTTCTAACTTGCTGTCTGTATTTAGCCACATTCATTGAATAAGTGCTCCCTGAAGACCACAAGTATCATTCCTCTGTGGCTGCTGTCGACAGAAAAGTAAACTTGTTGCTTTGCTCACCACCATGTTTGAAGGACATCAGCGTGATCACTGCCGATAGGACAGAGGGTCAAATAAAACGGAACACCAATTACTAGACAGGAGCAGTTGGGAGCTGAGAGTGTATTGTGGAGTGACGTGTTTATTTGAGTGTCCAAACTTCCCTCTTTAGGTGGTTATTAGATCTTCACATTCGTGAACATCATAAAAACCACTGATTTCAAAGGCCCAGATGCTTATTATTACAGCAAATCAGTTGTTGAGGTGAGAGAAAATGAGAAGCATGTTGCTGCACCACTAAATCTATGGCTGGGAACTGCTGAAACGAAATAAAAAGAATTCACGGTGGCCAGATAGGGCTATTTTCTGCTGACTGTCTCTGGGGACTCAAACAGAATCCATTTGTTCGATTGTTTGTTTTTCAGTTTCACTCGTGTAGGGTACTTGTCCACACACCTTCGGCTTGTAGTTTGTGTCCTTGGATCTCAAGTGAGTCTCCTGTAAGTAAGCACGTAGGTGTCTTGAGTTTTCATCCCTTCTTTTAACCCTGTGTCTTTTGTTTGCAGCACTCAGTGCCTGACCTTTTATTCTGATGATTCAGAGCTGTGCACTTATTGCACTTAAAGAATTTTTTTTATCATTAATCCACAATCACGTGAAGAACATTATGTTTACTATGCTCCCCCTTCACCAAGTCCCCCCGAAAAACATCTTCAGTCGCTGTCGATCAGCGTTGTTGGAAGCTGTAGACTCCTTCACCATGACCCTCCCCGCAGACCCCGTTACAGTCGCTGTCCATCAGTGAGTAGTATGATGCTATATGAACTCTACTAGTCTTCTCTGTGTTGTACAGTACTCCTCATGCACCCCCGACCCCACGCATTATACATGCTAATCCTAATGCCCCCATTCTTCCTCCCCACACTTATCCATCCCTTTGGACCCACCCTGCCCAGTCCATTTCCCTTTGGTAACTTTTAGTCAACTCTCGGGTTCTGTGAGGCTGCTGCTGTTCTTTTCCTTCAGTTTTTCTTTGTTGTTATGCTCCACACATGAGTAAAGTCACTTGGTACTTCTCTTTCTCCGCTTGGCCTATTTCTCTGAACATACTACCGTCTAGCTCGGTCCACGTCATTGCAAATGGTTGTATTTGTTTTCTTCTTAAGGCTGCTTACTGCGCTTTTTTAACTGGATTTCATTCTTCCTTTTTGCTTGTAGTTTAGCTATGCTATTCACCATTCAACTCATGGTTATGAACAATAGCTTTGTGTCAATCGATATGTATCTGTATCTATCTATCTAACGGTCTGTCTGTCTATCTATGTATGTATGTATGTATCTATCTATCTATCTATATATCTTCCTATCATCTATGATGTCTATCATCTATCAATCTAGGTACCTAACTATCTATCTTTCATCTCACCTCTGTCTACCTATCTGTCTATGAATCAATCATCTTTTTGTCTGCCCATCTATCCTTCTTTACAGAACAGTTAACAACATAGCCTATGTCTGTTCCCTACACTATGCTTCCAGAAACCTTGCAAGGTAACTAAGCCATAAGGAGAGCACTGTGTTCACCAATACACTTTCAGGTAGTGTCATCCGCGTGTGCTTACAAAGCCAGGAAATGGAGGTGAAAGGACTTGAACCCGTATCTCTGTCCTCTGTCCTCTTATACTTCCTGCTCGCTTGGTGACTTTATTTAGCCACATTCACTGAGTAAGTGATCCCTGAAGACCACAAGTATCTTCCGTCTGGGCCTGTTGTCAACAGAAAAGTGTACTTGGTTCTTTGCACACCACCTTGTTTGAGGGACATCGGCGTGATCACTGCTGATAGGTGGAGGGACAAATATAAAGGAACACCTATTTCTGGACAGGAGCAGTTGGGAACAAAGAGTGTGTTGTGGAGTGAAGTGTTTATTTGAGGGTCCAAACTTCCCTCTTTAGGTGGTTATTACTTCTTTACATTCGTGAACGTCATAAAAAGCAATGATTTTAAAAGCCCAGACGCATATTATTACTGTATTTCATTTGTTGAGGTGAGAGCAAATGAGAAGGAAGTTGCTGCACCACTAAGTCTATGCCTGAGCACTGCTGAAACCAAACAAAAAGAATTCACGGTGGCTAGATAGGGTTATTTTCTACTGACTCTCTCTGGGGACTCAAACAGAATCCATTTGTTTGTTTGTTTCTCAGTTTCACTTGTATCGGGTACCTTACCCGCCCCTTCAGCTTGTAGTTTGTCTGTGTCCTTGGATCTCAAGAGATTCTCCAGTAAGGGAGCACGTAGGTGGTCTTGAGTTTTCATCAGTACTTCTAACCCTGTGTCTTTAGATTGGAGCACTCAAAGCCTGTACTTTTATTCTGATATTTGAGAGCTGTGCTCTTACTGCACTTTGAAATTTTTTTGTTCTCATTAATATACAATCACATGCAGATCATTATGTTTTCCAATCTACCCACTTCACCAAGTCTCCCCCAAATCCCAGTTACAGTCGCTGTCCGTCAGCATGTGCTAAGATGCTGTAGAATCACTACAAGTCTTCTCTGTGTTGTACAGCCCTACCCATGACACCCCACCCTACACATTATACATGCTAATCATAATGCCTCCATTCTTTTTCCCCGCCCTTATTACTCCCTTCCCACAAACCCTACCCAGTCCCTTTCTCTTTGGTAACTGTTAGTCCACTCTCGGGTTCTGTGAGTCTGCTGCTGTCTTTTCCTTCAGTTTTTCTTTGTTATCATACTCCACACATGAGTGAAATCATTTGGTACATGTATTTCTCCGCCTGGCCTATTTGACTGAGCATAATACCCTCTAGCTACATCCACGTTATTGCAAATGATAGTAATTTTTTTCTTCTTATGGCTGCTTACTGCACTTTTTAAACTGGATTTCATTCTTCTTTTTTGTTTGTAGTTTCGCTATGTCCTTTCACCATTGCTCTCCCGGTTATGAGCAGCAGCTGTGTGTTAATCGATATGTACCTATATCTATCTATCTGTCTGTCTATCTATTTATCAATCAATCATCTTTTTGTCTGCCCATCTGTCCTTGTGTAGAGAACATTTCACCATATATCCTCTATCACTTTCCTACACTATGCTTCCAAAAATCTTGCAAAGTGTCTAGGCTGTAGAGAGAGCACTGGGTTCACCGAGACACTTGCAGGTCGAGTCGGCCGCGTGTACCTACAAAACCAGGAAATGGTTGTGCTGGGACTTGAACCCGTGTCTCTATCCTCTGTCCTCTTTCATCTCCTTCTAACTTGCTGTCTGTATTTAGCCACATTCATTGAATAAGTGCTCCCTGAAGACCACAAGTATCATTCCTCTGTGGCTGCTGTCGACAGAAAAGTAAACTTGTTGCTTTGCTCACCACCATGTTTGAAGGACATCAGCGTGATCACTGCCGATAGGACGGAGGGTCAAATAAAACGGAACACCAATTACTAGACAGGAGCAGTTGGGAGCTGAGAGTGTATTGTGGAGTGACGTGTTTATTTGAGTGTCCAAACTTCCCTCTTTAGGTGGTTATTAGATCTTCACATTCGTGAACATCATAAAAACCACTGATTTCAAAGGCCCAGATGCTTATTATTACAGCAAATCAGTTGTTGAGGTGAGAGAAAATGAGAAGCATGTTGCTGCACCACTAAATCTATGGCTGGGAACTGCTGAAACGAAATAAAAAGAATTCACGGTGGCCAGATAGGGCTATTTTCTGCTGACTGTCTCTGGGGACTCAAACAGAATCCATTTGTTCGATTGTTTGTTTTTCAGTTTCACTCGTGTAGGGTACTTGTCCACACACCTTCGGCTTGTAGTTTGTGTCCTTGGATCTCAAGTGAGTCTCCTGTAAGTAAGCACGTAGGTGTCTTGAGTTTTCATCCCTTCTTTTAACCCTGTGTCTTTTGTTTGCAGCACTCAGTGCCTGACCTTTTATTCTGATGATTCAGAGCTGTGCACTTATTGCACTTAAAGAATTTTTTTTATCATTAATCCACAATCACGTGAAGAACATTATGTTTACTATGCTCCCCCTTCACCAAGTCCCCCCGAAAAACATCTTCAGTCGCTGTCGATCAGCGTTGTTGGAAGCTGTAGACTCCTTCACCATGACCCTCCCCGCAGACCCCGTTACAGTCGCTGTCCATCAGTGAGTAGTATGATGCTATATGAACTCTACTAGTCTTCTCTGTGTTGTACAGTACTCCTCATGCACCCCCGACCCCACGCATTATACATGCTAATCCTAATGCCCCCATTCTTCCTCCCCACACTTATCCATCCCTTCAGACCCACCCTGCCCAGTCCATTTCCCTTTGGTAACTTTTAGTCAACTCTCGGGTTCTGTGAGGCTGCTGCTGTTCTTTTCCTTCAGTTTTTCTTTGCTGTTATGCTCCACACATGAGTAAAGTCACTTGGTACTTCTCTTTCTCCGCTTGGCCTATTTCTCTGAACATACTACCGTCTAGCTCCGTCCACGTCATTGCAAATGGTTGTATTTGTTTTCTTCTTAAGGCTGCTTACTGCACTTTTTTAACTGGATTTCATTCTTCCTTTTTGCTTGTAGTTTAGCTATGCTATTCACCATTCAACTCATGGTTATGAACAATAGCTTTGTGTCAATCGATATGTATCTGTATCTATCTATCTAACGGTCTGTCTGTCTATCTATGTATGTATGTATGTATCTATCTATCTATCTATATATCTTCCTATCATCTATGATGTCTATCATCTATCAATCTAGGTACCTAACTATCTATCTTTCATCTCACCTCTGTCTACCTATCTGTCTATGAATCAATCATCTTTTTGTCTGCCCATCTATCCTTCTTTACAGAACAGTTAACAACATAGCCTATGTCTGTTCCCTACACTATGCTTCCAGAAACCTTGCAAGGTAACTAAGCCATAAGGAGAGCACTGTGTTCACCGATACACTTTCAGGTAGTGTCATCCGCGTGTGCTTACAAAGCCAGGAAATGGAGGTGAAAGGACTTGAACCCGTATCTCTGTCCTCTGTCCTCTTATACTTCCTGCTCGCTTGGTGACTTTATTTAGCCACATTCACTGAGTAAGTGATCCCTGAAGACCACAAGTATCTTCCGTCTGGGCCTGTTGTCAACAGAAAAGTGTACTTGGTTCTTTGCACACCACCTTGTTTGAGGGACATCGGCGTGATCACTGCTGATAGGTGGAGGGACAAATATAAAGGAACACCTATTTCTGGACAGGAGCAGTTGGGAACAAAGAGTGTGTTGTGGAGTGAAGTGTTTATTTGAGGGTCCAAACTTCCCTCTTTAGGTGGTTATTACTTCTTTACATTCGTGAACGTCATAAAAAGCAATGATTTTAAAAGCCCAGACGCATATTATTACTGTATTTCATTTGTTGAGGTGAGAGCAAATGAGAAGGAAGTTGCTGCACCACTAAGTCTATGCCTGAGCACTGCTGAAACCAAACAAAAAGAATTCACGGTGGCTAGATAGGGTTATTTTCTACTGACTCTCTCTGGGGACTCAAACAGAATCCATTTGTTTGTTTGTTTCTCAGTTTCACTTGTATCGGGTACCTTACCCGCCCCTTCAGCTTGTAGTTTGTCTGTGTCCTTGGATCTCAAGAGATTCTCCAGTAAGGGAGCACGTAGGTGGTCTTGAGTTTTCATCAGTACTTCTAACCCTGTGTCTTTAGATTGGAGCACTCAAAGCCTGTACTTTTATTCTGATATTTGAGAGCTGTGCTCTTACTGCACTTTGAAATTTTTTTGTTCTCATTAATATACAATCACATGCAGATCATTATGTTTTCCAATCTACCCACTTCACCAAGTCTCCCCCAAATCCCAGTTACAGTCGCTGTCCGTCAGCATGTGCTAAGATGCTGTAGAATCACTACAAGTCTTCTCTGTGTTGTACAGCCCTACCCATGACACCCCACCCTACACATTATACATGCTAATCATAATGCCTCCATTCTTTTTCCCCGCCCTTATTACTCCCTTCCCACAAACCCTACCCAGTCCCTTTCTCTTTGGTAACTGTTAGTCCACTCTCGGGTTCTGTGAGTCTGCTGCTGTCTTTTCCTTCAGTGTTTCTTTGTTATCATACTCCACACATGAGTGAAATCATTTGGTACATGTATTTCTCCGCCTGGCCTATTTGACTGAGCATAATACCCTCTAGCTACATCCACGTTATTGCAAATGATAGTAATTTTTTTCTTCTTATGGCTGCTTACTGCACTTTTTAAACTGGATTTCATTCTTCTTTTTTGTTTGTAGTTTCGCTATGTCCTTTCACCATTGCTCTCCCGGTTATGAGCAGCAGCTGTGTGTTAATCGATATGTACCTATATCTATCTATCTGTCTGTCTATCTATTTATCAATCAATCATCTTTTTGTCTGCCCATCTGTCCTTGTGTAGAGAACATTTCACCATATATCCTCTATCACTTTCCTACACTATGCTTCCAAAAATCCTGCAAAGTGTCTAGGCTGTAGAGAGAGCACTGGGTTCACCGAGACACTTGCAGGTCGAGTCGGCCGCGTGTACCTACAAAACCAGGAAATGGTTGTGCTGGGACTTGAACCCGTGTCTCTATCCTCTGTCCTCTTTCATCTCCTTCTAACTTGCTGTCTGTATTTAGCCACATTCATTGAATAAGTGCTCCCTGAAGACCACAAGTATCATTCCTCTGTGGCTGCTGTCGACAGAAAAGTAAACTTGTTGCTTTGCTCACCACCATGTTTGAAGGACATCAGCGTGATCACTGCCGATAGGACGGAGGGTCAAATAAAACGGAACACCAATTACTAGACAGGAGCAGTTGGGAGCTGAGAGTGTATTGTGGAGTGACGTGTTTATTTGAGTGTCCAAACTTCCCTCTTTAGGTGGTTATTAGATCTTCACATTCGTGAACATCATAAAAACCACTGATTTCAAAGGCCCAGATGCTTATTATTACAGCAAATCAGTTGTTGAGGTGAGAGAAAATGAGAAGCATGTTGCTGCACCACTAAATCTATGGCTGGGAACTGCTGAAACGAAATAAAAAGAATTCACGGTGGCCAGATAGGGCTATTTTCTGCTGACTGTCTCTGGGGACTCAAACAGAATCCATTTGTTCGATTGTTTGTTTTTCAGTTTCACTCGTGTAGGGTACTTGTCCACACACCTTCGGCTTGTAGTTTGTGTCCTTGGATCTCAAGTGAGTCTCCTGTAAGTAAGCACGTAGGTGTCTTGAGTTTTCATCCCTTCTTTTAACCCTGTGTCTTTTGTTTGCAGCACTCAGTGCCTGACCTTTTATTCTGATGATTCAGAGCTGTGCACTTATTGCACTTAAAGAATTTTTTTTATCATTAATCCACAATCACGTGAAGAACATTATGTTTACTATGCTCCCCCTTCACCAAGTCCCCCCGAAAAACATCTTCAGTCGCTGTCGATCAGCGTTGTTGGAAGCTGTAGACTCCTTCACCATGACCCTCCCCGCAGACCCCGTTACAGTCGCTGTCCATCAGTGAGTAGTATGATGCTATATGAACTCTACTAGTCTTCTCTGTGTTGTACAGTACTCCTCATGCACCCCCGACCCCACGCATTATACATGCTAATCCTAATGCCCCCATTCTTCCTCCCCACACTTATCCATCCCTTCAGACCCACCCTGCCCAGTCCATTTCCCTTTGGTAACTTTTAGTCAACTCTCGGGTTCTGTGAGGCTGCTGCTGTTCTTTTCCTTCAGTTTTTCTTTGCTGTTATGCTCCACACATGAGTAAAGTCACTTGGTACTTCTCTTTCTCCGCTTGGCCTATTTCTCTGAACATACTACCGTCTAGCTCCGTCCACGTCATTGCAAATGGTTGTATTTGTTTTCTTCTTAAGGCTGCTTACTGCACTTTTTTAACTGGATTTCATTCTTCCTTTTTGCTTGTAGTTTAGCTATGCTATTCACCATTCAACTCATGGTTATGAACAATAGCTTTGTGTCAATCGATATGTATCTGTATCTATCTATCTAACGGTCTGTCTGTCTATCTATGTATGTATGTATGTATCTATCTATCTATCTATATATCTTCCTATCATCTATGATGTCTATCATCTATCAATCTAGGTACCTAACTATCTATCTTTCATCTCACCTCTGTCTACCTATCTGTCTATGAATCAATCATCTTTTTGTCTGCCCATCTATCCTTCTTTACAGAACAGTTAACAACATAGCCTATGTCTGTTCCCTACACTATGCTTCCAGAAACCTTGCAAGGTAACTAAGCCATAAGGAGAGCACTGTGTTCACCGATACACTTTCAGGTAGTGTCATCCGCGTGTGCTTACAAAGCCAGGAAATGGAGGTGAAAGGACTTGAACCCGTATCTCTGTCCTCTGTCCTCTTATACTTCCTGCTCGCTTGGTGACTTTATTTAGCCACATTCACTGAGTAAGTGATCCCTGAAGACCACAAGTATCTTCCGTCTGGGCCTGTTGTCAACAGAAAAGTGTACTTGGTTCTTTGCACACCACCTTGTTTGAGGGACATCGGCGTGATCACTGCTGATAGGTGGAGGGACAAATATAAAGGAACACCTATTTCTGGACAGGAGCAGTTGGGAACAAAGAGTGTGTTGTGGAGTGAAGTGTTTATTTGAGGGTCCAAACTTCCCTCTTTAGGTGGTTATTACTTCTTTACATTCGTGAACGTCATAAAAAGCAATGATTTTAAAAGCCCAGACGCATATTATTACTGTATTTCATTTGTTGAGGTGAGAGCAAATGAGAAGGAAGTTGCTGCACCACTAAGTCTATGCCTGAGCACTGCTGAAACCAAACAAAAAGAATTCACGGTGGCTAGATAGGGTTATTTTCTACTGACTCTCTCTGGGGACTCAAACAGAATCCATTTGTTTGTTTGTTTCTCAGTTTCACTTGTATCGGGTACCTTACCCGCCCCTTCAGCTTGTAGTTTGTCTGTGTCCTTGGATCTCAAGAGATTCTCCAGTAAGGGAGCACGTAGGTGGTCTTGAGTTTTCATCAGTACTTCTAACCCTGTGTCTTTAGATTGGAGCACTCAAAGCCTGTACTTTTATTCTGATATTTGAGAGCTGTGCTCTTACTGCACTTTGAAATTTTTTTGTTCTCATTAATATACAATCACATGCAGATCATTATGTTTTCCAATCTACCCACTTCACCAAGTCTCCCCCAAATCCCAGTTACAGTCGCTGTCCGTCAGCATGTGCTAAGATGCTGTAGAATCACTACAAGTCTTCTCTGTGTTGTACAGCCCTACCCATGACACCCCACCCTACACATTATACATGCTAATCATAATGCCTCCATTCTTTTTCCCCGCCCTTATTACTCCCTTCCCACAAACCCTACCCAGTCCCTTTCTCTTTGGTAACTGTTAGTCCACTCTCGGGTTCTGTGAGTCTGCTGCTGTCTTTTCCTTCAGTGTTTCTTTGTTATCATACTCCACACATGAGTGAAATCATTTGGTACATGTATTTCTCCGCCTGGCCTATTTGACTGAGCATAATACCCTCTAGCTACATCCACGTTATTGCAAATGATAGTAATTTTTTTCTTCTTATGGCTGCTTACTGCACTTTTTAAACTGGATTTCATTCTTCTTTTTTGTTTGTAGTTTCGCTATGTCCTTTCACCATTGCTCTCCCGGTTATGAGCAGCAGCTGTGTGTTAATCGATATGTACCTATATCTATCTATCTGTCTGTCTATCTATTTATCAATCAATCATCTTTTTGTCTGCCCATCTGTCCTTGTGTAGAGAACATTTCACCATATATCCTCTATCACTTTCCTACACTATGCTTCCAAAAATCCTGCAAAGTGTCTAGGCTGTAGAGAGAGCACTGGGTTCACCGAGACACTTGCAGGTCGAGTCGGCCGCGTGTACCTACAAAACCAGGAAATGGTTGTGCTGGGACTTGAACCCGTGTCTCTATCCTCTGTCCTCTTTCATCTCCTTCTAACTTGCTGTCTGTATTTAGCCACATTCATTGAATAAGTGCTCCCTGAAGACCACAAGTATCATTCCTCTGTGGCTGCTGTCGACAGAAAAGTAAACTTGTTGCTTTGCTCACCACCATGTTTGAAGGACATCAGCGTGATCACTGCCGATAGGACGGAGGGTCAAATAAAACGGAACACCAATTACTAGACAGGAGCAGTTGGGAGCTGAGAGTGTATTGTGGAGTGACGTGTTTATTTGAGTGTCCAAACTTCCCTCTTTAGGTGGTTATTAGATCTTCACATTCGTGAACATCATAAAAACCACTGATTTCAAAGGCCCAGATGCTTATTATTACAGCAAATCAGTTGTTGAGGTGAGAGAAAATGAGAAGCATGTTGCTGCACCACTAAATCTATGGCTGGGAACTGCTGAAACGAAATAAAAAGAATTCACGGTGGCCAGATAGGGCTATTTTCTGCTGACTGTCTCTGGGGACTCAAACAGAATCCATTTGTTCGATTGTTTGTTTTTCAGTTTCACTCGTGTAGGGTACTTGTCCACACACCTTCGGCTTGTAGTTTGTGTCCTTGGATCTCAAGTGAGTCTCCTGTAAGTAAGCACGTAGGTGTCTTGAGTTTTCATCCCTTCTTTTAACCCTGTGTCTTTTGTTTGCAGCACTCAGTGCCTGACCTTTTATTCTGATGATTCAGAGCTGTGCACTTATTGCACTTAAAGAATTTTTTTTATCATTAATCCACAATCACGTGAAGAACATTATGTTTACTATGCTCCCCCTTCACCAAGTCCCCCCGAAAAACATCTTCAGTCGCTGTCGATCAGCGTTGTTGGAAGCTGTAGACTCCTTCACCATGACCCTCCCCGCAGACCCCGTTACAGTCGCTGTCCATCAGTGAGTAGTATGATGCTATATGAACTCTACTAGTCTTCTCTGTGTTGTACAGTACTCCTCATGCACCCCCGACCCCACGCATTATACATGCTAATCCTAATGCCCCCATTCTTCCTCCCCACACTTATCCATCCCTTCAGACCCACCCTGCCCAGTCCATTTCCCTTTGGTAACTTTTAGTCAACTCTCGGGTTCTGTGAGGCTGCTGCTGTTCTTTTCCTTCAGTTTTTCTTTGCTGTTATGCTCCACACATGAGTAAAGTCACTTGGTACTTCTCTTTCTCCGCTTGGCCTATTTCTCTGAACATACTACCGTCTAGCTCCGTCCACGTCATTGCAAATGGTTGTATTTGTTTTCTTCTTAAGGCTGCTTACTGCACTTTTTTAACTGGATTTCATTCTTCCTTTTTGCTTGTAGTTTAGCTATGCTATTCACCATTCAACTCATGGTTATGAACAATAGCTTTGTGTCAATCGATATGTATCTGTATCTATCTATCTAACGGTCTGTCTGTCTATCTATGTATGTATGTATGTATCTATCTATCTATCTATATATCTTCCTATCATCTATGATGTCTATCATCTATCAATCTAGGTACCTAACTATCTATCTTTCATCTCACCTCTGTCTACCTATCTGTCTATGAATCAATCATCTTTTTGTCTGCCCATCTATCCTTCTTTACAGAACAGTTAACAACATAGCCTATGTCTGTTCCCTACACTATGCTTCCAGAAACCTTGCAAGGTAACTAAGCCATAAGGAGAGCACTGTGTTCACCGATACACTTTCAGGTAGTGTCATCCGCGTGTGCTTACAAAGCCAGGAAATGGAGGTGAAAGGACTTGAACCCGTATCTCTGTCCTCTGTCCTCTTATACTTCCTGCTCGCTTGGTGACTTTATTTAGCCACATTCACTGAGTAAGTGATCCCTGAAGACCACAAGTATCTTCCGTCTGGGCCTGTTGTCAACAGAAAAGTGTACTTGGTTCTTTGCACACCACCTTGTTTGAGGGACATCGGCGTGATCACTGCTGATAGGTGGAGGGACAAATATAAAGGAACACCTATTTCTGGACAGGAGCAGTTGGGAACAAAGAGTGTGTTGTGGAGTGAAGTGTTTATTTGAGGGTCCAAACTTCCCTCTTTAGGTGGTTATTACTTCTTTACATTCGTGAACGTCATAAAAAGCAATGATTTTAAAAGCCCAGACGCATATTATTACTGTATTTCATTTGTTGAGGTGAGAGCAAATGAGAAGGAAGTTGCTGCACCACTAAGTCTATGCCTGAGCACTGCTGAAACCAAACAAAAAGAATTCACGGTGGCTAGATAGGGTTATTTTCTACTGACTCTCTCTGGGGACTCAAACAGAATCCATTTGTTTGTTTGTTTCTCAGTTTCACTTGTATCGGGTACCTTACCCGCCCCTTCAGCTTGTAGTTTGTCTGTGTCCTTGGATCTCAAGAGATTCTCCAGTAAGGGAGCACGTAGGTGGTCTTGAGTTTTCATCAGTACTTCTAACCCTGTGTCTTTAGATTGGAGCACTCAAAGCCTGTACTTTTATTCTGATATTTGAGAGCTGTGCTCTTACTGCACTTTGAAATTTTTTTGTTCTCATTAATATACAATCACATGCAGATCATTATGTTTTCCAATCTACCCACTTCACCAAGTCTCCCCCAAATTACAGTTACAGTCGCTGTCCGTCAGCATGTGCTAAGATGCTGTAGAATCACTACAAGTCTTCTCTGTGTTGTACAGCCCTACCCATGACACCCCACCCTACACATTATACATGCTAATCATAATGCCTCCATTCTTTTTCCCCGCCCTTATTACTCCCTTCCCACAAACCCTACCCAGTCCCTTTCTCTTTGGTAACTGTTAGTCCACTCTCGGGTTCTGTGAGTCTGCTGCTGTCTTTTCCTTCAGTGTTTCTTTGTTATCATACTCCACACATGAGTGAAATCATTTGGTACATGTATTTCTCCGCCTGGCCTATTTGACTGAGCATAATACCCTCTAGCTACATCCACGTTATTGCAAATGATAGTAATTTTTTTCTTCTTATGGCTGCTTACTGCACTTTTTAAACTGGATTTCATTCTTCTTTTTTGTTTGTAGTTTCGCTATGTCCTTTCACCATTGCTCTCCCGGTTATGAGCAGCAGCTGTGTGTTAATCGATATGTACCTATATCTATCTATCTGTCTGTCTATCTATTTATCAATCAATCATCTTTTTGTCTGCCCATCTGTCCTTGTGTAGAGAACATTTCACCATATATCCTCTATCACTTTCCTACACTATGCTTCCAAAAATCCTGCAAAGTGTCTAGGCTGTAGAGAGAGCACTGGGTTCACCGAGACACTTGCAGGTCGAGTCGGCCGCGTGTACCTACAAAACCAGGAAATGGTTGTGCTGGGACTTGAACCCGTGTCTCTATCCTCTGTCCTCTTTCATCTCCTTCTAACTTGCTGTCTGTATTTAGCCACATTCATTGAATAAGTGCTCCCTGAAGACCACAAGTATCATTCCTCTGTGGCTGCTGTCGACAGAAAAGTAAACTTGTTGCTTTGCTCACCACCATGTTTGAAGGACATCAGCGTGATCACTGCCGATAGGACGGAGGGTCAAATAAAACGGAACACCAATTACTAGACAGGAGCAGTTGGGAGCTGAGAGTGTATTGTGGAGTGACGTGTTTATTTGAGTGTCCAAACTTCCCTCTTTAGGTGGTTATTAGATCTTCACATTCGTGAACATCATAAAAACCACTGATTTCAAAGGCCCAGATGCTTATTATTACAGCAAATCAGTTGTTGAGGTGAGAGAAAATGAGAAGCATGTTGCTGCACCACTAAATCTATGGCTGGGAACTGCTGAAACGAAATAAAAAGAATTCACGGTGGCCAGATAGGGCTATTTTCTGCTGACTGTCTCTGGGGACTCAAACAGAATCCATTTGTTCGATTGTTTGTTTTTCAGTTTCACTCGTGTAGGGTACTTGTCCACACACCTTCGGCTTGTAGTTTGTGTCCTTGGATCTCAAGTGAGTCTCCTGTAAGTAAGCACGTAGGTGTCTTGAGTTTTCATCCCTTCTTTTAACCCTGTGTCTTTTGTTTGCAGCACTCAGTGCCTGACCTTTTATTCTGATGATTCAGAGCTGTGCACTTATTGCACTTAAAGAATTTTTTTTATCATTAATCCACAATCACGTGAAGAACATTATGTTTACTATGCTCCCCCTTCACCAAGTCCCCCCGAAAAACATCTTCAGTCGCTGTCGATCAGCGTTGTTGGAAGCTGTAGACTCCTTCACCATGACCCTCCCCGCAGACCCCGTTACAGTCGCTGTCCATCAGTGAGTAGTATGATGCTATATGAACTCTACTAGTCTTCTCTGTGTTGTACAGTACTCCTCATGCACCCCCGACCCCACGCATTATACATGCTAATCCTAATGCCCCCATTCTTCCTCCCCACACTTATCCATCCCTTCAGACCCACCCTGCCCAGTCCATTTCCCTTTGGTAACTTTTAGTCAACTCTCGGGTTCTGTGAGGCTGCTGCTGTACTTTTCCTTCAGTTTTTCTTTGCTGTTATGCTCCACACATGAGTAAAGTCACTTGGTACTTCTCTTTCTCCGCTTGGCCTATTTCTCTGAACATACTACCGTCTAGCTCCGTCCACGTCATTGCAAATGGTTGTATTTGTTTTCTTCTTAAGGCTGCTTACTGCACTTTTTTAACTGGATTTCATTCTTCCTTTTTGCTTGTAGTTTAGCTATGCTATTCACCATTCAACTCATGGTTATGAACAATAGCTTTGTGTCAATCGATATGTATCTGTATCTATCTATCTAACGGTCTGTCTGTCTATCTATGTATGTATGTATGTATCTATCTATCTATCTATATATCTTCCTATCATCTATGATGTCTATCATCTATCAATCTAGGTACCTAACTATCTATCTTTCATCTCACCTCTGTCTACCTATCTGTCTATGAATCAATCATCTTTTTGTCTGCCCATCTATCCTTCTTTACAGAACAGTTAACAACATAGCCTATGTCTGTTCCCTACACTATGCTTCCAGAAACCTTGCAAGGTAACTAAGCCATAAGGAGAGCACTGTGTTCACCGATACACTTTCAGGTAGTGTCATCCGCGTGTGCTTACAAAGCCAGGAAATGGAGGTGAAAGGACTTGAACCCGTATCTCTGTCCTCTGTCCTCTTATACTTCCTGCTCGCTTGGTGACTTTATTTAGCCACATTCACTGAGTAAGTGATCCCTGAAGACCACAAGTATCTTCCGTCTGGGCCTGTTGTCAACAGAAAAGTGTACTTGGTTCTTTGCACACCACCTTGTTTGAGGGACATCGGCGTGATCACTGCTGATAGGTGGAGGGACAAATATAAAGGAACACCTATTTCTGGACAGGAGCAGTTGGGAACAAAGAGTGTGTTGTGGAGTGAAGTGTTTATTTGAGGGTCCAAACTTCCCTCTTTAGGTGGTTATTACTTCTTTACATTCGTGAACGTCATAAAAAGCAATGATTTTAAAAGCCCAGACGCATATTATTACTGTATTTCATTTGTTGAGGTGAGAGCAAATGAGAAGGAAGTTGCTGCACCACTAAGTCTATGCCTGAGCACTGCTGAAACCAAACAAAAAGAATTCACGGTGGCTAGATAGGGTTATTTTCTACTGACTCTCTCTGGGGACTCAAACAGAATCCATTTGTTTGTTTGTTTCTCAGTTTCACTTGTATCGGGTACCTTACCCGCCCCTTCAGCTTGTAGTTTGTCTGTGTCCTTGGATCTCAAGAGATTCTCCAGTAAGGGAGCACGTAGGTGGTCTTGAGTTTTCATCAGTACTTCTAACCCTGTGTCTTTAGATTGGAGCACTCAAAGCCTGTACTTTTATTCTGATATTTGAGAGCTGTGCTCTTACTGCACTTTGAAATTTTTTTGTTCTCATTAATATACAATCACATGCAGATCATTATGTTTTCCAATCTACCCACTTCACCAAGTCTCCCCCAAATCCCAGTTACAGTCGCTGTCCGTCAGCATGTGCTAAGATGCTGTAGAATCACTACAAGTCTTCTCTGTGTTGTACAGCCCTACCCATGACACCCCACCCTACACATTATACATGCTAATCATAATGCCTCCATTCTTTTTCCCCGCCCTTATTACTCCCTTCCCACAAACCCTACCCAGTCCCTTTCTCTTTGGTAACTGTTAGTCCACTCTCGGGTTCTGTGAGTCTGCTGCTGTCTTTTCCTTCAGTGTTTCTTTGTTATCATACTCCACACATGAGTGAAATCATTTGGTACATGTATTTCTCCGCCTGGCCTATTTGACTGAGCATAATACCCTCTAGCTACATCCACGTTATTGCAAATGATAGTAATTTTTTTCTTCTTATGGCTGCTTACTGCACTTTTTAAACTGGATTTCATTCTTCTTTTTTGTTTGTAGTTTCGCTATGTCCTTTCACCATTGCTCTCCCGGTTATGAGCAGCAGCTGTGTGTTAATCGATATGTACCTATATCTATCTATCTGTCTGTCTATCTATTTATCAATCAATCATCTTTTTGTCTGCCCATCTGTCCTTGTGTAGAGAACATTTCACCATATATCCTCTATCACTTTCCTACACTATGCTTCCAAAAATCCTGCAAAGTGTCTAGGCTGTAGAGAGAGCACTGGGTTCACCGAGACACTTGCAGGTCGAGTCGGCCGCGTGTACCTACAAAACCAGGAAATGGTTGTGCTGGGACTTGAACCCGTGTCTCTATCCTCTGTCCTCTTTCATCTCCTTCTAACTTGCTGTCTGTATTTAGCCACATTCATTGAATAAGTGCTCCCTGAAGACCACAAGTATCATTCCTCTGTGGCTGCTGTCGACAGAAAAGTAAACTTGTTGCTTTGCTCACCACCATGTTTGAAGGACATCAGCGTGATCACTGCCGATAGGACGGAGGGTCAAATAAAACGGAACACCAATTACTAGACAGGAGCAGTTGGGAGCTGAGAGTGTATTGTGGAGTGACGTGTTTATTTGAGTGTCCAAACTTCCCTCTTTAGGTGGTTATTAGATCTTCACATTCGTGAACATCATAAAAACCACTGATTTCAAAGGCCCAGATGCTTATTATTACAGCAAATCAGTTGTTGAGGTGAGAGAAAATGAGAAGCATGTTGCTGCACCACTAAATCTATGGCTGGGAACTGCTGAAACGAAATAAAAAGAATTCACGGTGGCCAGATAGGGCTATTTTCTGCTGACTGTCTCTGGGGACTCAAACAGAATCCATTTGTTCGATTGTTTGTTTTTCAGTTTCACTCGTGTAGGGTACTTGTCCACACACCTTCGGCTTGTAGTTTGTGTCCTTGGATCTCAAGTGAGTCTCCTGTAAGTAAGCACGTAGGTGTCTTGAGTTTTCATCCCTTCTTTTAACCCTGTGTCTTTTGTTTGCAGCACTCAGTGCCTGACCTTTTATTCTGATGATTCAGAGCTGTGCACTTATTGCACTTAAAGAATTTTTTTTATCATTAATCCACAATCACGTGAAGAACATTATGTTTACTATGCTCCCCCTTCACCAAGTCCCCCCGAAAAACATCTTCAGTCGCTGTCGATCAGCGTTGTTGGAAGCTGTAGACTCCTTCACCATGACCCTCCCCGCAGACCCCGTTACAGTCGCTGTCCATCAGTGAGTAGTATGATGCTATATGATCTCTACTAGTCTTCTCTGTGTTGTACAGTACTCCTCATGCACCCCCGACCCCACGCATTATACATGCTAATCCTAATGCCCCCATTCTTCCTCCCCACACTTGTCCATCCCTTCAGACCCACCCTGCCCAGTCCTTTTCCCTTTGGTAACTTTTAGTCAACTCTCGGGTTCTGTGAGGCTGCTGCTGTTTTTTTCCTTCAGTTTTTCTTTGTTGTTATGCTCCACACATGAGTAAAGTCACTTGGTACTTCTCTTTCTCCGCTTGGCCTATTTCTCTGAACATACTACCGTCTAGCTCCGTCCACGTCATTGCAAATGGTTGTATTTGTTTTCTTCTTAAGGCTGCTTACTGCACTTTTTTAACTGGATTTCATTCTTCCTTTTTGCTTGTAGTTTAGCTATGCTATTCACCATTCAACTCATGGTTATGAACAATAGCTTTGTGTCAATCGATATGTATCTGTATCTATCTATCTAACGGTCTGTCTGTCTATCTATGTATGTATGTATGTATCTATCTATCTATCTATATATCTTCCTATCATCTATGATGTCTATCATCTATCAATCTAGGTACCTAACTATCTATCTTTCATCTCACCTCTGTCTACCTATCTGTCTATGAATCAATCATCTTTTTGTCTGCCCATCTATCCTTCTTTACAGAACAGTTAACAACATAGCCTATGTCTGTTCCCTACTTTATGCTTCCAGAAACCTTGCAAGGTAACTAAGCCATAAGGAGAGCACTGTGTTCACCGATACACTTTCAGGTAGTGTCATCCGCGTGTGCTTACAAAGCCAGGAAATGGAGGTGAAAGGACTTGAACCCGTATCTCTGTCCTCTGTCCTCTTATACTTCCTGCTCGCTTGGTGACTTTATTTAGCCACATTCACTGAGTAAGTGATCCCTGAAGACCACAAGTATCTTCCGTCTGGGCCTGTTGTCAACAGAAAAGTGTACTTGGTTCTTTGCACACCACCTTGTTTGAGGGACATCGGCGTGATCACTGCTGATAGGTGGAGGGACAAATATAAAGGAACACCTATTTCTGGACAGGAGCAGTTGGGAACAAAGAGTGTGTTGTGGAGTGAAGTGTTTATTTGAGGGTCCAAACTTCCCTCTTTAGGTGGTTATTACTTCTTTACATTCGTGAACGTCATAAAAAGCAATGATTTTAAAAGCCCAGACGCATATTATTACTGTATTTCATTTGTTGAGGTGAGAGCAAATGAGAAGGAAGTTGCTGCACCACTAAGTCTATGCCTGAGCACTGCTGAAACCAAACAAAAAGAATTCACGGTGGCTAGATAGGGTTATTTTCTACTGACTCTCTCTGGGGACTCAAACAGAATCCATTTGTTTGTTTGTTTCTCAGTTTCACTTGTATCGGGTACCTTACCCGCCCCTTCAGCTTGTAGTTTGTCTGTGTCCTTGGATCTCAAGAGATTCTCCAGTAAGGGAGCACGTAGGTGGTCTTGAGTTTTCATCAGTACTTCTAACCCTGTGTCTTTAGATTGGAGCACTCAAAGCCTGTACTTTTATTCTGATATTTGAGAGCTGTGCTCTTACTGCACTTTGAAATTTTTTTGTTCTCATTAATATACAATCACATGCAGATCATTATGTTTTCCAATCTACCCACTTCACCAAGTCTCCCCCAAATCCCAGTTACAGTCGCTGCCCGTCAGCATGTGCTAAGATGCTGTAGAATCACTACAAGTCTTCTCTGTGTTGTACAGCCCTACCCATGACACCCCACCCTACACATTATACATGCTAATCATAATGCCTCCATTCTTTTTCCCCGCCCTTATTACTCCCTTCCCACAAACCCTACCCAGTCCCTTTCTCTTTGGTAACTGTTAGTCCACTCTCGGGTTCTGTGAGTCTGCTGCTGTCTTTTCCTTCAGTTTTTCTTTGTTATCATACTCCACACATGAGTGAAATCATTTGGTACATGTATTTCTCCGCCTGGCCTATTTGACTGAGCATAATACCCTCTAGCTACATCCACGTTATTGCAAATGATAGTAATTTTTTTCTTCTTATGGCTGCTTACTGCACTTTTTAAACTGGATTTCATTCTTCTTTTTTGTTTGTAGTTTCGCTATGTCCTTTCACCATTGCTCTCCCGGTTATGAGCAGCAGCTGTGTGTTAATCGATATGTACCTATATCTATCTATCTGTCTGTCTATCTATTTATCAATCAATCATCTTTTTGTCTGCCCATCTGTCCTTGTGTAGAGAACATTTCACCATATATCCTCTATCACTTTCCTACACTATGCTTCCAAAAATCCTGCAAAGTGTCTAGGCTGTAGAGAGAGCACTGGGTTCACCGAGACACTTGCAGGTCGAGTCGGCCGCGTGTACCTACAAAACCAGGAAATGGTTGTGCTGGGACTTGAACCCGTGTCTCTATCCTCTGTCCTCTTTCATCTCCTTCTAACTTGCTGTCTGTATTTAGCCACATTCATTGAATAAGTGCTCCCTGAAGACCACAAGTATCATTCCTCTGTGGCTGCTGTCGACAGAAAAGTAAACTTGTTGCTTTGCTCACCACCATGTTTGAAGGACATCAGCGTGATCACTGCCGATAGGACGGAGGGTCAAATAAAACGGAACACCAATTACTAGACAGGAGCAGTTGGGAGCTGAGAGTGTATTGTGGAGTGACGTGTTTATTTGAGTGTCCAAACTTCCCTCTTTAGGTGGTTATTAGATCTTCACATTCGTGAACATCATAAAAACCACTGATTTCAAAGGCCCAGATGCTTATTATTACAGCAAATCAGTTGTTGAGGTGAGAGAAAATGAGAAGCATGTTGCTGCACCACTAAATCTATGGCTGGGAACTGCTGAAACGAAATAAAAAGAATTCACGGTGGCCAGATAGGGCTATTTTCTGCTGACTGTCTCTGGGGACTCAAACAGAATCCATTTGTTCGATTGTTTGTTTTTCAGTTTCTCTCGTGTAGGGTACTTGTCCACACACCTTCGGCTTGTAGTTTGTGTCCTTGGATCTCAAGTGAGTCTCCTGTAAGTAAGCACGTAGGTGTCTTGAGTTTTCATCCCTTCTTTTAACCCTGTGTCTTTTGTTTGCAGCACTCAGTGCCTGACCTTTTATTCTGATGATTCAGAGCTGTGCACTTATTGCACTTAAAGAATTTTTTTTATCATTAATCCACAATCACGTGAAGAACATTATGTTTACTATGCTCCCCCTTCACCAAGTCCCCCCGAAAAACATCTTCAGTCGCTGACGATCAGCGTTGTTGGAAGCTGTAGACTCCTTCACCATGACCCTCCCCGCAGACCCCGTTACAGTCGCTGTCCATCAGTGAGTAGTATGATGCTATATGATCTCTACTAGTCTTCTCTGTGTTGTACAGTACTCCTCATGCACCCCCGACCCCACGCATTATACATGCTAATCCTAATGCCCCCATTCTTCCTCCCCACACTTGTCCATCCCTTCAGACCCACCCTGCCCAGTCCTTTTCCCTTTGGTAACTTTTAGTCAACTCTCGGGTTCTGTGAGGCTGCTGCTGTTTTTTTCCTTCAGTTTTTCTTTGTTGTTATGCTCCACACATGAGTAAAGTCACTTGGTACTTCTCTTTCTCCGCTTGGCCTATTTCTCTGAACATACTACCGTCTAGCTCCGTCCACGTCATTGCAAATGGTTGTATTTGTTTTCTTCTTAAGGCTGCTTACTGCACTTTTTTAACTGGATTTCATTCTTCCTTTTTGCTTGTAGTTTAGCTATGCTATTCACCATTCAACTCATGGTTATGAACAATAGCTTTGTGTCAATCGATATGTATCTGTATCTATCTATCTAACGGTCTGTCTGTCTATCTATGTATGTATGTATGTATCTATCTATCTATCTATATATCTTCCTATCATCTATGATGTCTATCATCTATCAATCTAGGTACCTAACTATCTATCTTTCATCTCACCTCTGTCTACCTATCTGTCTATGAATCAATCATCTTTTTGTCTGCCCATCTATCCTTCTTTACAGAACAGTTAACAACATAGCCTATGTCTGTTCCCTACTTTATGCTTCCAGAAACCTTGCAAGGTAACTAAGCCATAAGGAGAGCACTGTGTTCACCGATACACTTTCAGGTAGTGTCATCCGCGTGTGCTTACAAAGCCAGGAAATGGAGGTGAAAGGACTTGAACCCGTATCTCTGTCCTCTGTCCTCTTATACTTCCTGCTCGCTTGGTGACTTTATTTAGCCACATTCACTGAGTAAGTGATCCCTGAAGACCACAAGTATCTTCCGTCTGGGCCTGTTGTCAACAGAAAAGTGTACTTGGTTCTTTGCACACCACCTTGTTTGAGGGACATCGGCGTGATCACTGCTGATAGGTGGAGGGACAAATATAAAGGAACACCTATTTCTGGACAGGAGCAGTTGGGAACAAAGAGTGTGTTGTGGAGTGAAGTGTTTATTTGAGGGTCCAAACTTCCCTCTTTAGGTGGTTATTACTTCTTTACATTCGTGAACGTCATAAAAAGCAATGATTTTAAAAGCCCAGACGCATATTATTACTGTATTTCATTTGTTGAGGTGAGAGCAAATGAGAAGGAAGTTGCTGCACCACTAAGTCTATGCCTGAGCACTGCTGAAACCAAACAAAAAGAATTCACGGTGGCTAGATAGGGTTATTTTCTACTGACTCTCTCTGGGGACTCAAACAGAATCCATTTGTTTGTTTGTTTCTCAGTTTCACTTGTATCGGGTACCTTACCCGCCCCTTCAGCTTGTAGTTTGTCTGTGTCCTTGGATCTCAAGAGATTCTCCAGTAAGGGAGCACGTAGGTGGTCTTGAGTTTTCATCAGTACTTCTAACCCTGTGTCTTTAGATTGGAGCACTCAAAGCCTGTACTTTTATTCTGATATTTGAGAGCTGTGCTCTTACTGCACTTTGAAATTTTTTTGTTCTCATTAATATACAATCACATGCAGATCATTATGTTTTCCAATCTACCCACTTCACCAAGTCTCCCCCAAATCCCAGTTACAGTCGCTGCCCGTCAGCATGTGCTAAGATGCTGTAGAATCACTACAAGTCTTCTCTGTGTTGTACAGCCCTACCCATGACACCCCACCCTACACATTATACATGCTAATCATAATGCCTCCATTCTTTTTCCCCGCCCTTATTACTCCCTTCCCACAAACCCTACCCAGTCCCTTTCTCTTTGGTAACTGTTAGTCCACTCTCGGGTTCTGTGAGTCTGCTGCTGTCTTTTCCTTCAGTTTTTCTTTGTTATCATACTCCACACATGAGTGAAATCATTTGGTACATGTATTTCTCCGCCTGGCCTATTTGACTGAGCATAATACCCTCTAGCTACATCCACGTTATTGCAAATGATAGTAATTTTTTTCTTCTTATGGCTGCTTACTGCACTTTTTAAACTGGATTTCATTCTTCTTTTTTGTTTGTAGTTTCGCTATGTCCTTTCACCATTGCTCTCCCGGTTATGAGCAGCAGCTGTGTGTTAATCGATATGTACCTATATCTATCTATCTGTCTGTCTATCTATTTATCAATCAATCATCTTTTTGTCTGCCCATCTGTCCTTGTGTAGAGAACATTTCACCATATATCCTCTATCACTTTCCTACACTATGCTTCCAAAAATCCTGCAAAGTGTCTAGGCTGTAGAGAGAGCACTGGGTTCACCGAGACACTTGCAGGTCGAGTCGGCCGCGTGTACCTACAAAACCAGGAAATGGTTGTGCTGGGACTTGAACCCGTGTCTCTATCCTCTGTCCTCTTTCATCTCCTTCTAACTTGCTGTCTGTATTTAGCCACATTCATTGAATAAGTGCTCCCTGAAGACCACAAGTATCATTCCTCTGTGGCTGCTGTCGACAGAAAAGTAAACTTGTTGCTTTGCTCACCACCATGTTTGAAGGACATCAGCGTGATCACTGCCGATAGGACGGAGGGTCAAATAAAACGGAACACCAATTACTAGACAGGAGCAGTTGGGAGCTGAGAGTGTATTGTGGAGTGACGTGTTTATTTGAGTGTCCAAACTTCCCTCTTTAGGTGGTTATTAGATCTTCACATTCGTGAACATCATAAAAACCACTGATTTCAAAGGCCCAGATGCTTATTATTACAGCAAATCAGTTGTTGAGGTGAGAGAAAATGAGAAGCATGTTGCTGCACCACTAAATCTATGGCTGGGAACTGCTGAAACGAAATAAAAAGAATTCACGGTGGCCAGATAGGGCTATTTTCTGCTGACTGTCTCTGGGGACTCAAACAGAATCCATTTGTTCGATTGTTTGTTTTTCAGTTTCTCTCGTGTAGGGTACTTGTCCACACACCTTCGGCTTGTAGTTTGTGTCCTTGGATCTCAAGTGAGTCTCCTGTAAGTAAGCACGTAGGTGTCTTGAGTTTTCATCCCTTCTTTTAACCCTGTGTCTTTTGTTTGCAGCACTCAGTGCCTGACCTTTTATTCTGATGATTCAGAGCTGTGCACTTATTGCACTTAAAGAATTTTTTTTATCATTAATCCACAATCACGTGAAGAACATTATGTTTACTATGCTCCCCCTTCACCAAGTCCCCCCGAAAAACATCTTCAGTCGCTGTCGATCAGCGTTGTTGGAAGCTGTAGACTCCTTCACCATGACCCTCCCCGCAGACCCCGTTACAGTCGCTGTCCATCAGTGAGTAGTATGATGCTATATGATCTCTACTAGTCTTCTCTGTGTTGTACAGTACTCCTCATGCACCCCCGACCCCACGCATTATACATGCTAATCCTAATGCCCCCATTCTTCCTCCCCACACTTATCCATCCCTTCAGACCCACCCTGCCCAGTCCTTTTCCCTTTGGTAACTTTTAGTCAACTCTCGGGTTCTGTGAGGCTGCTGCTGTTTTTTTCCTTCAGTTTTTCTTTGTTGTTATGCTCCACACATGAGTAAAGTCACTTGGTACTTCTCTTTCTCCGCTTGGCCTATTTCTCTGAACATACTACCGTCTAGCTCCGTCCACGTCATTGCAAATGGTTGTATTTGTTTTCTTCTTAAGGCTGCTTACTGCACTTTTTTAACTGGATTTCATTCTTCCTTTTTGCTTGTAGTTTAGCTATGCTATTCACCATTCAACTCATGGTTATGAACAATAGCTTTGTGTCAATCGATATGTGTCTGTATCTATCTATCTAACGGTCTGTCTATCTATGTATGTATGTATCTATCTGTCTATCTATATATATATCTTCCTATCATCTATGATGTCTATCATCTATCAATCTAGGTACCTAACTATCTATCTTTCATCTCTCCTCTGTCTACCTATCTGTCTATGAATCAATCATCTTTTTGTCTGCCCATCTATCCTTCTTTACAGAACAGTTAACAACATAGCCTAAGTCTCTTCCCTACTTTATGCTTCCAGAAACCTTGCAAGGTAACTAAGCCATAAGGAGAGCACTGTGTTCACCGATACACTTTCAGGTAGTGTCATCCGCGTGTGCTTACAAAGCCAGGAAATGGAGGTGAAAGGACTTGAACCCGTATCTCTGTCCTCTGTCCTCTTATACTTCCTGCTCGCTTGGTGACTTTATTTAGCCACATTCACTGAGTAAGTGATCCCTGAAGACCACAAGTATCTTCCGTCTGGGCCTGTTGTCAACAGAAAAGTGTACTTGGTTCTTTGCACACCACCTTGTTTGAGGGACATCGGCGTGATCACTGCTGATAGGTGGAGGGACAAATATAAAGGAACACCTATTTCTGGACAGGAGCAGTTGGGAACAAAGAGTGTGTTGTGGAGTGAAGTGTTTATTTGAGGGTCCAAACTTCCCTCTTTAGGTGGTTATTACTTCTTTACATTCGTGAACGTCATAAAAAGCAATGATTTTAAAAGCCCAGACGCATATTATTACTGTATTTCATTTGTTGAGGTGAGAGCAAATGAGAAGGAAGTTGCTGCACCACTAAGTCTATGCCTGAGCACTGCTGAAACCAAACAAAAAGAATTCACGGTGGCTAGATAGGGTTATTTTCTACTGACTCTCTCTGGGGACTCAAACAGAATCCATTTGTTTGTTTGTTTCTCAGTTTCACTTGTATCGGGTACCTTACCCGCCCCTTCAGCTTGTAGTTTGTCTGTGTCCTTGGATCTCAAGTGATTCTCCACTAAGGGAGCACGTAGGTGGTCTTGAGTTTACATCAGTACTTCTAACCCTGTGTCTTTAGATTGGAGCACTCAAAGCCTGTACTTTTATTCTGATATTTGAGAGCTGTGCTCTTACTGCACTTTGAAATTTTTTTGTTCTCATTAATATACAATCACATGCAGATCATTATGTTTTCCAACCTACCCACTTCACCAAGTCTCCCCCAAATCCCAGTTACAGTCGCTGTCCGTCAGCATGTGCTAAGATGCTGTAGAATCACTACAAGTCTTCTCTGTGTTGTACAGCCCTACCCATGACACCCCACCCTACACATTATACATGCTAATCATAATGCCTCCATTCTTTTTCCCCGCCCTTATTACTCCCTTCCCACAAACCCTACCCAGTCCCTTTCTCTTTGGTAACTGTTAGTCCACTCTCGGGTTCTGTGAGTCTGCTGCTGTCTTTTCCTTCAGTTTTTCTTTGTTATCATACTCCACACATGAGTGAAATCATTTGGTACATGTATTTCTCCGCCTGGCCTATTTGACTGAGCATAATACCCTCTAGCTACATCCACGTTAATGCAAATGATAGTAATTTTTTTCTTCTTATGGCTGCTTACTGCACTTTTTAAACTGGATTTCATTCTTCTTTTTTGTTTGTAGTTTCGCTATGTCCTTTCACCATTGCTCTCCCGGTTATGAGCAGCAGCTGTGTGTTAATCGATATGTACCTATATCTATCTATCTGTCTGTCTATCTATTTATCAATCAATCATCTTTTTGTCTGCCCATCTGTCCTTGTGTAGAGAACATTTCACCATATATCCTCTATCACTTTCCTACACTATGCTTCCAAAAATCCTGCAAAGTGTCTAGGCTGTAGAGAGAGCACTGGGTTCACCGAGACACTTGCAGGTCGAGTCGGCCGCGTGTACCTACAAAACCAGGAAATGGTTGTGCTGGGACTTGAACCCGTGTCTCTATCCTCTGTCCTCTTTCATCTCCTTCTAACTTGCTGTCTGTATTTAGCCACATTCATTGAATAAGTGCTCCCTGAAGACCACAAGTATCATTCCTCTGTGGCTGCTGTCGACAGAAAAGTAAACTTGTTGCTTTGCTCACCACCATGTTTGAAGGACATCAGCGTGATCACTGCCGATAGGACGGAGGGTCAAATAAAACGGAACACCAATTACTAGACAGGAGCAGTTGGGAGCTGAGAGTGTATTGTGGAGTGACGTGTTTATTTGAGTGTCCAAACTTCCCTCTTTAGGTGGTTATTAGATCTTCACATTCGTGAACATCATAAAAACCACTGATTTCAAAGGCCCAGATGCTTATTATTACAGCAAATCAGTTGTTGAGGTGAGAGAAAATGAGAAGCATGTTGCTGCACCACTAAATCTATGGCTGGGAACTGCTGAAACGAAATAAAAAGAATTCACGGTGGCCAGATAGGGCTATTTTCTGCTGACTGTCTCTGGGGACTCAAACAGAATCCATTTGTTCGATTGTTTGTTTTTCAGTTTCACTCGTGTAGGGTACTTGTCCACACACATTCGGCTTGTAGTTTGTGTCCTTGGATCTCAAGTGAGTCTCCTGTAAGTAAGCACGTAGGTGTCTTGAGTTTTCATCCCTTCTTTTAACCCTGTGTCTTTTGTTTGCAGCACTCAGTGCCTGACCTTTTATTCTGATGATTCAGAGCTGTGCACTTATTGCACTTAAAGAATTTTTTTTATCATTAATCCACAATCACGTGAAGAACATTATGTTTACTATGCTCCCCCTTCACCAAGTCCCCCCGAAAAACATCTTCAGTCGCTGTCGATCAGCGTTGTTGGAAGCTGTAGACTCCTTCACCATGACCCTCCCCGCAGACCCCGTTACAGTCGCTGTCCATCAGTGAGTAGTATGATGCTATATGATCTCTACTAGTCTTCTCTGTGTTGTACAGTACTCCTCATGCACCCCCGACCCCACGCATTATACATGCTAATCCTAATGCCCCCATTCTTCCTCCCCACACTTATCCATCCCTTCAGACCCACCCTGCCCAGTCCTTTTCCCTTTGGTAACTTTTAGTCAACTCTCGGGTTCTGTGAGGCTGCTGCTGTTTTTTTCCTTCAGTTTTTCTTTGTTGTTATGCTCCACACATGAGTAAAGTCACTTGGTACTTCTCTTTCTCCGCTTGGCCTATTTCTCTGAACATACTACCGTCTAGCTCCGTCCACGTCATTGCAAATGGTTGTATTTGTTTTCTTCTTAAGGCTGCTTACTGCACTTATTTAACTGGATTTCATTCTTCCTTTTTGCTTGTAGTTTAGCTATGCTATTCACCATTCAACTCATGGTTATGAACAATAGCTTTGTGTCAATCGATATGTATCTGTATCTATCTATCTAACGGTCTGTCTGTCTATGTATGTATGTATGTATCTATCTATCTATCTATATATATATCTTCCTATCATCTATGATGTCTATCATCTATCAATCTAGGTACCTAACTATCTATCTTTCATCTCTCCTCTGTCTACCTATCTGTCTATGAATCAATCATATTTTTGTCTGCCCGTCTATCCTTCTTTACAGAACAGTTAACAACATAGCCTATGTCTGTTCCCTACTTTATGCTTCCAGAAACCTTGCAAGGTAACTAAGCCATAAGGAGAGCACTGTGTTCACCGATACACTTTCAGGTAGTGTCATCCGCGTGTGCTTACAAAGCCAGGAAATGGAGGTGAAAGGACTTGAACCCGTATCTCTGTCCTCTGTCCTCTTATACTTCCTGCTCGCTTGGTGACTTTATTTAGCCACATTCACTGAGTAAGTGATCCCTGAAGACCACAAGTATCTTCCGTCTGGGCCTGTTGTCAACAGAAAAGTGTACTTGGTTCTTTGCACACCACCTTGTTTGAGGGACATCGGCGTGATCACTGCTGATAGGTGGAGGGACAAATATAAAGGAACACCTATTTCTGGACAGGAGCAGTTGGGAACAAAGAGTGTGTTGTGGAGTGAAGTGTTTATTTGAGGGTCCAAACTTCCCTCTTTAGGTGGTTATTACTTCTTTACATTCGTGAACGTCATAAAAAGCAATGATTTTAAAAGCCCAGACGCATATTATTACTGTATTTCATTTGTTGAGGTGAGAGCAAATGAGAAGGAAGTTGCTGCACCACTAAGTCTATGCCTGAGCACTGCTGAAACCAAACAAAAAGAATTCACGGTGGCTAGATAGGGTTATTTTCTACTGACTCTCTCTGGGGACTCAAACAGAATCCATTTGTTTGTTTGTTTCTCAGTTTCACTTGTATCGGGTACCTTACCCGCCCCTTCAGCTTGTAGTTTGTCTGTGTCCTTGGATCTCAAGTGATTCTCCAGTAAGGGAGCACGTAGGTGGTCTTGAGTTTTCATCAGTACTTCTAACCCTGTGTCTTTAGAATGGAGCACTCAAAGCCTGTACTTTTTTTCTGATATTTGAGAGCTGTGCTCTTACTGCACTTTGAAATTTTTTTGTTCTCATTAATATACAATCACATGCAGATCATTATGTTTTCCAATCTACCCACTTCACCAAGTCTCCCCCAAATCCCAGTTACAGTCGCTGTCCGTCAGCATGTGCTAAGATGCTGTAGAATCACTACAAGTCTTCTCTGTGTTGTAAAGCCCTACCCATGACACCCCACCCTACACATTATACATGCTAATCATAATGCCTCCATTCTTTTTCCCCACCCTTATTATTCCCTTCCCACAAACCCTACCCAGTCCCTTTCTCTTTGGTAACTGTTAGTCAACTCTCGGGTTCTGTGAGGCTGCTGCTGTTTTTTTCCTTCAGTTTTTCTTTGTTGTTATGCTCCACACATGAGTAAAGTCACTTGGTACTTCTCTTTCTCCGCTTGGCCTATTTCTCTGAACATACTACCGTCTAGCTCCGTCCACGTCATTGCAAATGGTTGTATTTGTTTTCTTCTTAAGGCTGCTTACTGCACTTTTTTAACTGGATTTCATTCTTCCTTTTTGCTTGTAGTTTAGCTATGCTATTCACCATTCAACTCATGGTTATGAACAATAGCTTTGTGTCAATCGATATGTATCTGTATCTATCTAACGGTCTGTCTGTCTATCTATGTATGTATGTATCTATCTATCTATATATATATATCTTCCTATCATCTATGATGTCTATCATCTATCAATCTAGGTACCTAACTATCTATCTTTCATCTCTCCTCTGTCTACCTATCTGTCTATGAATCAATCATCTTTTTGTCTGCCCATCTATCCTTCCTTACAGAACAGTTAACAACATAGCCTAAGTCTCTTCCCTACTTTATGCTTCCAGAAACCTTGCAAGGTAACTAAGCCATAAGGAGAGCACTGTGTTCACCGATACACTTTCAGGTAGTGTCATCCGCGTGTGCTTACAAAGCCAGGAAATGGAGGTGAAAGGACTTGAACCCGTATCTCTGTCCTCTGTCCTCTTATAATTCCTGCTCGCTTGGTGACTTTATTTAGCCACATTCACTGAGTAAGTGATCCCTGAAGACCACAAGTATCTTCCGTCTGGGCCTGTTGTCAACAGAAAAGTGTACTTGGTTCTTTGCACACCACCTTGTTTGAGGGACATCGGCGTGATCACTGCTGATAGGTGGAGGGACAAATATAAAGGAACACCTATTTCTGGACAGGAGCAGTTGGGAACAAAGAGTGTGTTGTGGAGTGAAGTGTTTATTTGAGGGTCCAAACTTCCCTCTTTAGGTGGTTATTACTTCTTTACATTCGTGAACGTCATAAAAAGCAATGATTTTAAAAGCCCAGACGCATATTATTACTGTATTTCATTTGTTGAGGTGAGAGCAAATGAGAAGGAAGTTGCTGCACCACTAAGTCTATGCCTGAGCACTGCTGAAACCAAACAAAAAGAATTCACGGTGGCTAGATAGGGTTATTTTCTACTGACTCTCTCTGGGGACTCAAACAGAATCCATTTGTTTGTTTGTTTCTCAGTTTCCCTTGTATAGGGTACCTTACCCGCCCCTTCAGCTTGTAGTTTGTCTGTGTCCTTGGATCTCAAGTGATTCTCCAGTAAGGGAGCACGTAGGTGGTCTTGAGTTTTCATCAGTACTTCTAACCCTGTGTCTTTAGATTGGAGCACTCAAAGCCTGTACTTTTTTTCTGATATTTGAGAGCTGTGCTCTTACTGCACTTTGAAATTTTTTTGTTCTCATTAATATACAATCACATGCAGATCATTATGTTTTCCAATCTACACACTTCACCAAGTCTCCCCCAAATCCCAGTTACAGTCGCTGTCCGTCAGCATGTGCTAAGATGCTGTAGAAACACTACAAGTCTTCTCTGTGTTGTAAAGCCCTACCCATGACACCCCACCCTACACATTATACATGCTAATCATAATGCCTCCATTCTTTTTCCCCGCCCTTATTATTCCCTTCCCACAAACCCTACCCAGTCCCTTTCTCTTTGGTAACTGTTAGTCCACTCTCGGGTTCTGTGAGGCTGCTGCTGTTTTTTTCCTTCAGTTTTTCTTTGTTGTTATACTCCACACATGAGTAAAGTCACTTGGTACTTCTCTTTCTCCGCCTGGCCTATTTCTCTGAACATACTACCGTCTAGCTCCGTCCACGTCATTGCAAATGTTTGTATTTGTTTTCTTCTTAAGGCTGCTTACTGCACTTTTTTAACTGGATTTCATTCTTTCTTTTTGCTTGTTGTTTAGCTATGCTATTCACCATTCATCTCATGGTTATGAACAATAGCTTTGTGTCAATCGATATGTATCTGTATCTATCTATCTAACGGTCTGTCTGTCTATCTATGTATGTATGTATGTATCTATCTATCTATCTATATATCTTCCTATCATCTATGATGTCTATCATCTATCAATCTAGGTACCTAACTATCTATCTTTCATCTCACCTCTGTCTACCTATCTGTCTATGAATCAATCATCTTTTTGTCTGCCCATCTATCCTTCTTTACAGAACAGTTAACAACATAGCCTATGTCTGTTCCCTACTTTATGCTTCCAGAAAACTTGCAAGGTAACTAAGCCATAAGGAGAGCACTGTGTTCACCGATACACTTTCAGGTAGTGTCATCCGCGTGTGCTTACAAAGCCAGGAAATGGAGGTGAAAGGACTTGAACCCGTATCTCTGTCCTCTGTCCTCTTATAATTCCTGCTCGCTTGGTGACTTTATTTAGCCACATTCACTGAGTAAGTGATCCCTGAAGACCACAAGTATCTTCCGTCTGGGCCTGTTGTCAACAGAAAAGTGTACTTGGTTCTTTGCACACCACCTTGTTTGAGGGACATCGGCGTGATCACTGCTGATAGGTGGAGGGACAAATATAAAGGAACACCTATTTCTGGACAGGAGCAGTTGGGAACAAAGAGTGTGTTGTGGAGTGAAGTGTTTATTTGAGGGTCCAAACTTCCCTCTTTAGGTGGTTATTACTTCTTTACATTCGTGAACGTCATAAAAAGCAATGATTTTAAAAGCCCAGACGCATATTATTACTGTACTTCATTTGTTGAGGTGAGAGCAAATGAGAAGGAAGTTGCTGCACCACTAAGTCTATGCCTGAGCACTGCTGAAACCAAACAAAAAGAATTCACGGTGGCTAGATAGGGTTATTTTCTACTGACTCTCTCTGGGGACTCAAACAGAATCCATTTGTTTGTTTGTTTCTCAGTTTCACTTGTATCGGGTACCTTACCCGCCCCTTCAGCTTGTAGTTTGTCTGTGTCCTTGGATCTCAAGAGATTCTCCAGTAAGGGAGCACGTAGGTGGTCTTGAGTTTTCATCAGTACTTCTAACCCTGTGTCTTTAGATTGGAGCACTCAAAGCCTGTACTTTTATTCTGATATTTGAGAGCTGTGCTCTTACTGCACTTTGAAATTTTTTTGTTCTCATTAATATACAATCACATGCAGATCATTATGTTTTCCAATCTACCCACTTCACCAAGTCTCCCCCAAATCCCAGTTACAGTCGCTGTCCGTCAGCATGTGCTAAGATGCTGTAGAATCACTACAAGTCTTCTCTGTGTTGTACAGCCCTACCCATGACACCCCACCCTACACATTATACATGCTAATCATAATGCCTCCATTCTTTTTCCCCGCCCTTATTACTCCCTTCCCACAAACCCTACCCAGTCCCCTTCTCTTTGGTAACTGTTAGTCCACTCTCAGGTTCTGTGAGTCTGCTGCTGTCTTTTCCTTCAGTTTTTCTTTGTTATCATACTCCACACATGAGTGAAATCATTTGGTACATGTATTTCTCCGCCTGGCCTATTTGACTGAGCATAATACCCTCTAGCTACATCCACGTTATTGCAAATGATAGTAATTTTTTTCTTCTTATGGCTGCTTACTGCACTTTTTAAACTGGATTTCATTCTTCTTTTTTGTTTGTAGTTTCGCTATGTCCTTTCACCATTGCTCTCCCGGTTATGAGCAGCAGCTGTGTGTTAATCGATATGTACCTATATCTATCTATCTGTCTGTCTATCTATTTATCAATCAATCATCTTTTTGTCTGCCCATCTGTCCTTGTGTAGAGAACATTTCACCATATATCCTCTATCACTTTCCTACACTATGCTTCCAAAAATCCTGCAAAGTGTCTAGGCTGTAGAGAGAGCACTGGGTTCACCGAGACACTTGCAGGTCGAGTCGGCCGCGTGTACCTACAAAACCAGGAAATGGTTGTGCTGGGACTTGAACCCGTGTCTCTATCCTCTGTCCTCTTTCATCTCCTTCTAACTTGCTGTCTGTATTTAGCCACATTCATTGAATAAGTGCTCCCTGAAGACCACAAGTATCATTCCTCTGTGGCTGCTGTCGACAGAAAAGTAAACTTGTTGCTTTGCTCACCACCATGTTTGAAGGACATCAGCGTGATCACTGCCGATAGGACGGAGGGTCAAATAAAACGGAACACCAATTACTAGACAGGAGCAGTTGGGAGCTGAGAGTGTATTGTGGAGTGACGTGTTTATTTGAGTGTCCAAACTTCCCTCTTTAGGTGGTTATTAGATCTTCACATTCGTGAACATCATAAAAACCACTGATTTCAAAGGCCCAGATGCTTATTATTACAGCAAATCAGTTGTTGAGGTGAGAGAAAATGAGAAGCATGTTGCTGCACCACTAAATCTATGGCTGGGAACTGCTGAAACGAAATAAAAAGAATTCACGGTGGCCAGATAGGGCTATTTTCTGCTGACTGTCTCTGGGGACTCAAACAGAATCCATTTGTTCGATTGTTTGTTTTTCAGTTTCACTCGTGTAGGGTACTTGTCCACACACCTTCGGCTTGTAGTTTGTGTCCTTGGATCTCAAGTGAGTCTCCTGTAAGTAAGCACGTAGGTGTCTTGAGTTTTCATCCCTTCTTTTAACCCTGTGTCTTTTGTTTGCAGCACTCAGTGCCTGACCTTTTATTCTGATGATTCAGAGCTGTGCACTTATTGCACTTAAAGAATTTTTTTTATCATTAATCCACAATCACGTGAAGAACATTATGTTTACTATGCTCCCCCTTCACCAAGTCCCCCCGAAAAACATCTTCAGTCGCTGTCGATCAGCGTTGTTGGAAGCTGTAGACTCCTTCACCATGACCCTCCCCGCAGACCCCGTTACAGTCGCTGTCCATCAGTGAGTAGTATGATGCTATATGATCTCTACTAGTCTTCTCTGTGTTGTACAGTACTCCTCATGCACCCCCGACCCCACGCATTATACATGCTAATCCTAATGCCCCCATTCTTCCTCCCCACACTTATCCATCCCTTCAGACCCACCCTGCCCAGTCCTTTTCCCTTTGGTAACTTTTAGTCAACTCTCGGGTTCTGTGAGGCTGCTGCTGTTTTTTTCCTTCAGTTTTTCTTTGTTGTTATGCTCCACACATGAGTAAAGTCACTTGGTACTTCTCTTTCTCCGCTTGGCCTATTTCTCTGAACATACTACCGTCTAGCTCCGTCCACGTCATTGCAAATGGTTGTATTTGTTTTCTTCTTAAGGCTGCTTACTGCACTTTTTTAACTGGATTTCATTCTTCCTTTTTGCTTGTAGTTTAGCTATGCTATTCACCATTCAACTCATGGTTATGAACAATAGCTTTGTGTCAATCGATATGTATCTGTATCTATCTATCTAACGGTCTGTCTATCTATGTATGTATGTATGTATGTATCTATCTATATATATATCTTCCTATCATCTATGATGTCTATCATCTATCAATCTAGGTACCTAACTATCTATCTTTCATCTCTCCTCTGTCTACCTATCTGTCTATGAATCAATCATATTTTTGTCTGCCCGTCTATCCTTCTTTACAGAACAGTTAACAACATAGCCTATGTCTGTTCCCTACACTATGCTTCCAGAAACCTTGCAAGGTAACTAAGCCATAAGGAGAGCACTGTGTTCACCGATACACTTTCAGGTAGTGTCATCCGCGTGTGCTTACAAAGCCAGGAAATGGAGGTGAAAGGACTTGAACCCGTATCTCTGTCCTCTGTCCTCTTATACTTCCTGCTCGCTTGGTGACTTTATTTAGCCACATTCACTGAGTAAGTGATCCCTGAAGACCACAAGTATCTTCCGTCTGGGCCTGTTGTCAACAGAAAAGTGTACTTGGTTCTTTGCACACCACCTTGTTTGAGGGACATCGGCGTGATCACTGCTGATAGGTGGAGGGACAAATATAAAGGAACACCTATTTCTGGACAGGAGCAGTTGGGAACAAAGAGTGTGTTGTGGAGTGAAGTGTTTATTTGAGGGTCCAAACTTCCCTCTTTAGGTGGTTATTACTTCTTTACATTCGTGAACGTCATAAAAAGCAATGATTTTAAAAGCCCAGACGCATATTATTACTGTATTTCATTTGTTGAGGTGAGAGCAAATGAGAAGGAAGTTGCTGCACCACTAAGTCTATGCCTGAGCACTGCTGAAACCAAACAAAAAGAATTCACGGTGGCTAGATAGGGTTATTTTCTACTGACTCTCTCTGGGGACTCAAACAGAATCCATTTGTTTGTTTGTTTCTCAGTTTCCCTTGTATAGGGTACCTTACCCGCCCCTTCAGCTTGTAGTTTGTCTGTGTCCTTGGATCTCAAGTGATTCTCCAGTAAGGGAGCACGTAGGTGGTCTTGAGTTTTCATCAGTACTTCTAACCCTGTGTCTTTAGATTGGAGCACTCAAAGCCTGTACTTTTTTTCTGATATTTGAGAGCTGTGCTCTTACTGCACTTTGAAATTTTTTTGTTCTCATTAATATACAATCACATGCAGATCATTATGTTTTCCAATCTACACACTTCACCAAGTCTCCCCCAAATCCCAGTTACAGTCGCTGTCCGTCAGCATGTGCTAAGATGCTGTAGAAACACTACAAGTCTTCTCTGTGTTGTAAAGCCCTACCCATGACACCCCACCCTACACATTATACATGCTAATCATAATGCCTCCATTCTTTTTCCCCGCCCTTATTATTCCCTTCCCACAAACCCTACCCAGTCCCTTTCTCTTTGGTAACTGTTAGTCCACTCTCGGGTTCTGTGAGGCTGCTGCTGTTTTTTTCCTTCAGTTTTTCTTTGTTGTTATACTCCACACATGAGTAAAGTCACTTGGTACTTCTCTTTCTCCGCCTGGCCTATTTCTCTGAACATACTACCGTCTAGCTCCGTCCACGTCATTGCAAATGTTTGTATTTGTTTTCTTCTTAAGGCTGCTTACTGCACTTTTTTAACTGGATTTCATTCTTTCTTTTTGCTTGTTGTTTAGCTATGCTATTCACCATTCATCTCATGGTTATGAACAATAGCTTTGTGTCAATCGATATGTATCTGTATCTATCTATCTAACGGTCTGTCTGTCTATCTATGTATGTATGTATGTATCTATCTATCTATCTATATATCTTCCTATCATCTATGATGTCTATCATCTATCAATCTAGGTACCTAACTATCTATCTTTCATCTCACCTCTGTCTACCTATCTGTCTATGAATCAATCATCTTTTTGTCTGCCCATCTATCCTTCTTTACAGAACAGTTAACAACATAGCCTATGTCTGTTCCCTACTTTATGCTTCCAGAAAACTTGCAAGGTAACTAAGCCATAAGGAGAGCACTGTGTTCACCGATACACTTTCAGGTAGTGTCATCCGCGTGTGCTTACAAAGCCAGGAAATGGAGGTGAAAGGACTTGAACCCGTATCTCTGTCCTCTGTCCTCTTATAATTCCTGCTCGCTTGGTGACTTTATTTAGCCACATTCACTGAGTAAGTGATCCCTGAAGACCACAAGTATCTTCCGTCTGGGCCTGTTGTCAACAGAAAAGTGTACTTGGTTCTTTGCACACCACCTTGTTTGAGGGACATCGGCGTGATCACTGCTGATAGGTGGAGGGACAAATATAAAGGAACACCTATTTCTGGACAGGAGCAGTTGGGAACAAAGAGTGTGTTGTGGAGTGAAGTGTTTATTTGAGGGTCCAAACTTCCCTCTTTAGGTGGTTATTACTTCTTTACATTCGTGAACGTCATAAAAAGCAATGATTTTAAAAGCCCAGACGCATATTATTACTGTACTTCATTTGTTGAGGTGAGAGCAAATGAGAAGGAAGTTGCTGCACCACTAAGTCTATGCCTGAGCACTGCTGAAACCAAACAAAAAGAATTCACGGTGGCTAGATAGGGTTATTTTCTACTGACTCTCTCTGGGGACTCAAACAGAATCCATTTGTTTGTTTGTTTCTCAGTTTCACTTGTATCGGGTACCTTACCCGCCCCTTCAGCTTGTAGTTTGTCTGTGTCCTTGGATCTCAAGAGATTCTCCAGTAAGGGAGCACGTAGGTGGTCTTGAGTTTTCATCAGTACTTCTAACCCTGTGTCTTTAGATTGGAGCACTCAAAGCCTGTACTTTTATTCTGATATTTGAGAGCTGTGCTCTTACTGCACTTTGAAATTTTTTTGTTCTCATTAATATACAATCACATGCAGATCATTATGTTTTCCAATCTACCCACTTCACCAAGTCTCCCCCAAATCCCAGTTACAGTCGCTGTCCGTCAGCATGTGCTAAGATGCTGTAGAATCACTACAAGTCTTCTCTGTGTTGTACAGCCCTACCCATGACACCCCACCCTACACATTATACATGCTAATCATAATGCCTCCATTCTTTTTCCCCGCCCTTATTACTCCCTTCCCACAAACCCTACCCAGTCCCCTTCTCTTTGGTAACTGTTAGTCCACTCTCAGGTTCTGTGAGTCTGCTGCTGTCTTTTCCTTCAGTTTTTCTTTGTTATCATACTCCACACATGAGTGAAATCATTTGGTACATGTATTTCTCCGCCTGGCCTATTTGACTGAGCATAATACCCTCTAGCTACATCCACGTTATTGCAAATGATAGTAATTTTTTTCTTCTTATGGCTGCTTACTGCACTTTTTAAACTGGATTTCATTCTTCTTTTTTGTTTGTAGTTTCGCTATGTCCTTTCACCATTGCTCTCCCGGTTATGAGCAGCAGCTGTGTGTTAATCGATATGTACCTATATCTATCTATCTGTCTGTCTATCTATTTATCAATCAATCATCTTTTTGTCTGCCCATCTGTCCTTGTGTAGAGAACATTTCACCATATATCCTCTATCACTTTCCTACACTATGCTTCCAAAAATCCTGCAAAGTGTCTAGGCTGTAGAGAGAGCACTGGGTTCACCGAGACACTTGCAGGTCGAGTCGGCCGCGTGTACCTACAAAACCAGGAAATGGTTGTGCTGGGACTTGAACCCGTGTCTCTATCCTCTGTCCTCTTTCATCTCCTTCTAACTTGCTGTCTGTATTTAGCCACATTCATTGAATAAGTGCTCCCTGAAGACCACAAGTATCATTCCTCTGTGGCTGCTGTCGACAGAAAAGTAAACTTGTTGCTTTGCTCACCACCATGTTTGAAGGACATCAGCGTGATCACTGCCGATAGGACGGAGGGTCAAATAAAACGGAACACCAATTACTAGACAGGAGCAGTTGGGAGCTGAGAGTGTATTGTGGAGTGACGTGTTTATTTGAGTGTCCAAACTTCCCTCTTTAGGTGGTTATTAGATCTTCACATTCGTGAACATCATAAAAACCACTGATTTCAAAGGCCCAGATGCTTATTATTACAGCAAATCAGTTGTTGAGGTGAGAGAAAATGAGAAGCATGTTGCTGCACCACTAAATCTATGGCTGGGAACTGCTGAAACGAAATAAAAAGAATTCACGGTGGCCAGATAGGGCTATTTTCTGCTGACTGTCTCTGGGGACTCAAACAGAATCCATTTGTTCGATTGTTTGTTTTTCAGTTTCACTCGTGTAGGGTACTTGTCCACACACCTTCGGCTTGTAGTTTGTGTCCTTGGATCTCAAGTGAGTCTCCTGTAAGTAAGCACGTAGGTGTCTTGAGTTTTCATCCCTTCTTTTAACCCTGTGTCTTTTGTTTGCAGCACTCAGTGCCTGACCTTTTATTCTGATGATTCAGAGCTGTGCACTTATTGCACTTAAAGAATTTTTTTTATCATTAATCCACAATCACGTGAAGAACATTATGTTTACTATGCTCCCCCTTCACCAAGTCCCCCCGAAAAACATCTTCAGTCGCTGTCGATCAGCGTTGTTGGAAGCTGTAGACTCCTTCACCATGACCCTCCCCGCAGACCCCGTTACAGTCGCTGTCCATCAGTGAGTAGTATGATGCTATATGATCTCTACTAGTCTTCTCTGTGTTGTACAGTACTCCTCATGCACCCCCGACCCCACGCATTATACATGCTAATCCTAATGCCCCCATTCTTCCTCCCCACACTTATCCATCCCTTCAGACCCACCCTGCCCAGTCCTTTTCCCTTTGGTAACTTTTAGTCAACTCTCGGGTTCTGTGAGGCTGCTGCTGTTTTTTTCCTTCAGTTTTTCTTTGTTGTTATGCTCCACACATGAGTAAAGTCACTTGGTACTTCTCTTTCTCCGCTTGGCCTATTTCTCTGAACATACTACCGTCTAGCTCCGTCCACGTCATTGCAAATGGTTGTATTTGTTTTCTTCTTAAGGCTGCTTACTGCACTTTTTTAACTGGATTTCATTCTTCCTTTTTGCTTGTAGTTTAGCTATGCTATTCACCATTCAACTCATGGTTATGAACAATAGCTTTGTGTCAATCGATATGTATCTGTATCTATCTATCTAACGGTCTGTCTATCTATGTATGTATGTATGTATGTATGTATCTATCTATATATATATCTTCCTATCATCTATGATGTCTATCATCTATCAATCTAGGTACCTAACTATCTATCTTTCATCTCTCCTCTGTCTACCTATCTGTCTATGAATCAATCATATTTTTGTCTGCCCGTCTATCCTTCTTTACAGAACAGTTAACAACATAGACTATGTCTCTTCCCTACACTATGCTTCCAGAAATCTTGCAAGGTAACTAAGCCTTAAGGAGAGCACTGTGTTCACCGATACACTTTCAGGTAGTGTCATCCGCGTGTGCTTACAAAACCAGGAAATGGAGGTGAAAGGACTTGAACCCGTATCTCTGTCCTCTGTCCTCTTATACTTCCTGCTCGCTTGGTGACTTTATTTAGCCACATTCACTGAGTAAGTGATCCCTGAAGACCACAAGTATCTTCCGTCTGGGCCTGTTGTCAACAGAAAAGTGTACTTGGTTCTTTGCACACCACCTTGTTTGAGGGACATCGGCGTGATCACTGCTGATAGGTGGAGGGACAAATATAAAGGAACACCTATTTCTGGACAGGAGCAGTTGGGAACAAAGAGTGTGTTGTGGAGTGAAGTGTTTATTTGAGGGTCCAAACTTCCCTCTTTAGGTGGTTATTACTTCTTTACATTCGTGAACGTCATAAAAAGCAATGATTTTAAAAGCCCAGACGCATATTATTACTGTATTTCATTTGTTGAGGTGAGAGCAAATGAGAAGGAAGTTGCTGCACCACTAAGTCTATGCCTGAGCACTGCTGAAACCAAACAAAAAGAATTCACGGTGGCTAGATAGGGTTATTTTCTACTGACTCTCTCTGGGGACTCAAACAGAATCCATTTGTTTGTTTGTTTCTCAGTTTCACTTGTATCGGGTACCTTACCCGCCCCTTCAGCTTGTAGTTTGTCTGTGTCCTTGGATCTCAAGAGATTCTCCAGTAAGGGAGCACGTAGGTGGTCTTGAGTTTTCATCAGTACTTCTAACCCTGTGTCTTTAGATTGGAGCACTCAAAGCCTGTACTTTTATTCTGATATTTGAGAGCTGTGCTCTTACTGCACTTTGAAATTTTTTTGTTCTCATTAATATACAATCACATGCAGATCATTATGTTTTCCAATCTACCCACTTCACCAAGTCTCCCCCAAATCCCAGTTACAGTCGCTGTCCGTCAGCATGTGCTAAGATGCTGTAGAATCACTACAAGTCTTTTCTGTGTTGTACAGCCCTACCCATGACACCCCACCCTACACATTATACATGCTAATCATAATGCCTCCATTCTTTTTCCCCGCCCTTATTACTCCCTTCCCACAAACCCTACCCAGTCCCTTTCTCTTTGGTAACTGTTAGTTCACTCTCGGGTTCTGTGAGTCTACTGCTGTCTTTTCCTTCAGTTTTTCTTTGTTATCATACTCCACACATGAGTGAAATCATTTGGTACATGTATTTCTCCGCCTGGCCTATTTGACTGAGCATAATACCCTCTAGCTACATCCACGTTATTGCAAATGATAGTAATTTTTTTCTTCTTATGGCTGCTTACTGCACTTTTTAAACTGGATTTCATTCTTCTTTTTTGTTTGTAGTTTCGCTATGTCCTTTCACCATTGCTCTCCCGGTTATGAGCAGCAGCTGTGTGTTAATCGATATGTACCTATATCTATCTATCTGTCTGTCTATCTATTTATCAATCAATCATCTTTTTGTCTGCCCATCTGTCCTTGTGTAGAGAACATTTCACCATATATCCTCTATCACTTTCCTACACTATGCTTCCAAAAATCCTGCAAAGTGTCTAGGCTGTAGAGAGAGCACTGGGTTCACCGAGACACTTGCAGGTCGAGTCGGCCGCGTGTACCTACAAAACCAGGAAATGGTTGTGCTGGGACTTGAACCCGTGTCTCTATCCTCTGTCCTCTTTCATCTCCTTCTAACTTGCTGTCTGTATTTAGCCACATTCATTGAATAAGTGCTCCCTGAAGACCACAAGTATCATTCCTCTGTGGCTGCTGTCGACAGAAAAGTAAACTTGTTGCTTTGCTCACCACCATGTTTGAAGGACATCAGCGTGATCACTGCCGATAGGACGGAGGGTCAAATAAAACGGAACACCAATTACTAGACAGGAGCAGTTGGGAGCTGAGAGTGTATTGTGGAGTGACGTGTTTATTTGAGTGTCCAAACTTCCCTCTTTAGGTGGTTATTAGATCTTCACATTCGTGAACATCATAAAAACCACTGATTTCAAAGGCCCAGATGCTTATTATTACAGCAAATCAGTTGTTGAGGTGAGAGAAAATGAGAAGCATGTTGCTGCACCACTAAATCTATGGCTGGGAACTGCTGAAACGAAATAAAAAGAATTCACGGTGGCCAGATAGGGCTATTTTCTGCTGACTGTCTCTGGGGACTCAAACAGAATCCATTTGTTCGATTGTTTGTTTTTCAGTTTCACTCGTGTAGGGTACTTGTCCACACACCTTCGGCTTGTAGTTTGTGTCCTTGGATCTCAAGTGAGTCTCCTGTAAGTAAGCACGTAGGTGTCTTGAGTTTTCATCCCTTCTTTTAACCCTGTGTCTTTTGTTTGCAGCACTCAGTGCCTGACCTTTTATTCTGATGATTCAGAGCTGTGCACTTATTGCACTTAAAGAATTTTTTTTATCATTAATCCACAATCACGTGAAGAACATTATGTTTACTATGCTCCCCCTTCACCAAGTCCCCCCGAAAAACATCTTCAGTCGCTGTCGATCAGCGTTGTTGGAAGCTGTAGACTCCTTCACCATGACCCTCCCCGCAGACCCCGTTACAGTCGCTGTCCATCAGTGAGTAGTATGATGCTATATGAACTCTACTAGTCTTCTCTGTGTTGTACAGTACTCCTCATGCACCCCCGACCCCACGCATTATACATGCTAATCCTAATGCCCCCATTCTTCCTCCCCACACTTATCCATCCCTTCAGACCCACCCTGCCCAGTCCATTTCCCTTTGGTAACTTTTAGTCAACTCTCGGGTTCTGTGAGGCTGCTGCTGTTTTTTTCCTTCAGTTTTTCTTTGTTGTTATGCTCCACACATGAGTAAAGTCACTTGGTACTTCTCTTTCTCCGCTTGGCCTATTTCTCTGAACATACTACCGTCTAGCTCCGTCCACGTCATTGCAAATGGTTGTATTTGTTTTCTTCTTAAGGCTGCTTACTGCACTTTTTTAACTGGATTTCATTCTTCCTTTTTGCTTGTAGTTTAGCTATGCTATTCACCATTCAACTCATGGTTATGAACAATAGCTTTGTGTCAATCGATATGTATCTGTATCTATCTATCTAACGGTCTGTCTGTCTATCTATGTATGTATGTATGTATCTATCTATCTATCTATATATCTTCCTATCATCTATGATGTCTATCATCTATCAATCTAGGTACCTAACTATCTATCTTTCATCTCACCTCTGTCTACCTATCTGTCTATGAATCAATCATCTTTTTGTCTGCCCATCTATCCTTCTTTACAGAACAGTTAACAACATAGCCTATGTCTGTTCCCTACACTATGCTTCCAGAAACCTTGCAAGGTAACTAAGCCATAAGGAGAGCACTGTGTTCACCGATACACTTTCAGGTAGTGTCATCCGCGTGTGCTTACAAAGCCAGGAAATGGAGGTGAAAGGACTTGAACCCGTATCTCTGTCCTCTGTCCTCTTATACTTCCTGCTCGCTTGGTGACTTTATTTAGCCACATTCACTGAGTAAGTGATCCCTGAAGACCACAAGTATCTTCCGTCTGGGCCTGTTGTCAACAGAAAAGTGTACTTGGTTCTTTGCACACCACCTTGTTTGAGGGACATCGGCGTGATCACTGCTGATAGGTGGAGGGACAAATATAAAGGAACACCTATTTCTGGACAGGAGCAGTTGGGAACAAAGAGTGTGTTGTGGAGTGAAGTGTTTATTTGAGGGTCCAAACTTCCCTCTTTAGGTGGTTATTACTTCTTTACATTCGTGAACGTCATAAAAAGCAATGATTTTAAAAGCCCAGACGCATATTATTACTGTATTTCATTTGTTGAGGTGAGAGCAAATGAGAAGGAAGTTGCTGCACCACTAAGTCTATGCCTGAGCACTGCTGAAACCAAACAAAAAGAATTCACGGTGGCTAGATAGGGTTATTTTCTACTGACTCTCTCTGGGGACTCAAACAGAATCCATTTGTTTGTTTGTTTCTCAGTTTCACTTGTATCGGGTACCTTACCCGCCCCTTCAGCTTGTAGTTTGTCTGTGTCCTTGGATCTCAAGAGATTCTCCAGTAAGGGAGCACGTAGGTGGTCTTGAGTTTTCATCAGTACTTCTAACCCTGTGTCTTTAGATTGGAGCACTCAAAGCCTGTACTTTTATTCTGATATTTGAGAGCTGTGCTCTTACTGCACTTTGAAATTTTTTTGTTCTCATTAATATACAATCACATGCAGATCATTATGTTTTCCAATCTACCCACTTCACCAAGTCTCCCCCAAATCCCAGTTACAGTCGCTGTCCGTCAGCATGTGCTAAGATGCTGTAGAATCACTACAAGTCTTCTCTGTGTTGTACATCCCTACCCATGACACCCCACCCTACACATTATACATGCTAATCATAATGCCTCCATTCTTTTTCCCCGCCCTTATTACTCCCTTCCCACAAACCCTACCCAGTCCCTTTCTCTTTGGTAACTGTTAGTCCACTCTCGGGTTCTGTGAGTCTGCTGCTGTCTTTTCCTTCAGTTTTTCTTTGTTATCATACTCCACACATGAGTGAAATCATTTGGTACATGTATTTCTCCGCCTGGCCTATTTGACTGAGCATAATACCCTCTAGCTACATCCACGTTATTGCAAATGATAGTAATTTTTTTCTTCTTATGGCTGCTTACTGCACTTTTTAAACTGGATTTCATTCTTCTTTTTTGTTTGTAGTTTCGCTATGTCCTTTCACCATTGCTCTCCCGGTTATGAGCAGCAGCTGTGTGTTAATCGATATGTACCTATATCTATCTATCTGTCTGTCTATCTATTTATCAATCAATCATCTTTTTGTCTGCCCATCTGTCCTTGTGTAGAGAACATTTCACCATATATCCTCTATCACTTTCCTACACTATGCTTCCAAAAATCCTGCAAAGTGTCTAGGCTGTAGAGAGAGCACTGGGTTCACCGAGACACTTGCAGGTCGAGTCGGCCGCGTGTACCTACAAAACCAGGAAATGGTTGTGCTGGGACTTGAACCCGTGTCTCTATCCTCTGTCCTCTTTCATCTCCTTCTAACTTGCTGTCTGTATTTAGCCACATTCATTGAATAAGTGCTCCCTGAAGACCACAAGTATCATTCCTCTGTGGCTGCTGTCGACAGAAAAGTAAACTTGTTGCTTTGCTCACCACCATGTTTGAAGGACATCAGCGTGATCACTGCCGATAGGACGGAGGGTCAAATAAAACGGAACACCAATTACTAGACAGGAGCAGTTGGGAGCTGAGAGTGTATTGTGGAGTGACGTGTTTATTTGAGTGTCCAAACTTCCCTCTTTAGGTGGTTATTAGATCTTCACATTCGTGAACATCATAAAAACCACTGATTTCAAAGGCCCAGATGCTTATTATTACAGCAAATCAGTTGTTGAGGTGAGAGAAAATGAGAAGCATGTTGCTGCACCACTAAATCTATGGCTGGGAACTGCTGAAACGAAATAAAAAGAATTCACGGTGGCCAGATAGGGCTATTTTCTGCTGACTGTCTCTGGGGACTCAAACAGAATCCATTTGTTCGATTGTTTGTTTTTCAGTTTCACTCGTGTAGGGTACTTGTCCACACACCTTCGGCTTGTAGTTTGTGTCCTTGGATCTCAAGTGAGTCTCCTGTAAGTAAGCACGTAGGTGTCTTGAGTTTTCATCCCTTCTTTTAACCCTGTGTCTTTTGTTTGCAGCACTCAGTGCCTGACCTTTTATTCTGATGATTCAGAGCTGTGCACTTATTGCACTTAAAGAATTTTTTTATCATTAATCCACAATCACGTGAAGAACATTATGTTTACTATGCTCCCCCTTCACCAAGTCCCCCCGAAAAACATCTTCAGTCGCTGTCGATCAGCGTTGTTGGAAGCTGTAGACTCCTTCACCATGACCCTCCCCGCAGACCCCGTTACAGTCGCTGTCCATCAGTGAGTAGTATGATGCTATATGAACTCTACTAGTCTTCTCTGTGTTGTACAGTACTCCTCATGCACCCCCGACCCCACGCATTATACATGCTAATCCTAATGCCCCCATTCTTCCTCCCCACACTTATCCATCCCTTCAGACCCACCCTGCCCAGTCCATTTCCCTTTGGTAACTTTTAGTCAACTCTCGGGTTCTGTGAGGCTGCTGCTGTTTTTTTCCTTCAGTTTTTCTTTGTTGTTATGCTCCACACATGAGTAAAGTCACTTGGTACTTCTCTTTCTCCGCTTGGCCTATTTCTCTGAACATACTACCGTCTAGCTCCGTCCACGTCATTGCAAATGGTTGTATTTGTTTTCTTCTTAAGGCTGCTTACTGCACTTTTTTAACTGGATTTCATTCTTCCTTTTTGCTTGTAGTTTAGCTATGCTATTCACCATTCAACTCATGGTTATGAACAATAGCTTTGTGTCAATCGATATGTATCTGTATCTATCTATCTAACGGTCTGTCTGTCTATCTATGTATGTATGTATGTATCTATCTATCTATCTATATATCTTCCTATCATCTATGATGTCTATCATCTATCAATCTAGGTACCTAACTATCTATCTTTCATCTCACCTCTGTCTACCTATCTGTCTATGAATCAATCATCTTTTTGTCTGCCCATCTATCCTTCTTTACAGAACAGTTAACAACATAGCCTATGTCTGTTCCCTACACTATGCTTCCAGAAACCTTGCAAGGTAACTAAGCCATAAGGAGAGCACTGTGTTCACCGATACACTTTCAGGTAGTGTCATCCGCGTGTGCTTACAAAGCCAGGAAATGGAGGTGAAAGGACTTGAACCCGTATCTCTGTCCTCTGTCCTCTTATACTTCCTGCTCGCTTGGTGACTTTATTTAGCCACATTCACTGAGTAAGTGATCCCTGAAGACCACAAGTATCTTCCGTCTGGGCCTGTTGTCAACAGAAAAGTGTACTTGGTTCTTTGCACACCACCTTGTTTGAGGGACATCGGCGTGATCACTGCTGATAGGTGGAGGGACAAATATAAAGGAACACCTATTTCTGGACAGGAGCAGTTGGGAACAAAGAGTGTGTTGTGGAGTGAAGTGTTTATTTGAGGGTCCAAACTTCCCTCTTTAGGTGGTTATTACTTCTTTACATTCGTGAACGTCATAAAAAGCAATGATTTTAAAAGCCCAGACGCATATTATTACTGTATTTCATTTGTTGAGGTGAGAGCAAATGAGAAGGAAGTTGCTGCACCACTAAGTCTATGCCTGAGCACTGCTGAAACCAAACAAAAAGAATTCACGGTGGCTAGATAGGGTTATTTTCTACTGACTCTCTCTGGGGACTCAAACAGAATCCATTTGTTTGTTTGTTTCTCAGTTTCACTTGTATCGGGTACCTTACCCGCCCCTTCAGCTTGTAGTTTGTCTGTGTCCTTGGATCTCAAGAGATTCTCCAGTAAGGGAGCACGTAGGTGGTCTTGAGTTTTCATCAGTACTTCTAACCCTGTGTCTTTAGATTGGAGCACTCAAAGCCTGTACTTTTATTCTGATATTTGAGAGCTGTGCTCTTACTGCACTTTGAAATTTTTTTGTTCTCATTAATATACAATCACATGCAGATCATTATGTTTTCCAATCTACCCACTTCACCAAGTCTCCCCCAAATCCCAGTTACAGTCGCTGTCCGTCAGCATGTGCTAAGATGCTGTAGAATCACTACAAGTCTTCTCTGTGTTGTACATCCCTACCCATGACACCCCACCCTACACATTATACATGCTAATCATAATGCCTCCATTCTTTTTCCCCGCCCTTATTACTCCCTTCCCACAAACCCTACCCAGTCCCTTTCTCTTTGGTAACTGTTAGTCCACTCTCGGGTTCTGTGAGTCTGCTGCTGTCTTTTCCTTCAGTTTTTCTTTGTTATCATACTCCACACATGAGTGAAATCATTTGGTACATGTATTTCTCCGCCTGGCCTATTTGACTGAGCATAATACCCTCTAGCTACATCCACGTTATTGCAAATGATAGTAATTTTTTTCTTCTTATGGCTGCTTACTGCACTTTTTAAACTGGATTTCATTCTTCTTTTTTGTTTGTAGTTTCGCTATGTCCTTTCACCATTGCTCTCCCGGTTATGAGCAGCAGCTGTGTGTTAATCGATATGTACCTATATCTATCTATCTGTCTGTCTATCTATTTATCAATCAATCATCTTTTTGTCTGCCCATCTGTCCTTGTGTAGAGAACATTTCACCATATATCCTCTATCACTTTCCTACACTATGCTTCCAAAAATCCTGCAAAGTGTCTAGGCTGTAGAGAGAGCACTGGGTTCACCGAGACACTTGCAGGTCGAGTCGGCCGCGTGTACCTACAAAACCAGGAAATGGTTGTGCTGGGACTTGAACCCGTGTCTCTATCCTCTGTCCTCTTTCATCTCCTTCTAACTTGCTGTCTGTATTTAGCCACATTCATTGAATAAGTGCTCCCTGAAGACCACAAGTATCATTCCTCTGTGGCTGCTGTCGACAGAAAAGTAAACTTGTTGCTTTGCTCACCACCATGTTTGAAGGACATCAGCGTGATCACTGCCGATAGGACGGAGGGTCAAATAAAACGGAACACCAATTACTAGACAGGAGCAGTTGGGAGCTGAGAGTGTATTGTGGAGTGACGTGTTTATTTGAGTGTCCAAACTTCCCTCTTTAGGTGGTTATTAGATCTTCACATTCGTGAACATCATAAAAACCACTGATTTCAAAGGCCCAGATGCTTATTATTACAGCAAATCAGTTGTTGAGGTGAGAGAAAATGAGAAGCATGTTGCTGCACCACTAAATCTATGGCTGGGAACTGCTGAAACGAAATAAAAAGAATTCACGGTGGCCAGATAGGGCTATTTTCTGCTGACTGTCTCTGGGGACTCAAACAGAATCCATTTGTTCGATTGTTTGTTTTTCAGTTTCACTCGTGTAGGGTACTTGTCCACACACCTTCGGCTTGTAGTTTGTGTCCTTGGATCTCAAGTGAGTCTCCTGTAAGTAAGCACGTAGGTGTCTTGAGTTTTCATCCCTTCTTTTAACCCTGTGTCTTTTGTTTGCAGCACTCAGTGCCTGACCTTTTATTCTGATGATTCAGAGCTGTGCACTTATTGCACTTAAAGAATTTTTTTATCATTAATCCACAATCACGTGAAGAACATTATGTTTACTATGCTCCCCCTTCACCAAGTCCCCCCGAAAAACATCTTCAGTCGCTGTCGATCAGCGTTGTTGGAAGCTGTAGACTCCTTCACCATGACCCTCCCCGCAGACCCCGTTACAGTCGCTGTCCATCAGTGAGTAGTATGATGCTATATGATCTCTACTAGTCTTCTCTGTGTTGTACAGTACTCCTCATGCACCCCCGACCCCACGCATTATACATGCTAATCCTAATGCCCCCATTCTTCCTCCCCACACTTATCCATCCCTTCAGACCCACCCTGCCCAGTCCTTTTCCCTTTGGTAACTTTTAGTCAACTCTCGGGTTCTGTGAGGCTGCTGCTGTTTTTTTCCTTCAGTTTTTCTTTGTTGTTATGCTCCACACATGAGTAAAGTCACTTGGTACTTCTCTTTCTCCGCTTGGCCTATTTCTCTGAACATACTACCGTCTAGCTCGGTCCACGTCATTGCAAATGGTTGTATTTGTTTTCTTCTTAAGGCTGCTTACTGCACTTTTTTAACTGGATTTCATTCTTCCTTTTTGCTTGTAGTTTAGCTATGCTATTCACCATTCAACTCATGGTTATGAACAATAGCTTTGTGTCAATCGATATGTATCTGTATCTATCTATCTAACGGTCTGTCTGTCTATCTATGTATGTATGTATGTATCTATCTATCTATCTATATATCTTCCTATCATCTATGATGTCTATCATCTATCAATCTAGGTACCTAACTATCTATCTTTCATCTCACCTCTGTCTACCTATCTGTCTATGAATCAATCATCTTTTTGTCTGCCCATCTATCCTTCTTTACAGAACAGTTAACAACATAGCCTATGTCTGTTCCCTACTTTATGCTTCCAGAAACCTTGCAAGGTAACTAAGCCATAAGGAGAGCACTGTGTTCACCGATACACTTTCAGGTAGTGTCATCCGCGTGTGCTTACAAAGCCAGGAAATGGAGGTGAAAGGACTTGAACCCGTATCTCTGTCCTCTGTCCTCTTATACTTCCTGCTCGCTTGGTGACTTTATTTAGCCACATTCACTGAGTAAGTGATCCCTGAAGACCACAAGTATCTTCCGTCTGGGCCTGTTGTCAACAGAAAAGTGTACTTGGTTCTTTGCACACCACCTTGTTTGAGGGACATCGGCGTGATCACTGCTGATAGGTGGAGGGACAAATATAAAGGAACACCTATTTCTGGACAGGAGCAGTTGGGAACAAAGAGTGTGTTGTGGAGTGAAGTGTTTATTTGAGGGTCCAAACTTCCCTCTTTAGGTGGTTATTACTTCTTTACATTCGTGAACGTCATAAAAAGCAATGATTTTAAAAGCCCAGACGCATATTATTACTGTATTTCATTTGTTGAGGTGAGAGCAAATGAGAAGGAAGTTGCTGCACCACTAAGTCTATGCCTGAGCACTGCTGAAACCAAACAAAAAGAATTCACGGTGGCTAGATAGGGTTATTTTCTACTGACTCTCTCTGGGGACTCAAACAGAATCCATTTGTTTGTTTGTTTCTCAGTTTCACTTGTATCGGGTACCTTACCCGCCCCTTCAGCTTGTAGTTTGTCTGTGTCCTTGGATCTCAAGAGATTCTCCAGTAAGGGAGCACGTAGGTGGTCTTGAGTTTTCATCAGTACTTCTAACCCTGTGTCTTTAGATTGGAGCACTCAAAGCCTGTACTTTTATTCTGATATTTGAGAGCTGTGCTCTTACTGCACTTTGAAATTTTTTTGTTCTCATTAATATACAATCACATGCAGATCATTATGTTTTCCAATCTACCCACTTCACCAAGTCTCCCCCAAATCCCAGTTACAGTCGCTGTCCGTCAGCATGTGCTAAGATGCTGTAGAATCACTACAAGTCTTTTCTGTGTTGTACAGCCCTACCCATGACACCCCACCCTACACATTATACATGCTAATCATAATGCCTCCATTCTTTTTCCCCGCCCTTATTACTCCCTTCCCACAAACCCTACCCAGTCCCTTTCTCTTTGGTAACTGTTAGTTCACTCTCGGGTTCTGTGAGTCTACTGCTGTCTTTTCCTTCAGTTTTTCTTTGTTATCATACTCCACACATGAGTGAAATCATTTGGTACATGTATTTCTCCGCCTGGCCTATTTGACTGAGCATAATACCCTCTAGCTACATCCACGTTATTGCAAATGATAGTAATTTTTTTCTTCTTATGGCTGCTTACTGCACTTTTTAAACTGGATTTCATTCTTCTTTTTTGTTTGTAGTTTCGCTATGTCCTTTCACCATTGCTCTCCCGGTTATGAGCAGCAGCTGTGTGTTAATCGATATGTACCTATATCTATCTATCTGTCTGTCTATCTATTTATCAATCAATCATCTTTTTGTCTGCCCATCTGTCCTTGTGTAGAGAACATTTCACCATATATCCTCTATCACTTTCCTACACTATGCTTCCAAAAATCCTGCAAAGTGTCTAGGCTGTAGAGAGAGCACTGGGTTCACCGAGACACTTGCAGGTCGAGTCGGCCGCGTGTACCTACAAAACCAGGAAATGGTTGTGCTGGGACTTGAACCCGTGTCTCTATCCTCTGTCCTCTTTCATCTCCTTCTAACTTGCTGTCTGTATTTAGCCACATTCATTGAATAAGTGCTCCCTGAAGACCACAAGTATCATTCCTCTGTGGCTGCTGTCGACAGAAAAGTAAACTTGTTGCTTTGCTCACCACCATGTTTGAAGGACATCAGCGTGATCACTGCCGATAGGACGGAGGGTCAAATAAAACGGAACACCAATTACTAGACAGGAGCAGTTGGGAGCTGAGAGTGTATTGTGGAGTGACGTGTTTATTTGAGTGTCCAAACTTCCCTCTTTAGGTGGTTATTAGATCTTCACATTCGTGAACATCATAAAAACCACTGATTTCAAAGGCCCAGATGCTTATTATTACAGCAAATCAGTTGTTGAGGTGAGAGAAAATGAGAAGCATGTTGCTGCACCACTAAATCTATGGCTGGGAACTGCTGAAACGAAATAAAAAGAATTCACGGTGGCCAGATAGGGCTATTTTCTGCTGACTGTCTCTGGGGACTCAAACAGAATCCATTTGTTCGATTGTTTGTTTTTCAGTTTCACTCGTGTAGGGTACTTGTCCACACACCTTCGGCTTGTAGTTTGTGTCCTTGGATCTCAAGTGAGTCTCCTGTAAGTAAGCACGTAGGTGTCTTGAGTTTTCATCCCTTCTTTTAACCCTGTGTCTTTTGTTTGCAGCACTCAGTGCCTGACCTTTTATTCTGATGATTCAGAGCTGTGCACTTATTGCACTTAAAGAATTTTTTTTATCATTAATCCACAATCACGTGAAGAACATTATGTTTACTATGCTCCCCCTTCACCAAGTCCCCCCGAAAAACATCTTCAGTCGCTGTCGATCAGCGTTGTTGGAAGCTGTAGACTCCTTCACCATGACCCTCCCCGCAGACCCCGTTACAGTCGCTGTCCATCAGTGAGTAGTATGATGCTATATGATCTCTACTAGTCTTCTCTGTGTTGTACAGTACTCCTCATGCACCCCCGACCCCACGCATTATACATGCTAATCCTAATGCCCCCATTCTTCCTCCCCACACTTATCCATCCCTTCAGACCCACCCTGCCCAGTCCATTTCCCTTTGGTAACTTTTAGTCAACTCTCGGGTTCTGTGAGGCTGCTGCTGTTTTTTTCCTTCAGTTTTTCTTTGTTGTTATGCTCCACACATGAGTAAAGTCACTTGGTACTTCTCTTTCTCCGCTTGGCCTATTTCTCTGAACATACTACCGTCTAGCTCCGTCCACGTCATTGCAAATGGTTGTATTTGTTTTCTTCTTAAGGCTGCTTACTGCACTTTTTTAACTGGATTTCATTCTTCCTTTTTGCTTGTAGTTTAGCTATGCTATTCACCATTCAACTCATGGTTATGAACAATAGCTTTGTGTCAATCGATATGTATCTGTATCTATCTATCTAACGGTCTGTCTGTCTATCTATGTATGTATGTATGTATCTATCTATCTATCTATATATCTTCCTATCATCTATGATGTCTATCATCTATCAATCTAGGTACCTAACTATCTATCTTTCATCTCACCTCTGTCTACCTATCTGTCTATGAATCAATCATCTTTTTGTCTGCCCATCTATCCTTCTTTACAGAACAGTTAACAACATAGCCTATGTCTGTTCCCTACACTATGCTTCCAGAAACCTTGCAAGGTAACTAAGCCATAAGGAGAGCACTGTGTTCACCGATACACTTTCAGGTAGTGTCATCCGCGTGTGCTTACAAAGCCAGGAAATGGAGGTGAAAGGACTTGAACCCGTATCTCTGTCCTCTGTCCTCTTATACTTCCTGCTCGCTTGGTGACTTTATTTAGCCACATTCACTGAGTAAGTGATCCCTGAAGACCACAAGTATCTTCCGTCTGGGCCTGTTGTCAACAGAAAAGTGTACTTGGTTCTTTGCACACCACCTTGTTTGAGGGACATCGGCGTGATCACTGCTGATAGGTGGAGGGACAAATATAAAGGAACACCTATTTCTGGACAGGAGCAGTTGGGAACAAAGAGTGTGTTGTGGAGTGAAGTGTTTATTTGAGGGTCCAAACTTCCCTCTTTAGGTGGTTATTACTTCTTTACATTCGTGAACGTCATAAAAAGCAATGATTTTAAAAGCCCAGACGCATATTATTACTGTATTTCATTTGTTGAGGTGAGAGCAAATGAGAAGGAAGTTGCTGCACCACTAAGTCTATGCCTGAGCACTGCTGAAACCAAACAAAAAGAATTCACGGTGGCTAGATAGGGTTATTTTCTACTGACTCTCTCTGGGGACTCAAACAGAATCCATTTGTTTGTTTGTTTCTCAGTTTCACTTGTATCGGGTACCTTACCCGCCCCTTCAGCTTGTAGTTTGTCTGTGTCCTTGGATCTCAAGAGATTCTCCAGTAAGGGAGCACGTAGGTGGTCTTGAGTTTTCATCAGTACTTCTAACCCTGTGTCTTTAGATTGGAGCACTCAAAGCCTGTACTTTTATTCTGATATTTGAGAGCTGTGCTCTTACTGCACTTTGAAATTTTTTTGTTCTCATTAATATACAATCACATGCAGATCATTATGTTTTCCAATCTACCCACTTCACCAAGTCTCCCCCAAATCCCAGTTACAGTCGCTGTCCGTCAGCATGTGCTAAGATGCTGTAGAATCACTACAAGTCTTCTCTGTGTTGTACATCCCTACCCATGACACCCCACCCTACACATTATACATGCTAATCATAATGCCTCCATTCTTTTTCCCCGCCCTTATTACTCCCTTCCCACAAACCCTACCCAGTCCCTTTCTCTTTGGTAACTGTTAGTCCACTCTCGGGTTCTGTGAGTCTGCTGCTGTCTTTTCCTTCAGTTTTTCTTTGTTATCATACTCCACACATGAGTGAAATCATTTGGTACATGTATTTCTCCGCCTGGCCTATTTGACTGAGCATAATACCCTCTAGCTACATCCACGTTATTGCAAATGATAGTAATTTTTTTCTTCTTATGGCTGCTTACTGCACTTTTTAAACTGGATTTCATTCTTCTTTTTTGTTTGTAGTTTCGCTATGTCCTTTCACCATTGCTCTCCCGGTTATGAGCAGCAGCTGTGTGTTAATCGATATGTACCTATATCTATCTATCTGTCTGTCTATCTATTTATCAATCAATCATCTTTTTGTCTGCCCATCTGTCCTTGTGTAGAGAACATTTCACCATATATCCTCTATCACTTTCCTACACTATGCTTCCAAAAATCCTGCAAAGTGTCTAGGCTGTAGAGAGAGCACTGGGTTCACCGAGACACTTGCAGGTCGAGTCGGCCGCGTGTACCTACAAAACCAGGAAATGGTTGTGCTGGGACTTGAACCCGTGTCTCTATCCTCTGTCCTCTTTCATCTCCTTCTAACTTGCTGTCTGTATTTAGCCACATTCATTGAATAAGTGCTCCCTGAAGACCACAAGTATCATTCCTCTGTGGCTGCTGTCGACAGAAAAGTAAACTTGTTGCTTTGCTCACCACCATGTTTGAAGGACATCAGCGTGATCACTGCCGATAGGACGGAGGGTCAAATAAAACGGAACACCAATTACTAGACAGGAGCAGTTGGGAGCTGAGAGTGTATTGTGGAGTGACGTGTTTATTTGAGTGTCCAAACTTCCCTCTTTAGGTGGTTATTAGATCTTCACATTCGTGAACATCATAAAAACCACTGATTTCAAAGGCCCAGATGCTTATTATTACAGCAAATCAGTTGTTGAGGTGAGAGAAAATGAGAAGCATGTTGCTGCACCACTAAATCTATGGCTGGGAACTGCTGAAACGAAATAAAAAGAATTCACGGTGGCCAGATAGGGCTATTTTCTGCTGACTGTCTCTGGGGACTCAAACAGAATCCATTTGTTCGATTGTTTGTTTTTCAGTTTCACTCGTGTAGGGTACTTGTCCACACACCTTCGGCTTGTAGTTTGTGTCCTTGGATCTCAAGTGAGTCTCCTGTAAGTAAGCACGTAGGTGTCTTGAGTTTTCATCCCTTCTTTTAACCCTGTGTCTTTTGTTTGCAGCACTCAGTGCCTGACCTTTTATTCTGATGATTCAGAGCTGTGCACTTATTGCACTTAAAGAATTTTTTTATCATTAATCCACAATCACGTGAAGAACATTATGTTTACTATGCTCCCCCTTCACCAAGTCCCCCCGAAAAACATCTTCAGTCGCTGTCGATCAGCGTTGTTGGAAGCTGTAGACTCCTTCACCATGACCCTCCCCGCAGACCCCGTTACAGTCGCTGTCCATCAGTGAGTAGTATGATGCTATATGATCTCTACTAGTCTTCTCTGTGTTGTACAGTACTCCTCATGCACCCCCGACCCCACGCATTATACATGCTAATCCTAATGCCCCCATTCTTCCTCCCCACACTTATCCATCCCTTCAGACCCACCCTGAACAGTCCTTTTCCCTTTGGTAACTTTTAGTCAACTCTCGGGTTCTGTGAGGCTGCTGCTGTTTTTTTCCTTCAGTTTTTCTTTGTTGTTATGCTCCACACATGAGTAAAGTCACTTGGTACTTCTCTTTCTCCGCTTGGCCTATTTCTCTGAACATACTACCGTCTAGCTCGGTCCACGTCATTGCAAATGGTTGTATTTGTTTTCTTCTTAAGGCTGCTTACTGCACTTTTTTAACTGGATTTCATTCTTCCTTTTTGCTTGTAGTTTAGCTATGCTATTCACCATTCAACTCATGGTTATGAACAATAGCTTTGTGTCAATCGATATGTATCTGTATCTATCTATCTAACGGTCTGTCTGTCTATCTATGTATGTATGTATGTATCTATCTATCTATCTATATATCTTCCTATCATCTATGATGTCTATCATCTATCAATCTAGGTACCTAACTATCTATCTTTCATCTCACCTCTGTCTACCTATCTGTCTATGAATCAATCATCTTTTTGTCTGCCCATCTATCCTTCTTTACAGAACAGTTAACAACATAGCCTATGTCTGTTCCCTACTTTATGCTTCCAGAAACCTTGCAAGGTAACTAAGCCATAAGGAGAGCACTGTGTTCACCGATACACTTTCAGGTAGTGTCATCCGCGTGTGCTTACAAAGCCAGGAAATGGAGGTGAAAGGACTTGAACCCGTATCTCTGTCCTCTGTCCTCTTATACTTCCTGCTCGCTTGGTGACTTTATTTAGCCACATTCACTGAGTAAGTGATCCCTGAAGACCACAAGTATCTTCCGTCTGGGCCTGTTGTCAACAGAAAAGTGTACTTGGTTCTTTGCACACCACCTTGTTTGAGGGACATCGGCGTGATCACTGCTGATAGGTGGAGGGACAAATATAAAGGAACACCTATTTCTGGACAGGAGCAGTTGGGAACAAAGAGTGTGTTGTGGAGTGAAGTGTTTATTTGAGGGTCCAAACTTCCCTCTTTAGGTGGTTATTACTTCTTTACATTCGTGAACGTCATAAAAAGCAATGATTTTAAAAGCCCAGACGCATATTATTACTGTATTTCATTTGTTGAGGTGAGAGCAAATGAGAAGGAAGTTGCTGCACCACTAAGTCTATGCCTGAGCACTGCTGAAACCAAACAAAAAGAATTCACGGTGGCTAGATAGGGTTATTTTCTACTGACTCTCTCTGGGGACTCAAACAGAATCCATTTGTTTGTTTGTTTCTCAGTTTCACTTGTATCGGGTACCTTACCCGCCCCTTCAGCTTGTAGTTTGTCTGTGTCCTTGGATCTCAAGAGATTCTCCAGTAAGGGAGCACGTAGGTGGTCTTGAGTTTTCATCAGTACTTCTAACCCTGTGTCTTTAGATTGGAGCACTCAAAGCCTGTACTTTTATTCTGATATTTGAGAGCTGTGCTCTTACTGCACTTTGAAATTTTTTTGTTCTCATTAATATACAATCACATGCAGATCATTATGTTTTCCAATCTACCCACTTCACCAAGTCTCCCCCAAATCCCAGTTACAGTCGCTGTCCGTCAGCATGTGCTAAGATGCTGTAGAATCACTACAAGTCTTCTCTGTGTTGTACATCCCTACCCATGACACCCCACCCTACACATTATACATGCTAATCATAATGCCTCCATTCTTTTTCCCCGCCCTTATTACTCCCTTCCCACAAACCCTACCCAGTCCCTTTCTCTTTGGTAACTGTTAGTCCACTCTCGGGTTCTGTGAGTCTGCTGCTGTCTTTTCCTTCAGTTTTTCTTTGTTATCATACTCCACACATGAGTGAAATCATTTGGTACATGTATTTCTCCGCCTGGCCTATTTGACTGAGCATAATACCCTCTAGCTACATCCACGTTATTGCAAATGATAGTAATTTTTTTCTTCTTATGGCTGCTTACTGCACTTTTTAAACTGGATTTCATTCTTCTTTTTTGTTTGTAGTTTCGCTATGTCCTTTCACCATTGCTCTCCCGGTTATGAGCAGCAGCTGTGTGTTAATCGATATGTACCTATATCTATCTATCTGTCTGTCTATCTATTTATCAATCAATCATCTTTTTGTCTGCCCATCTGTCCTTGTGTAGAGAACATTTCACCATATATCCTCTATCACTTTCCTACACTATGCTTCCAAAAATCCTGCAAAGTGTCTAGGCTGTAGAGAGAGCACTGGGTTCACCGAGACACTTGCAGGTCGAGTCGGCCGCGTGTACCTACAAAACCAGGAAATGGTTGTGCTGGGACTTGAACCCGTGTCTCTATCCTCTGTCCTCTTTCATCTCCTTCTAACTTGCTGTCTGTATTTAGCCACATTCATTGAATAAGTGCTCCCTGAAGACCACAAGTATCATTCCTCTGTGGCTGCTGTCGACAGAAAAGTAAACTTGTTGCTTTGCTCACCACCATGTTTGAAGGACATCAGCGTGATCACTGCCGATAGGACGGAGGGTCAAATAAAACGGAACACCAATTACTAGACAGGAGCAGTTGGGAGCTGAGAGTGTATTGTGGAGTGACGTGTTTATTTGAGTGTCCAAACTTCCCTCTTTAGGTGGTTATTAGATCTTCACATTCGTGAACATCATAAAAACCACTGATTTCAAAGGCCCAGATGCTTATTATTACAGCAAATCAGTTGTTGAGGTGAGAGAAAATGAGAAGCATGTTGCTGCACCACTAAATCTATGGCTGGGAACTGCTGAAACGAAATAAAAAGAATTCACGGTGGCCAGATAGGGCTATTTTCTGCTGACTGTCTCTGGGGACTCAAACAGAATCCATTTGTTCGATTGTTTGTTTTTCAGTTTCACTCGTGTAGGGTACTTGTCCACACACCTTCGGCTTGTAGTTTGTGTCCTTGGATCTCAAGTGAGTCTCCTGTAAGTAAGCACGTAGGTGTCTTGAGTTTTCATCCCTTCTTTTAACCCTGTGTCTTTTGTTTGCAGCACTCAGTGCCTGACCTTTTATTCTGATGATTCAGAGCTGTGCACTTATTGCACTTAAAGAATTTTTTTTATCATTAATCCACAATCACGTGAAGAACATTATGTTTACTATGCTCCCCCTTCACCAAGTCCCCCCGAAAAACATCTTCAGTCGCTGTCGATCAGCGTTGTTGGAAGCTGTAGACTCCTTCACCATGACCCTCCCCGCAGACCCCGTTACAGTCGCTGTCCATCAGTGAGTAGTATGATGCTATATGAACTCTACTAGTCTTCTCTGTGTTGTACAGTACTCCTCATGCACCCCCGACCCCACGCATTATACATGCTAATCCTAATGCCCCCATTCTTCCTCCCCACACTTATCCATCCCTTCAGACCCACCCTGCCCAGTCCATTTCCCTTTGGTAACTTTTAGTCAACTCTCGGGTTCTGTGAGGCTGCTGCTGTTCTTTTCCTTCAGTTTTTCTTTGTTGTTATGCTCCACACATGAGTAAAGTCACTTGGTACTTCTCTTTCTCCGCTTGGCCTATTTCTCTGAACATACTACCATCTAGCTCCGTCCACGTCATTGCAAATGGTTGTATTTGTTTTCTTCTTAAGGCTGCTTACTGCACTTTTTTAACTGGATTTCATTCTTCCTTTTTGCTTGTAGTTTAGCTATGCTATTCACCATTCAACTCATGGTTATGAACAATAGCTTTGTGTCAATCGATATGTATCTGTATCTATCTATCTAACGGTCTGTCTGTCTATCTATGTATGTATGTATGTATCTATCTATCTATCTATCTATATATCTTCCTATCATCTATGATGTCTATCATCTATCAATCTAGGTACCTAACTATCTATCTTTCATCTCACCTCTGTCTACCTATCTGTCTATGAATCAATCATCTTTTTGTCTGCCCATCTATCCTTCTTTACAGAACAGTTAACAACATAGCCTATGTCTGTTCCCTACTTTATGCTTCCAGAAACCTTGCAAGGTAACTAAGCCATAAGGAGAGCACTGTGTTCACCGATACACTTTCAGGTAGTGTCATCCGCGTGTGCTTACAAAGCCAGGAAATGGAGGTGAAAGGACTTGAACCCGTATCTCTGTCCTCTGTCCTCTTATACTTCCTGCTCGCTTGGTGACTTTATTTAGCCACATTCACTGAGTAAGTGATCCCTGAAGACCACAAGTATCTTCCGTCTGGGCCTGTTGTCAACAGAAAAGTGTACTTGGTTCTTTGCACACCACCTTGTTTGAGGGACATCGGCGTGATCACTGCTGATAGGTGGAGGGACAAATATAAAGGAACACCTATTTCTGGACAGGAGCAGTTGGGAACAAAGAGTGTGTTGTGGAGTGAAGTGTTTATTTGAGGGTCCAAACTTCCCTCTTTAGGTGGTTATTACTTCTTTACATTCGTGAACGTCATAAAAAGCAATGATTTTAAAAGCCCAGACGCATATTATTACTGTATTTCATTTGTTGAGGTGAGAGCAAATGAGAAGGAAGTTGCTGCACCACTAAGTCTATGCCTGAGCACTGCTGAAACCAAACAAAAAGAATTCACGGTGGCTAGATAGGGTTATTTTCTACTGACTCTCTCTGGGGACTCAAACAGAATCCATTTGTTTGTTTGTTTCTCAGTTTCACTTGTATCGGGTACCTTACCCGCCCCTTCAGCTTGTAGTTTGTCTGTGTCCTTGGATCTCAAGAGATTCTCCAGTAAGGGAGCACGTAGGTGGTCTTGAGTTTTCATCAGTACTTCTAACCCTGTGTCTTTAGATTGGAGCACTCAAAGCCTGTACTTTTATTCTGATATTTGAGAGCTGTGCTCTTACTGCACTTTGAAATTTTTTTGTTCTCATTAATATACAATCACATGCAGATCATTATGTTTTCCAATCTACCCACTTCACCAAGTCTCCCCCAAATCCCAGTTACAGTCGCTGTCCGTCAGCATGTGCTAAGATGCTGTAGAATCACTACAAGTCTTCTCTGTGTTGTACAGCCCTACCCATGACACCCCACCCTACACATTATACATGCTAATCATAATGCCTCCATTCTTTTTCCCCGCCCTTATTACTCCCTTCCCACAAACCCTACCCAGTCCCTTTCTCTTTGGTAACTGTTAGTCCACTCTCGGGTTCTGTGAGTCTGCTGCTGTCTTTTCCTTCAGTTTTTCTTTGTTATCATACTCCACACATGAGTGAAATCATTTGGTACATGTATTTCTCCGCCTGGCCTATTTGACTGAGCATAATACCCTCTAGCTACATCCACGTTATTGCAAATGATAGTAATTTTTTTCTTCTTATGGCTGCTTACTGCACTTTTTAAACTGGATTTCATTCTTCTTTTTTGTTTGTAGTTTCGCTATGTCCTTTCACCATTGCTCTCCCGGTTATGAGCAGCAGCTGTGTGTTAATCGATATGTACCTATATCTATCTATCTGTCTGTCTATCTATTTATCAATCAATCATCTTTTTGTCTGCCCATCTGTCCTTGTGTAGAGAACATTTCACCATATATCCTCTATCACTTTCCTACACTATGCTTCCAAAAATCTTGCAAAGTGTCTAGGCTGTAGAGAGAGCACTGGGTTCACCGAGACACTTGCAGGTCGAGTCGGCCGCGTGTACCTACAAAACCAGGAAATGGTTGTGCTGGGACTTGAACCCGTGTCTCTATCCTCTGTCCTCTTTCATCTCCTTCTAACTTGCTGTCTGTATTTAGCCACATTCATTGAATAAGTGCTCCCTGAAGACCACAAGTATCATTCCTCTGTGGCTGCTGTCGACAGAAAAGTAAACTTGTTGCTTTGCTCACCACCATGTTTGAAGGACATCAGCGTGATCACTGCCGATAGGACGGAGGGTCAAATAAAACGGAACACCAATTACTAGACAGGAGCAGTTGGGAGCTGAGAGTGTATTGTGGAGTGACGTGTTTATTTGAGTGTCCAAACTTCCCTCTTTAGGTGGTTATTAGATCTTCACATTCGTGAACATCATAAAAACCACTGATTTCAAAGGCCCAGATGCTTATTATTACAGCAAATCAGTTGTTGAGGTGAGAGAAAATGAGAAGCATGTTGCTGCACCACTAAATCTATGGCTGGGAACTGCTGAAACGAAATAAAAAGAATTCACGGTGGCCAGATAGGGCTATTTTCTGCTGACTGTCTCTGGGGACTCAAACAGAATCCATTTGTTCGATTGTTTGTTTTTCAGTTTCACTCGTGTAGGGTACTTGTCCACACACCTTCGGCTTGTAGTTTGTGTCCTTGGATCTCAAGTGAGTCTCCTGTAAGTAAGCACGTAGGTGTCTTGAGTTTTCATCCCTTCTTTTAACCCTGTGTCTTTTGTTTGCAGCACTCAGTGCCTGACCTTTTATTCTGATGATTCAGAGCTGTGCACTTATTGCACTTAAAGAATTTTTTTTATCATTAATCCACAATCACGTGAAGAACATTATGTTTACTATGCTCCCCCTTCACCAAGTCCCCCCGAAAAACATCTTCAGTCGCTGTCGATCAGCGTTGTTGGAAGCTGTAGACTCCTTCACCATGACCCTCCCCGCAGACCCCGTTACAGTCGCTGTCCATCAGTGAGTAGTATGATGCTATATGAACTCTACTAGTCTTCTCTGTGTTGTACAGTACTCCTCATGCACCCCCGACCCCACGCATTATACATGCTAATCCTAATGCCCCCATTCTTCCTCCCCACACTTATCCATCCCTTCAGACCCACCCTGCCCAGTCCATTTCCCTTTGGTAACTTTTAGTCAACTCTCGGGTTCTGTGAGGCTGCTGCTGTTCTTTTCCTTCAGTTTTTCTTTGCTGTTATGCTCCACACATGAGTAAAGTCACTTGGTACTTCTCTTTCTCCGCTTGGCCTATTTCTCTGAACATACTACCGTCTAGCTCCGTCCACGTCATTGCAAATGGTTGTATTTGTTTTCTTCTTAAGGCTGCTTACTGCACTTTTTTAACTGGATTTCATTCTTCCTTTTTGCTTGTAGTTTAGCTATGCTATTCACCATTCAACTCATGGTTATGAACAATAGCTTTGTGTCAATCGATATGTATCTGTATCTATCTATCTAACGGTCTGTCTGTCTATCTATGTATGTATGTATGTATGTATCTATCTATCTATATATCTTCCTATCATCTATGATGTCTATCATCTATCAATCTAGGTACCTAACTATCTATCTTTCATCTCACCTCTGTCTACCTATCTGTCTATGAATCAATCATCTTTTTGTCTGCCCATCTATCCTTCTTTACAGAACAGTTAACAACATAGCCTATGTCTGTTCCCTACTTTATGCTTCCAGAAACCTTGCAAGGTAACTAAGCCATAAGGAGAGCACTGTGTTCACCGATACACTTTCAGGTAGTGTCATCCGCGTGTGCTTACAAAGCCAGGAAATGGAGGTGAAAGGACTTGAACCCGTATCTCTGTCCTCTGTCCTCTTATACTTCCTGCTCGCTTGGTGACTTTATTTAGCCACATTCACTGAGTAAGTGATCCCTGAAGACCACAAGTATCTTCCGTCTGGGCCTGTTGTCAACAGAAAAGTGTACTTGGTTCTTTGCACACCACCTTGTTTGAGGGACATCGGCGTGATCACTGCTGATAGGTGGAGGGACAAATATAAAGGAACACCTATTTCTGGACAGGAGCAGTTGGGAACAAAGAGTGTGTTGTGGAGTGAAGTGTTTATTTGAGGGTCCAAACTTCCCTCTTTAGGTGGTTATTACTTCTTTACATTCGTGAACGTCATAAAAAGCAATGATTTTAAAAGCCCAGACGCATATTATTACTGTATTTCATTTGTTGAGGTGAGAGCAAATGAGAAGGAAGTTGCTGCACCACTAAGTCTATGCCTGAGCACTGCTGAAACCAAACAAAAAGAATTCACGGTGGCTAGATAGGGTTATTTTCTACTGACTCTCTCTGGGGACTCAAACAGAATCCATTTGTTTGTTTGTTTCTCAGTTTCACTTGTATCGGGTACCTTACCCGCCCCTTCAGCTTGTAGTTTGTCTGTGTCCTTGGATCTCAAGAGATTCTCCAGTAAGGGAGCACGTAGGTGGTCTTGAGTTTTCATCAGTACTTCTAACCCTGTGTCTTTAGATTGGAGCACTCAAAGCCTGTACTTTTATTCTGATATTTGAGAGCTGTGCTCTTACTGCACTTTGAAATTTTTTTGTTCTCATTAATATACAATCACATGCAGATCATTATGTTTTCCAATCTACCCACTTCACCAAGTCTCCCCCAAATCCCAGTTACAGTCGCTGTCCGTCAGCATGTGCTAAGATGCTGTAGAATCACTACAAGTCTTCTCTGTGTTGTACAGCCCTACCCATGACACCCCACCCTACACATTATACATGCTAATCATAATGCCTCCATTCTTTTTCCCCGCCCTTATTACTCCCTTCCCACAAACCCTACCCAGTCCCTTTCTCTTTGGTAACTGTTAGTCCACTCTCGGGTTCTGTGAGTCTGCTGCTGTCTTTTCCTTCAGTTTTTCTTTGTTATCATACTCCACACATGAGTGAAATCATTTGGTACATGTATTTCTCCGCCTGGCCTATTTGACTGAGCATAATACCCTCTAGCTACATCCACGTTATTGCAAATGATAGTAATTTTTTTCTTCTTATGGCTGCTTACTGCACTTTTTAAACTGGATTTCATTCTTCTTTTTTGTTTGTAGTTTCGCTATGTCCTTTCACCATTGCTCTCCCGGTTATGAGCAGCAGCTGTGTGTTAATCGATATGTACCTATATCTATCTATCTGTCTGTCTATCTATTTATCAATCAATCATCTTTTTGTCTGCCCATCTGTCCTTGTGTAGAGAACATTTCACCATATATCCTCTATCACTTTCCTACACTATGCTTCCAAAAATCCTGCAAAGTGTCTAGGCTGTAGAGAGAGCACTGGGTTCACCGAGACACTTGCAGGTCGAGTCGGCCGCGTGTACCTACAAAACCAGGAAATGGTTGTGCTGGGACTTGAACCCGTGTCTCTATCCTCTGTCCTCTTTCATCTCCTTCTAACTTGCTGTCTGTATTTAGCCACATTCATTGAATAAGTGCTCCCTGAAGACCACAAGTATCATTCCTCTGTGGCTGCTGTCGACAGAAAAGTAAACTTGTTGCTTTGCTCACCACCATGTTTGAAGGACATCAGCGTGATCACTGCCGATAGGACGGAGGGTCAAATAAAACGGAACACCAATTACTAGACAGGAGCAGTTGGGAGCTGAGAGTGTATTGTGGAGTGACGTGTTTATTTGAGTGTCCAAACTTCCCTCTTTAGGTGGTTATTAGATCTTCACATTCGTGAACATCATAAAAACCACTGATTTCAAAGGCCCAGATGCTTATTATTACAGCAAATCAGTTGTTGAGGTGAGAGAAAGTGAGAAGCATGTTGCTGCACCACTAAATCTATGGCTGGGAACTGCTGAAACGAAATAAAAAGAATTCACGGTGGCCAGATAGGGCTATTTTCTGCTGACTGTCTCTGGGGACTCAAACAGAATCCATTTGTTCGATTGTTTGTTTTTCAGTTTCACTCGTGTAGGGTACTTGTCCACACACCTTCGGCTTGTAGTTTGTGTCCTTGGATCTCAAGTGAGTCTCCTGTAAGTAAGCACGTAGGTGTCTTGAGTTTTCATCCCTTCTTTTAACCCTGTGTCTTTTGTTTGCAGCACTCAGTGCCTGACCTTTTATTCTGATGATTCAGAGCTGTGCACTTATTGCACTTAAAGAATTTTTTTTATCATTAATCCACAATCACGTGAAGAACATTATGTTTACTATGCTCCCCCTTCACCAAGTCCCCCCGAAAAACATCTTCAGTCGCTGTCGATCAGCGTTGTTGGAAGCTGTAGACTCCTTCACCATGACCCTCCCCGCAGACCCCGTTACAGTCGCTGTCCATCAGTGAGTAGTATGATGCTATATGAACTCTACTAGTCTTCTCTGTGTTGTACAGTACTCCTCATGCACCCCCGACCCCACGCATTATACATGCTAATCCTAATGCCCCCATTCTTCCTCCCCACACTTATCCATCCCTTCAGACCCACCCTGCCCAGTCCATTTCCCTTTGGTAACTTTTAGTCAACTCTCGGGTTCTGTGAGGCTGCTGCTGTTCTTTTCCTTCAGTTTTTCTTTGTTGTTATGCTCCACACATGAGTAAAGTCACTTGGTACTTCTCTTTCTCCGCTTGGCCTATTTCTCTGAACATACTACCGTCTAGCTCCGTCCACGTCATTGCAAATGGTTGTATTTGTTTTCTTCTTAAGGCTGCTTACTGCACTTTTTTAACTGGATTTCATTCTTCCTTTTTGCTTGTAGTTTAGCTATGCTATTCACCATTCAACTCATGGTTATGAACAATAGCTTTGTGTCAATCGATATGTATCTGTATCTATCTATCTAACGGTCTGTCTGTCTATCTATGTATGTATGTATGTATGTATCTATCTATCTATATATCTTCCTATCATCTATGATGTCTATCATCTATCAATCTAGGTACCTAACTATCTATCTTTCATCTCACCTCTGTCTACCTATCTGTCTATGAATCAATCATCTTTTTGTCTGCCCATCTATCCTTCTTTACAGAACAGTTAACAACATAGCCTATGTCTGTTCCCTACTTTATGCTTCCAGAAACCTTGCAAGGTAACTAAGCCATAAGGAGAGCACTGTGTTCACCGATACACTTTCAGGTAGTGTCATCCGCGTGTGCTTACAAAGCCAGGAAATGGAGGTGAAAGGACTTGAACCCGTATCTCTGTCCTCTGTCCTCTTATACTTCCTGCTCGCTTGGTGACTTTATTTAGCCACATTCACTGAGTAAGTGATCCCTGAAGACCACAAGTATCTTCCGTCTGGGCCTGTTGTCAACAGAAAAGTGTACTTGGTTCTTTGCACACCACCTTGTTTGAGGGACATCGGCGTGATCACTGCTGATAGGTGGAGGGACAAATATAAAGGAACACCTATTTCTGGACAGGAGCAGTTGGGAACAAAGAGTGTGTTGTGGAGTGAAGTGTTTATTTGAGGGTCCAAACTTCCCTCTTTAGGTGGTTATTACTTCTTTACATTCGTGAACGTCATAAAAAGCAATGATTTTAAAAGCCCAGACGCATATTATTACTGTATTTCATTTGTTGAGGTGAGAGCAAATGAGAAGGAAGTTGCTGCACCACTAAGTCTATGCCTGAGCACTGCTGAAACCAAACAAAAAGAATTCACGGTGGCTAGATAGGGTTATTTTCTACTGACTCTCTCTGGGGACTCAAACAGAATCCATTTGTTTGTTTGTTTCTCAGTTTCACTTGTATCGGGTACCTTACCCGCCCCTTCAGCTTGTAGTTTGTCTGTGTCCTTGGATCTCAAGAGATTCTCCAGTAAGGGAGCACGTAGGTGGTCTTGAGTTTTCATCAGTACTTCTAACCCTGTGTCTTTAGATTGGAGCACTCAAAGCCTGTACTTTTATTCTGATATTTGAGAGCTGTGCTCTTACTGCACTTTGAAATTTTTTTGTTCTCATTAATATACAATCACATGCAGATCATTATGTTTTCCAATCTACCCACTTCACCAAGTCTCCCCCAAATCCCAGTTACAGTCGCTGTCCGTCAGCATGTGCTAAGATGCTGTAGAATCACTACAAGTCTTCTCTGTGTTGTACAGCCCTACCCATGACACCCCACCCTACACATTATACATGCTAATCATAATGCCTCCATTCTTTTTCCCCGCCCTTATTACTCCCTTCCCACAAACCCTACCCAGTCCCTTTCTCTTTGGTAACTGTTAGTCCACTCTCGGGTTCTGTGAGTCTGCTGCTGTCTTTTCCTTCAGTTTTTCTTTGTTATCATACTCCACACATGAGTGAAATCATTTGGTACATGTATTTCTCCGCCTGGCCTATTTGACTGAGCATAATACCCTCTAGCTACATCCACGTTATTGCAAATGATAGTAATTTTTTTCTTCTTATGGCTGCTTACTGCACTTTTTAAACTGGATTTCATTCTTCTTTTTTGTTTGTAGTTTCGCTATGTCCTTTCACCATTGCTCTCCCGGTTATGAGCAGCAGCTGTGTGTTAATCGATATGTACCTATATCTATCTATCTGTCTGTCTATCTATTTATCAATCAATCATCTTTTTGTCTGCCCATCTGTCCTTGTGTAGAGAACATTTCACCATATATCCTCTATCACTTTCCTACACTATGCTTCCAAAAATCCTGCAAAGTGTCTAGGCTGTAGAGAGAGCACTGGGTTCACCGAGACACTTGCAGGTCGAGTCGGCCGCGTGTACCTACAAAACCAGGAAATGGTTGTGCTGGGACTTGAACCCGTGTCTCTATCCTCTGTCCTCTTTCATCTCCTTCTAACTTGCTGTCTGTATTTAGCCACATTCATTGAATAAGTGCTCCCTGAAGACCACAAGTATCATTCCTCTGTGGCTGCTGTCGACAGAAAAGTAAACTTGTTGCTTTGCTCACCACCATGTTTGAAGGACATCAGCGTGATCACTGCCGATAGGACGGAGGGTCAAATAAAACGGAACACCAATTACTAGACAGGAGCAGTTGGGAGCTGAGAGTGTATTGTGGAGTGACGTGTTTATTTGAGTGTCCAAACTTCCCTCTTTAGGTGGTTATTAGATCTTCACATTCGTGAACATCATAAAAACCACTGATTTCAAAGGCCCAGATGCTTATTATTACAGCAAATCAGTTGTTGAGGTGAGAGAAAATGAGAAGCATGTTGCTGCACCACTAAATCTATGGCTGGGAACTGCTGAAACGAAATAAAAAGAATTCACGGTGGCCAGATAGGGCTATTTTCTGCTGACTGTCTCTGGGGACTCAAACAGAATCCATTTGTTCGATTGTTTGTTTTTCAGTTTCACTCGTGTAGGGTACTTGTCCACACACCTTCGGCTTGTAGTTTGTGTCCTTGGATCTCAAGTGAGTCTCCTGTAAGTAAGCACGTAGGTGTCTTGAGTTTTCATCCCTTCTTTTAACCCTGTGTCTTTTGTTTGCAGCACTCAGTGCCTGACCTTTTATTCTGATGATTCAGAGCTGTGCACTTATTGCACTTAAAGAATTTTTTTTATCATTAATCCACAATCACGTGAAGAACATTATGTTTACTATGCTCCCCCTTCACCAAGTCCCCCCGAAAAACATCTTCAGTCGCTGTCGATCAGCGTTGTTGGAAGCTGTAGACTCCTTCACCATGACCCTCCCCGCAGACCCCGTTACAGTCGCTGTCCATCAGTGAGTAGTATGATGCTATATGAACTCTACTAGTCTTCTCTGTGTTGTACAGTACTCCTCATGCACCCCCGACCCCACGCATTATACATGCTAATCCTAATGCCCCCATTCTTCCTCCCCACACTTATCCATCCCTTCAGACCCACCCTGCCCAGTCCATTTCCCTTTGGTAACTTTTAGTCAACTCTCTGGTTCTGTGAGGCTGCTGCTGTTTTTTTCCTTCAGTTTTTCTTTGTTGTTATGCTCCACACATGAGTAAAGTCACTTGGTACTTCTCTTTCTCCGCTTGGCCTATTTCTCTGAACATACTACCGTCTAGCTCCGTCCACGTCATTGCAAATGGTTGTATTTGTTTTCTTCTTAAGGCTGCTTACTGCACTTTTTTAACTGGATTTCATTCTTCCTTTTTGCTTGTAGTTTAGCTATGCTATTCACCATTCAACTCATGGTTATGAACAATAGCTTTGTGTCAATCGATATGTATCTGTATCTATCTATCTAACTTTCTGTCTGTCTATGTATGTATGTATGTATGTATCTATCTATCTATCTATATATCTTCCTATCATCTATGATGTCTATCATCTATCAATCTAGGTACCTAACTATCTATCTTTCATCTCACCTCTGTCTACCTATCTGTCTATGAATCAATCATCTTTTTGTCTGCCCATCTATCCTTCTTTACAGAACAGTTAACAACATAGCCTATGTCTGTTCCCTACTTTATGCTTCCAGAAACCTTGCAAGGTAACTAAGCCATAAGGAGAGCACTGTGTTCACCGATACACTTTCAGGTAGTGTCATCCGCGTGTGCTTACAAAGCCAGGAAATGGAGGTGAAAGGACTTGAACCCGTATCTCTGTCCTCTGTCCTCTTATACTTCCTGCTCGCTTGGTGACTTTATTTAGCCACATTCACTGAGTAAGTGATCCCTGAAGACCACAAGTATCTTCCGTCTGGGCCTGTTGTCAACAGAAAAGTGTACTTGGTTCTTTGCACACCACCTTGTTTGAGGGACATCGGCGTGATCACTGCTGATAGGTGGAGGGACAAATATAAAGGAACACCTATTTCTGGACAGGAGCAGTTGGGAACAAAGAGTGTGTTGTGGAGTGAAGTGTTTATTTGAGGGTCCAAACTTCCCTCTTTAGGTGGTTATTACTTCTTTACATTCGTGAACGTCATAAAAAGCAATGATTTTAAAAGCCCAGACGCATATTATTACTGTATTTCATTTGTTGAGGTGAGAGCAAATGAGAAGGAAGTTGCTGCACCACTAAGTCTATGCCTGAGCACTGCTGAAACCAAACAAAAAGAATTCACGGTGGCTAGATAGGGTTATTTTCTACTGACTCTCTCTGGGGACTCAAACAGAATCCATTTGTTTGTTTGTTTCTCAGTTTCACTTGTATCGGGTACCTTACCCGCCCCTTCAGCTTGTAGTTTGTCTGTGTCCTTGGATCTCAAGAGATTCTCCAGTAAGGGAGCACGTAGGTGGTCTTGAGTTTTCATCAGTACTTCTAACCCTGTGTCTTTAGATTGGAGCACTCAAAGCCTGTACTTTTATTCTGATATTTGAGAGCTGTGCTCTTACTGCACTTTGAAATTTTTTTGTTCTCATTAATATACAATCACATGCAGATCATTATGTTTTCCAATCTACCCACTTCACCAAGTCTCCCCCAAATCCCAGTTACAGTCGCTGTCCGTCAGCATGTGCTAAGATGCTGTAGAATCACTACAAGTCTTCTCTGTGTTGTACAGCCCTACCCATGACACCCCACCCTACACATTATACATGCTAATCATAATGCCTCCATTCTTTTTCCCCGCCCTTATTACTCCCTTCCCACAAACCCTACCCAGTCCCTTTCTCTTTGGTAACTGTTAGTCCACTCTCGGGTTCTGTGAGTCTGCTGCTGTCTTTTCCTTCAGTTTTTCTTTGTTATCATACTCCACACATGAGTGAAATCATTTGGTACATGTATTTCTCCGCCTGGCCTATTTGACTGAGCATAATACCCTCTAGCTACATCCACGTTATTGCAAATGATAGTAATTTTTTTCTTCTTATGGCTGCTTACTGCACTTTTTAAACTGGATTTCATTCTTCTTTTTTGTTTGTAGTTTCGCTATGTCCTTTCACCATTGCTCTCCCGGTTATGAGCAGCAGCTGTGTGTTAATCGATATGTACCTATATCTATCTATCTGTCTGTCTATCTATTTATCAATCAATCATCTTTTTGTCTGCCCATCTGTCCTTGTGTAGAGAACATTTCACCATATATCCTCTATCACTTTCCTACACTATGCTTCCAAAAATCCTGCAAAGTGTCTAGGCTGTAGAGAGAGCACTGGGTTCACCGAGACACTTGCAGGTCGAGTCGGCCGCGTGTACCTACAAAACCAGGAAATGGTTGTGCTGGGACTTGAACCCGTGTCTCTATCCTCTGTCCTCTTTCATCTCCTTCTAACTTGCTGTCTGTATTTAGCCACATTCATTGAATAAGTGCTCCCTGAAGACCACAAGTATCATTCCTCTGTGGCTGCTGTCGACAGAAAAGTAAACTTGTTGCTTTGCTCACCACCATGTTTGAAGGACATCAGCGTGATCACTGCCGATAGGACAGAGGGTCAAATAAAACGGAACACCAATTACTAGACAGGAGCAGTTGGGAGCTGAGAGTGTATTGTGGAGTGACGTGTTTATTTGAGTGTCCAAACTTCCCTCTTTAGGTGGTTATTAGATCTTCACATTCGTGAACATCATAAAAACCACTGATTTCAAAGGCCCAGATGCTTATTATTACAGCAAATCAGTTGTTGAGGTGAGAGAAAATGAGAAGCATGTTGCTGCACCACTAAATCTATGGCTGGGAACTGCTGAAACGAAATAAAAAGAATTCACGGTGGCCAGATAGGGCTATTTTCTGCTGACTGTCTCTGGGGACTCAAACAGAATCCATTTGTTCGATTGTTTGTTTTTCAGTTTCACTCGTGTAGGGTACTTGTCCACACACCTTCGGCTTGTAGTTTGTGTCCTTGGATCTCAAGTGAGTCTCCTGTAAGTAAGCACGTAGGTGTCTTGAGTTTTCATCCCTTCTTTTAACCCTGTGTCTTTTGTTTGCAGCACTCAGTGCCTGACCTTTTATTCTGATGATTCAGAGCTGTGCACTTATTGCACTTAAAGAATTTTTTTTATCATTAATCCACAATCACGTGAAGAACATTATGTTTACTATGCTCCCCCTTCACCAAGTCCCCCCGAAAAACATCTTCAGTCGCTGTCGATCAGCGTTGTTGGAAGCTGTAGACTCCTTCACCATGACCCTCCCCGCAGACCCCGTTACAGTCGCTGTCCATCAGTGAGTAGTATGATGCTATATGAACTCTACTAGTCTTCTCTGTGTTGTACAGTACTCCTCATGCACCCCCGACCCCACGCATTATACATGCTAATCCTAATGCCCCCATTCTTCCTCCCCACACTTATCCATCCCTTTGGACCCACCCTGCCCAGTCCATTTCCCTTTGGTAACTTTTAGTCAACTCTCGGGTTCTGTGAGGCTGCTGCTGTTTTTTTCCTTCAGTTTTTCTTTGTTGTTATGCTCCACACATGAGTAAAGTCACTTGGTACTTCTCTTTCTCCGCTTGGCCTATTTCTCTGAACATACTACCGTCTAGCTCGGTCCACGTCATTGCAAATGGTTGTATTTGTTTTCTTCTTAAGGCTGCTTACTGCGCTTTTTTAACTGGATTTCATTCTTCCTTTTTGCTTGTAGTTTAGCTATGCTATTCACCATTCAACTCATGGTTATGAACAATAGCTTTGTGTCAATCGATATGTATCTGTATCTATCTATCTAACGGTCTGTCTGTCTATCTATGTATGTATGTATGTATCTATCTATCTATCTATATATCTTCCTATCATCTATGATGTCTATCATCTATCAATCTAGGTACCTAACTATCTATCTTTCATCTCACCTCTGTCTACCTATCTGTCTATGAATCAATCATCTTTTTGTCTGCCCATCTATCCTTCTTTACAGAACAGTTAACAACATAGCCTATGTCTGTTCCCTACTTTATGCTTCCAGAAACCTTGCAAGGTAACTAAGCCATAAGGAGAGCACTGTGTTCACTGATACACTTTCAGGTAGTGTCATCCGCGTGTGCTTACAAAGCCAGGAAATGGAGGTGAAAGGACTTGAACCCGTATCTCTGTCCTCTGTCCTCTTATACTTCCTGCTCGCTTGGTGACTTTATTTAGCCACATTCACTGAGTAAGTGATCCCTGAAGACCACAAGTATCTTCCGTCTGGGCCTGTTGTCAACAGAAAAGTGTACTTGGTTCTTTGCACACCACCTTGTTTGAGGGACATCGGCGTGATCACTGCTGATAGGTGGAGGGACAAATATAAAGGAACACCTATTTCTGGACAGGAGCAGTTGGGAACAAAGAGTGTGTTGTGGAGTGAAGTGTTTATTTGAGGGTCCAAACTTCCCTCTTTAGGTGGTTATTACTTCTTTACATTCGTGAACGTCATAAAAAGCAATGATTTTAAAAGCCCAGACGCATATTATTACTGTATTTCATTTGTTGAGGTGAGAGCAAATGAGAAGGAAGTTGCTGCACCACTAAGTCTATGCCTGAGCACTGCTGAAACCAAACAAAAAGAATTCACGGTGGCTAGATAGGGTTATTTTCTACTGACTCTCTCTGGGGACTCAAACAGAATCCATTTGTTTGTTTGTTTCTCAGTTTCACTTGTATCGGGTACCTTAGCCGCCCCTTCAGCTTGTAGTTTGTCTGTGTCCTTGGATCTCAAGAGATTCTCCAGTAAGGGAGCACGTAGGTGGTCTTGAGTTTTCATCAGTACTTCTAACCCTGTGTCTTTAGATTGGAGCACTCAAAGCCTGTACTTTTATTCTGATATTTGAGAGCTGTGCTCTTACTGCACTTTGAAATTTTTTTGTTCTCATTAATATACAATCACATGCAGATCATTATGTTTTCCAATCTACCCACTTCACCAAGTCTCCCCCAAATCCCAGTTACAGTCGCTGTCCGTCAGCATGTGCTAAGATGCTGTAGAATCACTACAAGTCTTCTCTGTGTTGTACAGCCCTACCCATGACACCCCACCCTACACATTATACATGCTAATCATAATGCCTCCATTCTTTTTCCCCGCCCTTATTACTCCCTTCCCACAAACCCTACCCAGTCCCTTTCTCTTTGGTAACTGTTAGTCCACTCTCGGGTTCTGTGAGTCTGCTGCTGTCTTTTCCTTCAGTTTTTCTTTGTTATCATACTCCACACATGAGTGAAATCATTTGGTACATGTATTTCTCCGCCTGGCCTATTTGACTGAGCATAATACCCTCTAGCTACATCCACGTTATTGCAAATGATAGTAATTTTTTTCTTCTTATGGCTGCTTACTGCACTTTTTAAACTGGATTTCATTCTTCTTTTTTGTTTGTAGTTTCGCTATGTCCTTTCACCATTGCTCTCCCGGTTATGAGCAGCAGCTGTGTGTTAATCGATATGTACCTATATCTATCTATCTGTCTGTCTATCTATTTATCAATCAATCATCTTTTTGTCTGCCCATCTGTCCTTGTGTAGAGAACATTTCACCATATATCCTCTATCACTTTCCTACACTATGCTTCCAAAAATCCTGCAAAGTGTCTAGGCTGTAGAGAGAGCACTGGGTTCACCGAGACACTTGCAGGTCGAGTCGGCCGCGTGTACCTACAAAACCAGGAAATGGTTGTGCTGGGACTTGAACCCGTGTCTCTATCCTCTGTCCTCTTTCATCTCCTTCTAACTTGCTGTCTGTATTTAGCCACATTCATTGAATAAGTGCTCCCTGAAGACCACAAGTATCATTCCTCTGTGGCTGCTGTCGACAGAAAAGTAAACTTGTTGCTTTGCTCACCACCATGTTTGAAGGACATCAGCGTGATCACTGCCGATAGGACGGAGGGTCAAATAAAACGGAACACCAATTACTAGACAGGAGCAGTTGGGAGCTGAGAGTGTATTGTGGAGTGACGTGTTTATTTGAGTGTCCAAACTTCCCTCTTTAGGTGGTTATTAGATCTTCACATTCGTGAACATCATAAAAACCACTGATTTCAAAGGCCCAGATGCTTATTATTACAGCAAATCAGTTGTTGAGGTGAGAGAAAATGAGAAGCATGTTGCTGCACCACTAAATCTATGGCTGGGAACTGCTGAAACGAAATAAAAAGAATTCACGGTGGCCAGATAGGGCTATTTTCTGCTGACTGTCTCTGGGGACTCAAACAGAATCCATTTGTTCGATTGTTTGTTTTTCAGTTTCACTCGTGTAGGGTACTTGTCCACACACCTTCGGCTTGTAGTTTGTGTCCTTGGATCTCAAGTGAGTCTCCTGTAAGTAAGCACGTAGGTGTCTTGAGTTTTCATCCCTTCTTTTAACCCTGTGTCTTTTGTTTGCAGCACTCAGTGCCTGACCTTTTATTCTGATGATTCAGAGCTGTGCACTTATTGCACTTAAAGAATTTTTTTTATCATTAATCCACAATCACGTGAAGAACATTATGTTTACTATGCTCCCCCTTCACCAAGTCCCCCCGAAAAACATCTTCAGTCGCTGTCGATCAGCGTTGTTGGAAGCTGTAGACTCCTTCACCATGACCCTCCCCGCAGACCCCGTTACAGTCGCTGTCCATCAGTGAGTAGTATGATGCTATATGATCTCTACTAGTCTTCTCTGTGTTGTACAGTACTCCTCATGCACCCCCGACCCCACGCATTATACATGCTAATCCTAATGCCCCCATTCTTCCTCCCCACACTTATCCATCCCTTCAGACCCACCCTGCCCAGTCCTTTTCCCTTTGGTAACTTTTAGTCAACTCTCGGGTTCTGTGAGGCTGCTGCTGTTTTTTTCCTTCAGTTTTTCTTTGTTGTTATGCTCCACACATGAGTAAAGTCACTTGGTACTTCTCTTTCTCCGCTTGGCCTATTTCTCTGAACATACTACCGTCTAGCTCCGTCCACGTCATTGCAAATGGTTGTATTTGTTTTCTTCTTAAGGCTGCTTACTGCACTTTTTTAACTGGATTTCATTCTTCCTTTTTGCTTGTAGTTTAGCTATGCTATTCACCATTCAACTCATGGTTATGAACAATAGCTTTGTGTCAATCGATATGTATCTGTATCTATCTATCTAACGGTCTGTCTGTCTATCTATGTATGTATGTATGTATCTATCTATCTATCTATATATCTTCCTATCATCTATGATGTCTATCATCTATCAATCTAGGTAACTAACTATCTATCTTTCATCTCACCTCTGTCTACCTATCTGTCTATGAATCAATCATCTTTTTGTCTGCCCATCTATCCTTCTTTACAGAACAGTTAACAACATAGCCTATGTCTGTTCCCTACTTTATGCTTCCAGAAACCTTGCAAGGTAACTAAGCCATAAGGAGAGCACTGTGTTCACCGATACACTTTCAGGTAGTGTCATCCGCGTGTGCTTACAAAGCCAGGAAATGGAGGTGAAAGGACTTGAACCCGTATCTCTGTCCTCTGTCCTCTTATACTTCCTGCTCGCTTGGTGACTTTATTTAGCCACATTCACTGAGTAAGTGATCCCTGAAGACCACAAGTATCTTCCGTCTGGGCCTGTTGTCAACAGAAAAGTGTACTTGGTTCTTTGCACACCACCTTGTTTGAGGGACATCGGCGTGATCACTGCTGATAGGTGGAGGGACAAATATAAAGGAACACCTATTTCTGGACAGGAGCAGTTGGGAACAAAGAGTGTGTTGTGGAGTGAAGTGTTTATTTGAGGGTCCAAACTTCCCTCTTTAGGTGGTTATTACTTCTTTACATTCGTGAACGTCATAAAAAGCAATGATTTTAAAAGCCCAGACGCATATTATTACTGTATTTCATTTGTTGAGGTGAGAGCAAATGAGAAGGAAGTTGCTGCACCACTAAGTCTATGCCTGAGCACTGCTGAAACCAAACAAAAAGAATTCACGGTGGCTAGATAGGGTTATTTTCTACTGACTCTCTCTGGGGACTCAAACAGAATCCATTTGTTTGTTTGTTTCTCAGTTTCACTTGTATCGGGTACCTTACCCGCCCCTTCAGCTTGTAGTTTGTCTGTGTCCTTGGATCTCAAGAGATTCTCCAGTAAGGGAGCACGTAGGTGGTCTTGAGTTTTCATCAGTACTTCTAACCCTGTGTCTTTAGATTGGAGCACTCAAAGCCTGTACTTTTATTCTGATATTTGAGAGCTGTGCTCTTACTGCACTTTGAAATTTTTTTGTTCTCATTAATATACAATCACATGCAGATCATTATGTTTTCCAATCTACCCACTTCACCAAGTCTCCCCCAAATCCCAGTTACAGTCGCTGCCCGTCAGCATGTGCTAAGATGCTGTAGAATCACTACAAGTCTTCTCTGTGTTGTACAGCCCTACCCATGACACCCCACCCTACACATTATACATGCTAATCATAATGCCTCCATTCTTTTTCCCCGCCCTTATTACTCCCTTCCCACAAACCCTACCCAGTCCCTTTCTCTTTGGTAACTGTTAGTCCACTCTCGGGTTCTGTGAGTCTGCTGCTGTCTTTTCCTTCAGTTTTTCTTTGTTATCATACTCCACACATGAGTGAAATCATTTGGTACATGTATTTCTCCGCCTGGCCTATTTGACTGAGCATAATACCCTCTAGCTACATCCACGTTATTGCAAATGATAGTAATTTTTTTCTTCTTATGGCTGCTTACTGCACTTTTTAAACTGGATTTCATTCTTCTTTTTTGTTTGTAGTTTCGCTATGTCCTTTCACCATTGCTCTCCCGGTTATGAGCAGCAGCTGTGTGTTAATCGATATGTACCTATATCTATCTATCTGTCTGTCTATCTATTTATCAATCAATCATCTTTTTGTCTGCCCATCTGTCCTTGTGTAGAGAACATTTCACCATATATCCTCTATCACTTTCCTACACTATGCTTCCAAAAATCCTGCAAAGTGTCTAGGCTGTAGAGAGAGCACTGGGTTCACCGAGACACTTGCAGGTCGAGTCGGCCGCGTGTACCTACAAAACCAGGAAATGGTTGTGCTGGGACTTGAACCCGTGTCTCTATCCTCTGTCCTCTTTCATCTCCTTCTAACTTGCTGTCTGTATTTAGCCACATTCATTGAATAAGTGCTCCCTGAAGACCACAAGTATCATTCCTCTGTGGCTGCTGTCGACAGAAAAGTAAACTTGTTGCTTTGCTCACCACCATGTTTGAAGGACATCAGCGTGATCACTGCCGATAGGACGGAGGGTCAAATAAAACGGAACACCAATTACTAGACAGGAGCAGTTGGGAGCTGAGAGTGTATTGTGGAGTGACGTGTTTATTTGAGTGTCCAAACTTCCCTCTTTAGGTGGTTATTAGATCTTCACATTCGTGAACATCATAAAAACCACTGATTTCAAAGGCCCAGATGCTTATTATTACAGCAAATCAGTTGTTGAGGTGAGAGAAAATGAGAAGCATGTTGCTGCACCACTAAATCTATGGCTGGGAACTGCTGAAACGAAATAAAAAGAATTCACGGTGGCCAGATAGGGCCATTTTCTGCTGACTGTCTCTGGGGACTCAAACAGAATCCATTTGTTCGATTGTTTGTTTTTCAGTTTCACTCGTGTAGGGTACTTGTCCACACACCTTCGGCTTGTAGTTTGTGTCCTTGGATCTCAAGTGAGTCTCCTGTAAGTAAGCACGTAGGTGTCTTGAGTTTTCATCCCTTCTTTTAACCCTGTGTCTTTTGTTTGCAGCACTCAGTGCCTGACCTTTTATTCTGATGATTCAGAGCTGTGCACTTATTGCACTTAAAGAATTTTTTTTATCATTAATCCACAATCACGTGAAGAACATTATGTTTACTATGCTCCCCCTTCACCAAGTCCCCCCGAAAAACATCTTCAGTCGCTGTCGATCAGCGTTGTTGGAAGCTGTAGACTCCTTCACCATGACCCTCCCCGCAGACCCCGTTACAGTCGCTGTCCATCAGTGAGTAGTATGATGCTATATGAACTCTACTAGTCTTCTCTGTGTTGTACAGTACTCCTCATGCACCCCCGACCCCACGCATTATACATGCTAATCCTAATGCCCCCATTCTTCCTCCCCACACTTATCCATCCCTTCAGACCCACCCTGCCCAGTCCATTTCCCTTTGGTAACTTTTAGTCAACTCTCGGGTTCTGTGAGGCTGCTGCTGTTTTTTTCCTTCAGTTTTTCTTTGTTGTTATGCTCCACACATGAGTAAAGTCACTTGGTACTTCTCTTTCTCCGCTTGGCCTATTTCTCTGAACATACTACCGTCTAGCTCCGTCCACGTCATTGCAAATGGTTGTATTTGTTTTCTTCTTAAGGCTGCTTACTGCACTTTTTTAACTGGATTTCATTCTTCCTTTTTGCTTGTAGTTTAGCTATGCTATTCACCATTCAACTCATGGTTATGAACAATAGCTTTGTGTCAATCGATATGTATCTGTATCTATCTATCTAACGGTCTGTCTGTCTATCTATGTATGTATGTATGTATCTATCTATCTATCTATATATCTTCCTATCATCTATGATGTCTATCATCTATCAATCTAGGTACCTAACTATCTATCTTTCATCTCACCTCTGTCTACCTATCTGTCTATGAATCAATCATCTTTTTGTCTGCCCATCTATCCTTCTTTACAGAACAGTTAACAACATAGCCTATGTCTGTTCCCTACTTTATGCTTCCAGAAACCTTGCAAGGTAACTAAGCCATAAGGAGAGCACTGTGTTCACCGATACACTTTCAGGTAGTGTCATCCGCGTGTGCTTACAAAGCCAGGAAATGGAGGTGAAAGGACTTGAACCCGTATCTCTGTCCTCTGTCCTCTTATACTTCCTGCTCGCTTGGTGACTTTATTTAGCCACATTCACTGAGTAAGTGATCCCTGAAGACCACAAGTATCTTCCGTCTGGGCCTGTTGTCAACAGAAAAGTGTACTTGGTTCTTTGCACACCACCTTGTTTGAGGGACATCGGCGTGATCACTGCTGATAGGTGGAGGGACAAATATAAAGGAACACCTATTTCTGGACAGGAGCAGTTGGGAACAAAGAGTGTGTTGTGGAGTGAAGTGTTTATTTGAGGGTCCAAACTTCCCTCTTTAGGTGGTTATTACTTCTTTACATTCGTGAACGTCATAAAAAGCAATGATTTTAAAAGCCCAGACGCATATTATTACTGTATTTCATTTGTTGAGGTGAGAGCAAATGAGAAGGAAGTTGCTGCACCACTAAGTCTATGCCTGAGCACTGCTGAAACCAAACAAAAAGAATTCACGGTGGCTAGATAGGGTTATTTTCTACTGACTCTCTCTGGGGACTCAAACAGAATCCATTTGTTTGTTTGTTTCTCAGTTTCACTTGTATCGGGTACCTTAGCCGCCCCTTCAGCTTGTAGTTTGTCTGTGTCCTTGGATCTCAAGAGATTCTCCAGTAAGGGAGCACGTAGGTGGTCTTGAGTTTTCATCAGTACTTCTAACCCTGTGTCTTTAGATTGGAGCACTCAAAGCCTGTACTTTTATTCTGATATTTGAGAGCTGTGCTCTTACTGCACTTTGAAATTTTTTTGTTCTCATTAATATACAATCACATGCAGATCATTATGTTTTCCAATCTACCCACTTCACCAAGTCTCCCCCAAATCCCAGTTACAGTCGCTGTCCGTCAGCATGTGCTAAGATGCTGTAGAATCACTACAAGTCTTCTCTGTGTTGTACAGCCCTACCCATGACACCCCACCCTACACATTATACATGCTAATCATAATGCCTCCATTCTTTTTCCCCGCCCTTATTACTCCCTTCCCACAAACCCTACCCAGTCCCTTTCTCTTTGGTAACTGTTAGTCCACTCTCGGGTTCTGTGAGTCTGCTGCTGTCTTTTCCTTCAGTTTTTCTTTGTTATCATACTCCACACATGAGTGAAATCATTTGGTACATGTATTTCTCCGCCTGGCCTATTTGACTGAGCATAATACCCTCTAGCTACATCCACGTTATTGCAAATGATAGTAATTTTTTTCTTCTTATGGCTGCTTACTGCACTTTTTAAACTGGATTTCATTCTTCTTTTTTGTTTGTAGTTTCGCTATGTCCTTTCACCATTGCTCTCCCGGTTATGAGCAGCAGCTGTGTGTTAATCGATATGTACCTATATCTATCTATCTGTCTGTCTATCTATTTATCAATCAATCATCTTTTTGTCTGCCCATCTGTCCTTGTGTAGAGAACATTTCACCATATATCCTCTATCACTTTCCTACACTATGCTTCCAAAAATCCTGCAAAGTGTCTAGGCTGTAGAGAGAGCACTGGGTTCACCGAGACACTTGCAGGTCGAGTCGGCCGCGTGTACCTACAAAACCAGGAAATGGTTGTGCTGGGACTTGAACCCGTGTCTCTATCCTCTGTCCTCTTTCATCTCCTTCTAACTTGCTGTCTGTATTTAGCCACATTCATTGAATAAGTGCTCCCTGAAGACCACAAGTATCATTCCTCTGTGGCTGCTGTCGACAGAAAAGTAAACTTGTTGCTTTGCTCACCACCATGTTTGAAGGACATCAGCGTGATCACTGCCGATAGGACGGAGGGTCAAATAAAACGGAACACCAATTACTAGACAGGAGCAGTTGGGAGCTGAGAGTGTATTGTGGAGTGACGTGTTTATTTGAGTGTCCAAACTTCCCTCTTTAGGTGGTTATTAGATCTTCACATTCGTGAACATCATAAAAACCACTGATTTCAAAGGCCCAGATGCTTATTATTACAGCAAATCAGTTGTTGAGGTGAGAGAAAATGAGAAGCATGTTGCTGCACCACTAAATCTATGGCTGGGAACTGCTGAAACGAAATAAAAAGAATTCACGGTGGCCAGATAGGGCCATTTTCTGCTGACTGTCTCTGGGGACTCAAACAGAATCCATTTGTTCGATTGTTTGTTTTTCAGTTTCACTCGTGTAGGGTACTTGTCCACACACCTTCGGCTTGTAGTTTGTGTCCTTGGATCTCAAGTGAGTCTCCTGTAAGTAAGCACGTAGGTGTCTTGAGTTTTCATCCCTTCTTTTAACCCTGTGTCTTTTGTTTGCAGCACTCAGTGCCTGACCTTTTATTCTGATGATTCAGAGCTGTGCACTTATTGCACTTAAAGAATTTTTTTTATCATTAATCCACAATCACGTGAAGAACATTATGTTTACTATGCTCCCCCTTCACCAAGTCCCCCCGAAAAACATCTTCAGTCGCTGTCGATCAGCGTTGTTGGAAGCTGTAGACTCCTTCACCATGACCCTCCCCGCAGACCCCGTTACAGTCGCTGTCCATCAGTGAGTAGTATGATGCTATATGAACTCTACTAGTCTTCTCTGTGTTGTACAGTACTCCTCATGCACCCCCGACCCCACGCATTATACATGCTAATCCTAATGCCCCCATTCTTCCTCCCCACACTTATCCATCCCTTCAGACCCACCCTGCCCAGTCCATTTCCCTTTGGTAACTTTTAGTCAACTCTCGGGTTCTGTGAGGCTGCTGCTGTTTTTTTCCTTCAGTTTTTCTTTGTTGTTATGCTCCACACATGAGTAAAGTCACTTGGTACTTCTCTTTCTCCGCTTGGCCTATTTCTCTGAACATACTACCGTCTAGCTCCGTCCACGTCATTGCAAATGGTTGTATTTGTTTTCTTCTTAAGGCTGCTTACTGCACTTTTTTAACTGGATTTCATTCTTCCTTTTTGCTTGTAGTTTAGCTATGCTATTCACCATTCAACTCATGGTTATGAACAATAGCTTTGTGTCAATCGATATGTATCTGTATCTATCTATCTAACGGTCTGTCTGTCTATCTATGTATGTATGTATGTATCTATCTATCTATCTATATATCTTCCTATCATCTATGATGTCTATCATCTATCAATCTAGGTACCTAACTATCTATCTTTCATCTCACCTCTGTCTACCTATCTGTCTATGAATCAATCATCTTTTTGTCTGCCCATCTATCCTTCTTTACAGAACAGTTAACAACATAGCCTATGTCTGTTCCCTACTTTATGCTTCCAGAAACCTTGCAAGGTAACTAAGCCATAAGGAGAGCACTGTGTTCACCGATACACTTTCAGGTAGTGTCATCCGCGTGTGCTTACAAAGCCAGGAAATGGAGGTGAAAGGACTTGAACCCGTATCTCTGTCCTCTGTCCTCTTATACTTCCTGCTCGCTTGGTGACTTTATTTAGCCACATTCACTGAGTAAGTGATCCCTGAAGACCACAAGTATCTTCCGTCTGGGCCTGTTGTCAACAGAAAAGTGTACTTGGTTCTTTGCACACCACCTTGTTTGAGGGACATCGGCGTGATCACTGCTGATAGGTGGAGGGACAAATATAAAGGAACACCTATTTCTGGACAGGAGCAGTTGGGAACAAAGAGTGTGTTGTGGAGTGAAGTGTTTATTTGAGGGTCCAAACTTCCCTCTTTAGGTGGTTATTACTTCTTTACATTCGTGAACGTCATAAAAAGCAATGATTTTAAAAGCCCAGACGCATATTATTACTGTATTTCATTTGTTGAGGTGAGAGCAAATGAGAAGGAAGTTGCTGCACCACTAAGTCTATGCCTGAGCACTGCTGAAACCAAACAAAAAGAATTCACGGTGGCTAGATAGGGTTATTTTCTACTGACTCTCTCTGGGGACTCAAACAGAATCCATTTGTTTGTTTGTTTCTCAGTTTCACTTGTATCGGGTACCTTAGCCGCCCCTTCAGCTTGTAGTTTGTCTGTGTCCTTGGATCTCAAGAGATTCTCCAGTAAGGGAGCACGTAGGTGGTCTTGAGTTTTCATCAGTACTTCTAACCCTGTGTCTTTAGATTGGAGCACTCAAAGCCTGTACTTTTATTCTGATATTTGAGAGCTGTGCTCTTACTGCACTTTGAAATTTTTTTGTTCTCATTAATATACAATCACATGCAGATCATTATGTTTTCCAATCTACCCACTTCACCAAGTCTCCCCCAAATCCCAGTTACAGTCGCTGTCCGTCAGCATGTGCTAAGATGCTGTAGAATCACTACAAGTCTTCTCTGTGTTGTACAGCCCTACCCATGACACCCCACCCTACACATTATACATGCTAATCATAATGCCTCCATTCTTTTTCCCCGCCCTTATTACTCCCTTCCCACAAACCCTACCCAGTCCCTTTCTCTTTGGTAACTGTTAGTCCACTCTCGGGTTCTGTGAGTCTGCTGCTGTCTTTTCCTTCAGTTTTTCTTTGTTATCATACTCCACACATGAGTGAAATCATTTGGTACATGTATTTCTCCGCCTGGCCTATTTGACTGAGCATAATACCCTCTAGCTACATCCACATTATTGCAAATGATAGTAATTTTTTTCTTCTTATGGCTGCTTACTGCACTTTTTAAACTGGATTTCATTCTTCTTTTTTGTTTGTAGTTTCGCTATGTCCTTTCACCATTGCTCTCCCGGTTATGAGCAGCAGCTGTGTGTTAATCGATATGTACCTATATCTATCTATCTGTCTGTCTATCTATTTATCAATCAATCATCTTTTTGTCTGCCCATCTGTCCTTGTGTAGAGAACATTTCACCATATATCCTCTATCACTTTCCTACACTATGCTTCCAAAAATCCTGCAAAGTGTCTAGGCTGTAGAGAGAGCACTGGGTTCACCGAGACACTTGCAGGTCGAGTCGGCCGCGTGTACCTACAAAACCAGGAAATGGTTGTGCTGGGACTTGAACCCGTGTCTCTATCCTCTGTCCTCTTTCATCTCCTTCTAACTTGCTGTCTGTATTTAGCCACATTCATTGAATAAGTGCTCCCTGAAGACCACAAGTATCATTCCTCTGTGGCTGCTGTCGACAGAAAAGTAAACTTGTTGCTTTGCTCACCACCATGTTTGAAGGACATCAGCGTGATCACTGCCGATAGGACGGAGGGTCAAATAAAACGGAACACCAATTACTAGACAGGAGCAGTTGGGAGCTGAGAGTGTATTGTGGAGTGACGTGTTTATTTGAGTGTCCAAACTTCCCTCTTTAGGTGGTTATTAGATCTTCACATTCGTGAACATCATAAAAACCACTGATTTCAAAGGCCCAGATGCTTATTATTACAGCAAATCAGTTGTTGAGGTGAGAGAAAATGAGAAGCATGTTGCTGCACCACTAAATCTATGGCTGGGAACTGCTGAAACGAAATAAAAAGAATTCACGGTGGCCAGATAGGGCCATTTTCTGCTGACTGTCTCTGGGGACTCAAACAGAATCCATTTGTTCGATTGTTTGTTTTTCAGTTTCACTCGTGTAGGGTACTTGTCCACACACCTTCGGCTTGTAGTTTGTGTCCTTGGATCTCAAGTGAGTCTCCTGTAAGTAAGCACGTAGGTGTCTTGAGTTTTCATCCCTTCTTTTAACCCTGTGTCTTTTGTTTGCAGCACTCAGTGCCTGACCTTTTATTCTGATGATTCAGAGCTGTGCACTTATTGCACTTAAAGAATTTTTTTTATCATTAATCCACAATCACGTGAAGAACATTATGTTTACTATGCTCCCCCTTCACCAAGTCCCCCCGAAAAACATCTTCAGTCGCTGTCGATCAGCGTTGTTGGAAGCTGTAGACTCCTTCACCATGACCCTCCCCGCAGACCCCGTTACAGTCGCTGTCCATCAGTGAGTAGTATGATGCTATATGAACTCTACTAGTCTTCTCTGTGTTGTACAGTACTCCTCATGCACCCCCGACCCCACGCATTATACATGCTAATCCTAATGCCCCCATTCTTCCTCCCCACACTTATCCATCCCTTCAGACCCACCCTGCCCAGTCCATTTCCCTTTGGTAACTTTTAGTCAACTCTCGGGTTCTGTGAGGCTGCTGCTGTTTTTTTCCTTCAGTTTTTCTTTGTTGTTATGCTCCACACATGAGTAAAGTCACTTGGTACTTCTCTTTCTCCGCTTGGCCTATTTCTCTGAACATACTACCGTCTAGCTCCGTCCACGTCATTGCAAATGGTTGTATTTGTTTTCTTCTTAAGGCTGCTTACTGCACTTTTTTAACTGGATTTCATTCTTCCTTTTTGCTTGTAGTTTAGCTATGCTATTCACCATTCAACTCATGGTTATGAACAATAGCTTTGTGTCAATCGATATGTATCTGTATCTATCTATCTAACGGTCTGTCTGTCTATCTATGTATGTATGTATGTATCTATCTATCTATCTATATATCTTCCTATCATCTATGATGTCTATCATCTATCAATCTAGGTACCTAACTATCTATCTTTCATCTCACCTCTGTCTACCTATCTGTCTATGAATCAATCATCTTTTTGTCTGCCCATCTATCCTTCTTTACAGAACAGTTAACAACATAGCCTATGTCTGTTCCCTACTTTATGCTTCCAGAAACCTTGCAAGGTAACTAAGCCATAAGGAGAGCACTGTGTTCACCGATACACTTTCAGGTAGTGTCATCCGCGTGTGCTTACAAAGCCAGGAAATGGAGGTGAAAGGACTTGAACCCGTATCTCTGTCCTCTGTCCTCTTATACTTCCTGCTCGCTTGGTGACTTTATTTAGCCACATTCACTGAGTAAGTGATCCCTGAAGACCACAAGTATCTTCCGTCTGGGCCTGTTGTCAACAGAAAAGTGTACTTGGTTCTTTGCACACCACCTTGTTTGAGGGACATCGGCGTGATCACTGCTGATAGGTGGAGGGACAAATATAAAGGAACACCTATTTCTGGACAGGAGCAGTTGGGAACAAAGAGTGTGTTGTGGAGTGAAGTGTTTATTTGAGGGTCCAAACTTCCCTCTTTAGGTGGTTATTACTTCTTTACATTCGTGAACGTCATAAAAAGCAATGATTTTAAAAGCCCAGACGCATATTATTACTGTATTTCATTTGTTGAGGTGAGAGCAAATGAGAAGGAAGTTGCTGCACCACTAAGTCTATGCCTGAGCACTGCTGAAACCAAACAAAAAGAATTCACGGTGGCTAGATAGGGTTATTTTCTACTGACTCTCTCTGGGGACTCAAACAGAATCCATTTGTTTGTTTGTTTCTCAGTTTCACTTGTATCGGGTACCTTAGCCGCCCCTTCAGCTTGTAGTTTGTCTGTGTCCTTGGATCTCAAGAGATTCTCCAGTAAGGGAGCACGTAGGTGGTCTTGAGTTTTCATCAGTACTTCTAACCCTGTGTCTTTAGATTGGAGCACTCAAAGCCTGTACTTTTATTCTGATATTTGAGAGCTGTGCTCTTACTGCACTTTGAAATTTTTTTGTTCTCATTAATATACAATCACATGCAGATCATTATGTTTTCCAATCTACCCACTTCACCAAGTCTCCCCCAAATCCCAGTTACAGTCGCTGTCCGTCAGCATGTGCTAAGATGCTGTAGAATCACTACAAGTCTTCTCTGTGTTGTACAGCCCTACCCATGACACCCCACCCTACACATTATACATGCTAATCATAATGCCTCCATTCTTTTTCCCCGCCCTTATTACTCCCTTCCCACAAACCCTACCCAGTCCCTTTCTCTTTGGTAACTGTTAGTCCACTCTCGGGTTCTGTGAGTCTGCTGCTGTCTTTTCCTTCAGTTTTTCTTTGTTATCATACTCCACACATGAGTGAAATCATTTGGTACATGTATTTCTCCGCCTGGCCTATTTGACTGAGCATAATACCCTCTAGCTACATCCACATTATTGCAAATGATAGTAATTTTTTTCTTCTTATGGCTGCTTACTGCACTTTTTAAACTGGATTTCATTCTTCTTTTTTGTTTGTAGTTTCGCTATGTCCTTTCACCATTGCTCTCCCGGTTATGAGCAGCAGCTGTGTGTTAATCGATATGTACCTATATCTATCTATCTGTCTGTCTATCTATTTATCAATCAATCATCTTTTTGTCTGCCCATCTGTCCTTGTGTAGAGAACATTTCACCATATATCCTCTATCACTTTCCTACACTATGCTTCCAAAAATCCTGCAAAGTGTCTAGGCTGTAGAGAGAGCACTGGGTTCACCGAGACACTTGCAGGTCGAGTCGGCCGCGTGTACCTACAAAACCAGGAAATGGTTGTGCTGGGACTTGAACCCGTGTCTCTATCCTCTGTCCTCTTTCATCTCCTTCTAACTTGCTGTCTGTATTTAGCCACATTCATTGAATAAGTGCTCCCTGAAGACCACAAGTATCATTCCTCTGTGGCTGCTGTCGACAGAAAAGTAAACTTGTTGCTTTGCTCACCACCATGTTTGAAGGACATCAGCGTGATCACTGCCGATAGGACGGAGGGTCAAATAAAACGGAACACCAATTACTAGACAGGAGCAGTTGGGAGCTGAGAGTGTATTGTGGAGTGACGTGTTTATTTGAGTGTCCAAACTTCCCTCTTTAGGTGGTTATTAGATCTTCACATTCGTGAACATCATAAAAACCACTGATTTCAAAGGCCCAGATGCTTATTATTACAGCAAATCAGTTGTTGAGGTGAGAGAAAATGAGAAGCATGTTGCTGCACCACTAAATCTATGGCTGGGAACTGCTGAAACGAAATAAAAAGAATTCACGGTGGCCAGATAGGGCCATTTTCTGCTGACTGTCTCTGGGGACTCAAACAGAATCCATTTGTTCGATTGTTTGTTTTTCAGTTTCACTCGTGTAGGGTACTTGTCCACACACCTTCGGCTTGTAGTTTGTGTCCTTGGATCTCAAGTGAGTCTCCTGTAAGTAAGCACGTAGGTGTCTTGAGTTTTCATCCCTTCTTTTAACCCTGTGTCTTTTGTTTGCAGCACTCAGTGCCTGACCTTTTATTCTGATGATTCAGAGCTGTGCACTTATTGCACTTAAAGAATTTTTTTTATCATTAATCCACAATCACGTGAAGAACATTATGTTTACTATGCTCCCCCTTCACCAAGTCCCCCCGAAAAACATCTTCAGTCGCTGTCGATCAGCGTTGTTGGAAGCTGTAGACTCCTTCACCATGACCCTCCCCGCAGACCCCGTTACAGTCGCTGTCCATCAGTGAGTAGTATGATGCTATATGAACTCTACTAGTCTTCTCTGTGTTGTACAGTACTCCTCATGCACCCCCGACCCCACGCATTATACATGCTAATCCTAATGCCCCCATTCTTCCTCCCCACACTTATCCATCCCTTCAGACCCACCCTGCCCAGTCCATTTCCCTTTGGTAACTTTTAGTCAACTCTCGGGTTCTGTGAGGCTGCTGCTGTTTTTTTCCTTCAGTTTTTCTTTGTTGTTATGCTCCACACATGAGTAAAGTCACTTGGTACTTCTCTTTCTCCGCTTGGCCTATTTCTCTGAACATACTACCGTCTAGCTCCGTCCACGTCATTGCAAATGGTTGTATTTGTTTTCTTCTTAAGGCTGCTTACTGCACTTTTTTAACTGGATTTCATTCTTCCTTTTTGCTTGTAGTTTAGCTATGCTATTCACCATTCAACTCATGGTTATGAACAATAGCTTTGTGTCAATCGATATGTATCTGTATCTATCTATCTAACGGTCTGTCTGTCTATCTATGTATGTATGTATGTATCTATCTATCTATCTATATATCTTCCTATCATCTATGATGTCTATCATCTATCAATCTAGGTACCTAACTATCTATCTTTCATCTCACCTCTGTCTACCTATCTGTCTATGAATCAATCATCTTTTTGTCTGCCCATCTATCCTTCTTTACAGAACAGTTAACAACATAGCCTATGTCTGTTCCCTACTTTATGCTTCCAGAAACCTTGCAAGGTAACTAAGCCATAAGGAGAGCACTGTGTTCACCGATACACTTTCAGGTAGTGTCATCCGCGTGTGCTTACAAAGCCAGGAAATGGAGGTGAAAGGACTTGAACCCGTATCTCTGTCCTCTGTCCTCTTATACTTCCTGCTCGCTTGGTGACTTTATTTAGCCACATTCACTGAGTAAGTGATCCCTGAAGACCACAAGTATCTTCCGTCTGGGCCTGTTGTCAACAGAAAAGTGTACTTGGTTCTTTGCACACCACCTTGTTTGAGGGACATCGGCGTGATCACTGCTGATAGGTGGAGGGACAAATATAAAGGAACACCTATTTCTGGACAGGAGCAGTTGGGAACAAAGAGTGTGTTGTGGAGTGAAGTGTTTATTTGAGGGTCCAAACTTCCCTCTTTAGGTGGTTATTACTTCTTTACATTCGTGAACGTCATAAAAAGCAATGATTTTAAAAGCCCAGACGCATATTATTACTGTATTTCATTTGTTGAGGTGAGAGCAAATGAGAAGGAAGTTGCTGCACCACTAAGTCTATGCCTGAGCACTGCTGAAACCAAACAAAAAGAATTCACGGTGGCTAGATAGGGTTATTTTCTACTGACTCTCTCTGGGGACTCAAACAGAATCCATTTGTTTGTTTGTTTCTCAGTTTCACTTGTATCGGGTACCTTAGCCGCCCCTTCAGCTTGTAGTTTGTCTGTGTCCTTGGATCTCAAGAGATTCTCCAGTAAGGGAGCACGTAGGTGGTCTTGAGTTTTCATCAGTACTTCTAACCCTGTGTCTTTAGATTGGAGCACTCAAAGCCTGTACTTTTATTCTGATATTTGAGAGCTGTGCTCTTACTGCACTTTGAAATTTTTTTGTTCTCATTAATATACAATCACATGCAGATCATTATGTTTTCCAATCTACCCACTTCACCAAGTCTCCCCCAAATCCCAGTTACAGTCGCTGTCCGTCAGCATGTGCTAAGATGCTGTAGAATCACTACAAGTCTTCTCTGTGTTGTACAGCCCTACCCATGACACCCCACCCTACACATTATACATGCTAATCATAATGCCTCCATTCTTTTTCCCCGCCCTTATTACTCCCTTCCCACAAACCCTACCCAGTCCCTTTCTCTTTGGTAACTGTTAGTCCACTCTCGGGTTCTGTGAGTCTGCTGCTGTCTTTTCCTTCAGTTTTTCTTTGTTATCATACTCCACACATGAGTGAAATCATTTGGTACATGTATTTCTCCGCCTGGCCTATTTGACTGAGCATAATACCCTCTAGCTACATCCACATTATTGCAAATGATAGTAATTTTTTTCTTCTTATGGCTGCTTACTGCACTTTTTAAACTGGATTTCATTCTTCTTTTTTGTTTGTAGTTTCGCTATGTCCTTTCACCATTGCTCTCCCGGTTATGAGCAGCAGCTGTGTGTTAATCGATATGTACCTATATCTATCTATCTGTCTGTCTATCTATTTATCAATCAATCATCTTTTTGTCTGCCCATCTGTCCTTGTGTAGAGAACATTTCACCATATATCCTCTATCACTTTCCTACACTATGCTTCCAAAAATCCTGCAAAGTGTCTAGGCTGTAGAGAGAGCACTGGGTTCACCGAGACACTTGCAGGTCGAGTCGGCCGCGTGTACCTACAAAACCAGGAAATGGTTGTGCTGGGACTTGAACCCGTGTCTCTATCCTCTGTCCTCTTTCATCTCCTTCTAACTTGCTGTCTGTATTTAGCCACATTCATTGAATAAGTGCTCCCTGAAGACCACAAGTATCATTCCTCTGTGGCTGCTGTCGACAGAAAAGTAAACTTGTTGCTTTGCTCACCACCATGTTTGAAGGACATCAGCGTGATCACTGCCGATAGGACGGAGGGTCAAATAAAACGGAACACCAATTACTAGACAGGAGCAGTTGGGAGCTGAGAGTGTATTGTGGAGTGACGTGTTTATTTGAGTGTCCAAACTTCCCTCTTTAGGTGGTTATTAGATCTTCACATTCGTGAACATCATAAAAACCACTGATTTCAAAGGCCCAGATGCTTATTATTACAGCAAATCAGTTGTTGAGGTGAGAGAAAATGAGAAGCATGTTGCTGCACCACTAAATCTATGGCTGGGAACTGCTGAAACGAAATAAAAAGAATTCACGGTGGCCAGATAGGGCTATTTTCTGCTGACTGTCTCTGGGGACTCAAACAGAATCCATTTGTTCGATTGTTTGTTTTTCAGTTTCACTCGTGTAGGGTACTTGTCCACACACCTTCGGCTTGTAGTTTGTGTCCTTGGATCTCAAGTGAGTCTCCTGTAAGTAAGCACGTAGGTGTCTTGAGTTTTCATCCCTTCTTTTAACCCTGTGTCTTTTGTTTGCAGCACTCAGTGCCTGACCTTTTATTCTGATGATTCAGAGCTGTGCACTTATTGCACTTAAAGAATTTTTTTTATCATTAATCCACAATCACGTGAAGAACATTATGTTTACTATGCTCCCCCTTCACCAAGTCCCCCCGAAAAACATCTTCAGTCGCTGTCGATCAGCGTTGTTGGAAGCTGTAGACTCCTTCACCATGACCCTCCCCGCAGACCCCGTTACAGTCGCTGTCCATCAGTGAGTAGTATGATGCTATATGAACTCTACTAGTCTTCTCTGTGTTGTACAGTACTCCTCATGCACCCCCGACCCCACGCATTATACATGCTAATCCTAAAGCCCCCATTCTTCCTCCCCACACTTATCCATCCCTTCAGACCCACCCTGCCCAGTCCATTTCCCTTTGGTAACTTTTAGTCAACTCTCGGGTTCTGTGAGGCTGCTGCTGTTTTTTTCCTTCAGTTTTTCTTTGTTGTTATGCTCCACACATGAGTAAAGTCACTTGGTACTTCTCTTTCTCCGCTTGGCCTATTTCTCTGAACATACTACCGTCTAGCTCCGTCCACGTCATTGCAAATGGTTGTATTTGTTTTCTTCTTAAGGCTGCTTACTGCACTTTTTTAACTGGATTTCATTCTTCCTTTTTGCTTGTAGTTTAGCTATGCTATTCACCATTCAACTCATGGTTATGAACAATAGCTTTGTGTCAATCGATATGTATCTGTATCTATCTATCTAACGGTCTGTCTGTCTATGTATGTATGTATGTATGTATCTATCTATCTATCTATATATCTTCCTATCATCTATGATGTCTATCATCTATCAATCTAGGTACCTAACTATCTATCTTTCATCTCACCTCTGTCTACCTATCTGTCTATGAATCAATCATCTTTTTGTCTGCCCGTCTATCCTTCTTTACAGAACAGTTAACAACATAGCCTATGTCTGTTCCCTACTTTATGCTTCCAGAAACTTTGCAAGGTAACTAAGCCATAAGGAGAGCACTGTGTTCACCGATACACTTTCAGGTAGTGTCATCCGCGTGTGCTTACAAAGCCAGGAAATGGAGGTGAAAGGACTTGAACCCGTATCTCTGTCCTCTGTCCTCTTATACTTCCTGCTCGCTTGGTGACTTTATTTAGCCACATTCACTGAGTAAGTGATCCCTGAAGACCACAAGTATCTTCCGTCTGGGCCTGTTGTCAACAGAAAAGTGTACTTGGTTCTTTGCACACCACCTTGTTTGAGGGACATCGGCGTGATCACTGCTGATAGGTGGAGGGACAAATATAAAGGAACACCTATTTCTGGACAGGAGCAGTTGGGAACAAAGAGTGTGTTGTGGAGTGAAGTGTTTATTTGAGGGTCCAAACTTCCCTCTTTAGGTGGTTATTACTTCTTTACATTCGTGAACGTCATAAAAAGCAATGATTTTAAAAGCCCAGACGCATATTATTACTGTATTTCATTTGTTGAGGTGAGAGCAAATGAGAAGGAAGTTGCTGCACCACTAAGTCTATGCCTGAGCACTGCTGAAACCAAACAAAAAGAATTCACGGTGGCTAGATAGGGTTATTTTCTACTGACTCTCTCTGGGGACTCAAACAGAATCCATTTGTTTGTTTGTTTCTCAGTTTCACTTGTATCGGGTACCTTACCCGCCCCTTCAGCTTGTAGTTTGTCTGTGTCCTTGGATCTCAAGAGATTCTCCAGTAAGGGAGCACGTAGGTGGTCTTGAGTTTTCATCAGTACTTCTAACCCTGTGTCTTTAGATTGGAGCACTCAAAGCCTGTACTTTTATTCTGATATTTGAGAGCTGTGCTCTTACTGCACTTTGAAATTTTTTTGTTCTCATTAATATACAATCACATGCAGATCATTATGTTTTCCAATCTACCCACTTCACCAAGTCTCCCCCAAATCCCAGTTACAGTCGCTGTCCGTCAGCATGTGCTAAGATGCTGTAGAATCACTACAAGTCTTCTCTGTGTTGTACAGCCCTACCCATGACACCCCACCCTACACATTATACATGCTAATCATAATGCCTCCATTCTTTTTCCCCGCCCTTATTACTCCCTTCCCACAAACCCTACCCAGTCCCTTTCTCTTTGGTAACTGTTAGTCCACTCTCGGGTTCTGTGAGTCTGCTGCTGTCTTTTCCTTCAGTTTTTCTTTGTTATCATACTCCACACATGAGTGAAATCATTTGGTACATGTATTTCTCCGCCTGGCCTATTTGACTGAGCATAATACCCTCTAGCTACATCCACGTTATTGCAAATGATAGTAATTTTTTTCTTCTTATGGCTGCTTACTGCACTTTTTAAACTGGATTTCATTCTTCTTTTTTGTTTGTAGTTTCGCTATGTCCTTTCACCATTGCTCTCCCGGTTATGAGCAGCAGCTGTGTGTTAATCGATATGTACCTATATCTATCTATCTGTCTGTCTATCTATTTATCAATCAATCATCTTTTTGTCTGCCCATCTGTCCTTGTGTAGAGAACATTTCACCATATATCCTCTATCACTTTCCTACACTATGCTTCCAAAAATCCTGCAAAGTGTCTAGGCTGTAGAGAGAGCACTGGGTTCACCGAGACACTTGCAGGTCGAGTCGGCCGCGTGTACCTACAAAACCAGGAAATGGTTGTGCTGGGACTTGAACCCGTGTCTCTATCCTCTGTCCTCTTTCATCTCCTTCTAACTTGCTGTCTGTATTTAGCCACATTCATTGAATAAGTGCTCCCTGAAGACCACAAGTATCATTCCTCTGTGGCTGCTGTCGACAGAAAAGTAAACTTGTTGCTTTGCTCACCACCATGTTTGAAGGACATCAGCGTGATCACTGCCGATAGGACGGAGGGTCAAATAAAACGGAACACCAATTACTAGACAGGAGCAGTTGGGAGCTGAGAGTGTATTGTGGAGTGACGTGTTTATTTGAGTGTCCAAACTTCCCTCTTTAGGTGGTTATTAGATCTTCACATTCGTGAACATCATAAAAACCACTGATTTCAAAGGCCCAGATGCTTATTATTACAGCAAATCAGTTGTTGAGGTGAGAGAAAATGAGAAGCATGTTGCTGCACCACTAAATCTATGGCTGGGAACTGCTGAAACGAAATAAAAAGAATTCACGGTGGCCAGATAGGGCTATTTTCTGCTGACTGTCTCTGGGGACTCAAACAGAATCCATTTGTTCGATTGTTTGTTTTTCAGTTTCACTCGTGTAGGGTACTTGTCCACACACCTTCGGCTTGTAGTTTGTGTCCTTGGATCTCAAGTGAGTCTCCTGTAAGTAAGCACGTAGGTGTCTTGAGTTTTCATCCCTTCTTTTAACCCTGTGTCTTTTGTTTGCAGCACTCAGTGCCTGACCTTTTATTCTGATGATTCAGAGCTGTGCACTTATTGCACTTAAAGAATTTTTTTTATCATTAATCCACAATCACGTGAAGAACATTATGTTTACTATGCTCCCCCTTCACCAAGTCCCCCCGAAAAACATCTTCAGTCGCTGTCGATCAGCGTTGTTGGAAGCTGTAGACTCCTTCACCATGACCCTCCCCGCAGACCCCGTTACAGTCGCTGTCCATCAGTGAGTAGTATGATGCTATATGAACTCTACTAGTCTTCTCTGTGTTGTACAGTACTCCTCATGCACCCCCGACCCCACGCATTATACATGCTAATCCTAAAGCCCCCATTCTTCCTCCCCACACTTATCCATCCCTTCAGACCCACCCTGCCCAGTCCATTTCCCTTTGGTAACTTTTAGTCAACTCTCGGGTTCTGTGAGGCTGCTGCTGTTTTTTTCCTTCAGTTTTTCTTTGTTGTTATGCTCCACACATGAGTAAAGTCACTTGGTACTTCTCTTTCTCCGCTTGGCCTATTTCTCTGAACATACTACCGTCTAGCTCCGTCCACGTCATTGCAAATGGTTGTATTTGTTTTCTTCTTAAGGCTGCTTACTGCACTTTTTTAACTGGATTTCATTCTTCCTTTTTGCTTGTAGTTTAGCTATGCTATTCACCATTCAACTCATGGTTATGAACAATAGCTTTGTGTCAATCGATATGTATCTGTATCTATCTATCTAACGGTCTGTCTGTCTATGTATGTATGTATGTATGTATCTATCTATCTATCTATATATCTTCCTATCATCTATGATGTCTATCATCTATCAATCTAGGTACCTAACTATCTATCTTTCATCTCACCTCTGTCTACCTATCTGTCTATGAATCAATCATCTTTTTGTCTGCCCGTCTATCCTTCTTTACAGAACAGTTAACAACATAGCCTATGTCTGTTCCCTACTTTATGCTTCCAGAAACTTTGCAAGGTAACTAAGCCATAAGGAGAGCACTGTGTTCACCGATACACTTTCAGGTAGTGTCATCCGCGTGTGCTTACAAAGCCAGGAAATGGAGGTGAAAGGACTTGAACCCGTATCTCTGTCCTCTGTCCTCTTATACTTCCTGCTCGCTTGGTGACTTTATTTAGCCACATTCACTGAGTAAGTGATCCCTGAAGACCACAAGTATCTTCCGTCTGGGCCTGTTGTCAACAGAAAAGTGTACTTGGTTCTTTGCACACCACCTTGTTTGAGGGACATCGGCGTGATCACTGCTGATAGGTGGAGGGACAAATATAAAGGAACACCTATTTCTGGACAGGAGCAGTTGGGAACAAAGAGTGTGTTGTGGAGTGAAGTGTTTATTTGAGGGTCCAAACTTCCCTCTTTAGGTGGTTATTACTTCTTTACATTCGTGAACGTCATAAAAAGCAATGATTTTAAAAGCCCAGACGCATATTATTACTGTATTTCATTTGTTGAGGTGAGAGCAAATGAGAAGGAAGTTGCTGCACCACTAAGTCTATGCCTGAGCACTGCTGAAACCAAACAAAAAGAATTCACGGTGGCTAGATAGGGTTATTTTCTACTGACTCTCTCTGGGGACTCAAACAGAATCCATTTGTTTGTTTGTTTCTCAGTTTCACTTGTATCGGGTACCTTACCCGCCCCTTCAGCTTGTAGTTTGTCTGTGTCCTTGGATCTCAAGAGATTCTCCAGTAAGGGAGCACGTAGGTGGTCTTGAGTTTTCATCAGTACTTCTAACCCTGTGTCTTTAGATTGGAGCACTCAAAGCCTGTACTTTTATTCTGATATTTGAGAGCTGTGCTCTTACTGCACTTTGAAATTTTTTTGTTCTCATTAATATACAATCACATGCAGATCATTATGTTTTCCAATCTACCCACTTCACCAAGTCTCCCCCAAATCCCAGTTACAGTCGCTGTCCGTCAGCATGTGCTAAGATGCTGTAGAATCACTACAAGTCTTCTCTGTGTTGTACAGCCCTACCCATGACACCCCACCCTACACATTATACATGCTAATCATAATGCCTCCATTCTTTTTCCCCGCCCTTATTACTCCCTTCCCACAAACCCTACCCAGTCCCTTTCTCTTTGGTAACTGTTAGTCCACTCTCGGGTTCTGTGAGTCTGCTGCTGTCTTTTCCTTCAGTTTTTCTTTGTTATCATACTCCACACATGAGTGAAATCATTTGGTACATGTATTTCTCCGCCTGGCCTATTTGACTGAGCATAATACCCTCTAGCTACATCCACGTTATTGCAAATGATAGTAATTTTTTTCTTCTTATGGCTGCTTACTGCACTTTTTAAACTGGATTTCATTCTTCTTTTTTGTTTGTAGTTTCGCTATGTCCTTTCACCATTGCTCTCCCGGTTATGAGCAGCAGCTGTGTGTTAATCGATATGTACCTATATCTATCTATCTGTCTGTCTATCTATTTATCAATCAATCATCTTTTTGTCTGCCCATCTGTCCTTGTGTAGAGAACATTTCACCATATATCCTCTATCACTTTCCTACACTATGCTTCCAAAAATCCTGCAAAGTGTCTAGGCTGTAGAGAGAGCACTGGGTTCACCGAGACACTTGCAGGTCGAGTCGGCCGCGTGTACCTACAAAACCAGGAAATGGTTGTGCTGGGACTTGAACCCGTGTCTCTATCCTCTGTCCTCTTTCATCTCCTTCTAACTTGCTGTCTGTATTTAGCCACATTCATTGAATAAGTGCTCCCTGAAGACCACAAGTATCATTCCTCTGTGGCTGCTGTCGACAGAAAAGTAAACTTGTTGCTTTGCTCACCACCATGTTTGAAGGACATCAGCGTGATCACTGCCGATAGGACGGAGGGTCAAATAAAACGGAACACCAATTACTAGACAGGAGCAGTTGGGAGCTGAGAGTGTATTGTGGAGTGACGTGTTTATTTGAGTGTCCAAACTTCCCTCTTTAGGTGGTTATTAGATCTTCACATTCGTGAACATCATAAAAACCACTGATTTCAAAGGCCCAGATGCTTATTATTACAGCAAATCAGTTGTTGAGGTGAGAGAAAATGAGAAGCATGTTGCTGCACCACTAAATCTATGGCTGGGAACTGCTGAAACGAAATAAAAAGAATTCACGGTGGCCAGATAGGGCTATTTTCTGCTGACTGTCTCTGGGGACTCAAACAGAATCCATTTGTTCGATTGTTTGTTTTTCAGTTTCACTCGTGTAGGGTACTTGTCCACACACCTTCGGCTTGTAGTTTGTGTCCTTGGATCTCAAGTGAGTCTCCTGTAAGTAAGCACGTAGGTGTCTTGAGTTTTCATCCCTTCTTTTAACCCTGTGTCTTTTGTTTGCAGCACTCAGTGCCTGACCTTTTATTCTGATGATTCAGAGCTGTGCACTTATTGCACTTAAAGAATTTTTTTTATCATTAATCCACAATCACGTGAAGAACATTATGTTTACTATGCTCCCCCTTCACCAAGTCCCCCCGAAAAACATCTTCAGTCGCTGTCGATCAGCGTTGTTGGAAGCTGTAGACTCCTTCACCATGACCCTCCCCGCAGACCCCGTTACAGTCGCTGTCCATCAGTGAGTAGTATGATGCTATATGATCTCTACTAGACTTCTCTGTGTTGTACAGTACTCCTCATGCACCCCCGACCCCACGCATTATACATGCTAATCCTAATGCCCCCATTCTTCCTCCCCACACTTATCCATCCCTTCAGACCCACCCTGCCCAGTCCATTTCCCTTTGGTAACTTTTAGTCAACTCTCGGGTTCTGTGAGGCTGCTGCTGTTTTTTTCCTTCAGTTTTTCTTTGTTGTTATGCTCCACACATGAGTAAAGTCACTTGGTACTTCTCTTTCTCCGCTTGGCCTATTTCTCTGAACATACTACCGTCTAGCTCGGTCCACGTCATTGCAAATGGTTGTATTTGTTTTCTTCTTAAGGCTGCTTACTGCACTTTTTTAACTGGATTTCATTCTTCCTTTTTGCTTGTAGTTTAGCTATGCTATTCACCATTCAACTCATGGTTATGAACAATAGCTTTGTGTCAATCGATATGTATCTGTATCTATCTATCTAACGGTCTGTCTGTCTATCTATGTATGTATGTATCTATCTGTCTATCTATATATATATCTTCCTATCATCTATGATGTCTATCATCTATCAATCTAGGTACCTAACTATCTATCTTTCATCTCTCCTCTGTCTACCTATCTGTCTATGAATCAATCATCTTTTTGTCTGCCCATCTATCCTTCTTTACAGAACAGTTAACAACATAGCCTAAGTCTCTTCCCTACTTTATGCTTCCAGAAACCTTGCAAGGTAACTAAGCCATAAGGAGAGCACTGTGTTCACCGATACACTTTCAGCTAGTGTCATCCGCGTGTGCTTACAAAGCCAGGAAATGGAGGTGAAAGGACTTGAACCCGTATCTCTGTCCTCTGTCCTCTTATACTTCCTGCTCGCTTGGTGACTTTATTTAGCCACATTCACTGAGTAAGTGATCCCTGAAGACCACAAGTATCTTCCGTCTGGGCCTGTTGTCAACAGAAAAGTGTACTTGGTTCTTTGCACACCACCTTGTTTGAGGGACATCGGCGTGATCACTGCTGATAGGTGGAGGGACAAATATAAAGGAACACCTATTTCTGGACAGGAGCAGTTGGGAACAAAGAGTGTGTTGTGGAGTGAAGTGTTTATTTGAGGGTCCAAACTTCCCTCTTTAGGTGGTTATTACTTCTTTACATTCGTGAACGTCATAAAAAGCAATGATTTTAAAAGCCCAGACGCATATTATTACTGTATTTCATTTGTTGAGGTGAGAGCAAATGAGAAGGAAGTTGCTGCACCACTAAGTCTATGCCTGAGCACTGCTGAAACCAAACAAAAAGAATTCACGGTGGCTAGATAGGGTTATTTTCTACTGACTCTCTCTGGGGACTCAAACAGAATCCATTTGTTTGTTTGTTTCTCAGTTTCACTTGTATCGGGTACCTTACCCGCCCCTTCAGCTTGTAGTTTGTCTGTGTCCTTGGATCTCAAGAGATTCTCCAGTAAGGGAGCACGTAGGTGGTCTTGAGTTTTCATCAGTACTTCTAACCCTGTGTCTTTAGATTGGAGCACTCAAAGCCTGTACTTTTATTCTGATATTTGAGAGCTGTGCTCTTACTGCACTTTGAAATTTTTTTGTTCTCATTAATATACAATCACATGCAGATCATTATGTTTTCCAATCTACCCACTTCACCAAGTCTCCCCCAAATCCCAGTTACAGTCGCTGTCCGTCAGCATGTGCTAAGATGCTGTAGAATCACTACAAGTCTTCTCTGTGTTGTACAGCCCTACCCATGACACCCCACCCTACACATTATACATGCTAATCATAATGCCTCCATTCTTTTTCCCCGCCCTTATTACTCCCTTCCCACAAACCCTACCCAGTCCCTTTCTCTTTGGTAACTGTTAGTCCACTCTCGGGTTCTGTGAGTCTGCTGCTGTCTTTTCCTTCAGTTTTTCTTTGTTATCATACTCCACACATGAGTGAAATCATTTGGTACATGTATTTCTCCGCCTGGCCTATTTGACTGAGCATAATACCCTCTAGCTACATCCACGTTATTGCAAATGATAGTAATTTTTTTCTTCTTATGGCTGCTTACTGCACTTTTTAAACTGGATTTCATTCTTCTTTTTTGTTTGTAGTTTCGCTATGTCCTTTCACCATTGCTCTCCCGGTTATGAGCAGCAGCTGTGTGTTAATCGATATGTACCTATATCTATCTATCTGTCTGTCTATCTATTTATCAATCAATCATCTTTTTGTCTGCCCATCTGTCCTTGTGTAGAGAACATTTCACCATATATCCTCTATCACTTTCCTACACTATGCTTCCAAAAATCCTGCAAAGTGTCTAGGCTGTAGAGAGAGCACTGGGTTCACCGAGACACTTGCAGGTCGAGTCGGCCGCGTGTACCTACAAAACCAGGAAATGGTTGTGCTGGGACTTGAACCCGTGTCTCTATCCTCTGTCCTCTTTCATCTCCTTCTAACTTGCTGTCTGTATTTAGCCACATTCATTGAATAAGTGCTCCCTGAAGACCACAAGTATCATTCCTCTGTGGCTGCTGTCGACAGAAAAGTAAACTTGTTGCTTTGCTCACCACCATGTTTGAAGGACATCAGCGTGATCACTGCCGATAGGACGGAGGGTCAAATAAAACGGAACACCAATTACTAGACAGGAGCAGTTGGGAGCTGAGAGTGTATTGTGGAGTGACGTGTTTATTTGAGTGTCCAAACTTCCCTCTTTAGGTGGTTATTAGATCTTCACATTCGTGAACATCATAAAAACCACTGATTTCAAAGGCCCAGATGCTTATTATTACAGCAAATCAGTTGTTGAGGTGAGAGAAAATGAGAAGCATGTTGCTGCACCACTAAATCTATGGCTGGGAACTGCTGAAACGAAATAAAAAGAATTCACGGTGGCCAGATAGGGCTATTTTCTGCTGACTGTCTCTGGGGACTCAAACAGAATCCATTTGTTCGATTGTTTGTTTTTCAGTTTCACTCGTGTAGGGTACTTGTCCACACACCTTCGGCTTGTAGTTTGTGTCCTTGGATCTCAAGTGAGTCTCCTGTAAGTAAGCACGTAGGTGTCTTGAGTTTTCATCCCTTCTTTTAACCCTGTGTCTTTTGTTTGCAGCACTCAGTGCCTGACCTTTTATTCTGATGATTCAGAGCTGTGCACTTATTGCACTTAAAGAATTTTTTTTATCATTAATCCACAATCACGTGAAGAACATTATGTTTACTATGCTCCCCCTTCACCAAGTCCCCCCGAAAAACATCTTCAGTCGCTGTCGATCAGCGTTGTTGGAAGCTGTAGACTCCTTCACCATGACCCTCCCCGCAGACCCCGTTACAGTCGCTGTCCATCAGTGAGTAGTATGATGCTATATGATCTCTACTAGTCTTCTCTGTGTTGTACAGTACTCCTCATGCACCCCCGACTCCACGCATTATACATGCTAATCCTAATGCCCCCATTCTTCCTCCCCACACTTATCCATCCCTTCAGACCCACCCTGCCCAGTCCTTTTCCCTTTGGTAACTTTTAGTCAACTCTCGGGTTCTGTGAGGCTGCTGCTGTTTTTTTCCTTCAGTTTTTCTTTGTTGTTATGCTCCACACATGAGTAAAGTCACTTGGTACTTCTCTTTCTCCGCTTGGCCTATTTCTCTGAACATACTACCGTCTAGCTCCGTCCACGTCATTGCAAATGGTTGTATTTGTTTTCTTCTTAAGGCTGCTTACTGCACTTTTTTAACTGGATTTCATTCTTCCTTTTTGCTTGTAGTTTAGCTATGCTATTCACCATTCAACTCATGGTTATGAACAATAGCTTTGTGTCAATCGATATGTATCTGTATCTATCTATCTAACGGTCTGTCTGTCTATCTATGTATGTATGTATGTATCTGTCTATCTATCTATATATCTTCCTATCATCTATGATGTCTATCATCTATCAATCTAGGTACCTAACTATCTATCTTTCATCTCTCCTCTGTCTACCTATCTGTCTATGAATCAATCATCTTTTTGTCTGCCCATCTATCCTACTTTACAGAACAGTTAACAACATAGCCTAAGTCTCTTCCCTACTTTATGCTTCCAGAAACCTTGCAAGGTAACTAAGCCATAAGGAGAGCACTGTGTTCACCGATACACTTTCAGGTAGTGTCATCCGCGTGTGCTTACAAAGCCAGGAAATGGAGGTGAAAGGACTTGAACCCGTATCTCTGTCCTCTGTCCTCTTATACTTCCTGCTCGCTTGGTGACTTTATTTAGCCACATTCACTGAGTAAGTGATCCCTGAAAACCACAAGTATCTTCCGTCTGGGCCTGTTGTCAACAGAAAAGTGTACTTGGTTCTTTGCACACCACCTTGTTTGAGGGACATCGGCGTGATCACTGCTGATAGGTGGAGGGACAAATATAAAGGAACACCTATTTCTGGACAGGAGCAGTTGGGAACAAAGAGTGTGTTGTGGAGTGAAGTGTTTATTTGAGGGTCCAAACTTCCCTCTTTAGGTGGTTATTACTTCTTTACATTCGTGAACGTCATAAAAAGCAATGATTTTAAAAGCCCAGACGCATATTATTACTGTATTTCATTTGTTGAGGTGAGAGCAAATGAGAAGGAAGTTGCTGCACCACTAAGTCTATGCCTGAGCACTGCTGAAACCAAACAAAAAGAATTCACGGTGGCTAGATAGGGTTATTTTCTACTGACTCTCTCTGGGGACTCAAACAGAATCCATTTGTTTGTTTGTTTCTCAGTTTCACTTGTATCGGGTACCTTACCCGCCCCTTCAGCTTGTAGTTTGTCTGTGTCCTTGGATCTCAAGTGATTCTCCAGTAAGGGAGCACGTAGGTGGTCTTGAGTTTTCATCAGTACTTCTAACCCTGTGTCTTTAGATTGGAGCACTCAAAGCCTGTACTTTTATTCTGATATTTGAGAGCTGTGCTCTTACTGCACTTTGAAATTTTTTTGTTCTCATTAATATACAATCACATGCAGATCATTATGTTTTCCAATCTACCCACTTCACCAAGTCTCCCCCAAATCCCAGTTACAGTCGCTGTCCGTCAGCATGTGCTAAGATGCTGTAGAATCACTACAAGTCTTCTCTGTGTTGTACAGCCCTACCCATGACACCCCACCCTACACATTATACATGCTAATCATAATGCCTCCATTCTTTTTCCCCGCCCTTATTACTCCCTTCCCACAAACCCTATCCAGTCCCTTTCTCTTTGGTAACTGTTAGTCCACTCTCGGGTTCTGTGAGTCTGCTGCTGTCTTTTCCTTCAGTTTTTCTTTGTTATCATACTCCACACATGAGTGAAATCATTTGGTACATGTATTTCTCCGCCTGGCCTATTTGACTGAGCATAATACCCTCTAGCTACATCCACGTTATTGCAAATGATAGTAATTTTTTTCTTCTTATGGCTGCTTACTGCACTTTTTAAACTGGATTTCATTCTTCTTTTTTGTTTGTAGTTTCGCTATGTCCTTTCACCATTGCTCTCCCGGTTATGAGCAGCAGCTGTGTGTTAATCGATATGTACCTATATCTATCTATCTGTCTGTCTATCTATTTATCAATCAATCATCTTTTTGTCTGCCCATCTGTCCTTGTGTAGAGAACATTTCACCATATATCCTCTATCACTTTCCTACACTATGCTTCCAAAAATCCTGCAAAGTGTCTAGGCTGTAGAGAGAGCACTGGGTTCACCGAGACACTTGCAGGTCGAGTCGGCCGCGTGTACCTACAAAACCAGGAAATGGTTGTGCTGGGACTTGAACCCGTGTCTCTATCCTCTGTCCTCTTTCATCTCCTTCTAACTTGCTGTCTGTATTTAGCCACATTCATTGAATAAGTGCTCCCTGAAGACCACAAGTATCATTCCTCTGTGGCTGCTGTCGACAGAAAAGTAAACTTGTTGCTTTGCTCACCACCATGTTTGAAGGACATCAGCGTGATCACTGCCGATAGGACGGAGGGTCAAATAAAACGGAACACCAATTACTAGACAGGAGCAGTTGGGAGCTGAGAGTGTATTGTGGAGTGACGTGTTTATTTGAGTGTCCAAACTTCCCTCTTTAGGTGGTTATTAGATCTTCACATTCGTGAACATCATAAAAACCACTGATTTCAAAGGCCCAGATGCTTATTATTACAGCAAATCAGTTGTTGAGGTGAGAGAAAATGAGAAGCATGTTGCTGCACCACTAAATCTATGGCTGGGAACTGCTGAAACGAAATAAAAAGAATTCACGGTGGCCAGATAGGGCTATTTTCTGCTGACTGTCTCTGGGGACTCAAACAGAATCCATTTGTTCGATTGTTTGTTTTTCAGTTTCACTCGTGTAGGGTACTTGTCCACACACCTTCGGCTTGTAGTTTGTGTCCTTGGATCTCAAGTGAGTCTCCTGTAAGTAAGCACGTAGGTGTCTTGAGTTTTCATCCCTTCTTTTAACCCTGTGTCTTTTGTTTGCAGCACTCAGTGCCTGACCTTTTATTCTGATGATTCAGAGCTGTGCACTTATTGCACTTAAAGAATTTTTTTTATCATTAATCCACAATCACGTGAAGAACATTATGTTTACTATGCTCCCCCTTCACCAAGTCCCCCCGAAAAACATCTTCAGTCGCTGTCGATCAGCGTTGTTGGAAGCTGTAGACTCCTTCACCATGACCCTCCCCGCAGACCCCGTTACAGTCGCTGTCCATCAGTGAGTAGTATGATGCTATATGATCTCTACTAGTCTTCTCTGTGTTGTACAGTACTCCTCATGCACCCCCGACCCCACGCATTATACATGCTAATCCTAATGCCCCCATTCTTCCTCCCCACACTTATCCATCCCTTCAGAACCACCCTGCCCAGTCCTTTTCCCTTTGGTAACTTTTAGTCAACTCTCGGGTTCTGTGAGGCTGCTGCTGTTTTTTTCCTTCAGTTTTTCTTTGTTGTTATGCTCCACACATGAGTAAAGTCACTTGGTACTTCTCTTTCTCCGCTTGGCCTATTTCTCTGAACATACTACCGTCTAGCTCCATCCACGTCATTGCAAATGGTTGTATTTGTTTTCTTCTTAAGGCTGCTTACTGCACTTTTTTAACTGGATTTCATTCTTCCTTTTTGCTTGTAGTTTAGCTATGCTATTCACCATTCAACTCATGGTTATGAACAATAGCTTTGTGTCAATCGATATGTATCTGTATCTATCTATCTAACGGTCTGTCTGTCTATGTATGTATGTATGTATCTATCTATCTATCTATATATATATCTTCCTATCATCTATGATGTCTATCATCTATCAATCTAGGTACCTAACTATCTATCTTTCATCTCTCCTCTGTCTACCTATCTGTCTATGAATCAATCATCTTTTTGTCTGCCCATCTATCCTTCTTTACAGAACAGTTAACAACATAGCCTAAGTCTCTTCCCTACTTTATGCTTCCAGAAACCTTGCAAGGTAACTAAGCCATAAGGAGAGCACTGTGTTCACCGATACACTTTCAGGTAGTGTCATCCGCGTGTGCTTACAAAGCCAGGAAATGGAGGTGAAAGGACTTGAACCCGTATCTCTGTCCTCTGTCCTCTTATACTTCCTGCTCGCTTGGTGACTTTATTTAGCCACATTCACTGAGTAAGTGATCCCTGAAGACCACAAGTATCTTCCGTCTGGGCCTGTTGTCAACAGAAAAGTGTACTTGGTTCTTTGCACACCACCTTGTTTGAGGGACATCGGCGTGATCACTGCTGATAGGTGGAGGGACAAATATAAAGGAACACCTATTTCTGGACAGGAGCAGTTGGGAACAAAGAGTGTGTTGTGGAGTGAAGTGTTTATTTGAGGGTCCAAACTTCCCTCTTTAGGTGGTTATTACTTCTTTACATTCGTGAACGTCATAAAAAGCAATGATTTTAAAAGCCCAGACGCATATTATTACTGTATTTCATTTGTTGAGGTGAGAGCAAATGAGAAGGAAGTTGCTGCACCACTAAGTCTATGCCTGAGCACTGCTGAAACCAAACAAAAAGAATTCACGGTGGCTAGATAGGGTTATTTTCTACTGACTCTCTCTGGGGACTCAAACAGAATCCATTTGTTTGTTTGTTTCTCAGTTTCACTTGTATCGGGTACCTTACCCGCCCCTTCAGCTTGTAGTTTGTCTGTGTCCTTGGATCTCAAGTGATTCTCCAGTAAGGGAGCACGTAGGTGGTCTTGAGTTTTCATCAGTACTTCTAACCCTGTGTCTTTAGATTGGAGCACTCAAAGCCTGTACTTTTATTCTGATATTTGAGAGCTGTGCTCTCACTGCACTTTGAAATTTTTTTGTTCTCATTAATATACAATCACATGCAGATCATTATGTTTTCCAATCTACCCACTTCACCAAGTCTCCCCCAAATCCCAGTTACAGTCGCTGTCCGTCAGCATGTGCTAAGATGCTGTAGAATCACTACAAGTCTTCTCTGTGTTGTACAGCCCTACCCATGACACCCCACCCTACACATTATACATGCTAATCATAATGCCTCCATTCTTTTTCCCCGCCCTTATTACTCCCTTCCCACAAACCCTACCCAGTCCCTTTCTCTTTGGTAACTGTTAGTCCACTCTCGGGTTCTGTGAGTCTGCTGCTGTCTTTTCCTTCAGTTTTTCTTTGTTATCATACTCCACACATGAGTGAAATCATTTGGTACATGTATTTCTCCGCCTGGCCTATTTGACTGAGCATAATACCCTCTAGCTACATCCACGTTATTGCAAATGATAGTAATTTTTTTCTTCTTATGGCTGCTTACTGCACTTTTTAAACTGGATTTCATTCTTCTTTTTTGTTTGTAGTTTCGCTATGTCCTTTCACCATTGCTCTCCCGGTTATGAGCAGCAGCTGTGTGTTAATCGATATGTACCTATATCTATCTATCTGTCTGTCTATCTATTTATCAATCAATCATCTTTTTGTCTGCCCATCTGTCCTTGTGTAGAGAACATTTCACCATATATCCTCTATCACTTTCCTACACTATGCTTCCAAAAATCCTGCAAAGTGTCTAGGCTGTAGAGAGAGCACTGGGTTCACCGAGACACTTGCAGGTCGAGTCGGCCGCGTGTACCTACAAAACCAGGAAATGGTTGTGCTGGGACTTGAACCCGTGTCTCTATCCTCTGTCCTCTTTCATCTCCTTCTAACTTGCTGTCTGTATTTAGCCACATTCATTGAATAAGTGCTCCCTGAAGACCACAAGTATCATTCCTCTGTGGCTGCTGTCGACAGAAAAGTAAACTTGTTGCTTTGCTCACCACCATGTTTGAAGGACATCAGCGTGATCACTGCCGATAGGACGGAGGGTCAAATAAAACGGAACACCAATTACTAGACAGGAGCAGTTGGGAGCTGAGAGTGTATTGTGGAGTGACGTGTTTATTTGAGTGTCCAAACTTCCCTCTTTAGGTGGTTATTAGATCTTCACATTCGTGAACATCATAAAAACCACTGATTTCAAAGGCCCAGATGCTTATTATTACAGCAAATCAGTTGTTGAGGTGAGAGAAAATGAGAAGCATGTTGCTGCACCACTAAATCTATGGCTGGGAACTGCTGAAACGAAATAAAAAGAATTCACGGTGGCCAGATAGGGCTATTTTCTGCTGACTGTCTCTGGGGACTCAAACAGAATCCATTTGTTCGATTGTTTGTTTTTCAGTTTCACTCGTGTAGGGTACTTGTCCACACACCTTCGGCTTGTAGTTTGTGTCCTTGGATCTCAAGTGAGTCTCCTGTAAGTAAGCACGTAGGTGTCTTGAGTTTTCATCCCTTCTTTTAACCCTGTGTCTTTTGTTTGCAGCACTCAGTGCCTGACCTTTTATTCTGATGATTCAGAGCTGTGCACTTATTGCACTTAAAGAATTTTTTTTATCATTAATCCACAATCACGTGAAGAACATTATGTTTACTATGCTCCCCCTTCACCAAGTCCCCCCGAAAAACATCTTCAGTCGCTGTCGATCAGCGTTGTTGGAAGCTGTAGACTCCTTCACCATGACCCTCCCCGCAGACCCCGTTACAGTCGCTGTCCATCAGTGAGTAGTATGATGCTATATGATCTCTACTAGTCTTCTCTGTGTTGTACAGTACTCCTCATGCACCCCCGACCCCACGCATTATACATGCTAATCCTAATGCCCCCATTCTTCCTCCCCACACTTATCCATCCCTTCAGACCCACCCTGCCCAGTCCTTTTCCCTTTGGTAACTTTTAGTCAACTCTCGGGTTCTGTGAGGCTGCTGCTGTTTTTTTCCTTCAGTTTTTCTTTGTTGTTATGCTCCACACATGAGTAAAGTCACTTGGTACTTCTCTTTCTCCGCTTGGCCTATTTCTCTGAACATACTACCGTCTAGCTCCGTCCACGTCATTGCAAATGGTTGTATTTGTTTTCTTCTTAAGGCTGCTTACTGCACTTTTTTAACTGGATTTCATTCTTCCTTTTTGCTTGTAGTTTAGCTATGCTATTCACCATTCAACTCATGGTTATGAACAATAGCTTTGTGTCAATCGATATGTATCTGTATCTATCTATCTAACGGTCTGTCTGTCTATCTATGTATGTATGTATCTATCTATCTATCTATATATATATCTTCCTATCATCTATGATGTCTATCGTCTATCAATCTAGGTACCTAACTATCTATCTTTCATCTCTCCTCTGTCTACATATCTGTCTATGAATCAATCATCTTTTTGTCTGCCCATCTATCCTTCTTTACAGAACAGTTAACAACATAGCCTAAGTCTCTTCCCTACTTTATGCTTCCAGAAACCTTGCAAGGTAACTAAGCCATAAGGAGAGCACTGTGCTCACCGATACACTTTCAGGTAGTGTCATCTGCGTGTGCTTACAAAGCCAGGAAATGGAGGTGAAAGGACTTGAACCCGTATCTCTGTCCTCTGTCCTCTTATACTTCCTGCTCGCTTGGTGACTTTATTTAGCCACATTCACTGAGTAAGTGATCCCTGAAGACCACAAGTATCTTCCGTCTGGGCCTGTTGTCAACAGAAAAGTGTACTTGGTTCTTTGCACACCACCTTGTTTGAGGGACATCGGCGTGATCACTGCTGATAGGTGGAGGGACAAATATAAAGGAACACCTATTTCTGGACAGGAGCAGTTGGGAACAAAGAGTGTGTTGTGGAGTGAAGTGTTTATTTGAGGGTCCAAACTTCCCTCTTTAGGTGGTTATTACTTCTTTACATTCGTGAACGTCATAAAAAGCAATGATTTTAAAAGCCCAGACGCATATTATTACTGTATTTCATTTGTTGAGGTGAGAGCAAATGAGAAGGAAGTTGCTGCACCACTAAGTCTATGCCTGAGCACTGCTGAAACCAAACAAAAAGAATTCACGGTGGCTAGATAGGGTTATTTTCTACTGACTCTCTCTGGGGACTCAAACAGAATCCATTTGTTTGTTTGTTTCTCAGTTTCACTTGTATCGGGTACCTTACCCGCCCCTTCAGCTTGTAGTTTGTCTGTGTCCTTGGATCTCAAGTGATTCTCCAGTAAGGGAGCACGTAGGTGGTCTTGAGTTTTCATCAGTACTTCTAACCCTGTGTCTTTAGATTGGAGCACTCAAAGCCTGTACTTTTATTCTGATATTTGAGAGCTGTGCTCTTACTGCACTTTGAAATTTTTTTGTTCTCATTAATATACAATCACATGCAGATCATTATGTTTTCCAATCTACCCACTTCACCAAGTCTCCCCCAAATCCCAGTTACAGTCGCTGTCCGTCAGCATGTGCTAAGATGCTGTAGAATCACTACAAGTCTTCTCTGTGTTGTACAGCCCTACCCATGACACCCCACCCTACACATTATACATGCTAATCATAATGCCTCCATTCTTTTTCCCCGCCCTTATTACTCCCTTCCCACAAACCCTACCCAGTCCCTTTCTCTTTGGTAACTGTTAGTCCACTCTCAGGTTCTGTGAGTCTGCTGCTGTCTTTTCCTTCAGTTTTTCTTTGTTATCATACTCCACACATGAGTGAAATCATTTGGTACATGTATTTCTCCGCCTGGCCTATTTGACTGAGCATAATACCCTCTAGCTACATCCACGTTATTGCAAATGATAGTAATTTTTTTCTTCTTATGGCTGCTTACTGCACTTTTTAAACTGGATTTCATTCTTCTTTTTTGTTTGTAGTTTCGCTATGTCCTTTCACCATTGCTCTCCCGGTTATGAGCAGCAGCTGTGTGTTAATCGATATGTACCTATATCTATCTATCTGTCTGTCTATCTATTTATCAATCAATCATCTTTTTGTCTGCCCATCTGTCCTTGTGTAGAGAACATTTCACCATATATCCTCTATCACTTTCCTACACTATGCTTCCCAAAATCCTGCAAAGTGTCTAGGCTGTAGAGAGAGCACTGGGTTCACCGAGACACTTGCAGGTCGAGTCGGCCGCGTGTACCTACAAAACCAGGAAATGGTTGTGCTGGGACTTGAACCCGTGTCTCTATCCTCTGTCCTCTTTCATCTCCTTCTAACTTGCTGTCTGTATTTAGCCACATTCATTGAATAAGTGCTCCCTGAAGACCACAAGTATCATTCCTCTGTGGCTGCTGTCGACAGAAAAGTAAACTTGTTGCTTTGCTCACCACCATGTTTGAAGGACATCAGCGTGATCACTGCCGATAGGACGGAGGGTCAAATAAAACGGAACACCAATTACTAGACAGGATCAGTTGGGAGCTGAGAGTGTATTGTGGAGTGACGTGTTTATTTGAGTGTCCAAACTTCCCTCTTTAGGTGGTTATTAGATCTTCACATTCGTGAACATCATAAAAACCACTGATTTCAAAGGCCCAGATGCTTATTATTACAGCAAATCAGTTGTTGAGGTGAGAGAAAATGAGAAGCATGTTGCTGCACCACTAAATCTATGGCTGGGAACTGCTGAAACGAAATAAAAAGAATTCACGGTGGCCAGATAGGGCTATTTTCTGCTGACTGTCTCTGGGGACTCAAACAGAATCCATTTGTTCGATTGTTTGTTTTTCAGTTTCACTCGTGTAGGGTACTTGTCCACACACCTTCGGCTTGTAGTTTGTGTCCTTGGATCTCAAGTGAGTCTCCTGTAAGTAAGCACGTAGGTGTCTTGAGTTTTCATCCCTTCTTTTAACCCTGTGTCTTTTGTTTGCAGCACTCAGTGCCTGACCTTTTATTCTGATGATTCAGAGCTGTGCACTTATTGCACTTAAAGAATTTTTTTTATCATTAATCCACAATCACGTGAAGAACATTATGTTTACTATGCTCCCCCTTCACCAAGTCCCCCCGAAAAACATCTTCAGTCGCTGTCGATCAGCGTTGTTGGAAGCTGTAGACTCCTTCACCATGACCCTCCCCGCAGACCCCGTTACAGTCGCTGTCCATCAGTGAGTAGTATGATGCTATATGATCTCTACTAGTCTTCTCTGTGTTGTACAGTACTCCTCATGCACCCCCGACTCCACGCATTATACATGCTAATCCTAATGCCCCCATTCTTCCTCCCCACACTTATCCATCCCTTCAGACCCACCCTGCCCAGTCCTTTTCCCTTTGGTAACTTTTAGTCAACTCTCGGGTTCTGTGAGGCTGCTGCTGTTTTTTTCCTTCAGTTTTTCTTTGTTGTTATGCTCCACACATGAGTAAAGTCACTTGGTACTTCTCTTTCTCCGCTTGGCCTATTTCTCTGAACATACTACCGTCTAGCTCCGTCCACGTCATTGCAAATGGTTGTATTTGTTTTCTTCTTAAGGCTGCTTACTGCACTTTTTTAACTGGATTTCATTCTTCCTTTTTGCTTGTAGTTTAGCTATGCTATTCACCATTCAACTCATGGTTATGAACAATAGCTTTGTGTCAATCGATATGTATCTGTATCTATCTATCTAACGGTCTGTCTGTCTATCTATGTATGTATGTATGTATCTATCTATCTATCTATATATCTTCCTATCATCTATGATGTCTATCATCTATCAATCTAGGTACCTAACTATCTATCTTTCATCTCTCCTCTGTCTACCTATCTGTCTATGAATCAATCATCTTTTTGTCTGCCCATCTATCCTACTTTACAGAACAGTTAACAACATAGCCTAAGTCTCTTCCCTACTTTATGCTTCCAGAAACCTTGCAAGGTAACTAAGCCATAAGGAGAGCACTGTGTTCACCGATACACTTTCAGGTAGTGTCATCCGCGTGTGCTTACAAAGCCAGGAAATGGAGGTGAAAGGACTTGAACCCGTATCTCTGTCCTCTGTCCTCTTATACTTCCTGCTCGCTTGGTGACTTTATTTAGCCACATTCACTGAGTAAGTGATCCCTGAAAACCACAAGTATCTTCCGTCTGGGCCTGTTGTCAACAGAAAAGTGTACTTGGTTCTTTGCACACCACCTTGTTTGAGGGACATCGGCGTGATCACTGCTGATAGGTGGAGGGACAAATATAAAGGAACACCTATTTCTGGACAGGAGCAGTTGGGAACAAAGAGTGTGTTGTGGAGTGAAGTGTTTATTTGAGGGTCCAAACTTCCCTCTTTAGGTGGTTATTACTTCTTTACATTCGTGAACGTCATAAAAAGCAATGATTTTAAAAGCCCAGACGCATATTATTACTGTATTTCATTTGTTGAGGTGAGAGCAAATGAGAAGGAAGTTGCTGCACCACTAAGTCTATGCCTGAGCACTGCTGAAACCAAACAAAAAGAATTCACGGTGGCTAGATAGGGTTATTTTCTACTGACTCTCTCTGGGGACTCAAACAGAATCCATTTGTTTGTTTGTTTCTCAGTTTCACTTGTATCGGGTACCTTACCCGCCCCTTCAGCTTGTAGTTTGTCTGTGTCCTTGGATCTCAAGTGATTCTCCAGTAAGGGAGCACGTAGGTGGTCTTGAGTTTTCATCAGTACTTCTAACCCTGTGTCTTTAGATTGGAGCACTCAAAGCCTGTACTTTTATTCTGATATTTGAGAGCTGTGCTCTCACTGCACTCTGAAATTTTTTTGTTCTCATTAATATACAATCACATGCAGATCATTATGTTTTCCAATCTACCCACTTCACCAAGTCTCCCCCAAATCCCAGTTACAGTCGCTGTCCGTCAGCATGTGCTAAGATGCTGTAGAATCACTACAAGTCTTCTCTGTGTTGTACAGCCCTACCCATGACACCCCACCCTACACATTATACATGCTAATCATAATGCCTCCATTCTTTTTCCCCGCCCTTATTACTCCCTTCCCACAAACCCTACCCAGTCCCTTTCTCTTTGGTAACTGTTAGTCCACTCTCGGGTTCTGTGAGTCTGCTGCTGTCTTTTCCTTCAGTTTTTCTTTGTTATCATACTCCACACATGAGTGAAATCATTTGGTACATGTATTTCTCCGCCTGGCCTATTTGACTGAGCATAATACCCTCTAGCTACATCCACGTTATTGCAAATGATAGTAATTTTTTTCTTCTTATGGCTGCTTACTGCACTTTTTAAACTGGATTTCATTCTTCTTTTTTGTTTGTAGTTTCGCTATGTCCTTTCACCATTGCTCTCCCGGTTATGAGCAGCAGCTGTGTGTTAATCGATATGTACCTATATCTATCTATCTGTCTGTCTATCTATTTATCAATCAATCATCTTTTTGTCTGCCCATCTGTCCTTGTGTAGAGAACATTTCACCATATATCCTCTATCACTTTCCTACACTATGCTTCCAAAAATCCTGCAAAGTGTCTAGGCTGTAGAGAGAGCACTGGGTTCACCGAGACACTTGCAGGTCGAGTCGGCCGCGTGTACCTACAAAACCAGGAAATGGTTGTGCTGGGACTTGAACCCGTGTCTCTATCCTCTGTCCTCTTTCATCTCCTTCTAACTTGCTGTCTGTATTTAGCCACATTCATTGAATAAGTGCTCCCTGAAGACCACAAGTATCATTCCTCTGTGGCTGCTGTCGACAGAAAAGTAAACTTGTTGCTTTGCTCACCACCATGTTTGAAGGACATCAGCGTGATCACTGCCGATAGGACGGAGGGTCAAATAAAACGGAACACCAATTACTAGACAGGATCAGTTGGGAGCTGAGAGTGTATTGTGGAGTGACGTGTTTATTTGAGTGTCCAAACTTCCCTCTTTAGGTGGTTATTAGATCTTCACATTCGTGAACATCATAAAAACCACTGATTTCAAAGGCCCAGATGCTTATTATTACAGCAAATCAGTTGTTGAGGTGAGAGAAAATGAGAAGCATGTTGCTGCACCACTAAATCTATGGCTGGGAACTGCTGAAACGAAATAAAAAGAATTCACGGTGGCCAGATAGGGCTATTTTCTGCTGACTGTCTCTGGGGACTCAAACAGAATCCATTTGTTCGATTGTTTGTTTTTCAGTTTCACTCGTGTAGGGTACTTGTCCACACACCTTCGGCTTGTAGTTTGTGTCCTTGGATCTCAAGTGAGTCTCCTGTAAGTAAGCACGTAGGTGTCTTGAGTTTTCATCCCTTCTTTTAACCCTGTGTCTTTTGTTTGCAGCACTCAGTGCCTGACCTTTTATTCTGATGATTCAGAGCTGTGCACTTATTGCACTTAAAGAATTTTTTTTATCATTAATCCACAATCACGTGAAGAACATTATGTTTACTATGCTCCCCCTTCACCAAGTCCCCCCGAAAAACATCTTCAGTCGCTGTCGATCAGCGTTGTTGGAAGCTGTAGACTCCTTCACCATGACCCTCCCCGCAGACCCCGTTACAGTCGCTGTCCATCAGTGAGTAGTATGATGCTATATGATCTCTACTAGTCTTCTCTGTGTTGTACAGTACTCCTCATGCACCCCCGACCCCACGCATTATACATGCTAATCCTAATGCCCCCATTCTTCCTCCCCACACTTATCCATCCCTTCAGACCCACACTGCCCAGTCCATTTCCCTTTGGTAACTTTTAGTCAACTCTCGGGTTCTGTGAGGCTGCTGCTGTTTTTTTCCTTCAGTTTTTCTTTGTTGTTATGCTCCACACATGAGTAAAGTCACTTGGTACTTCTCTTTCTCCGCTTGGCCTATTTCTCTGAACATACTACCGTCTAGCTCCATCCACGTCATTGCAAATGGTTGTATTTGTTTTCTTCTTAAGGCTGCTTACTGCACTTTTTTAACTGGATTTCATTCTTCCTTTTTGCTTGTAGTTTAGCTATGCTATTCACCATTCAACTCATGGTTATGAACAATAGCTTTGTGTCAATCGATATGTATCTGTATCTATCTATCTAACGGTCTGTCTGTCTATCTATGTATGTATGTATCTATCTGTCTATCTATATATATATCTTCCTATCATCTATGATGTCTATCATCTATCAATCTAGGTACCTAACTATCTATCTTTCATCTCTCCTCTGTCTACCTATCTGTCTATGAATCAATCATCTTTTTGTCTGCCCATCTATCCTTCTTTACAGAACAGTTAACAACATAGCCTAAGTCTCTTCCCTACTTTATGCTTCCAGAAACCTTGCAAGGTAACTAAGCCATAAGGAGAGCACTGTGTTCACCGATACACTTTCAGGTAGTGTCATCCGCGTGTGCTTACAAAGCCAGGAAATGGAGGTGAAAGGACTTGAACCCGTATCTCTGTCCTCTGTCCTCTTATACTTCCTGCTCGCTTGGTGACTTTATTTAGCCACATTCACTGAGTAAGTGATCCCTGAAGACCACAAGTATCTTCCGTCTGGGCCTGTTGTCAACAGAAAAGTGTACTTGGTTCTTTGCACACCACCTTGTTTGAGGGACATCGGCGTGATCACTGCTGATAGGTGGAGGGACAAATATAAAGGAACACCTATTTCTGGACAGGAGCAGTTGGGAACAAAGAGTGTGTTGTGGAGTGAAGTGTTTATTTGAGGGTCCAAACTTCCCTCTTTAGGTGGTTATTACTTCTTTACATTCGTGAACGTCATAAAAAGCAATGATTTTAAAAGCCCAGACGCATATTATTACTGTATTTCATTTGTTGAGGTGAGAGCAAATGAGAAGGAAGTTGCTGCACCACTAAGTCTATGCCTGAGCACTGCTGAAACCAAACAAAAAGAATTCACGGTGGCTAGATAGGGTTATTTTCTACTGACTCTCTCTGGGGACTCAAACAGAATCCATTTGTTTGTTTGTTTCTCAGTTTCACTTGTATCGGGTACCTTACCCGCCCCTTCAGCTTGTAGTTTGTCTGTGTCCTTGGATCTCAAGTGATTCTCCAGTAAGGGAGCACGTAGGTGGTCTTGAGTTTTCATCAGTACTTCTAACCCTGTGTCTTTAGATTGGAGCACTCAAAGCCTGTACTTTTATTCTGATATTTGAGAGCTGTGCTCTCACTGCACTCTGAAATTTTTTTGTTCTCATTAATATACAATCACATGCAGATCATTATGTTTTCCAATCTACCCACTTCACCAAGTCTCCCCCAAATCCCAGTTACAGTCGCTGTCCGTCAGCATGTGCTAAGATGCTGTAGAATCACTACAAGTCTTCTCTGTGTTGTACAGCCCTACCCATGACACCCCACCCTACACATTATACATGCTAATCATAATGCCTCCATTCTTTTTCCCCGCCCTTATTACTCCCTTCCCACAAACCCTACCCAGTCCCTTTCTCTTTGGTAACTGTTAGTGCACTCTCGGGTTCTGTGAGTCTGCTGCTGTCTTTTCCTTCAGTTTTTCTTTGTTATCATACTCCACACATGAGTGAAATCATTTGGTACATGTATTTCTCCGCCTGGCCTATTTGACTGAGCATAATACCCTCTAGCTACATCCACGTTATTGCAAATGATAGTAATTTTTTTCTTCTTATGGCTGCTTACTGCACTTTTTAAACTGGATTTCATTCTTCTTTTTTGTTTGTAGTTTCGCTATGTCCTTTCACCATTGCTCTCCCGGTTATGAGCAGCAGCTGTGTGTTAATCGATATGTACCTATATCTATCTATCTGTCTGTCTATCTATTTATCAATCAATCATCTTTTTGTCTGCCCATCTGTCCTTGTGTAGAGAACATTTCACCATATATCCTCTATCACTTTCCTACACTATGCTTCCAAAAATCCTGCAAAGTGTCTAGGCTGTAGAGAGAGCACTGGGTTCACCGAGACACTTGCAGGTCGAGTCGGCCGCGTGTACCTACAAAACCAGGAAATGGTTGTGCTGGGACTTGAACCCGTGTCTCTATCCTCTGTCCTCTTTCATCTCCTTCTAACTTGCTGTCTGTATTTAGCCACATTCATTGAATAAGTGCTCCCTGAAGACCACAAGTATCATTCCTCTGTGGCTGCTGTCGACAGAAAAGTAAACTTGTTGCTTTGCTCACCACCATGTTTGAAGGACATCAGCGTGATCACTGCCGATAGGACGGAGGGTCAAATAAAACGGAACACCAATTACTAGACAGGAGCAGTTGGGAGCTGAGAGTGTATTGTGGAGTGACGTGTTTATTTGAGTGTCCAAACTTCCCTCTTTAGGTGGTTATTAGATCTTCACATTCGTGAACATCATAAAAACCACTGATTTCAAAGGCCCAGATGCTTATTATTACAGCAAATCAGTTGTTGAGGTGAGAGAAAATGAGAAGCATGTTGCTGCACCACTAAATCTATGGCTGGGAACTGCTGAAACGAAATAAAAAGAATTCACGGTGGCCAGATAGGGCTATTTTCTGCTGACTGTCTCTGGGGACTCAAACAGAATCCATTTGTTCGATTGTTTGTTTTTCAGTTTCACTCGTGTAGGGTACTTGTCCACACACCTTCGGCTTGTAGTTTGTGTCCTTGGATCTCAAGTGAGTCTCCTGTAAGTAAGCACGTAGGTGTCTTGAGTTTTCATCCCTTCTTTTAACCCTGTGTCTTTTGTTTGCAGCACTCAGTGCCTGACCTTTTATTCTGATGATTCAGAGCTGTGCACTTATTGCACTTAAAGAATTTTTTTTATCATTAATCCACAATCACGTGAAGAACATTATGTTTACTATGCTCCCCCTTCACCAAGTCCCCCCGAAAAACATCTTCAGTCGCTGTCGATCAGCGTTGTTGGAAGCTGTAGACTCCTTCACCATGACCCTCCCCGCAGACCCCGTTACAGTCGCTGTCCATCAGTGAGTAGTATGATGCTATATGATCTCTACTAGTCTTCTCTGTGTTGTACAGTACTCCTCATGCACCCCCGACCCCACGCATTATACATGCTAATCCTAATGCCCCCATTCTTCCTCCCCACACTTATCCATCCCTTCAGACCCACCCTGCCCAGTCCATTTCCCTTTGGTAACTTTTAGTCAACTCTCGGGTTCTGTGAGGCTGCTGCTGTTTTTTTCCTTCAGTTTTTCTTTGTTGTTATGCTCCACACATGAGTAAAGTCACTTGGTACTTCTCTTTCTCCGCTTGGCCTATTTCTCTGAACATACTACCGTCTAGCTCGGTCCACGTCATTGCAAATGGTTGTATTTGTTTTCTTCTTAAGGCTGCTTACTGCACTTTTTTAACTGGATTTCATTCTTCCTTTTTGCTTGTAGTTTAGCTATGCTATTCACCATTCAACTCATGGTTATGAACAATAGCTTTGTGTCAATCGATATGTATCTGTATCTATCTATCTAACGGTCTGTCTGTCTATCTATGTATGTATGTATGTATCTATCTATCTATCTATATATCTTCCTATCATCTATGATGTCTATCATCTATCAATCTAGGTACCTAACTATCTATCTTTCATCTCTCCTCTGTCTACCTATCTGTCTATGAATCAATCATCTTTTTGTCTGCCCATCTATCCTTCTTTACAGAACAGTTAACAACATAGCCTATGTCTGTTCCCTACTTTATGCTTCCAGAAACCTTGCAAGGTAACTAAGCCATAAGGAGAGCACTGTGCTCACCGATACACTTTCAGGTAGTGTCATCCGCGTGTGCTTACAAAGCCAGGAAATGGAGGTGAAAGGACTTGAACCCGTATCTCTGTCCTCTGTCCTCTTATACTTCCTGCTCGCTTGGTGACTTTATTTAGCCACATTCACTGAGTAAGTGATCCCTGAAGACCACAAGTATCTTCCGTCTGGGCCTGTTGTCAACAGAAAAGTGTACTTGGTTCTTTGCACACCACCTTGTTTGAGGGACATCGGCGTGATCACTGCTGATAGGTGGAGGGACAAATATAAAGGAACACCTATTTCTGGACAGGAGCAGTTGGGAACAAAGAGTGTGTTGTGGAGTGAAGTGTTTATTTGAGGGTCCAAACTTCCCTCTTTAGGTGGTTATTACTTCTTTACATTCGTGAACGTCATAAAAAGCAATGATTTTAAAAGCCCAGACGCATATTATTACTGTATTTCATTTGTTGAGGTGAGAGCAAATGAGAAGGAAGTTGCTGCACCACTAAGTCTATGCCTGAGCACTGCTGAAACCAAACAAAAAGAATTCACGGTGGCTAGATAGGGTTATTTTCTACTGACTCTCTCTGGGGACTCAAACAGAATCCATTTGTTTGTTTGTTTCTCAGTTTCACTTGTATCGGGTACCTTACCCGCCCCTTCAGCTTGTAGTTTGTCTGTGTCCTTGGATCTCAAGTGATTCTCCAGTAAGGGAGCACGTAGGTGGTCTTGAGTTTTCATCAGTACTTCTAACCCTGTGTCTTTAGATTGGAGCACTCAAAGCCTGTACTTTTATTCTGATATTTGAGAGCTGTGCTCTCACTGCACTCTGAAATTTTTTTGTTCTCATTAATATACAATCACATGCAGATCATTATGTTTTCCAATCTACCCACTTCACCAAGTCTCCCCCAAATCCCAGTTACAGTCGCTGTCCGTCAGCATGTGCTAAGATGCTGTAGAATCACTACAAGTCTTCTCTGTGTTGTACAGCCCTACCCATGACACCCCACCCTACACATTATACATGCTAATCATAATGCCTCCATTCTTTTTCCCCGCCCTTATTACTCCCTTCCCACAAACCCTACCCAGTCCCTTTCTCTTTGGTAACTGTTAGTCCACTCTCGGGTTCTGTGAGTCTGCTGCTGTCTTTTCCTTCAGTTTTTCTTTGTTATCATACTGCACACATGAGTGAAATCATTTGGTACATGTATTTCTCCGCCTGGCCTATTTGACTGAGCATAATACCCTCTAGCTACATCCACGTTATTGCAAATGATAGTAATTTTTTTCTTCTTATGGCTGCTTACTGCACTTTTTAAACTGGATTTCATTCTTCTTTTTTGTTTGTAGTTTCGCTATGTCCTTTCACCATTGCTCTCCCGGTTATGAGCAGCAGCTGTGTGTTAATCGATATGTACCTATATCTATCTATCTGTCTGTCTATCTATTTATCAATCAATCATCTTTTTGTCTGCCCATCTGTCCTTGTGTAGAGAACATTTCACCATATATCCTCTATCACTTTCCTACACTATGCTTCCAAAAATCCTGCAAAGTGTCTAGGCTGTAGAGAGAGCACTGGGTTCACCGAGACACTTGCAGGTCGAGTCGGCCGCGTGTACCTACAAAACCAGGAAATGGTTGTGCTGGGACTTGAACCCGTGTCTCTATCCTCTGTCCTCTTTCATCTCCTTCTAACTTGCTGTCTGTATTTAGCCACATTCATTGAATAAGTGCTCCCTGAAGACCACAAGTATCATTCCTCTGTGGCTGCTGTCGACAGAAAAGTAAACTTGTTGCTTTGCTCACCACCATGTTTGAAGGACATCAGCGTGATCACTGCCGATAGGACGGAGGGTCAAATAAAACGGAACACCAATTACTAGACAGGAGCAGTTGGGAGCTGAGAGTGTATTGTGGAGTGACGTGTTTATTTGAGTGTCCAAACTTCCCTCTTTAGGTGGTTATTAGATCTTCACATTCGTGAACATCATAAAAACCACTGATTTCAAAGGCCCAGATGCTTATTATTACAGCAAATCAGTTGTTGAGGTGAGAGAAAATGAGAAGCATGTTGCTGCACCACTAAATCTATGGCTGGGAACTGCTGAAACGAAATAAAAAGAATTCACGGTGGCCAGATAGGGCTATTTTCTGCTGACTGTCTCTGGGGACTCAAACAGAATCCATTTGTTCGATTGTTTGTTTTTCAGTTTCACTCGTGTAGGGTACTTGTCCACACACCTTCGGCTTGTAGTTTGTGTCCTTGGATCTCAAGTGAGTCTCCTGTAAGTAAGCACGTAGGTGTCTTGAGTTTTCATCCCTTCTTTTAACCCTGTGTCTTTTGTTTGCAGCACTCAGTGCCTGACCTTTTATTCTGATGATTCAGAGCTGTGCACTTATTGCACTTAAAGAATTTTTTTTATCATTAATCCACAATCACGTGAAGAACATTATGTTTACTATGCTCCCCCTTCACCAAGTCCCCCCGAAAAACATCTTCAGTCGCTGTCGATCAGCGTTGTTGGAAGCTGTAGACTCCTTCACCATGACCCTCCCCGCAGACCCCGTTACAGTCGCTGTCCATCAGTGAGTAGTATGATGCTATATGATCTCTACTAGTCTTCTCTGTGTTGTACAGTACTCCTCATGCACCCCCGACCCCACGCATTATACATGCTAATCCTAATGCCCCCATTCTTCCTCCCCACACTTATCCATCCCTTCAGACCCACCCTGCCCAGTCCTTTTCCCTTTGGTAACTTTTAGTCAACTCTCGGGTTCTGTGAGGCTGCTGCTGTTTTTTTCCTTCAGTTTTTCTTTGTTGTTATGCTCCACACATGAGTAAAGTCACTTGGTACTTCTCTTTCTCCGCTTGGCCTATTTCTCTGAACATACTACCGTCTAGCTCGGTCCACGTCATTGCAAATGGTTGTATTTGTTTTCTTCTTAAGGCTGCTTACTGCACTTTTTTAACTGGATTTCATTCTTCCTTTTTGCTTGTAGTTTAGCTATGCTATTCACCATTCAACTCATGGTTATGAACAATAGCTTTGTGTCAATCGATATGTATCTGTATCTATCTATCTAACGGTCTGTCTGTCTATCTATGTATGTATGTATGTATCTATCTATCTATCTATATATCTTCCTATCATCTATGATGTCTATCATCTATCAATCTAGGTACCTAACTATCTATCTTTCATCTCTCCTCTGTCTACCTATCTGTCTATGAATCAATCATCTTTTTGTCTGCCCATCTATCCTTCTTTACAGAACAGTTAACAACATAGCCTATGTCTGTTCCCTACTTTATGCTTCCAGAAACCTTGCAAGGTAACTAAGCCATAAGGAGAGCACTGTGCTCACCGATACACTTTCAGGTAGTGTCATCCGCGTGTGCTTACAAAGCCAGGAAATGGAGGTGAAAGGACTTGAACCCGTATCTCTGTCCTCTGTCCTCTTATACTTCCTGCTCGCTTGGTGACTTTATTTAGCCACATTCACTGAGTAAGTGATCCCTGAAGACCACAAGTATCTTCCGTCTGGGCCTGTTGTCAACAGAAAAGTGTACTTGGTTCTTTGCACACCACCTTGTTTGAGGGACATCGGCGTGATCACTGCTGATAGGTGGAGGGACAAATATAAAGGAACACCTATTTCTGGACAGGAGCAGTTGGGAACAAAGAGTGTGTTGTGGAGTGAAGTGTTTATTTGAGGGTCCAAACTTCCCTCTTTAGGTGGTTATTACTTCTTTACATTCGTGAACGTCATAAAAAGCAATGATTTTAAAAGCCCAGACGCATATTATTACTGTATTTCATTTGTTGAGGTGAGAGCAAATGAGAAGGAAGTTGCTGCACCACTAAGTCTATGCCTGAGCCCTGCTGAAACCAAACAAAAAGAATTCACGGTGGCTAGATAGGGTTATTTTCTACTGACTCTCTCTGGGGACTCAAACAGAATCCATTTGTTTGTTTGTTTCTCAGTTTCACTTGTATCGGGTACCTTACCCGCCCCTTCAGCTTGTAGTTTGTCTGTGTCCTTGGATCTCAAGTGATTCTCCACTAAGGGAGCACGTAGGTGGTCTTGAGTTTTCATCAGTACTTCTAACCCTGTGTCTTTAGATTGGAGCACTCAAAGCCTGTACTTTTATTCTGATATTTGAGAGCTGTGCTCTCACTGCACTCTGAAATTTTTTTGTTCTCATTAATATACAATCACATGCAGATCATTATGTTTTCCAATCTACCCACTTCACCAAGTCTCCCCCAAATCCCAGTTACAGTCGCTGTCCGTCAGCATGTGCTAAGATGCTGTAGAATCACTACAAGTCTTCTCTGTGTTGTACAGCCCTACCCATGACACCCCACCCTACACATTATACATGCTAATCATAATGCCTCCATTCTTTTTCCCCGCCCTTATTACTCCCTTCCCACAAACCCTACCCAGTCCCTTTCTCTTTGGTAACTGTTAGTCCACTCTCGGGTTCTGTGAGTCTGCTGCTGTCTTTTCCTTCAGTTTTTCTTTGTTATCATACTCCACACATGAGTGAAATCATTTGGTACATGTATTTCTCCGCCTGGCCTATTTGACTGAGCATAATACCCTCTAGCTACATCCACGTTATTGCAAATGATAGTAATTTTTTTCTTCTTATGGCTGCTTACTGCACTTTTTAAACTGGATTTCATTCTTCTTTTTTGTTTGTAGTTTCGCTATGTCCTTTCACCATTGCTCTCCCGGTTATGAGCAGCAGCTGTGTGTTAATCGATATGTACCTATATCTATCTATCTGTCTGTCTATCTATTTATCAATCAATCATCTTTTTGTCTGCCCATCTGTCCTTGTGTAGAGAACATTTCACCATATATCCTCTATCACTTTCCTACACTATGCTTCCAAAAATCCTGCAAAGTGTCTAGGCTGTAGAGAGAGCACTGGGTTCACCGAGACACTTGCAGGTCGAGTCGGCCGCGTGTACCTACAAAACCAGGAAATGGTTGTGCTGGGACTTGAACCCGTGTCTCTATCCTCTGTCCTCTTTCATCTCCTTCTAACTTGCTGTCTGTATTTAGCCACATTCATTGAATAAGTGCTCCCTGAAGACCACAAGTATCATTCCTCTGTGGCTGCTGTCGACAGAAAAGTAAACTTGTTGCTTTGCTCACCACCATGTTTGAAGGACATCAGCGTGATCACTGCCGATAGGACGGAGGGTCAAATAAAACGGAACACCAATTACTAGACAGGAGCAGTTGGGAGCTGAGAGTGTATTGTGGAGTGACGTGTTTATTTGAGTGTCCAAACTTCCCTCTTTAGGTGGTTATTAGATCTTCACATTCGTGAACATCATAAAAACCACTGATTTCAAAGGCCCAGATGCTTATTATTACAGCAAATCAGTTGTTGAGGTGAGAGAAAATGAGAAGCATGTTGCTGCACCACTAAATCTATGGCTGGGAACTGCTGAAACGAAATAAAAAGAATTCACGGTGGCCAGATAGGGCTATTTTCTGCTGACTGTCTCTGGGGACTCAAACAGAATCCATTTGTTCGATTGTTTGTTTTTCAGTTTCACTCGTGTAGGGTACTTGTCCACACACCTTCGGCTTGTAGTTTGTGTCCTTGGATCTCAAGTGAGTCTCCTGTAAGTAAGCACGTAGGTGTCTTGAGTTTTCATCCCTTCTTTTAACCCTGTGTCTTTTGTTTGCAGCACTCAGTGCCTGACCTTTTATTCTGATGATTCAGAGCTGTGCACTTATTGCACTTAAAGAATTTTTTTTATCATTAATCCACAATCACGTGAAGAACATTATGTTTACTATGCTCCCCCTTCACCAAGTCCCCCCGAAAAACATCTTCAGTCGCTGTCGATCAGCGTTGTTGGAAGCTGTAGACTCCTTCACCATGACCCTCCCCGCAGACCCCGTTACAGTCGCTGTCCATCAGTGAGTAGTATGATGCTATATGATCTCTACTAGTCTTCTCTGTGTTGTACAGTACTCCTCATGCACCCCCGACCCCACGCATTATACATGCTAATCCTAATGCCCCCATTCTTCCTCCCCACACTTATCCATCCCTTCAGACCCACCCTGCCCAGTCCTTTTCCCTTTGGTAACTTTTAGTCAACTCTCGGGTTCTGTGAGGCTGCTGCTGTTTTTTTCCTTCAGTTTTTCTTTGTTGTTATGCTCCACACATGAGTAAAGTCACTTGGTACTTCTCTTTCTCCGCTTGGCCTATTTCTCTGAACATACTACCGTCTAGCTCCGTCCACGTCATTGCAAATGGTTGTATTTGTTTTCTTCTTAAGGCTGCTTACTGCACTTTTTTAACTGGATTTCATTCTTCCTTTTTGCTTGTAGTTTAGCTATGCTATTCACCATTCAACTCATGGTTATGAACAATAGCTTTGTGTCAATCGATATGTATCTGTATCTATCTATCTAACGGTCTGTCTGTCTATCTATGTATGTATGTATCTATCTATCTATCTATATATATATATCTTCCTATCATCTATGATGTCTATCATCTATCAATCTAGGTACCTAACTATCTATCTTTCATCTCTCCTCTGTCTACCTATCTGTCTATGAATCAATCATCTTTTTGTCTGCCCATCTATCCTTCTTTACAGAACAGTTAACAACATAGCCTAAGTCTCTTCCCTACTTTATGCTTCCAGAAACCTTGCAAGGTAACTAAGCCATAAGGAGAGCACTGTGTTCACCGATACACTTTCAGGTAGTGTCATCCGCGTGTGCTTACAAAGCCAGGAAATGGAGGTGAAAGGACTTGAACCCGTATCTCTGTCCTCTGTCCTCTTATACTTCCTGCTCGCTTGGTGACTTTATTTAGCCACATTCACTGAGTAAGTGATCCCTGAAGACCACAAGTATCTTCCGTCTGGGCCTGTTGTCAACAGAAAAGTGTACTTGGTTCTTTGCACACCACCTTGTTTGAGGGACATCGGCGTGATCACTGCTGATAGGTGGAGGGACAAATATAAAGGAACACCTATTTCTGGACAGGAGCAGTTGGGAACAAAGAGTGTGTTGTGGAGTGAAGTGTTTATTTGAGGGTCCAAACTTCCCTCTTTAGGTGGTTATTACTTCTTTACATTCGTGAACGTCATAAAAAGCAATGATTTTAGAAGCCCAGACGCATATTATTACTGTATTTCATTTGTTGAGGTGAGAGCAAATGAGAAGGAAGTTGCTGCACCACTAAGTCTATGCCTGAGCACTGCTGAAACCAAACAAAAAGAATTCACGGTGGCTAGATAGGGTTATTTTCTACTGACTCTCTCTGGGGACTCAAACAGAATCCATTTGTTTGTTTGTTTCTCAGTTTCACTTGTATCGGGTACCTTACCCGCCCCTTCAGCTTGTAGTTTGTCTGTGTCCTTGGATCTCAAGTGATTCTCCAGTAAGGGAGCACGTAGGTGGTCTTGAGTTTTCATCAGTACTTCTAACCCTGTGTCTTTAGATTGGAGCACTCAAAGCCTGTACTTTTTTTCTGATATTTGAGAGCTGTGCTCTTACTGCACTTTGAAATTTTTTTGTTCTCATTAATATACAATCACATGCAGATCATTATGTTTTCCAATCTACCCACTTCACCAAGTCTCCCCCAAATCCCAGTTACAGTCGCTGTCCGTCAGCATGTGCTAAGATGCTGTAGAAACACTATAAGTCTTCTCTGTGTTGTAAAGCCCTACCCATGACACCCCACCCTACACATTATACATGCTAATCATAATGCCTCCATCCTTTTTCCCCGCCCTTATTATTCCCTTCCCACAAACCCTACCCAGTCCCTTTCTCTTTGGTAACTGTTAGTCCACTCTCGGGTTCTGTGAGGCTGCTGCTGTTTTTTTCCTTCAGTTTTTCTTTGTTGTTATACTCCACACATGAGTAAAGTCACTTGGTACTTCTCTTTCTCCGCCTGGCCTATTTCTCTGAACATACTACCGTCTAGCTCGGTCCACGTCATTGCAAATGGTTGTATTTGTTTTCTTCTTAAGGCTGCTTACTGCACTTTTTTAACTGGATTTCATTCTTCCTTTTTGCTTGTTGTTTAGCTATGCTATTCACCATTCAACTCATGGTTATGAACAATAGCTTTGTGTCAATCGATATGTATCTGTATCTATCTATCTAACGGTCTATCTGTCTATCTATGTATGTATGTATCTATCTATCTATCTATCTATATATCTTCCTATCATCTATGATGTCTATCATCTATCAATCTAGGTACCTAACTATCTATCTTTCATCTCTCCTCTGTCTACCTATCTGTCTATGAATCAATCATCTTTTTGTCTGCCCATCTATCCTTCTTTACAGAACAGTTAACAACATAGCCTATGTCTGTTCCCTACTTTATGCTTCCAGAAACCTTGCAAGGTAACTAAGCCATAAGGAGAGCACTGTGTTCACCGATACACTTTCAGGTAGTGTCATCCGCGTGTGCTTACAAAGCCAGGAAATGGAGGTGAAAGGACTTGAACCCGTATCTCTGTCCTCTGTCCTCTTATACTTCCTGCTCGCTTGGTGACTTTATTTAGCCACATTCACTGAGTAAGTGATCCCTGAAGACCACAAGTATCTTCCGTCTGGGCCTGTTGTCAACAGAAAAGTGTACTTGGTTCTTTGCACACCACCTTGTTTGAGGGACATCGGCGTGATCACTGCTGATAGGTGGAGGGACAAATATAAAGGAACACCTATTTCTGGACAGGAGCAGTTGGGAACAAAGAGTGTGTTGTGGAGTGAAGTGTTTATTTGAGGGTCCAAACTTCCCTCTTTAGGTGGTTATTACTTCTTTACATTCGTGAACGTCATAAAAAGCAATGATTTTAGAAGCCCAGACGCATATTATTACTGTATTTCATTTGTTGAGGTGAGAGCAAATGAGAAGGAAGTTGCTGCACCACTAAGTCTATGCCTGAGCACTGCTGAAACCAAACAAAAAGAATTCACGGTGGCTAGATAGGGTTATTTTCTACTGACTCTCTCTGGGGACTCAAACAGAATCCATTTGTTTGTTTGTTTCTCAGTTTCACTTGTATCGGGTACCTTAGCCGCCCCTTCAGCTTGTAGTTTGTCTGTGTCCTTGGATCTCAAGTGATTCTCCAGTAAGGGAGCACGTAGGTGGTCTTGAGTTTTCATCAGTACTTCTAACCCTGTGTCTTTAGATTGGAGCACTCAAAGCCTGTACTTTTATTCTGATATTTGAGAGCTGTGCTCTTACTGCACTTTGAAATTTTTTTGTTCTCATTAATATACAATCACATGCAGATCATTATGTTTTCCAATCTACCCACTTCACCAAGTCTCCCCCAAATCCCAGTTACAGTCGCTGTCCGTCAGCATGTGCTAAGATGCTGTAGAATCACTACAAGTCTTCTCTGTGTTGTACAGCCCTACCCATGACACCCCACCCTACACATTATACATGCTAATCATAATGCCTCCATCCTTTTTCCCCGCCCTTATTATTCCCTTCCCACAAACCCTACCCAGTCCCTTTCTCTTTGGTAACTGTTAGTCCACTCTCGGGTTCTGTGAGGCTGCTGCTGTTTTTTTTCTTCAGTTTTTCTTTGTTGTTATACTCCACACATGAGTAAAGTCACTTGGTACTTCTCTTTCTCCGCCTGGCCTATTTCTCTGAACATACTACCGTCTAGCTCCGTCCACGTCATTGCAAATGGTTGTATTTGTTTTCTTCTTAAGGCTGCTTACTGCACTTTTTTAACTGGATTTCATTCTTCCTTTTTGCTTGTTGTTTAGCTATGCTATTCACCATTCAACTCATGGTTATGAACAATAGCTTTGTGTCAATCGATATGTATCTGTATCTATCTATCTAACGGTCTATCTGTCTATCTATGTATGTATGTATGTATCTATCTATCTATCTATATATCTTCCTATCATCTATGATGTCTATCATCTATCAATCTAGGTACCTAACTATCTATCTTTCATCTCTCCTCTGTCTACCTATCTGTCTATGAATCAATCATCTTTTTGTCTGCCCATCTATCCTTCTTTACAGAACAGTTAACAACATAGCCTATGTCTGTTCCCTACTTTATGCTTCCAGAAACCTTGCAAGGTAACTAAGCCATAAGGAGAGCACTGTGTTCACCGATACACTTTCAGGTAGTGTCATCCGCGTGTGCTTACAAAGCCAGGAAATGGAGGTGAAAGGACTTGAACCCGTATCTCTGTCCTCTGTCCTCTTATACTTCCTGCTCGCTTGGTGACTTTATTTAGCCACATTCACTGAGTAAGTGATCCCTGAAGACCACAAGTATCTTCCGTCTGGGCCTGTTGTCAACAGAAAAGTGTACTTGGTTCTTTGCACACCACCTTGTTTGAGGGACATCGGCGTGATCACTGCTGATAGGTGGAGGGACAAATATAAAGGAACACCTATTTCTGGACAGGAGCAGTTGGGAACAAAGAGTGTGTTGTGGAGTGAAGTGTTTATTTGAGGGTCCAAACTTCCCTCTTTAGGTGGTTATTACTTCTTTACATTCGTGAACGTCATAAAAAGCAATGATTTTAGAAGCCCAGACGCATATTATTACTGTATTTCATTTGTTGAGGTGAGAGCAAATGAGAAGGAAGTTGCTGCACCACTAAGTCTATGCCTGAGCACTGCTGAAACCAAACAAAAAGAATTCACGGTGGCTAGATAGGGTTATTTTCTACTGACTCTCTCTGGGGACTCAAACAGAATCCATTTGTTTGTTTGTTTCTCAGTTTCACTTGTATAGGGTACCTTACCCGCCCCTTCAGCTTGTAGTTTGTCTGTGTCCTTGGATCTCAAGTGATTCTCCACTAAGGGAGCACGTAGGTGGTCTTGAGTTTTCATCAGTACTTCTAACCCTGTGTCTTTAGATTGGAGCACTCAAAGCCTGTACTTTTATTCTGATATTTGAGAGCTGTGCTCTTACTGCACTTTGAAATTTTTTTGTTCTCATTAATATACAATCACATGCAGATCATTATGTTTTCCAATCTACCCACTTCACCAAGTCTCCCCCAAATCCCAGTTACTGTCGCTGTCCGTCAGCATGTGCTAAGATGCTGTAGAATCACTACAAGTCTTCTCTGTGTTGTACAGCCCTACCCATGACACCCCACCCTACACATTATACATGCTAATCATAATGCCTCCATTCTTTTTCCCCACCCTTATTACTCCCTTCCCACAAACCCTACCCAGTCCCTTTCTCTTTGGTAACTGTTAGTCCACTCTCGGGTTCTGTGAGTCTGCTGCTGTCTTTTCCTTCAGTTTTTCTTTGTTATCATACTCCACACATGAGTGAAATCATTTGGTACATGTATTTCTCCGCCTGGCCTATTTGACTGAGCATAATACCCTCTAGCTACATCCACGTTATTGCAAATGATAGTAATTTTTTTCTTCTTATGGCTGCTTACTGCACTTTTTAAACTGGATTTCATTCTTCTTTTTTGTTTGTAGTTTCGCTATGTCCTTTCACCATTGCTCTCCCGGTTATGAGCAGCAGCTGTGTGTTAATCGATATGTACCTATATCTATCTATCTGTCTGTCTATCTATCAATCAATCATCTTTTTGTCTGCCCATCTGTCCTTGTGTAGAGAACATTTCACCATATATCCTCTATCACTTTCCTACACTATGCTTCCAAAAATCCTGCAAAGTGTCTAGGCTGTAGAGAGAGCACTGGGTTCACCGAGACACTTGCAGGTCGAGTCGGCCGCGTGTACCTACAAAACCAGGAAATGGTTGTGCTGGGACTTGAACCCGTGTCTCTATCCTCTGTCCTCTTTCATCTCCTTCTAACTTGCTGTCTGTATTTAGCCACATTCATTGAATAAGTGCTCCCTGAAGACCACAAGTATCATTCCTCTGTGGCTGCTGTCGACAGAAAAGTAAACTTGTTGCTTTGCTCACCACCATGTTTGAAGGACATCAGCGTGATCACTGCCGATAGGACGGAGGGTCAAATAAAACGGAACACCAATTACTAGACAGGAGCAGTTGGGAGCTGAGAGTGTATTGTGGAGTGACGTGTTTATTTGAGTGTCCAAACTTCCCTCTTTAGGTGGTTATTAGATCTTCACATTCGTGAACATCATAAAAACCACTGATTTCAAAGGCCCAGATGCTTATTATTACAGCAAATCAGTTGTTGAGGTGAGAGAAAATGAGAAGCATGTTGCTGCACCACTAAATCTATGGCTGGGAACTGCTGAAACGAAATAAAAAGAATTCACGGTGGCCAGATAGGGCTATTTTCTGCTGACTGTCTCTGGGGACTCAAACAGAATCCATTTGTTCGATTGTTTGTTTTTCAGTTTCACTCGTGTAGGGTACTTGTCCACACACCTTCGGCTTGTAGTTTGTGTCCTTGGATCTCAAGTGAGTCTCCTGTAAGTAAGCACGTAGGTGTCTTGAGTTTTCATCCCTTCTTTTAACCCTGTGTCTTTTGTTTGCAGCACTCAGTGCCTGACCTTTTATTCTGATGATTCAGAGCTGTGCACTTATTGCACTTAAAGAATTTTTTTTATCATTAATCCACAATCACGTGAAGAACATTATGTTTACTATGCTCCCCCTTCACCAAGTCTCCCCGAAAAACATCTTCAGTCGCTGTCGATCAGCGTTGTTGGAAGCTGTAGACTCCTTCAACATGACCCTCCCCGCAGACCCCGTTACAGTCGCTGTCCATCAGTGAGTAGTATGATGCTATATGATCTCTACTAGTCTTCTCTGTGTTGTACAGTACTCCTCATGCACCCCCGACCCCACGCATTATACATGCTAATCCTAATGCCCCCATTCTTCCTCCCCACACTTATCCATCCCTTCAGACCCACCCTGCCCAGTCCTTTTCCCTTTGGTAACTTTTAGTCAACTCTCGGGTTCTGTGAGGCTGCTGCTGTTTTTTTCCTTCAGTTTTTCTTTGTTGTTATGCTCCACACATGAGTAAAGTCACTTGGTACTTCTCTTTCTCCGCTTGGCCTATTTCTCTGAACATACTACCGTCTAGCTCCGTCCACGTCATTGCAAATGGTTGTATTTGTTTTCTTCTTAAGGCTGCTTACTGCACTTTTTTAACTGGATTTCATTCTTCCTTTTTGCTTGTAGTTTAGCTATGCTATTCACCATTCAACTCATGGTTATGAACAATAGCTTTGTGTCAATCGATATGTATCTGTATCTATCTATCTAACGGTCTGTCTGTCTATCTATGTATGTATGTATCTATCTATCTATCTATATATATATCTTCCTATCATCTATGATGTCTATCGTCTATCAATCTAGGTACCTAACTATCTATCTTTCATCTCTCCTCTGTCTACCTATCTGTCTATGAATCAATCATCTTTTTGTCTGCCCATCTATCCTTCTTTACAGAACAGTTAACAACATAGCCTAAGTCTCTTCCCTACTTTATGCTTCCAGAAACCTTGCAAGGTAACTAAGCCATAAGGAGAGCACTGTGCTCACCGATACACTTTCAGGTAGTGTCATCCGCGTGTGCTTACAAAGCCAGGAAATGGAGGTGAAAGGACTTGAACCCGTATCTCTGTCCTCTGTCCTCTTATACTTCCTGCTCGCTTGGTGACTTTATTTAGCCACATTCACTGAGTAAGTGATCCCTGAAGACCACAAGTATCTTCCGTCTGGGCCTGTTGTCAACAGAAAAGTGTACTTGGTTCTTTGCACACCACCTTGTTTGAGGGACATCGGCGTGATCACTGCTGATAGGTGGAGGGACAAATATAAAGGAACACCTATTTCTGGACAGGAGCAGTTGGGAACAAAGAGTGTGTTGTGGAGTGAAGTGTTTATTTGAGGGTCCAAACTTCCCTCTTTAGGTGGTTATTACTTCTTTACATTCGTGAACGTCATAAAAAGCAATGATTTTAAAAGCCCAGACGCATATTATTACTGTATTTCATTTGTTGAGGTGAGAGCAAATGAGAAGGAAGTTGCTGCACCACTAAGTCTATGCCTGAGCACTGCTGAAACCAAACAAAAAGAATTCACGGTGGCTAGATAGGGTTATTTTCTACTGACTCTCTCTGGGGACTCAAACAGAATCCATTTGTTTGTTTGTTTCTCAGTTTCACTTGTATCGGGTACCTTACCCGCCCCTTCAGCTTGTAGTTTGTCTGTGTCCTTGGATCTCAAGTGATTCTCCAGTAAGGGAGCACGTAGGTGGTCTTGAGTTTTCATCAGTACTTCTAACCCTGTGTCTTTAGATTGGAGCACTCAAAGCCTGTACTTTTATTCTGATATTTGAGAGCTGTGCTCTTACTGCACTTTGAAATTTTTTTGTTCTCATTAATATACAATCACATGCAGATCATTATGTTTTCCAATCTACCCACTTCACCAAGTCTCCCCCAAATCCCAGTTACAGTCGCTGTCCGTCAGCATGTGCTAAGATGCTGTAGAATCACTACAAGTCTTCTCTGTGTTGTACAGCCCTACCCATGACACCCCACCCTACACATTATACATGCTAATCATAATGCCTCCATTCTTTTTCCCCGCCCTTATTACTCCCTTCCCACAAACCCTACCCAGTCCCTTTCTCTTTGGTAACTGTTAGTGCACTCTCGGGTTCTGTGAGTCTGCTGCTGTCTTTTCCTTCAGTTTTTCTTTGTTATCATACTCCACACATGAGTGAAATCATTTGATACATGTATTTCTCCGCCTGGCCTATTTGACTGAGCATAATACCCTCTAGCTACATCCACGTTATTGCAAATGATAGTAATTTTTTTCTTCTTATGGCTGCTTACTGCACTTTTTAAACTGGATTTCATTCTTCTTTTTTGTTTGTAGTTTCGCTATGTCCTTTCACCATTGCTCTCCCGGTTATGAGCAGCAGCTGTGTGTTAATCGATATGTACCTATATCTATCTATCTGTCTGTCTATCTATTTATCAATCAATCATCTTTTTGTCTGCCCATCTGTCCTTGTGTAGAGAACATTTCACCATATATCCTCTATCACTTTCCTACACTATGCTTCCAAAAATCCTGCAAAGTGTCTAGGCTGTAGAGAGAGCACTGGGTTCACCGAGACACTTGCAGGTCGAGTCGGCCGCGTGTACCTACAAAACCAGGAAATGGTTGTGCTGGGACTTGAACCCGTGTCTCTATCCTCTGTCCTCTTTCATCTCCTTCTAACTTGCTGTCTGTATTTAGCCACATTCATTGAATAAGTGCTCCCTGAAGACCACAAGTATCATTCCTCTGTGGCTGCTGTCGACAGAAAAGTAAACTTGTTGCTTTGCTCACCACCATGTTTGAAGGACATCAGCGTGATCACTGCCGATAGGACGGAGGGTCAAATAAAACGGAACACCAATTACTAGACAGGAGCAGTTGGGAGCTGAGAGTGTATTGTGGAGTGACGTGTTTATTTGAGTGTCCAAACTTCCCTCTTTAGGTGGTTATTAGATCTTCACATTCGTGAACATCATAAAAACCACTGATTTCAAAGGCCCAGATGCTTATTATTACAGCAAATCAGTTGTTGAGGTGAGAGAAAATGAGAAGCATGTTGCTGCACCACTAAATCTATGGCTGGGAACTGCTGAAACGAAATAAAAAGAATTCACGGTGGCCAGATAGGGCTATTTTCTGCTGACTGTCTCTGGGGACTCAAACAGAATCCATTTGTTCGATTGTTTGTTTTTCAGTTTCACTCGTGTAGGGTACTTGTCCACACACCTTCGGCTTGTAGTTTGTGTCCTTGGATCTCAAGTGAGTCTCCTGTAAGTAAGCACGTAGGTGTCTTGAGTTTTCATCCCTTCTTTTAACCCTGTGTCTTTTGTTTGCAGCACTCAGTGCCTGACCTTTTATTCTGATGATTCAGAGCTGTGCACTTATTGCACTTAAAGAATTTTTTTATCATTAATCCACAATCACGTGAAGAACATTATGTTTACTATGCTCCCCCTTCACCAAGTCCCCCCGAAAAACATCTTCAGTCGCTGTCGATCAGCGTTGTTGGAAGCTGTAGACTCCTTCACCATGACCCTCCCCGCAGACCCCGTTACAGTCGCTGTCCATCAGTGAGTAGTATGATGCTATATGATCTCTACTAGTCTTCTCTGTGTTGTACAGTACTCCTCATGCACCCCCGACCCCACGCATTATACATGCTAATCCTAATGCCCCCATTCTTCCTCCCCACACTTATCCATCCCTTCAGACCCACCCTGCCCAGTCCTTTTCCCTTTGGTAACTTTTAGTCAACTCTCGGGTTCTGTGAGGCTGCTGCTGTTTTTTTCCTTCAGTTTTTCTTTGTTGTTATGCTCCACACATGAGTAAAGTCACTTGGTACTTCTCTTTCTCCGCTTGGCCTATTTCTCTGAACATACTACCGTCTAGCTCCGTCCACGTCATTGCAAATGGTTGTATTTGTTTTCTTCTTAAGGCTGCTTACTGCACTTTTTTAACTGGATTTCATTCTTCCTTTTTGCTTGTTGTTTAGCTATGCTATTCACCATTCAACTCATGGTTATGAACAATAGCTTTGTGTCAATCGATATGTATCTGTATCTATCTATCTAACGGTCTGTCTGTCTATCTATGTATGTATGTATGTATCTATCTATCTATCTATATATCTTCCTATCATCTATGATGTCTATCATCTATCAATCTAGGTACCTAACTATCTATCTTTCATCTCTCCTCTGTCTACCTATCTGTCTATGAATCAGTCATCTTTTTGTCTGCCCATCTATCCTTCTTTACAGAACAGTTAACAACATAGCCTATGTCTGTTCCCTACTTTATGCTTCCAGAAACCTTGCAAGGTAACTAAGCCATAAGGAGAGCACTGTGTTCACCGATACACTTTCAGGTAGTGTCATCCGCGTGTGCTTACAAAGCCAGGAAATGGAGGTGAAAGGACTTGAACCCGTATCTCTGTCCTCTGTCCTCTTATACTTCCTGCTCGCTTGGTGACTTTATTTAGCCACATTCACTGAGTAAGTGATCCCTGAAGACCACAAGTATCTTCCGTCTGGGCCTGTTGTCAACAGAAAAGTGTACTTGGTTCTTTGCACACCACCTTGTTTGAGGGACATCGGCGTGATCACTGCTGATAGGTGGAGGGACAAATATAAAGGAACACCTATTTCTGGACAGGAGCAGTTGGGAACAAAGAGTGTGTTGTGGAGTGAAGTGTTTATTTGAGGGTCCAAACTTCCCTCTTTAGGTGGTTATTACTTCTTTACATTCGTGAACGTCATAAAAAGCAATGATTTTAGAAGCCCAGACGCATATTATTACTGTATTTCATTTGTTGAGGTGAGAGCAAATGAGAAGGAAGTTGCTGCACCACTAAGTCTATGCCTGAGCACTGCTGAAACCAAACAAAAAGAATTCACGGTGGCTAGATAGGGTTATTTTCTACTGACTCTCTCTGGGGACTCAAACAGAATCCATTTGTTTGTTTGTTTCTCAGTTTCACTTGTATCGGGTACCTTACCCGCCCCTTCAGCTTGTAGTTTGTCTGTGTCCTTGGATCTCAAGTGATTCTCCAGTAAGGGAGCACGTAGGTGGTCTTGAGTTTTCATCAGTACTTCTAACCCTGTGTCTTTAGATTGGAGCACTCAAAGCCTGTACTTTTATTCTGATATTTGAGAGCTGTGCTCTTACTGCACTTTGAAATTTTTTTGTTCTCATTAATATACAATCACATGCAGATCATTATGTTTTCCAATCTACCCACTTCACCAAGTCTCCCCCAAATCCCAGTTACAGTCGCTGTCCGTCAGCATGTGCTAAGATGCTGTAGAATCACTACAAGTCTTCTCTGTGTTGTACAGCCCTACCCATGACACCCCACCCTACACATTATACATGCTAATCATAATGCCTCCATTCTTTTTCCCCGCCCTTATTACTCCCTTCCCACAAACCCTACCCAGTCCCTTTCTCTTTGGTAACTGTTAGTGCACTCTCGGGTTCTGTGAGTCTGCTGCTGTCTTTTCCTTCAGTTTTTCTTTGTTATCATACTCCACACATGAGTGAAATCATTTGGTACATGTATTTCTCCGCCTGGCCTATTTGACTGAGCATAATACCCTCTAGCTACATCCACGTTATTGCAAATGATAGTAATTTTTTTCTTCTTATGGCTGCTTACTGCACTTTTTAAACTGGATTTCATTCTTCTTTTTTGTTTGTAGTTTCGCTATGTCCTTTCACCATTGCTCTCCCGGTTATGAGCAGCAGCTGTGTGTTAATCGATATGTACCTATATCTATCTATCTGTCTGTCTATCTATTTATCAATCAATCATCTTTTTGTCTGCCCATCTGTCCTTGTGTAGAGAACATTTCACCATATATCCTCTATCACTTTCCTACACTATGCTTCCAAAAATCCTGCAAAGTGTCTAGGCTGTAGAGAGAGCACTGGGTTCACCGAGACACTTGCAGGTCGAGTCGGCCGCGTGTACCTACAAAACCAGGAAATGGTTGTGCTGGGACTTGAACCCGTGTCTCTATCCTCTGTCCTCTTTCATCTCCTTCTAACTTGCTGTCTGTATTTAGCCACATTCATTGAATAAGTGCTCCCTGAAGACCACAAGTATCATTCCTCTGTGGCTGCTGTCGACAGAAAAGTAAACTTGTTGCTTTGCTCACCACCATGTTTGAAGGACATCAGCGTGATCACTGCCGATAGGACGGAGGGTCAAATAAAACGGAACACCAATTACTAGACAGGAGCAGTTGGGAGCTGAGAGTGTATTGTGGAGTGACGTGTTTATTTGAGTGTCCAAACTTCCCTCTTTAGGTGGTTATTAGATCTTCACATTCGTGAACATCATAAAAACCACTGATTTCAAAGGCTCAGATGCTTATTATTACAGCAAATCAGTTGTTGAGGTGAGAGAAAATGAGAAGCATGTTGCTGCACCACTAAATCTATGGCTGGGAACTGCTGAAACGAAATAAAAAGAATTCACGGTGGCCAGATAGGGCTATTTTCTGCTGACTGTCTCTGGGGACTCAAACAGAATCCATTTGTTCGATTGTTTGTTTTTCAGTTTCACTCGTGTAGGGTACTTGTCCACACACCTTCGGCTTGTAGTTTGTGTCCTTGGATCTCAAGTGAGTCTCCTGTAAGTAAGCACGTAGGTGTCTTGAGTTTTCATCCCTTCTTTTAACCCTGTGTCTTTTGTTTGCAGCACTCAGTGCCTGACCTTTTATTCTGATGATTCAGAGCTGTGCACTTATTGCACTTAAAGAATTTTTTTTATCATTAATCCACAATCACGTGAAGAACATTATGTTTACTATGCTCCCCCTTCACCAAGTCCCCCCGAAAAACATCTTCAGTCGCTGTCGATCAGCGTTGTTGGAAGCTGTAGACTCCTTCACCATGACCCTCCCCGCAGACCCCGTTACAGTCGCTGTCCATCAGTGAGTAGTATGATGCTATATGATCTCTACTAGTCTTCTCTGTGTTGTACAGTACTCCTCATGCACCCCCGACCCCACGCATTATACATGCTAATCCTAATGCCCCCATTCTTCCTCCCCACACTTATCCATCCCTTCAGACCCACCCTGCCCAGTCCTTTTCCCTTTGGTAACTTTTAGTCAACTCTCGGGTTCTGTGAGGCTGCTGCTGTTTTTTTCCTTCAGTTTTTCTTTGTTGTTATGCTCCACACATGAGTAAAGTCACTTGGTACTTCTCTTTCTCCGCTTGGCCTATTTCTCTGAACATACTACCGTCTAGCTCCGTCCACGTCATTGCAAATGGTTGTATTTGTTTTCTTCTTAAGGCTGCTTACTGCACTTTTTTCACTGGATTTCATTCTTCCTTTTTGCTTGTAGTTTAGCTATGCTATTCACCATTCAACTCATGGTTATGAACAATAGCTTTGTGTCAATCGATATGTATCTGTATCTATCTATCTAACGGTCTGTCTGTCTATGTATGTATGTATCTATCTATCTATATATATATATATCTTCCTATCATCTATGATGTCTATCATCTGTCAATCTAGGTACCTAACTATCTATCTTTCATCTCTCCTCTGTCTACCTATCTGTCTATGAATCAATCATCTTTTTGTCTGCCCATCTATCCTTCTTTACAGAACAGTTAACAACATAGCCTAAGACTCTTCCCTACTTTATGCTTCCAGAAACCTTGCAAGGTAACTAAGCCATAAGGAGAGCACTGTGTTCACCGATACACTTTCAGGTAGTGTCATCCGCGTGTGCTTACAAAGCCAGGAAATGGAGGTGAAAGGACTTGAACCCGTATCTCTGTCCTCTGTCCTCTTATACTTCCTGCTCGCTTGGTGACTTTATTTAGCCACATTCACTGAGTAAGTGATCCCTGAAGACCACAAGTATCTTCCATCTGGGCCTGTTGTCAACAGAAAAGTGTACTTGGTTCTTTGCACACCACCTTGTTTGAGGGACATCGGCGTGATCACTGCTGATAGGTGGAGGGACAAATATAAAGGAACACCTATTTCTGGACAGGAGCAGTTGGGAACAAAGAGTGTGTTGTGGAGTGAAGTGTTTATTTGAGGGTCCAAACTTCCCTCTTTAGGTGGTTATTACTTCTTTACATTCGTGAACGTCATAAAAAGCAATGATTTTAAAAGCCCAGACGCATATTATTACTGTATTTCATTTGTTGAGGTGAGAGCAAATGAGAAGGAAGTTGCTGCACCACTAAGTCTATGCCTGAGCACTGCTGAAACCAAACAAAAAGAATTCACGGTGGCTAGATAGGGTTATTTTCTACTGACTCTCTCTGGGGACTCAAACAGAATCCATTTGTTTGTTTGTTTCTCAGTTTCACTTGTATCGGGTACCTTACCCGCCCCTTCAGCTTGTAGTTTGTCTGTGTCCTTGGATCTCAAGTGATTCTCCAGTAAGGGAGCACGTAGGTGGTCTTGAGTTTTCATCAGTACTTCTAACCCTGTGTCTTTAGATTGGAGCACTCAAAGCCTGTACTTTTATTCTGATATTTGAGAGCTGTGCTCTTACTGCACTTTGAAATTTTTTTGTTCTCATTAATATACAATCACATGCAGATCATTATGTTTTCCAATCTACCCACTTCACCAAGTCTCCCCCAAATCCCAGTTACAGTCGCTGTCCGTCAGCATGTGCTAAGATGCTGTAGAATCACTACAAGTCTTCTCTGTGTTGTACAGCCCTACCCATGACACCCCACCCTACACATTATACATGCTAATCATAATGCCTCCATTCTTTTTCCCCGCCCTTATTACTCCCTTCCCACAAACCCTACCCAGTCCCTTTCTCTTTGGTAACTGTTAGTCCACTCTCGGGTTCTGTGAGTCTGCTGCTGTCTTTTCCTTCAGTTTTTCTTTGTTATCATACTCCACACATGAGTGAAATCATTTGGTACATGTATTTCTCCGCCTGGCCTATTTGACTGAGCATAATACCCTCTAGCTACATCCACGTTATTGCAAATGATAGTAATTTTTTTCTTCTTATGGCTGCTTACTGCACTTTTTAAACTGGATTTCATTCTTCTTTTTTGTTTGTAGTTTCGCTATGTCCTTTCACCATTGCTCTCCCGGTTATGAGCAGCAGCTGTGTGTTAATCGATATGTACCTATATCTATCTATCTGTCTGTCTATCTATTTATCAATCAATCATCTTTTTGTCTGCCCATCTGTCCTTGTGTAGAGAACATTTCACCATATATCCTCTATCACTTTCCTACACTATGCTTCCAAAAATCCTGCAAAGTGTCTAGGCTGTAGAGAGAGCACTGGGTTCACCGAGACACTTGCAGGTCGAGTCGGCCGCGTGTACCTACAAAACCAGGAAATGGTTGTGCTGGGACTTGAACCCGTGTCTCTATCCTCTGTCCTCTTTCATCTCCTTCTAACTTGCTGTCTGTATTTAGCCACATTCATTGAATAAGTGCTCCCTGAAGACCACAAGTATCATTCCTCTGTGGCTGCTGTCGACAGAAAAGTAAACTTGTTGCTTTGCTCACCACCATGTTTGAAGGACATCAGCGTGATCACTGCCGATAGGACGGAGGGTCAAATAAAATGGAACACCAATTACTAGACAGGAGCAGTTGGGAGCTGAGAGTGTATTGTGGAGTGACGTGTTTATTTGAGTGTCCAAACTTCCCTCTTTAGGTGGTTATTAGATCTTCACATTCGTGAACATCATAAAAACCACTGATTTCAAAGGCCCAGATGCTTATTATTACAGCAAATCAGTTGTTGAGGTGAGAGAAAATGAGAAGCATGTTGCTGCACCACTAAATCTATGGCTGGGAACTGCTGAAACGAAATAAAAAGAATTCACGGTGGCCAGATAGGGCTATTTTCTGCTGACTGTCTCTGGGGACTCAAACAGAATCCATTTGTTCGATTGTTTGTTTTTCAGTTTCACTCGTGTAGGGTACTTGTCCACACACCTTCGGCTTGTAGTTTGTGTCCTTGGATCTCAAGTGAGTCTCCTGTAAGTAAGCACGTAGGTGTCTTGAGTTTTCATCCCTTCTTTTAACCCTGTGTCTTTTGTTTGCAGCACTCAGTGCCTGACCTTTTATTCTGATGATTCAGAGCTGTGCACTTATTGCACTTAAAGAATTTTTTTTATCATTAATCCACAATCACGTGAAGAACATTATGTTTACTATGCTCCCCCTCCACCAAGTCCCCCCGAAAAACATCTTCAGTCGCTGTCGATCAGCGTTGTTGGAAGCTGTAGACTCCTTCAACATGACCCACCCCGCAGACCCCGTTACAGTCGCTGTCCATCAGTGAGTAGTATGATGCTATATGATCTCTACTAGTCTTCTCTGTGTTGTACAGTACTAATCATGCACCCCCGACTCCACGCATTATACATGCTAATCCTAATGCCCCCATTCTTCCTCCCCACACTTATCCATCCCTTCAGACCCACCCTGCCCAGTCCTTTTCCCTTTGGTAACTTTTAGTCAACTCTCGGGTTCTGTGAGGCTGCTGCTGTTTTTTTCCTTCAGTTTTTCTTTGTTGTTATGCTCCACACATGAGTAAAGTCACTTGGTACTTCTCTTTCTCCGCTTGGCCTATTTCTCTGAACATACTACCGTCTAGCTCCGTCCACGTCATTGCAAATGGTTGTATTTGTTTTCTTCTTAAGGCTGCTTACTGCACTTTTTTAACTGGATTTCATTCTTCCTTTTTGCTTGCAGTTTAGCTATGCTATTCACCATTCAACTCATGGTTATGAACAATAGCTTTGTGTCAATCGATATGTATCTGTATCTATCTATCTAACGGTCTGTCTGTCTATCTATGTATGTATGTATGTATCTATCTATCTATCTATATATCTTCCTATCATCTATGATGTCTATCATCTATCAATCTAGGTACCTAACTATCTATCTTTCATCTCTCCTCTGTCTACCTATCTGTCTATGAATCAATCATCTTTTTGTCTGCCCATCTATCCTTCTTTACAGAACAGTTAACAACATAGCCTAAGTCTCTTCCCTACTTTATGCTTCCAGAAACCTTGCAAGGTAACTAAGCCATAAGGAGAGCACTGTGTTCACCGATACACTTTCAGGTAGTGTCATCCGCGTGTGCTTACAAAGCCAGGAAATGGAGGTGAAAGGACTTGAACCCGTATCTCTGTCCTCTGTCCTCTTATACTTCCTGCTCGCTTGGTGACTTTATTTAGCCACATTCACTGAGTAAGTGATCCCTGAAGACCACAAGTATCTTCCGTCTGGGCCTGTTGTCAACAGAAAAGTGTACTTGGTTCTTTGCACACCACCTTGTTTGAGGGACATCGGCGTGATCACTGCTGATAGGTGGAGGGACAAATATAAAGGAACACCTATTTCTGGACAGGAGCAGTTGGGAACAAAGAGTGTGTTGTGGAGTGAAGTGTTTATTTGAGGGTCCAAACTTCCCTCTTTAGGTGGTTATTACTTCTTTACATTCGTGAACGTCATAAAAAGCAATGATTTTAAAAGCCCAGACGCATATTATTACTGTATTTCATTTGTTGAGGTGAGAGCAAATGAGAAGGAAGTTGCTGCACCACTAAGTCTATGCCTGAGCACTGCTGAAACCAAACAAAAAGAATTCACGGTGGCTAGATAGGGTTATTTTCTACTGACTCTCTCTGGGGACTCAAACAGAATCCATTTGTTTGTTTGTTTCTCAGTTTCACTTGTATAGGGTACCTTACCCGCCCCTTCAGCTTGTAGTTTGTCTGTGTCCTTGGGTCTCAAGTGATTCTCCAGTAAGGGAGCACGTAGGTGGTCTTGAGTTTTCATCAGTACTTCTAACCCTGTGTCTTTAGATTGGAGCACTCAAAGCCTGTACTTTTATTCTGATATTTGAGAGCTGTGCTCTTACTGCACTTTGAAATTTTTTTGTTCTCATTAATATACAATCACATGCAGATCATTATGTTTTCCAATCTACCCACTTCACCAAGTCTCCCCCAAATCCCAGTTACAGTCGCTGTCCGTCAGCATGTGCTAAGATGCTGTAGAATCACTACAAGTCTTCTCTGTGTTGTACAGCCCTACCCATGACACCCCACCCTACACATTATACATGCTAATCATAATGCCTCCATTCTTTTTCCCCGCCCTTATTACTCCCTTCCCACAAACCCTACCCAGTCCCTTTCTCTTTGGTAACTGTTAGTCCACTCTCGGGTTCTGTGAGTCTGCTGCTGTCTTTTCCTTCAGTTTTTCTTTGTTATCATACTCCACACATGAGTGAAATCATTTGGTACATGTATTTCTCCGCCTGGCCTATTTGACTGAGCATAATACCCTCTAGCTACATCCACGTTATTGCAAATGATAGTAATTTTTTTCTTCTTATGGCTGCTTACTGCACTTTTTAAACTGGATTTCATTCTTCTTTTTTGTTTGTAGTTTCGCTATGTCCTTTCACCATTGCTCTCCCGGTTATGAGCAGCAGCTGTGTGTTAATCGATATGTACCTATATCTATCTATCTGTCTGTCTATCTATTTATCAATCAATCATCTTTTTGTCTGCCCATCTGTCCTTGTGTAGAGAACATTTCACCATATATCCTCTATCACTTTCCTACACTATGCTTCCCAAAATCCTGCAAAGTGTCTAGGCTGTAGAGAGAGCACTGGGTTCACCGAGACACTTGCAGGTCGAGTCGGCCGCGTGTACCTACAAAACCAGGAAATGGTTGTGCTGGGACTTGAACCCGTGTCTCTATCCTCTGTCCTCTTTCATCTCCTTCTAACTTGCTGTCTGTATTTAGCCACATTCATTGAATAAGTGCTCCCTGAAGACCACAAGTATCATTCCTCTGTGGCTGCTGTCGACAGAAAAGTAAACTTGTTGCTTTGCTCACCACCATGTTTGAAGGACATCAGCGTGATCACTGCCGATAGGACGGAGGGTCAAATAAAACGGAACACCAATTACTAGACAGGAGCAGTTGGGAGCTGAGAGTGTATTGTGGAGTGACGTGTTTATTTGAGTGTCCAAACTTCCCTCTTTAGGTGGTTATTAGATCTTCACATTCGTGAACATCATAAAAACCACTGATTTCAAAGGCCCAGATGCTTATTATTACAGCAAATCAGTTGTTGAGGTGAGAGAAAATGAGAAGCATGTTGCTGCACCACTAAATCTATGGCTGGGAACTGCTGAAACGAAATAAAAAGAATTCACGGTGGCCAGATAGGGCTATTTTCTGCTGACTGTCTCTGGGGACTCAAACAGAATCCATTTGTTCGATTGTTTGTTTTTCAGTTTCACTCGTGTAGGGTACTTGTCCACACACCTTCGGCTTGTAGTTTGTGTCCTTGGATCTCAAGTGAGTCTCCTGTAAGTAAGCACGTAGGTGTCTTGAGTTTTCATCCCTTCTTTTAACCCTGTGTCTTTTGTTTGCAGCACTCAGTGCCTGACCTTTTATTCTGATGATTCAGAGCTGTGCACTTATTGCACTTAAAGAATTTTTTTTATCATTAATCCACAATCACGTGAAGAACATTATGTTTACTATGCTCCCCCTTCACCAAGTCTCCCCGAAAAACATCTTCAGTCGCTGTCGATCAGCGTTGTTGGAAGCTGTAGACTCCTTCACCATGACCCTCCCCGCAGACCCCGTTACAGTCGCTGTCCATCAGTGAGTAGTATGATGCTATATGATCTCTACTAGTCTTCTCTGTGTTGTACAGTACTCCTCATGCACCCCCGACCCCACGCATTATACATGCTAATCCTAATGCCCCCATTCTTCCTCCCCACACTTATCCATCCCTTCAGACCCACCCTGCCCAGTCCTTTTCCCTTTGGTAACTTTTAGTCAACTCTCGGGTTCTGTGAGGCTGCTGCTGTTTTTTTCCTTCAGTTTTTCTTTGTTGTTATGCTCCACACATGAGTAAAGTCACTTGGTACTTCTCTTTCTCCGCTTGGCCTATTTCTCTGAACATACTACCGTCTAGCTCCGTCCACGTCATTGCAAATGGTTGTATTTGTTTTCTTCTTAAGGCTGCTTACTGCACTTTTTTCACTGGATTTCATTCTTCCTTTTTGCTTGTAGTTTAGCTATGCTATTCACCATTCAACTCATGGTTATGAACAATAGCTTTGTGTCAATCGATATGTATCTGTATCTATCTATCTAACGGTCTGTCTGTCTATCTATGTATGTATGTATCTATCTATCTATCTATATATATATCTTCCTATCATCTATGATGTCTATCGTCTATCAATCTAGGTACCTAACTATCTATCTTTCATCTCTCCTCTGTCTACCTATCTGTCTATGAATCAATCATCTTTTTGTCTGCCCATCTATCCTTCTTTACAGAACAGTTAACAACATAGCCTAAGTCTCTTCCCTACTTTATGCTTCCAGAAACCTTGCAAGGTAACTAAGCCATAAGGAGAGCACTGTGCTCACCGATACACTTTCAGGTAGTGTCATCCGCGTGTGCTTACAAAGCCAGGAAATGGAGGTGAAAGGACTTGAACCCGTATCTCTGTCCTCTGTCCTCTTATACTTCCTGCTCGCTTGGTGACTTTATTTAGCCACATTCACTGAGTAAGTGATCCCTGAAGACCACAAGTATCTTCCGTCTGGGCCTGTTGTCAACAGAAAAGTGTACTTGGTTCTTTGCACACCACCTTGTTTGAGGGACATCGGCGTGATCACTGCTGATAGGTGGAGGGACAAATATAAAGGAACACCTATTTCTGGACAGGAGCAGTTGGGAACAAAGAGTGTGTTGTGGAGTGAAGTGTTTATTTGAGGGTCCAAACTTCCCTCTTTAGGTGGTTATTACTTCTTTACATTCGTGAACGTCATAAAAAGCAATGATTTTAAAAGCCCAGACGCATATTATTACTGTATTTCATTTGTTGAGGTGAGAGCAAATGAGAAGGAAGTTGCTGCACCACTAAGTCTATGCCTGAGCACTGCTGAAACCAAACAAAAAGAATTCACGGTGGCTAGATAGGGTTATTTTCTACTGACTCTCTCTGGGGACTCAAACAGAATCCATTTGTTTGTTTGTTTCTCAGTTTCACTTGTATCGGGTACCTTACCCGCCCCTTCAGCTTGTAGTTTGTCTGTGTCCTTGGATCTCAAGAGATTCTCCAGTAAGGGAGCACGTAGGTGGTCTTGAGTTTTCATCAGTACTTCTAACCCTGTGTCTTTAGATTGGAGCACTCAAAGCCTGTACTTTTATTCTGATATTTGAGAGCTGTGCTCTTACTGCACTTTGAAATTTTTTTGTTCTCATTAATATACAATCACATGCAGATCATTATGTTTTCCAATCTACCCACTTCACCAAGTCTCCCCCAAATCCCAGTTACAGTCGCTGCCCGTCAGCATGTGCTAAGATGCTGTAGAATCACTACAAGTCTTCTCTGTGTTGTACAGCCCTACCCATGACACCCCACCCTACACATTATACATGCTAATCATAATGCCTCCATTCTTTTTCCCCGCCCTTATTACTCCCTTCCCACAAACCCTACCCAGTCCCTTTCTCTTTGGTAACTGTTAGTCCACTCTCGGGTTCTGTGAGTCTGCTGCTGTCTTTTCCTTCAGTTTTTCTTTGTTATCATACTCCACACATGAGTGAAATCATTTGGTACATGTATTTCTCCGCCTGGCCTATTTGACTGAGCATAATACCCTCTAGCTACATCCACGTTATTGCAAATGATAGTAATTTTTTTCTTCTTATGGCTGCTTACTGCACTTTTTAAACTGGATTTCATTCTTCTTTTTTGTTTGTAGTTTCGCTATGTCCTTTCACCATTGCTCTCCCGGTTATGAGCAGCAGCTGTGTGTTAATCGATATGTACCTATATCTATCTATCTGTCTGTCTATCTATTTATCAATCAATCATCTTTTTGTCTGCCCATCTGTCCTTGTGTAGAGAACATTTCACCATATATCCTCTATCACTTTCCTACACTATGCTTCCAAAAATCCTGCAAAGTGTCTAGGCTGTAGAGAGAGCACTGGGTTCACCGAGACACTTGCAGGTCGAGTCGGCCGCGTGTACCTACAAAACCAGGAAATGGTTGTGCTGGGACTTGAACCCGTGTCTCTATCCTCTGTCCTCTTTCATCTCCTTCTAACTTGCTGTCTGTATTTAGCCACATTCATTGAATAAGTGCTCCCTGAAGACCACAAGTATCATTCCTCTGTGGCTGCTGTCGACAGAAAAGTAAACTTGTTGCTTTGCTCACCACCATGTTTGAAGGACATCAGCGTGATCACTGCCGATAGGACGGAGGGTCAAATAAAACGGAACACCAATTACTAGACAGGAGCAGTTGGGAGCTGAGAGTGTATTGTGGAGTGACGTGTTTATTTGAGTGTCCAAACTTCCCTCTTTAGGTGGTTATTAGATCTTCACATTCGTGAACATCATAAAAACCACTGATTTCAAAGGCCCAGATGCTTATTATTACAGCAAATCAGTTGTTGAGGTGAGAGAAAATGAGAAGCATGTTGCTGCACCACTAAATCTATGGCTGGGAACTGCTGAAACGAAATAAAAAGAATTCACGGTGGCCAGATAGGGCTATTTTCTGCTGACTGTCTCTGGGGACTCAAACAGAATCCATTTGTTCGATTGTTTGTTTTTCAGTTTCACTCGTGTAGGGTACTTGTCCACACACCTTCGGCTTGTAGTTTGTGTCCTTGGATCTCAAGTGAGTCTCCTGTAAGTAAGCACGTAGGTGTCTTGAGTTTTCATCCCTTCTTTTAACCCTGTGTCTTTTGTTTGCAGCACTCAGTGCCTGACCTTTTATTCTGATGATTCAGAGCTGTGCACTTATTGCACTTAAAGAATTTTTTTTATCATTAATCCACAATCACGTGAAGAACATTATGTTTACTATGCTCCCCCTTCACCAAGTCCCCCCGAAAAACATCTTCAGTCGCTGTCGATCAGCGTTGTTGGAAGCTGTAGACTCCTTCACCATGACCCTCCCCGCAGACCCCGTTACAGTCGCTGTCCATCAGTGAGTAGTATGATGCTATATGAACTCTACTAGTCTTCTCTGTGTTGTACAGTACTCCTCATGCACCCCCGACCCCACGCATTATACATGCTAATCCTAATGCCCCCATTCTTCCTCCCCACACTTATCCATCCCTTCAGACCCACCCTGCCCAGTCCATTTCCCTTTGGTAACTTTTAGTCAACTCTCGGGTTCTGTGAGGCTGCTGCTGTTCTTTTCCTTCAGTTTTTCTTTGCTGTTATGCTCCACACATGAGTAAAGTCACTTGGTACTTCTCTTTCTCCGCTTGGCCTATTTCTCTGAACATACTACCGTCTAGCTCCGTCCACGTCATTGCAAATGGTTGTATTTGTTTTCTTCTTAAGGCTGCTTACTGCACTTTTTTAACTGGATTTCATTCTTCCTTTTTGCTTGTAGTTTAGCTATGCTATTCACCATTCAACTCATGGTTATGAACAATAGCTTTGTGTCAATCGATATGTATCTGTATCTATCTATCTAACGGTCTGTCTGTCTATCTATGTATGTATGTATGTATCTATCTATCTATCTATATATCTTCCTATCATCTATGATGTCTATCATCTATCAATCTAGGTACCTAACTATCTATCTTTCATCTCACCTCTGTCTACCTATCTGTCTATGAATCAATCATCTTTTTGTCTGCCCATCTATCCTTCTTTACAGAACAGTTAACAACATAGCCTATGTCTGTTCCCTACACTATGCTTCCAGAAACCTTGCAAGGTAACTAAGCCATAAGGAGAGCACTGTGTTCACCGATACACTTTCAGGTAGTGTCATCCGCGTGTGCTTACAAAGCCAGGAAATGGAGGTGAAAGGACTTGAACCCGTATCTCTGTCCTCTGTCCTCTTATACTTCCTGCTCGCTTGGTGACTTTATTTAGCCACATTCACTGAGTAAGTGATCCCTGAAGACCACAAGTATCTTCCGTCTGGGCCTGTTGTCAACAGAAAAGTGTACTTGGTTCTTTGCACACCACCTTGTTTGAGGGACATCGGCGTGATCACTGCTGATAGGTGGAGGGACAAATATAAAGGAACACCTATTTCTGGACAGGAGCAGTTGGGAACAAAGAGTGTGTTGTGGAGTGAAGTGTTTATTTGAGGGTCCAAACTTCCCTCTTTAGGTGGTTATTACTTCTTTACATTCGTGAACGTCATAAAAAGCAATGATTTTAAAAGCCCAGACGCATATTATTACTGTATTTCATTTGTTGAGGTGAGAGCAAATGAGAAGGAAGTTGCTGCACCACTAAGTCTATGCCTGAGCACTGCTGAAACCAAACAAAAAGAATTCACGGTGGCTAGATAGGGTTATTTTCTACTGACTCTCTCTGGGGACTCAAACAGAATCCATTTGTTTGTTTGTTTCTCAGTTTCACTTGTATCGGGTACCTTACCCGCCCCTTCAGCTTGTAGTTTGTCTGTGTCCTTGGATCTCAAGAGATTCTCCAGTAAGGGAGCACGTAGGTGGTCTTGAGTTTTCATCAGTACTTCTAACCCTGTGTCTTTAGATTGGAGCACTCAAAGCCTGTACTTTTTTTCTGATATTTGAGAGCTGTGCTCTTACTGCACTTTGAAATTTTTTTGTTCTCATTAATATACAATCACATGCAGATCATTATGTTTTCCAATCTACCCACTTCACCAAGTCTCCCCCAAATCCCAGTTACAGTCGCTGTCCGTCAGCATGTGCTAAGATGCTGTAGAATCACTACAAGTCTTCTCTGTGTTGTACAGCCCTACCCATGACACCCCACCCTACACATTATACATGCTAATCATAATGCCTCCATTCTTTTTCCCCGCCCTTATTACTCCCTTCCCACAAACCCTACCCAGTCCCTTTCTCTTTGGTAACTGTTAGTCCACTCTCGGGTTCTGTGAGTCTGCTGCTGTCTTTTCCTTCAGTGTTTCTTTGTTATCATACTCCACACATGAGTGAAATCATTTGGTACATGTATTTCTCCGCCTGGCCTATTTGACTGAGCATAATACCCTCTAGCTACATCCACGTTATTGCAAATGATAGTAATTTTTTTCTTCTTATGGCTGCTTACTGCACTTTTTAAACTGGATTTCATTCTTCTTTTTTGTTTGTAGTTTCGCTATGTCCTTTCACCATTGCTCTCCCGGTTATGAGCAGCAGCTGTGTGTTAATCGATATGTACCTATATCTATCTATCTGTCTGTCTATCTATTTATCAATCAATCATCTTTTTGTCTGCCCATCTGTCCTTGTGTAGAGAACATTTCACCATATATCCTCTATCACTTTCCTACACTATGCTTCCAAAAATCCTGCAAAGTGTCTAGGCTGTAGAGAGAGCACTGGGTTCACCGAGACACTTGCAGGTCGAGTCGGCCGCGTGTACCTACAAAACCAGGAAATGGTTGTGCTGGGACTTGAACCCGTGTCTCTATCCTCTGTCCTCTTTCATCTCCTTCTAACTTGCTGTCTGTATTTAGCCACATTCATTGAATAAGTGCTCCCTGAAGACCACAAGTATCATTCCTCTGTGGCTGCTGTCGACAGAAAAGTAAACTTGTTGCTTTGCTCACCACCATGTTTGAAGGACATCAGCGTGATCACTGCCGATAGGACGGAGGGTCAAATAAAACGGAACACCAATTACTAGACAGGAGCAGTTGGGAGCTGAGAGTGTATTGTGGAGTGACGTGTTTATTTGAGTGTCCAAACTTCCCTCTTTAGGTGGTTATTAGATCTTCACATTCGTGAACATCATAAAAACCACTGATTTCAAAGGCCCAGATGCTTATTATTACAGCAAATCAGTTGTTGAGGTGAGAGAAAATGAGAAGCATGTTGCTGCACCACTAAATCTATGGCTGGGAACTGCTGAAACGAAATAAAAAGAATTCACGGTGGCCAGATAGGGCTATTTTCTGCTGACTGTCTCTGGGGACTCAAACAGAATCCATTTGTTCGATTGTTTGTTTTTCAGTTTCACTCGTGTAGGGTACTTGTCCACACACCTTCGGCTTGTAGTTTGTGTCCTTGGATCTCAAGTGAGTCTCCTGTAAGTAAGCACGTAGGTGTCTTGAGTTTTCATCCCTTCTTTTAACCCTGTGTCTTTTGTTTGCAGCACTCAGTGCCTGACCTTTTATTCTGATGATTCAGAGCTGTGCACTTATTGCACTTAAAGAATTTTTTTTATCATTAATCCACAATCACGTGAAGAACATTATGTTTACTATGCTCCCCCTTCACCAAGTCCCCCCGAAAAACATCTTCAGTCGCTGTCGATCAGCGTTGTTGGAAGCTGTAGACTCCTTCACCATGACCCTCCCCGCAGACCCCGTTACAGTCGCTGTCCATCAGTGAGTAGTATGATGCTATATGATCTCTACTAGTCTTCTCTGTGTTGTACAGTACTCCTCATGCACCCCCGACCCCACGCATTATACATGCTAATCCTAATGCCCCCATTCTTCCTCCCCACACTTATCCATCCCTTCAGACCCACCCTGCCCAGTCCTTTTCCCTTTGGTAACTTTTAGTCAACTCTCGGGTTCTGTGAGGCTGCTGCTGTTTTTTTCCTTCAGTTTTTCTTTGTTGTTATGCTCCACACATGAGTAAAGTCACTTGGTACTTCTCTTTCTCCGCTTGGCCTATTTCTCTGAACATACTACCGTCTAGCTCCGTCCACGTCATTGCAAATGGTTGTATTTGTTTTCTTCTTAAGGCTGCTTACTGCACTTTTTTAACTGGATTTCATTCTTCCTTTTTGCTTGTAGTTTAGCTATGCTATTCACCATTCAACTCATGGTTATGAACAATAGCTTTGTGTCAATCGATATGTATCTGTATCTATCTATCTAACGGTCTGTCTGTCTATCTATGTATGTATGTATGTATGTATCTATCTATCTATATATCTTCCTATCATCTATGATGTCTATCATCTATCAATCTAGGTACCTAACTATCTATCTTTCATCTCACCTCTGTCTACCTATCTGTCTATGAATCAATCATCTTTTTGTCTGCCCATCTATCCTTCTTTACAGAACAGTTAACAACATAGCCTATGTCTGTTCCCTACTTTATGCTTCCAGAAACCTTGCAAGGTAACTAAGCCATAAGGAGAGCACTGTGTTCACCGATACACTTTCAGGTAGTGTCATCCGCGTGTGCTTACAAAGCCAGGAAATGGAGGTGAAAGGACTTGAACCCGTATCTCTGTCCTCTGTCCTCTTATACTTCCTGCTCGCTTGGTGACTTTATTTAGCCACATTCACTGAGTAAGTGATCCCTGAAGACCACAAGTATCTTCCGTCTGGGCCTGTTGTCAACAGAAAAGTGTACTTGGTTCTTTGCACACCACCTTGTTTGAGGGACATCGGCGTGATCACTGCTGATAGGTGGAGGGACAAATATAAAGGAACACCTATTTCTGGACAGGAGCAGTTGGGAACAAAGAGTGTGTTGTGGAGTGAAGTGTTTATTTGAGGGTCCAAACTTCCCTCTTTAGGTGGTTATTACTTCTTTACATTCGTGAACGTCATAAAAAGCAATGATTTTAAAAGCCCAGACGCATATTATTACTGTATTTCATTTGTTGAGGTGAGAGCAAATGAGAAGGAAGTTGCTGCACCACTAAGTCTATGCCTGAGCACTGCTGAAACCAAACAAAAAGAATTCACGGTGGCTAGATAGGGTTATTTTCTACTGACTCTCTCTGGGGACTCAAACAGAATCCATTTGTTTGTTTGTTTCTCAGTTTCACTTGTATCGGGTACCTTACCCGCCCCTTCAGCTTGTAGTTTGTCTGTGTCCTTGGATCTCAAGAGATTCTCCAGTAAGGGAGCACGTAGGTGGTCTTGAGTTTTCATCAGTACTTCTAACCCTGTGTCTTTAGATTGGAGCACTCAAAGCCTGTACTTTTATTCTGATATTTGAGAGCTGTGCTCTTACTGCACTTTGAAATTTTTTTGTTCTCATTAATATACAATCACATGCAGATCATTATGTTTTCCAATCTACCCACTTCACCAAGTCTCCCCCAAATCCCAGTTACAGTCGCTGTCCGTCAGCATGTGCTAAGATGCTGTAGAATCACTACAAGTCTTCTCTGTGTTGTACAGCCCTACCCATGACACCCCACCCTACACATTATACATGCTAATCATAATGCCTCCATTCTTTTTCCCCGCCCTTATTACTCCCTTCCCACAAACCCTACCCAGTCCCTTTCTCTTTGGTAACTGTTAGTGCACTCTCGGGTTCTGTGAGTCTGCTGCTGTCTTTTCCTTCAGTTTTTCTTTGTTATCATACTCCACACATGAGTGAAATCATTTGGTACATGTATTTCTCCGCCTGGCCTATTTGACTGAGCATAATACCCTCTAGCTACATCCACGTTATTGCAAATGATAGTAATTTTTTTCTTCTTATGGCTGCTTACTGCACTTTTTAAACTGGATTTCATTCTTCTTTTTTGTTTGTAGTTTCGCTATGTCCTTTCACCATTGCTCTCCCGGTTATGAGCAGCAGCTGTGTGTTAATCGATATGTACCTATATCTATCTATCTGTCTGTCTATCTATTTATCAATCAATCATCTTTTTGTCTGCCCATCTGTCCTTGTGTAGAGAACATTTCACCATATATCCTCTATCACTTTCCTACACTATGCTTCCAAAAATCCTGCAAAGTGTCTAGGCTGTAGAGAGAGCACTGGGTTCACCGAGACACTTGCAGGTCGAGTCGGCCGCGTGTACCTACAAAACCAGGAAATGGTTGTGCTGGGACTTGAACCCGTGTCTCTATCCTCTGTCCTCTTTCATCTCCTTCTAACTTGCTGTCTGTATTTAGCCACATTCATTGAATAAGTGCTCCCTGAAGACCACAAGTATCATTCCTCTGTGGCTGCTGTCGACAGAAAAGTAAACTTGTTGCTTTGCTCACCACCATGTTTGAAGGACATCAGCGTGATCACTGCCGATAGGACGGAGGGTCAAATAAAACGGAACACCAATTACTAGACAGGAGCAGTTGGGAGCTGAGAGTGTATTGTGGAGTGACGTGTTTATTTGAGTGTCCAAACTTCCCTCTTTAGGTGGTTATTAGATCTTCACATTCGTGAACATCATAAAAACCACTGATTTCAAAGGCCCAGATGCTTATTATTACAGCAAATCAGTTGTTGAGGTGAGAGAAAATGAGAAGCATGTTGCTGCACCACTAAATCTATGGCTGGGAACTGCTGAAACGAAATAAAAAGAATTCACGGTGGCCAGATAGGGCTATTTTCTGCTGACTGTCTCTGGGGACTCAAACAGAATCCATTTGTTCGATTGTTTGTTTTTCAGTTTCACTCGTGTAGGGTACTTGTCCACACACCTTCGGCTTGTAGTTTGTGTCCTTGGATCTCAAGTGAGTCTCCTGTAAGTAAGCACGTAGGTGTCTTGAGTTTTCATCCCTTCTTTTAACCCTGTGTCTTTTGTTTGCAGCACTCAGTGCCTGACCTTTTATTCTGATGATTCAGAGCTGTGCACTTATTGCACTTAAAGAATTTTTTTTATCATTAATCCACAATCACGTGAAGAACATTATGTTTACTATGCTCCCCCTTCACCAAGTCCCCCCGAAAAACATCTTCAGTCGCTGTCGATCAGCGTTGTTGGAAGCTGTAGACTCCTTCACCATGACCCTCCCCGCAGACCCCGTTACAGTCGCTGTCCATCAGTGAGTAGTATGATGCTATATGATCTCTACTAGTCTTCTCTGTGTTGTACAGTACTCCTCATGCACCCCCGACCCCACGCATTATACACGCTAATCCTAATGCCCCCATTCTTCCTCCCCACACTTATCCATCCCTTCAGACCCACCCTGCCCAGTCCTTTTCCCTTTGGTAACTTTTAGTCAACTCTCGGGTTCTGTGAGGCTGCTGCTGTTTTTTTCCTTCAGTTTTTCTTTGTTGTTATGCTCCACACATGAGTAAAGTCACTTGGTACTTCTCTTTCTCCGCTTGGCCTATTTCTCTGAACATACTACCGTCTAGCTCCGTCCACGTCATTGCAAATGGTTGTATTTGTTTTCTTCTTAAGGCTGCTTACTGCACTTTTTTCACTGGATTTCATTCTTCCTTTTTGCTTGTAGTTTAGCTATGCTATTCACCATTCAACTCATGGTTATGAACAATAGCTTTGTGTCAATCGATATGTATCTGTATCTATCTATCTAACGGTCTGTCTGTCTATCTATGTATGTATGTATCTATCTATCTATCTATATATATATCTTCCTATCATCTATGATGTCTATCATCTATCAATCTAGGTACCTAACTATCTATCTTTCATCTCTCCTCTGTCTACCTATCTGTCTATGAATCAATCATCTTTTTGTCTGCCCATCTATCCTACTTTACAGAACAGTTAACAACATAGCCTAAGTCTCTTCCCTACTTTATGCTTCCAGAAACCTTGCAAGGTAACTAAGCCATAAGGAGAGCACTGTGTTCACCGATACACTTTCAGGTAGTGTCATCCGCGTGTGCTTACAAAGCCAGGAAATGGAGGTGAAAGGACTTGAACCCGTATCTCTGTCCTCTGTCCTCTTATACTTCCTGCTCGCTTGGTGACTTTATTTAGCCACATTCACTGAGTAAGTGATCCCTGAAGACCACAAGTATCTTCCGTCTGGGCCTGTTGTCAACAGAAAAGTGTACTTGGTTCTTTGCACACCACCTTGTTTGAGGGACATCGGCGTGATCACTGCTGATAGGTGGAGGGACAAATATAAAGGAACACCTATTTCTGGACAGGAGCAGTTGGGAACAAAGAGTGTGTTGTGGAGTGAAGTGTTTATTTGAGGGTCCAAACTTCCCTCTTTAGGTGGTTATTACTTCTTTACATTCGTGAACGTCATAAAAAGCAATGATTTAAAAGCCCAGACGCATATTATTACTGTATTTCATTTGTTGAGGTGAGAGCAAATGAGAAGGAAGTTGCTGCACCACTAAGTCTATGCCTGAGCACTGCTGAAACCAAACAAAAAGAATTCACGGTGGCTAGATAGGGTTATTTTCTACTGACTCTCTCTGGGGACTCAAACAGAATCCATTTGTTTGTTTGTTTCTCAGTTTCACTTGTATCGGGTACCTTACCCGCCCCTTCAGCTTGTAGTTTGTCTGTGTCCTTGGATCTCAAGAGATTCTCCAGTAAGGGAGCACGTAGGTGGTCTTGAGTTTTCATCAGTACTTCTAACCCTGTGTCTTTAGATTGGAGCACTCAAAGCCTGTACTTTTATTCTGATATTTGAGAGCTGTGCTCTTACTGCACTTTGAAATTTTTTTGTTCTCATTAATATACAATCACATGCAGATCATTATGTTTTCCAATCTACCCACTTCACCAAGTCTCCCCCAAATCCCAGTTACAGTCGCTGTCCGTCAGCATGTGCTAAGATGCTGTAGAATCACTACAAGTCTTCTCTGTGTTGTACAGCCCTACCCATGACACCCCACCCTACACATTATACATGCTAATCATAATGCCTCCATTCTTTTTCCCCGCCCTTATTACTCCCTTCCCACAAACCCTACCCAGTCCCTTTCTCTTTGGTAACTGTTAGTGCACTCTCGGGTTCTGTGAGTCTGCTGCTGTCTTTTCCTTCAGTTTTTCTTTGTTATCATACTCCACACATGAGTGAAATCATTTGGTACATGTATTTCTCCGCCTGGCCTATTTGACTGAGCATAATACCCTCTAGCTACATCCACGTTATTGCAAATGATAGTAATTTTTTTCTTCTTATGGCTGCTTACTGCACTTTTTAAACTGGATTTCATTCTTCTTTTTTGTTTGTAGTTTCGCTATGTCCTTTCACCATTGCTCTCCCGGTTATGAGCAGCAGCTGTGTGTTAATCGATATGTACCTATATCTATCTATCTGTCTGTCTATCTATTTATCAATCAATCATCTTTTTGTCTGCCCATCTGTCCTTGTGTAGAGAACATTTCACCATATATCCTCTATCACTTTCCTACACTATGCTTCCAAAAATCCTGCAAAGTGTCTAGGCTGTAGAGAGAGCACTGGGTTCACCGAGACACTTGCAGGTCGAGTCGGCCGCGTGTACCTACAAAACCAGGAAATGGTTGTGCTGGGACTTGAACCCGTGTCTCTATCCTCTGTCCTCTTTCATCTCCTTCTAACTTGCTGTCTGTATTTAGCCACATTCATTGAATAAGTGCTCCCTGAAGACCACAAGTATCATTCCTCTGTGGCTGCTGTCGACAGAAAAGTAAACTTGTTGCTTTGCTCACCACCATGTTTGAAGGACATCAGCGTGATCACTGCCGATAGGACGGAGGGTCAAATAAAACGGAACACCAATTACTAGACAGGAGCAGTTGGGAGCTGAGAGTGTATTGTGGAGTGACGTGTTTATTTGAGTGTCCAAACTTCCCTCTTTAGGTGGTTATTAGATCTTCACATTCGTGAACATCATAAAAACCACTGATTTCAAAGGCCCAGATGCTTATTATTACAGCAAATCAGTTGTTGAGGTGAGAGAAAATGAGAAGCATGTTGCTGCACCACTAAATCTATGGCTGGGAACTGCTGAAACGAAATAAAAAGAATTCACGGTGGCCAGATAGGGCTATTTTCTGCTGACTGTCTCTGGGGACTCAAACAGAATCCATTTGTTCGATTGTTTGTTTTTCAGTTTCACTCGTGTAGGGTACTTGTCCACACACCTTCGGCTTGTAGTTTGTGTCCTTGGATCTCAAGTGAGTCTCCTGTAAGTAAGCACGTAGGTGTCTTGAGTTTTCATCCCTTCTTTTAACCCTGTGTCTTTTGTTTGCAGCACTCAGTGCCTGACCTTTTATTCTGATGATTCAGAGCTGTGCACTTATTGCACTTAAAGAATTTTTTTTATCATTAATCCACAATCACGTGAAGAACATTATGTTTACTATGCTCCCCCTTCACCAAGTCCCCCCGAAAAACATCTTCAGTCGCTGTCGATCAGCGTTGTTGGAAGCTGTAGACTCCTTCACCATGACCCTCCCCGCAGACCCCGTTACAGTCGCTGTCCATCAGTGAGTAGTATGATGCTATATGATCTCTACTAGTCTTCTCTGTGTTGTACAGTACTCCTCATGCACCCCCGACCCCACGCATTATACACGCTAATCCTAATGCCCCCATTCTTCCTCCCCACACTTATCCATCCCTTCAGACCCACCCTGCCCAGTCCTTTTCCCTTTGGTAACTTTTAGTCAACTCTCGGGTTCTGTGAGGCTGCTGCTGTTTTTTTCCTTCAGTTTTTCTTTGTTGTTATGCTCCACACATGAGTAAAGTCACTTGGTACTTCTCTTTCTCCGCTTGGCCTATTTCTCTGAACATACTACCGTCTAGCTCCGTCCACGTCATTGCAAATGGTTGTATTTGTTTTCTTCTTAAGGCTGCTTACTGCACTTTTTTCACTGGATTTCATTCTTCCTTTTTGCTTGTAGTTTAGCTATGCTATTCACCATTCAACTCATGGTTATGAACAATAGCTTTGTGTCAATCGATATGTATCTGTATCTATCTATCTAACGGTCTGTCTGTCTATCTATGTATGTATGTATCTATCTATCTATCTATATATATATCTTCCTATCATCTATGATGTCTATCATCTATCAATCTAGGTACCTAACTATCTATCTTTCATCTCTCCTCTGTCTACCTATCTGTCTATGAATCAATCATCTTTTTGTCTGCCCATCTATCCTACTTTACAGAACAGTTAACAACATAGCCTAAGTCTCTTCCCTACTTTATGCTTCCAGAAACCTTGCAAGGTAACTAAGCCATAAGGAGAGCACTGTGTTCACCGATACACTTTCAGGTAGTGTCATCCGCGTGTGCTTACAAAGCCAGGAAATGGAGGTGAAAGGACTTGAACCCGTATCTCTGTCCTCTGTCCTCTTATACTTCCTGCTCGCTTGGTGACTTTATTTAGCCACATTCACTGAGTAAGTGATCCCTGAAGACCACAAGTATCTTCCGTCTGGGCCTGTTGTCAACAGAAAAGTGTACTTGGTTCTTTGCACACCACCTTGTTTGAGGGACATCGGCGTGATCACTGCTGATAGGTGGAGGGACAAATATAAAGGAACACCTATTTCTGGACAGGAGCAGTTGGGAACAAAGAGTGTGTTGTGGAGTGAAGTGTTTATTTGAGGGTCCAAACTTCCCTCTTTAGGTGGTTATTACTTCTTTACATTCGTGAACGTCATAAAAAGCAATGATTTAAAAGCCCAGACGCATATTATTACTGTATTTCATTTGTTGAGGTGAGAGCAAATGAGAAGGAAGTTGCTGCACCACTAAGTCTATGCCTGAGCACTGCTGAAACCAAACAAAAAGAATTCACGGTGGCTAGATAGGGTTATTTTCTACTGACTCTCTCTGGGGACTCAAACAGAATCCATTTGTTTGTTTGTTTCTCAGTTTCACTTGTATCGGGTACCTTACCCGCCCCTTCAGCTTGTAGTTTGTCTGTGTCCTTGGATCTCAAGTGATTCTCCAGTAAGGGAGCACGTAGGTGGTCTTGAGTTTTCATCAGTACTTCTAACCCTGTGTCTTTAGATTGGAGCACTCAAAGCCTGTACTTTTTTTCTGATATTTGAGAGCTGTGTTCTTACTGCACTTTGAAATTTTTTTGTTCTCATTAATATACAATCACATGCAGATCATTATGTTTTCCAATCTACCCACTTCACCAAGTCTCCCCCAAATCCCAGTTACAGTCGCTGTCCGTCAGCATGTGCTAAGATGCTGTAGAAGCACTACAAGTCTTCTCTGTGTTGTAAAGCCCTACCCATGACACCCCACCCTACACATTATACATGCTAATCATAATGCCTCCATCCTTTTTCCCCGCCCTTATTATTCCCTTCCCAGAAACCCTACCCAGTCCCTTTCTCTTTGGTAACTGTTAGTCCACTCTCGGGTTCTGTGAGGCTGCTGCTGTTTTTTTCCTTCAGTTTTTCTTTGTTGTTATACTCCACACATGAGTAAAGTCACTTGGTACTTCTCTTTCTCCGCCTGGCCTATTTCTCTGAACATACTTCCGTCTAGCTCCGTCCACGTCATTGCAAATGGTTGTATTTGTTTTCTTCTTAAGGCTGCTTACTGCACTTTTTTAACTGGATTTCATTCTTCCTTTTTGCTTGTTGTTTAGCTATGCTATTCACCATTCAACTCATGGTTATGCACAATAGCTTTGTGTCAATCGATATGTATCTGTATCTATCTATCTAACGGTCTGTCTGTCTATGTATGTATGTATTTATCTATCTATCTATCTATCTATATATCTTCCTATCATCTATGATGTCTATCATCTATCAATCTAGGTACCTAACTATCTATCTTTCATCTCTCCTCTGTCTACCTATCTGTCTATGAATCAATCATCTTTTTGTCTGCCCATCTATCCTTCTTTACAGAACAGTTAACAACATAGCCTATGTCTGTTCCCTACTTTATGCTTCCAGAAACCTTGCAAGGTAACTAAGCCATAAGGAGAGCACTGTGTTCACCGATACACTTTCAGGTAGTGTCATCCGCGTGTGCTTACAAAGCCAGGAAATGGAGGTGAAAGGACTTGAACCCGTATCTCTGTCCTCTGTCCTCTTATACTTCCTGCTCGCTTGGTGACTTTATTTAGCCACATTCACTGAGTAAGTGATCCCTGAAGACCACAAGTATCTTCCGTCTGGGCCTGTTGTCAACAGAAAAGTGTACTTGGTTCTTTGCACACCACCTTGTTTGAGGGACATCGGCGTGATCACTGCTGATAGGTGGAGGGACAAATATAAAGGAACACCTATTTCTGGACAGGAGCAGTTGGGAACAAAGAGTGTGTTGTGGAGTGAAGTGTTTATTTGAGGGTCCAAACTTCCCTCTTTAGGTGGTTATTACTTCTTTACATTCGTGAACGTCATAAAAAGCAATGATTTTAAAAGCCCAGACGCATATTATTACTGTATTTCATTTGTTGAGGTGAGAGCAAATGAGAAGGAAGTTGCTGCACCACTAAGTCTATGCCTGAGCACTGCTGAAACCAAACAAAAAGAATTCACGGTGGCTAGATAGGGTTATTTTCTACTGACTCTCTCTGGGGACTCAAACAGAATCCATTTGTTTGTTTGTTTCTCAGTTTCACTTGTATCGGGTACCTTACCCGCCCCTTCAGCTTGTAGTTTGTCTGTGTCCTTGGATCTCAAGTGATTCTCCAGTAAGGGAGCACGTAGGTGGTCTTGAGTTTTCATCAGTACTTCTAACCCTGTGTCTTTAGATTGGAGCACTCAAAGCCTGTACTTTTATTCTCATATTTGAGAGCTGTGCTCTTACTGCACTTTGAAATTTTTTTGTTCTCATTAATATACAATCACATGCAGATCATTATGTTTTCCAATCTACCCACTTCACCAAGTCTCCCCCAAATCCCAGTTACAGTCGCTGTCCGTCAGCATGTGCTAAGATGCTGTAGAATCACTACAAGTCTTCTCTGTGTTGTACAGCCCTACCCATGACACCCCACCCTACACATTATACATGCTAATCATAATGCCTCCATTCTTTTTCCCCGCCCTTATTACCCCCTTCCCACAAACCCTACCCAGTCCCTTTCTCTTTGGTAACTGTTAGTCCACTCTCGGGTTCTGTGAGTCTGCTGCTGTCTTTTCCTTCAGTTTTTCTTTGTTATCATACTCCACACATGAGTGAAATCATTTGGTACATGTATTTCTCCGCCTGGCCTATTTGACTGAGCATAATACCCTCTAGCTACATCCACGTTATTGCAAATGATAGTAATTTTTTTCTTCTTATGGCTGCTTACTGCACTTTTTAAACTGGATTTCATTCTTCTTTTTTGTTTGTAGTTTCGCTATGTCCTTTCACCATTGCTCTCCCGGTTATGAGCAGCAGCTGTGTGTTAATCGATATGTACCTATATCTATCTATCTGTCTGTCTATCTATTTATCAATCAATCATCTTTTTGTCTGCCCATCTGTCCTTGTGTAGAGAACATTTCACCATATATCCTCTATCACTTTCCTACACTATGCTTCCAAAAATCCTGCAAAGTGTCTAGGCTGTAGAGAGAGCACTGGGTTCACCGAGACACTTGCAGGTCGAGTCGGCCGCGTGTACCTACAAAACCAGGAAATGGTTGTGCTGGGACTTGAACCCGTGTCTCTATCCTCTGTCCTCTTTCATCTCCTTCTAACTTGCTGTCTGTATTTAGCCACATTCATTGAATAAGTGCTCCCTGAAGACCACAAGTATCATTCCTCTGTGGCTGCTGTCGACAGAAAAGTAAACTTGTTGCTTTGCTCACCACCATGTTTGAAGGACATCAGCGTGATCACTGCCGATAGGACGGAGGGTCAAATAAAACGGAACACCAATTACTAGACAGGAGCAGTTGGGAGCTGAGAGTGTATTGTGGAGTGACGTGTTTATTTGAGTGTCCAAACTTCCCTCTTTAGGTGGTTATTAGATCTTCACATTCGTGAACATCATAAAAACCACTGATTTCAAAGGCCCAGATGCTTATTATTACAGCAAATCAGTTGTTGAGGTGAGAGAAAATGAGAAGCATGTTGCTGCACCACTAAATCTATGGCTGGGAACTGCTGAAACGAAATAAAAAGAATTCACGGTGGCCAGATAGGGCTATTTTCTGCTGACTGTCTCTGGGGACTCAAACAGAATCCATTTGTTCGATTGTTTGTTTTTCAGTTTCACTCGTGTAGGGTACTTGTCCACACACCTTCGGCTTGTAGTTTGTGTCCTTGGATCTCAAGTGAGTCTCCTGTAAGTAAGCACGTAGGTGTCTTGAGTTTTCATCCCTTCTTTTAACCCTGTGTCTTTTGTTTGCAGCACTCAGTGCCTGACCTTTTATTCTGATGATTCAGAGCTGTGCACTTATTGCACTTAAAGAATTTTTTTTATCATTAATCCACAATCACGTGAAGAACATTATGTTTACTATGCTCCCCCTTCACCAAGTCCCCCCGAAAAACATCTTCAGTCGCTGTCGATCAGCGTTGTTGGAAGCTGTAGACTCCTTCACCATGACCCTCCCCGCAGACCCCGTTACAGTCGCTGTCCATCAGTGAGTAGTATGATGCTATATGATCTCTACTAGTCTTCTCTGTGTTGTACAGTACTCCTCATGCACCCCCGACCCCACGCATTATACATGCTAATCCTAATGCCCCCATTCTTCCTCCCCACACTTATCCATCCCTTCAGACCCACCCTGCCCAGTCCTTTTCCCTTTGGTAACTTTTAGTCAACTCTCGGGTTCTGTGAGGCTGCTGCTGTTTTTTTCCTTCAGTTTTTCTTTGTTGTTATGCTCCACACATGAGTAAAGTCACTTGGTACTTCTCTTTCTCCGCTTGGCCTATTTCTCTGAACATACTACCGTCTAGCTCCGTCCACGTCATTGCAAATGGTTGTATTTGTTTTCTTCTTAAGGCTGCTTACTGCACTTTTTTCACTGGATTTCATTCTTCCTTTTTGCTTGTAGTTTAGCTGTGCTATTCACCATTCAACTCATGGTTATGAACAATAGCTTTGTGTCAATCGATATGTATCTGTATCTATCTATCTAACGGTCTGTCTGTCTATCTATGTATGTATGTATCTATCTATCTATCTATATATATATCTTCCTATCATCTATGATGTCTATCATCTATCAATCTAGGTACCTAACTATCTATCTTTCATCTCTCCTCTGTCTACCTATCTGTCTATGAATCAATCATCTTTTTGTCTGCCCATCTATCCTACTTTACAGAACAGTTAACAACATAGCCTAAGTCTCTTCCCTACTTTATGCTTCCAGAAACCTTGCAAGGTAACTAAGCCATAAGGAGAGCACTGTGTTCACCGATACACTTTCAGGTAGTGTCATCCGCGTGTGCTTACAAAGCCAGGAAATGGAGGTGAAAGGACTTGAACCCGTATCTCTGTCCTCTGTCCTCTTATACTTCCTGCTCGCTTGGTGACTTTATTTAGCCACATTCACTGAGTAAGTGATCCCTGAAGACCACAAGTATCTTCCGTCTGGGCCTGTTGTCAACAGAAAAGTGTACTTGGTTCTTTGCACACCACCTTGTTTGAGGGACATCGGCGTGATCACTGCTGATAGGTGGAGGGACAAATATAAAGGAACACCTATTTCTGGACAGGAGCAGTTGGGAACAAAGAGTGTGTTGTGGAGTGAAGTGTTTATTTGAGGGTCCAAACTTCCCTCTTTAGGTGGTTATTACTTCTTTACATTCGTGAACGTCATAAAAAGCAATGATTTAAAAGCCCAGACGCATATTATTACTGTATTTCATTTGTTGAGGTGAGAGCAAATGAGAAGGAAGTTGCTGCACCACTAAGTCTATGCCTGAGCACTGCTGAAACCAAACAAAAAGAATTCACGGTGGCTAGATAGGGTTATTTTCTACTGACTCTCTCTGGGGACTCAAACAGAATCCATTTGTTTGTTTGTTTCTCAGTTTCACTTGTATCGGGTACCTTACCCGCCCCTTCAGCTTGTAGTTTGTCTGTGTCCTTGGATCTCAAGTGATTCTCCAGTAAGGGAGCACGTAGGTGGTCTTGAGTTTTCATCAGTACTTCTAACCCTGTGTCTTTAGATTGGAGCACTCAAAGCCTGTACTTTTTTTCTGATATTTGAGAGCTGTGTTCTTACTGCACTTTGAAATTTTTTTGTTCTCATTAATATACAATCACATGCAGATCATTATGTTTTCCAATCTACCCACTTCACCAAGTCTCCCCCAAATCCCAGTTACAGTCGCTGTCCGTCAGCATGTGCTAAGATGCTGTAGAAACACTACAAGTCTTCTCTGTGTTGTAAAGCCCTACCCATGACACCCCACCCTACACATTATACATGCTAATCATAATGCCTCCATCCTTTTTCCCCGCCCTTATTATTCCCTTCCCAGAAACCCTACCCAGTCCCTTTCTCTTTGGTAACTGTTAGTCCACTCTCGGGTTCTGTGAGGCTGCTGCTGTTTTTTTCCTTCAGTTTTTCTTTGTTGTTATACTCCACACATGAGTAAAGTCACTTGGTACTTCTCTTTCTCCGCCTGGCCTATTTCTCTGAACATACTTCCGTCTAGCTCCGTCCACGTCATTGCAAATGGTTGTATTTGTTTTCTTCTTAAGGCTGCTTACTGCACTTTTTTAACTGGATTTCATTCTTCCTTTTTGCTTGTTGTTTAGCTATGCTATTCACCATTCAACTCATGGTTATGCACAATAGCTTTGTGTCAATCGATATGTATCTGTATCTATCTATCTAACGGTCTGTCTGTCTATGTATGTATGTATTTATCTATCTATCTATCTATCTATATATCTTCCTATCATCTATGATGTCTATCATCTATCAATCTAGGTACCTAACTATCTATCTTTCATCTCTCCTCTGTCTACCTATCTGTCTATGAATCAATCATCTTTTTGTCTGCCCATCTATCCTTCTTTACAGAACAGTTAACAACATAGCCTATGTCTGTTCCCTACTTTATGCTTCCAGAAACCTTGCAAGGTAACTAAGCCATAAGGAGAGCACTGTGTTCACCGATACACTTTCAGGTAGTGTCATCCGCGTGTGCTTACAAAGCCAGGAAATGGAGGTGAAAGGACTTGAACCCGTATCTCTGTCCTCTGTCCTCTTATACTTCCTGCTCGCTTGGTGACTTTATTTAGCCACATTCACTGAGTAAGTGATCCCTGAAGACCACAAGTATCTTCCGTCTGGGCCTGTTGTCAACAGAAAAGTGTACTTGGTTCTTTGCACACCACCTTGTTTGAGGGACATCGGCGTGATCACTGCTGATAGGTGGAGGGACAAATATAAAGGAACACCTATTTCTGGACAGGAGCAGTTGGGAACAAAGAGTGTGTTGTGGAGTGAAGTGTTTATTTGAGGGTCCAAACTTCCCTCTTTAGGTGGTTATTACTTCTTTACATTCGTGAACGTCATAAAAAGCAATGATTTTAAAAGCCCAGACGCATATTATTACTGTATTTCATTTGTTGAGGTGAGAGCAAATGAGAAGGAAGTTGCTGCACCACTAAGTCTATGCCTGAGCACTGCTGAAACCAAACAAAAAGAATTCACGGTGGCTAGATAGGGTTATTTTCTACTGACTCTCTCTGGGGACTCAAACAGAATCCATTTGTTTGTTTGTTTCTCAGTTTCACTTGTATCGGGTACCTTACCCGCCCCTTCAGCTTGTAGTTTGTCTGTGTCCTTGGATCTCAAGTGATTCTCCAGTAAGGGAGCACGTAGGTGGTCTTGAGTTTTCATCAGTACTTCTAACCCTGTGTCTTTAGATTGGAGCACTCAAAGCCTGTACTTTTATTCTCATATTTGAGAGCTGTGCTCTTACTGCACTTTGAAATTTTTTTGTTCTCATTAATATACAATCACATGCAGATCATTATGTTTTCCAATCTACCCACTTCACCAAGTCTCCCCCAAATCCCAGTTACAGTCGCTGTCCGTCAGCATGTGCTAAGATGCTGTAGAATCACTACAAGTCTTCTCTGTGTTGTACAGCCCTACCCATGACACCCCACCCTACACATTATACATGCTAATCATAATGCCTCCATTCTTTTTCCCCGCCCTTATTACCCCCTTCCCACAAACCCTACCCAGTCCCTTTCTCTTTGGTAACTGTTAGTCCACTCTCGGGTTCTGTGAGTCTGCTGCTGTCTTTTCCTTCAGTTTTTCTTTGTTATCATACTCCACACATGAGTGAAATCATTTGGTACATGTATTTCTCCGCCTGGCCTATTTGACTGAGCATAATACCCTCTAGCTACATCCACGTTATTGCAAATGATAGTAATTTTTTTCTTCTTATGGCTGCTTACTGCACTTTTTAAACTGGATTTCATTCTTCTTTTTTGTTTGTAGTTTCGCTATGTCCTTTCACCATTGCTCTCCCGGTTATGAGCAGCAGCTGTGTGTTAATCGATATGTACCTATATCTATCTATCTGTCTGTCTATCTATTTATCAATCAATCATCTTTTTGTCTGCCCATCTGTCCTTGTGTAGAGAACATTTCACCATATATCCTCTATCACTTTCCTACACTATGCTTCCAAAAATCCTGCAAAGTGTCTAGGCTGTAGAGAGAGCACTGGGTTCACCGAGACACTTGCAGGTCGAGTCGGCCGCGTGTACCTACAAAACCAGGAAATGGTTGTGCTGGGACTTGAACCCGTGTCTCTATCCTCTGTCCTCTTTCATCTCCTTCTAACTTGCTGTCTGTATTTAGCCACATTCATTGAATAAGTGCTCCCTGAAGACCACAAGTATCATTCCTCTGTGGCTGCTGTCGACAGAAAAGTAAACTTGTTGCTTTGCTCACCACCATGTTTGAAGGACATCAGCGTGATCACTGCCGATAGGACGGAGGGTCAAATAAAACGGAACACCAATTACTAGACAGGAGCAGTTGGGAGCTGAGAGTGTATTGTGGAGTGACGTGTTTATTTGAGTGTCCAAACTTCCCTCTTTAGGTGGTTATTAGATCTTCACATTCGTGAACATCATAAAAACCACTGATTTCAAAGGCCCAGATGCTTATTATTACAGCAAATCAGTTGTTGAGGTGAGAGAAAATGAGAAGCATGTTGCTGCACCACTAAATCTATGGCTGGGAACTGCTGAAACGAAATAAAAAGAATTCACGGTGGCCAGATAGGGCTATTTTCTGCTGACTGTCTCTGGGGACTCAAACAGAATCCATTTGTTCGATTGTTTGTTTTTCAGTTTCACTCGTGTAGGGTACTTGTCCACACACCTTCGGCTTGTAGTTTGTGTCCTTGGATCTCAAGTGAGTCTCCTGTAAGTAAGCACGTAGGTGTCTTGAGTTTTCATCCCTTCTTTTAACCCTGTGTCTTTTGTTTGCAGCACTCAGTGCCTGACCTTTTATTCTGATGATTCAGAGCTGTGCACTTATTGCACTTAAAGAATTTTTTTTATCATTAATCCACAATCACGTGAAGAACATTATGTTTACTATGCTCCCCCTTCACCAAGTCCCCCCGAAAAACATCTTCAGTCGCTGTCGATCAGCGTTGTTGGAAGCTGTAGACTCCTTCACCATGACCCTCCCCGCAGACCCCGTTACAGTCGCTGTCCATCAGTGAGTAGTATGATGCTATATGATCTCTACTAGTCTTCTCTGTGTTGTACAGTACTCCTCATGCACCCCCGACCCCACGCATTATACATGCTAATCCTAATGCCCCCATTCTTCCTCCCCACACTTATCCATCCCTTCAGACCCACCCTGCCCAGTCCTTTTCCCTTTGGTAACTTTTAGTCAACTCTCGGGTTCTGTGAGGCTGCTGCTGTTTTTTTCCTTCAGTTTTTCTTTGTTGTTATGCTCCACACATGAGTAAAGTCACTTGGTACTTCTCTTTCTCCGCTTGGCCTATTTCTCTGAACATACTACCGTCTAGCTCCGTCCACGTCATTGCAAATGGTTGTATTTGTTTTCTTCTTAAGGCTGCTTACTGCACTTTTTAACTGGATTTCATTCTTCCTTTTTGCTTGTAGTTTAGCTGTGCTATTCACCATTCAACTCATGGTTATGAACAATAGCTTTGTGTCAATCGATATGTATCTGTATCTATCTATCTAACGGTCTGTCTGTCTATCTATGTATGTATGTATCTATCTATCTATCTATATATATATCTTCCTATCATCTATGATGTCTATCATCTATCAGTCTAGGTACCTAACTATCTATCTTTCATCTCTCCTCTGTCTACCTATCTGTCTATGAATCAATCATCTTTTTGTCTGCCCATCTATCCTTCTTTACAGAACAGTTAACAACATAGCCTAAGTCTCTTCCCTACTTTATGCTTCCAGAAACCTTGCAAGGTAACTAAGCCATAAGGAGAGCACTGTGTTCACCGATACACTTTCAGGTAGTGTCATCCGCGTGTGCTTACAAAGCCAGGAAATGGAGGTGAAAGGACTTGAACCCGTATCTCTGTCCTCTGTCCTCTTATACTTCCTGCTCGCTTGGTGACTTTATTTAGCCACATTCACTGAGTAAGTGATCCCTGAAGACCACAAGTATCTTCCGTCTGGGCCTGTTGTCAACAGAAAAGTGTACTTGGTTCTTTGCACACCACCTTGTTTGAGGGACATC